>NC_135593.1:16634941-17254714 GCF_965152235.1 Eretmochelys imbricata | reverse complement strand
CTGAGAGTCTCAGTGCATTGAGCAGTACTGATCTAATTGCATCTCAGATGTCTCTATTTGGCCATCAGTACCATGCTCCTCATCAGTACCATGCTCTTGAAGAGCAAAGCATTGGCCCAGTGTGTTATGTTGCCACGTGGAGGTCCCAGTCTGGATCTCACCCTTCCTGGCAGAGTCAAAGAGAAAGGGGGAGTGTTGCATGAGTTCCATGAGAGAAGCATCTGTAATTGGCTGGGGTCCTGCACCCGGTTCACCCACAGCACAATACAACAAACTTCTACTGAGTTCACTGCCCTGGATCTGGTAGCCAGATACCAGGGCAGACTTAGCTAGTCAGTGGAGCCCCCAGCCAGACGTGGCATGTGCTGTGGCTGCATCCTGTGTGTTACCTGAGCCAAGGCTCAGAGCAGGAGCCGGGAGGTGCATAGACCCCAGTTCTTCTCACTGAGCCACCAGGAGTCAGCTGGGGGTTACCTCCTCCTGGCTAGGCGAGTAGGAACTGTGCTGAGCTGGCCTCTGCTAGGAGTCACTCTTTGCAGATTTTACACCAGCCAAATCCCATCCTCTCTAATAGGCTAAGAAGTTGATGCCTTTAAATTCTCCAGCAAGGAAGGGAAGCACTTTAGTTTCAGTCATGTTCTCCATTAGACACCCTTCAGGTGTTAGCAATATTATGCCACAATTTCATTATCCATTAAAGCCAGGTAATAATAAGTACACAAAGGTATTTGCAGCCCATTGATGTTAATGAAGGAGATCAATCTCATTCCGAGCATGTACATCAGCCGCACATCGGAGATGGAATATTACCCAAGGTTAGGCATGAATTGTCTCCTTGATAGCAGACCCCACCAGCACTTAATTTTGCATGACTGTCTTTATGGCACAGACGGAGTTTGACACCCAGACACAGCTTGCCGCTAAGTTTGCTACATTCTCTCCCCCCACCTCAGACATAAGTGCTGTGATTTCTCTTGCAGATGGGAAAGTTGCAATGTTCTCCTCTCACCTGGGCTACCCGGGCAGTAAGGAGTCAAAGGTGACTCTGGCTGGAAAGCTGGTCAGGTGGCGCAGGGCTGACTTGTGCTGTTTTCAGAGGAGACCTACTCAGTGCCCAGGGTCAATGCCCAGTGGACTCCTGTGTGAGTGCACTGGGCACATCTCCCATCTTGGGGAATGAGAGGGCAATACCCAGGGTGACCCTACCTGCCAGTGCAGTCTTTCCCCTCAATCCCCAGATTCCTAGGGCATACCCCTGAATCTCAGTCACTCTCTAGGTTTCCTGTTGTCCCCAGTGTTTGTTTCTGCTGTAGCCCAGGCTCAGAGGAATGTGTCTTGCTGTGGCTACTGGAAGGGGTCCCGGGCTCAGAACTGACATCCTTGTCATGACAATTGTCTTCATGTGAGGTCCACCTGCTGAAAGCAGCCCTGGCTTCCAAACATTGCCTGAGCCTTGAGACGTACCTGGCATGTTCCTGGGGCAAGTGCCAAGGCAACGGGTTTGCTGGGACGGAACAGGGCAGCAGTGAGTCTGTACTGTTGGTACAGAGGCAAAAGAGGGCTGCTGTGGTGGGAACTACTTACCTACAGGGGCTATACAAGTAATTAGGTTACTTAAGAACAGATGGCTCTGCACTAACACAAAGTAACATTCACCCCGCCAGGACAGACGCTGGATTTTCCCAGGGCAAACCACACCCCAGGGTCTCAGCACCAGTGCGAGAGTCGGAGCCACCGGATAGGCTGCTGCTGCTCAAGGCAATGCTGCCTGCTCCCCCACGGTGCCAGGTACAGGACGAAGGGCATTGGAGGGAAGATGCTCATGATGTTTTGCAGGAATATAAATATAAAAAAAAAGTTAAATTCCCCAGGGAACATTTTCAGTTTTTCAACAAAAACTTGGAACCCGATACTGAAATGCTTTGGAATTTGAATTTAAAAACTGAACTCTTGTTCCTGAAAATGGTTTGGTTTTTATGAAAACCTGGAAAATGTAAATAGAAAACATGGAACATTTCAACCAAAAGTTTGAAAAAGCCACTTTCTGTCAAAAATAATTTTTACAAGAAAAACTGGCCCTTTCCTAGTTCCTAGGACAGTCTGGGGTGTTCCCTGACACTTCCAAGACACTGACCAGTCAGGTAAGGGGGTTCTGTGAGTGCATTAAGGTCAGCCATACTGGCCCTGATTCTCCTCTCGGAGACACTTGGGTAAATTGCAAGCGACTCCACTGAAGTCAGCTAAAATATCCTCCAGCCCAAACCTTGACCCTAAACTCAGTCACCATTAGCAGGATCCTTTGTACAAGGACTGATTAACTGCCAGGTTCATGCTTTGCCTCTGCGTTCCCCCTGGTGTATGAAAGGCAGGGAGAGAGGCTGAGCTTGTGGTGCTTAGCAAGAGGGACCTGCTGGGAAACTGGGAAGGGCTGGGCAGCAGTTGGTGAGCTGTCCAGCCTGGGGCCCAGGAGGTCTGAAAAGTTTCTGAGAGGCTTCGGGGTTCTCGAAGCCCTGAGTGGTGTTTGCTGCTTCCACCCAATGGGTGTGTGTTTCAGCTGAGTGCCAGATCTGCAGCCCACCCTGCAGTTGCTTCTCTTAGTGTTTTTCCCTTTAAATGCTCTTCATTATTCGCTCTGGCATTAATAATGTTCTCAGGCTGCTATCTTTAAAATTAATGAGGTGTTTAACTCTTAGTCAAGAAGCTCATCAAAACAAAAACACATTTTCGTCCTCCAGCAAGCGGTGTGGACAAATTAGCTGCTTCCCCTCCACATTCCAGCCTCCTTCAGCGAGGAGACGGGAGCCACAGGCTGTCTCCTCAGGGCTGCTGCTTGGAACGTAGGTCCTGCTGTCAGACGATTTCATGAGTGATGCAAGTGTCCATGCTGGTGTGACAGAGGGATGTCTGGGGCAGAGCACCTGCAGCAGCCCTGTTCAGTGTCTGCACTGGATGCTCTATCCTGTACTACACAGTTACTGCCTTAGCATCTGGAGCCCGAAGTCCATGTGTACAGGCGTGATGATCTGCAGGCTTGGAAGCAGGGTCTGCTGCCTCCTGCGTGGCTGCCGTGTTCACATGGCCACTCAACAGCTCTGGCAAAGCAGGGAACAGCAGCCTATGCACTCTACAGGTTCAAGCACCCCAGGCATTCCCACCCACAGAGGTCCTGGCTGGAGGAGTCTACTGAGTAGTGTGTTTAAGGGACTGGGGAATCACCTGGAGTCTGTCTGTGGAGTCTAGGCTGATCTCTGGCTCACTGCAGCAAACAGACCTTGCTGTGCAGTCCTGATACCATGGCTTGTACCTAGTTCCTGATTCCAGCCCTGCTCCTGGTCCTGGTTCCTGGCCTCCTGTGTTCTGCTCCTAACTTTGCACCCTGCCAACCCTACTTTGGCTGGCCTGTTGGCCCTGACCCAGTATGGTTCATTGGCCTTGACTCTGACCAGACTCTGTGGCGTGACATGGTACAGAGTGCTGCTTCTGGCCTTGACCCTCTAGACTGGAGTAGTCAATTATTCTTTGTCAAGGTCCAAATTTCTTAGTCACGGTATAGTCAAGGTCCGGAACCCAGAGAAACATTTTTCACACCACAATAACAATAAAGATGATGATAAGTCAATAAAAAGATTTTTCAGCCCATTCAAAAGCATGTGAACTTGGACTATGTGCTCAGTTCCACTCAGACCTATGCCACCTTGGCTGGGGATCCTGGCACGAGGTCACTGTATAGTATCCATCACTGTACTGGGATCAGGTGCTGGCTCAGAGCTGCCGTACCTCAGCATTGGTCTAAATTTCACTTTCTCTTCCCTGGGGTGTTTGAGGACCAGGTGTGAGCACCTATTTTCAGGCTGCACCTGTAACTTTTCTGTCTTGGAGTTCTCCCCATGCTGCCCGATAGATGGGGAGCCTGGGCAAATGCTAATGCTGACTCGCTTTGGAAGTTGATCTCCAAGAGCCCATGGAGAGAGAGAGAGTGAGCCCTGCCTCTTGGGTTGGACCATGTGGTATCTAACCAGGGATGTTCCCAGCATCCAGCTGGTTGTGCCTCTCTTGTCTACCTCATCCTCAATGCTGGTACTAGGGCATTTTACAGAATAACCTGCTTTCTCTCTCGCTACACCCTCATCTTGGCTCGTCCTCCATGTTGTAGCTGCCTACTTCTCAGTGGACCACAACCCATCGGTAGCTAGGAATTGCACTGTGTCACGTGTGTGAGTGAGAACGTGAAGCACAGCAGAGCCCCTGTTCTCATGATGGATTCTGAAGCCCAGCACAAATCACTGAGAGGAAGAGAAGAAAAGGAGGGAAGGTGCCAAACGGAAAGATGTCCGCAGATTAGAGGTAAAGGAGAAATATTTGATACCTACGTTAAACTGAATCTGGGCAAAGCGTCCGGTCTCCATGTGCAGGACCCGGGGATGTGAGGGCACGGAGAGCAGCTCCCACTCACCATCATTCAGGAACAACATCTTGTCATTCTTAATGTCCTCACGGCTTCTCCAGAAGGTGAGGTCCACGTCCTCCACTGAGAATGACACAAACAAAGGGCTGGGACTTAGGGGAAGGGAGGGACCTGTGAACGCGGGATGGTCTCACCCCATTTCCTCCACAAGCTGCCAGTGGCCACAGGGCTGGGAAAGGAGCTTCACTGGCCTTCTGTATGGTCCCTGGAAACTATATGAGCCCCATCAGCTCAGGGACTGAACTGCTCCTCTCTGCAGAATGGACACTGCCTGAACTGACTGGAGCCTTAGGACACCCGTTCCCACCGTGCCATGGGATCTTGCTTGTGGCCATTGCAGATGCAGTTGGTCACTTTTCAGCCTGGGTGATCTCTAGGGCAGCCAGGGTAAAGGCAGAGTCAGACTTACAATGTCCAGCATGAGACAGAGCTGGCTACCTTGCAGCGATAGAGCTTGCCTGCTGACTTATGAAATGCCTGGCATTGATGCTGCCACCAGATCAGCACTGTGTTCCAAAGGGAGCACTCAGCGGGGCACCTACCCTGGGAAGCACTGAGCTAGGTCCTACAACACGTGCCAGTCACATTCCTCTTCACACTCCCCAGCTGTGCATCCCAAGAAAATAAACCTTGCTGTCTTTGGCGGGCTGGCAAGTCTTGTCTGTGGGAGCTGGACATTGCATATGTTCATTTCCTAGGCTGAGTCCTGTCCTGCCCACCTGTGTGCAGGATGCTGCTGAAGGTCAGGCTGCAGTTCTGGGTGTCAAAGGGAAAGGCGTATGCCTCCAAACTGCACGCGGACACCACCTGCATGGGCTTGTGGTTCTTGATCTTCCCAGCAGCATTCACGTAAACGTAGGGGAGATCGGGAGACTTACTGACGTCCACGCTGTACAGAACAGGAGGGTTTGTTGCACAGGGAGGGTGGGGGAGAGAGACCCGATGACTTCGTTACGCAGTATACAGGCAGTGAGGTTTTTTTAATGAGCTCTCATGTGACACTACAGGTATAAGGATGGTCCAGTGGCCAGGGCATTATCCTGGGACTTAGTAGACCCTAGGTTCAATTCCCTGCTTCCACTGTGTGACCTCCGGAAGGTCACTGTGTGACCTCTCTCTGCCCCTCAGTTCTCCATCTGTAGAATGGACATAAAAGCAGCACCCTGCCTAGCTCCCACAGGTACTGTGAGGATGAAGCCGTTAAGATGGTGAGGTGCTCGGGCACTGCAGTTGTGGGGACCAGGTTCAGTATCAGACAGAGAATGCCTGTGGCACTCAATTTACGAGGTTCAGAAGGATGAAGTGCGAGGCTGACCCTGCTGTGTTTGGAATCTCTTGCTCCACAGAAGCTAAGTGTCTCACACCTGAGACTCAGACTGTTAATCCATCCCCTTCAAACAGCGAGTCCAGAGCTGTTAGAAACAAGATTTCCCCCCCACACCCCGATGGAGCCTTTTGTTCTTGCTGTGGGCAGAGGCAGAGCTTGCACTGATCAGCCAAAAAGAAACCCCAAACCCACCCCAACCTACTGGTGTGCAGTAAAACTCCGGCCGGCTCCAAACTCACAACTCGTTGATGACAATATCTGGAGACCAGATGGTGCTGAGTGGCAGAGAAATTTCGCTGATCCCATCATAGAGGCTGGAATTCCAGGTGAGAAACTCATCCTTCCAGATCTGTGGGAGGGAGACGGAGAGCGTGACTGCCTGGCTGGCTTCTCATATTGCGACTTGGCAGGGCAGGTTAACTGAGGTGCCACGGTGCGTTTGAACCATTGACTTCAGAATTTAGGGATGGTAGGTACAGAAAATATCCCTGCATTGGGAATGTGATAATCGCTTGGTCCCCTGTGCTAATGGCCAAGAAAGTGCAGCTCAGGCTAGCAGTGACTCCCAGTCTGCTTCCTACAGGACAGATTTTTACAGGTGTGTAAAGTGGAATTCTCATCAGAACACAGTGGCTTTACCTGTCACCAGGAGTCTATACAATCGGTGCTGACACAGGCAGTCCTCTTCAGCTCCACCATCCCCATTCACCTTAGCCAGGCTGGCTCAGAATATACGTTTCTGAGTGTGCAGTCTCTGAGACCTGCCTGTGTCCAGAGTGGGTTGAAATGTGAAAAGGACATTTTTTTCCATTTTTTTTTTCATTTTGGTTTTGGGTCAAAATTTAAAATTAAAAAAATGCTAATTGACATTTTGAAATGTTTCGAGCAGCACCACGTGTGTATGCTTTGTTCATCTACCCTACCTGATGCTTTTGAGGATGGTGGAGAACCCTTTTAAAACACCTGACTGTTTTTTTTTTTCAGTTCCACATGGGAAGGAAAGAAGGGAATTGGTGTGGGAGATAGACCCCACTGCAGGTGAATGTGCCCTGGCCCCTGGAAGATATCCCCCAAGATGTTGTCGAATAATATCAAAGGCATACATTTTGAGAAGATCACAATCAGATATTCCACAAAGGGAAGAAGCTAAACTTAACGCATTATTCATTATGAATGGTTTTTTTCAGTTATGTTCAGGACACTGGGGAATCTCTGATGGCTGGCTTAGGGAGTGTGTGTGTGTGTGTGTGTTTAGGATATTGGAATACTTGCTTATAGAAATCAAAGGTGTTACTAGGACACTAAAAGTATCAACTCCAACACACATATGCAAGATTCAAAACTTCTTTCCCTTAAACCCCCCCAGACAGGTACAACAACAAGATGACATTTAGCACTATGTATTGGTTGAGGTGCACTCTACACTGATCATTACAATATTAACTGAGTCAGAAAGCGAACAACCTAAAGTAATGTATAATAAATGCTACAGAGCAATTAAGTTCTCTCTCTGCTTCACCATCACATGTAGTTAGGGAAGAAAATATTAATTTACCTGCCGAAACCAAATGCTTGTTGTTAGCTTTTGATTCTGTGTATCCTGTAAGGGGAAAAATAAAATCAAATGTTTAACAAGTTATACAACTGACTCAATGGATCATAAAGAGACCTGACAACTTAAAAATCACACTGCTCTCAGAACGGGTAGGCTCTGCTGTACCCATTGGTGTTATACATAACATCTAAGGTTGCTCTAGATAAAAGAAATTAGATAAGTATTATTCATTATTTCTTTAGTGTGGTGTTTTGTACATTTTGCCCATTGAGAGTCATTGGGGTTTTGCACCATAATCCATCAGGTGTTTTTGAAAATCTCTCCCACTCTTTGTATATCATCAATTTCAAATTTTCCCCTCTATAATCAGGTAGATTGTGCAATCACCTGCTCCCAGCTGTAATATCTGCAACAAGGGATAGTCCCATTGGCTTTTACAGGATTACTCACTGTTGTAAGTGATGTGCCTGGTAACAGCTGTTTGCAAGAATGGGACCTGAGTTAGTGAGCTTCTCCTGTGCTTTGCATGGGGCTTCCATGCAGTATCATGGGATAGAAGAACATTTATGAAATGGGAAAATATGGTGTGTAGGAATAGGATAATATCGCTTTAAATAGCTTGTGAGCCCTCCAGTGGTGCTCAGTGTGTTCTGTGGTTTTAGAAGCCATCAAAACCAGCCCTGTGTATACAAGTTTGTGTATATTTAGTAAACCACTTTCTTTTGGACTCAGTTGTGCTCCTGTGACTTCTTCATATTATTTTTGTTGCGTGAAGAGCTAAAGAAATAAAAGAAATTGTGATTGTAAAATCACCAAGCCTGCCAGGGGGAGCTCATGGAAGACTTTGAACTCATTTTTTTGGAAACTGACTAGATTTCAATTTGATTGCATCCCTTTACATTTCTCTCTGATAAAACCAGGCCATAGAGAAGGATCCTGAGGTTGGTTTGGCCATCACCTCACTTCATACCTGTCTCCGGCTCCCGTTTGTTGTTCATCTGTGTCTGTGCAATCCTCACTACAGTAAATTATCTTTGATAAAATAGTGCTTTGGCTGCACTTGACGCTTTAAATGAATCATCTGTCTCTCTCTTGTGCTCTAATTAGTTACTGTGACATTAATCAGGCTGCTAAGCATAGTACCATATTCTCAGCAAATCCAGGGCTAAAAATATGAGTCTGAGCTTGTATTTGTAATCAGGATATTCATAATTTTTCAAAGAGTGTTGTCTCAGCTGCTACAGGCAGCCAATTGGGTTAAATCTTTGTGTGTATGGATTTTCCTGCTCATAAAACAGAAATGTGACCTCAAGCTAGGTGTATTTTTTATGACATGTAGAAATTCCCTGCCTTTGTAATGATTCAGCATATTTTCTTTTTCCTCTCTGGCTCTATTATTTGTACTGTGGTAGAATCCAGAGACACCTCAATACGTGCTTAAATTTAGGAATGTGAGCAGTGCTGCTTCATTACTCGTATGCGTCAAGTTGGGCACATACATAATTGTTTGTAGGATCAAGGCCTTATTAGTTTTTGAAGCAAAAGGTTTTCTCAGATTACTAGTATCTTGGGATGGAGCAAAAGCTCAAGTTGATAAAAGAAGGCTCCTTTGGAATATAGGAGATCAAATTTCTCCCAAAAGAGATGGAAGAAATGAAGTGTGACTCCCATCTTGATGGAATGAGAGAGAATAGCAGGAATGCTTTGGGTTTGCTGCAGACCCGGAGCTTGGAATTTGTATATCCATGCCATTTTGAAAGTGGATTAAGCTAATTTCCCTGGAAAAAGTGGCTTAGGAAATCATTGGAGATGAAAAAGGAACTGCAACATGCTTTCCAGAATCTTTGGATCATCGCACAAAAGGTTACATTGAAAAGGAATGAGTGACCCCTATTGAGACACCTTTGATGCACAAAATACAGATGACCTGTTTCTATGATGTCCTCTGGGGGGGGGGGGGGGCGGGAGCTGCATCAGCATCCCAGACAGGACTTGATGCATGCATGCAAAGGAAAAAAATCATTTATAAGACACACTCACTTTTGTTAGGCCATTTGGCTAAGCTCCTTTGTAATGGCTGAATATCCAATATGCCCTCTCCTGGGGGGCTATGTTCTGCCTGTCAGAAGGATGAATTCAATGATCTAACAGGTTTTTTCCCCACACAGTGAACATCTATGATGCTATGAACATGTGTGATCTGTAAAAGTGAATTCCAGGTTAGATGACCTTAGCCTAGGGAGAGCAGGCTGCCGTTTGGCTCACCTGTTAGAGTTGCCTATTGTGACTCACAGTAATAGTCTTATGCAGGATACATGCCAGGCCAGTTTCAGATTTGGACGAGAGAGGGACTCCGCTAATGGTTAGTCAGCACGAGAGATTCACTCCCACAGTTGACTTGACTTGAAGATATTGATTTTGTTGCAGAGAGCAACATTTAAAGCACCTTCAACCCTCATTAATCCTTTTTGATTACATCTTAAACCAAAATGATCAACTGTAGGATCATAGGCCCACAAAATGGGGGAGCAACTGGACAACCCCATCCTTTTGTGGGTCCACTCCTTCCATCACCCCCACTAATGCTTATAGTTCTTGAGCATGCCTTCGCTGTCTGCCGTGATGGTGCCACCACCATTGTTTGATGGCTGTCCTACACTGACTGCTTGCTTCTCCATTTGGCCCCGACAGAGATCCCAATGTTGGAGGGGCCCGGGGTGAGCAAGGAGGAGAAAAGACAGCCGAGGCTAAAACTTGAATCTTTTTGTCAAGGGAGACAAGAAGTTTCTCAACGCCAGCTGGCTGGCATAATTGGTTCTCTTGTGGCATTATTCACGGCTCTTCCCTCTTTCTTTTTCAGCTACCTTCCATCTTGCTTGTTAAAAGCAAAGGATATTTTCGAGAATTGGAATTCATTAGTCTTCCTAACAGAGGGAGACTACTTAGACGTAAATTGGTGGTTAGCAAATATACAGATCATTCCCACGCATCCTCATTTATCGTCTCCAGTTCGGCAGACTATAGAAACAGATGCCTGAACGTCTGTTTGGGAGGCTCTAGTCAGCGGAGTGGAATACAAAGGTATCTGAGATTCGGAATGGACGAAACTCAATATAAACAAATTGGAACTCTTCTCCATTGACTAGATTATCTCCCTACTCAGATTTCCCCAAGGTACTCATAATAACTTGATATTCTCAGACAAGCCTAGTCTTTTATGTACATGAAACAGGAGGCAAAAGATCACAGTAGAAGTCAGAGGCAGTGATGAAGATGGGGCGAGAGCTCTTCACACAAAACGATGGTTGCTGAACAGTTCGTCTATTACTACATGCACCTGCTGAAGTCTCTACTGCATCAAGCCCTTTAAAGCCTACAACTTCCTGATGACATTGGCTCTGGAGCCAAGTCTCTGATTAGATTTATCTGACAGCATGAATACGGATATTTTGAACATGCATTCATTATAGCCAAGAAAGCAGAGAAGACCCTGACTTAAATACTACTGCTCTTCTCCTGGTCTGGTGTAATCACTGCACCCAAACCCCACTAGCTCGCATCTAATGGAGTGAAGATGATGAATTCAGAAAGTGAAATATAATTCACCACTTCCTACTGTGTACGAAAGATAACGAGGGACTCATTACAGTTAAGATGGATAAAAACAAAACCCTGCTAGAGCTGTGTTAGAGCCTCTTTCTTTTAGTTACTGTAACAAAAAAGACATTTTCCAACTCTGCTCTCTCCCATTTTCTCCTTGTACAAGAATGATGGAAGGTCCAAGGCAGGAGGAAGTAGATTCTGATGTGCTAGACACCTCTAGAAAATGAGAGTGCCTCACTCCCTTGATCTACACCCAAACTTCGGATCTTTACATGCTCTGAAATACAAACTTGATGCACCAGCAAGGAATTAAATAGTTGCAATATAAGAGGAAATTACAGTGCTTGTAGTTATTTGTTAATTCATGTAGCATATTTCATATAATTAATACTGTGCCCACACTCTGCCTATGTTAATACACTTGCCTGCTCCTCAAATACATTTCAGCAGCTTCCAGAATATCAAAGTGGCTCAGGTAGTCTAAGGAGGCAGTTTGATTGCACAGAGCTTCTGACTGTGCTTAAACAGACACTGCCAAAATTAAAATTCATATTTTAATATTTCCCCCGATCGGTGCTATTAAGAACATTTTTAGCTTGTTAAAAAAGAGAGAATTCTATCAGTCTAATTTAAATCACACTGGCTATTTTTGTTGTTTCTTCTACTACTTGTGTTTCATTCCAGTTGGACGGTGTCATTGGATTGCTCAATTTCACTTTGCTTATAGTCAAGTTTCTTCCAGGGATATTGCAGGAAATTGCCATATGTGTAACAACTCCATTCCCAATGAACCAGCCCATACTCATTCCATAACAGTTATTTCCCCTGTGCTCTACTTCTGAAACACCAGGGGGTGATATGCTGTGAATATTGAGTTTGATCCCCGCCATGATATTAATGGTACCCATGGAATATCTACCCATGAGATAAGATCAGTAGACCCTGAAATACCAATGGAAGCAAGTGATTCAGTGACTTTTGCATCCTATCCTGGTAACAGACAAGCATTGGGCTTCTCTGATCTGGTCTGGCAGCTGAGGTTCCTTAAGGGAAAAGGCACAGAGCATCTGTTGCTCTCTCACTGGCACCGTGCACGTATATGTAACACACACTGGACACTGGGGCTCATTTTATCCATTCTTTTCAGCTCTTTCCAAATTCCCTGTAACTTGGGTCTTAAGTTTCTGAACTCTCCCCCATCTGTATCTGTTCATCATTTTCTGATACCCCAACACACCAGATTTTCTCCAAAAGCATCAAAGCCCTTAGGCCAGTGTTTGTTACATAGTAGTCCGTCTGCCCTGAGCTCTTTGTTAAAATGTTCTTTCCTGGTTCTCTTAACTTAACACAAAGCTGTTTGAATGTAAGTTCCCAAAACTGCAAGGGAAGCTTTAAAACGGCGATTTTCAATGTAGCTTAAGGGAGTTAGCGCTCAAATCCCATTCAACGTGGATGCCTGACTCTTTTAGGCTGTTTGGTAAATCCCAGGCCTCAGTCCCTCAAAGCTGTACTGACTGAAACTGATCAAAATAGAGGATTTACAAAAGTCTGTCTGTCTATCTGTCCAACCTTTTGCAAAACAACCTATTGTTAAAAAATATTTCTTCATTGAGCTGAGTTGTCAAGGATTATTTATACTTATTCTCGGCCTGAATTAAATTGACTGGGTCACTTTAAAAAACTCTTTCTAGCATTTTGAAATTCCAGAGAGTCTTATTTAAAAGGACCAGGAGCAAAATGGTTTGTCAATAAACAGAGACAGCTCCTTCTGCTGAAAAGCATCACGCACAGCTACTGTCATCCATTCGACTCCAGTCTCCAGCTAGCAGATTCTACTGTATTATGAACAGCAGGATACTGGTTGTAAATGAGCTTGAGATTCTGTTTACCACATCCAGCACTGCATGGACAGAGAGGTCAAGGTAAATGGTCGTGGCCTTTGACCAGTTTCTGACGGGTCTCACTCCCTTGCTGTAATTCAGTAAAAGGTGTCTGGTCAGACGATTCAAAGTAGAATTTCTGGGCCTTTGAGCATCTGCGGTTGAGCTTCCTGCAAAACAAATGAATTTGTGTAATTAGACCTGGCAGGTAGAAGAGGAAAAGTTGTTAGCTCTTCTTGTTGTTGTTGCTGAAGCTGGGGGTGTTTTTGTGTGGGCTGATTAGTTGGGAATGGAGTTGTGGCAGAGATAGCAATTTCCTGCAATATGCTTGGAAGACCTTCTTGTATTAAGTTGATGTGATATTTTGGGCCAGGATGGCATGTAAACTTTGTAGGGAGAGATGTGATAGACATGAGGCCTGGGAATTCAAAAGACTATATTGAAAATATACCAGACAAATATGGAACAATACCTTTTGGGACAATACCTGTTAAATGGATTCCCCAGGAAATCCCTAAGGAGAGGTTAATGCAAGTTCTCCAGCTCTGGTTATGCAAAAACCCAGCCTTTCTAAGATACTCCTGAGGAGAGGGTCATTGTCTGCTGATTACATGATACAGAAGGCCAAGATCAAAGGTCCAAGCTATATAAAGAAATGGCTATCTGCCTAGTCTTTGTTCTGGTTCTGGATCTAAGATGGATGAATTTGTAACCACAGGGAAAACCCAGTTGTAGGCTTTGAAGGCCTGACTCGTACCAGAGCCCTGTGTTGGAGTTGGGGGTGACCTCTGGTAAGCTGCTTTTGCCTGTTTAGCTTCCGTTGTTTCAATCGGTTTTCTCAGAAATGCTTTTACCTTAAGAATAATGTGCTTGCTTAGAAGTAGCTGTGTGGTAACTTTAACTACTAGCAATACACTGATCACAACCCTTAGAGAAAAAGCAAAGCTCAGTGCTGGCCTTTTCAGGCATTCTGACTTGCTGGGGAATATAACAGCATGAAGTAGGAAGCTGTGCAGCCTTAAAACCCTGGTCTGGAGGGAGTGAAATGTGGGCCTTTGCCCAAGAGAGATGGGAGCTGGAAACCTTTAAGTGAGTGCCCTCAAGGGACCATAGAGGGAGGAAATACAGGTGCAGTTACCCTGAAACTAACACCGGAGTAACAAAGCACTTTATGATTAGGCCGTTGGTTTGCATCTAGCCTTGGCTTAGTAGTTGCCAAAAGTTGTTAGCACCTGATAACTGTTTTGTGGCCTCTCTGAAATGAATTGGTGGCTCTTAGTTGCCAGTGTACAAAAAGTACCCCATTAAAATAGTGTCCTCACAACAGACAGTGAACGGCTAAAATGTACCCCATTAAAATAGTGTCCTCACAATAGGCAGTGAACGGCTCCTGGTTGGCAGCCCCAGAAGGGAGAGGCCCATGACAGAAGCTGATCTCTCCCATCGAGCTCCCTTCCGCTCCACTCTGGAGCATATGGGGCAGAGTGTGGGCTGTCTGGGCTGCCCCTGCTCTGTGGATGCTTGAAGAGGCAGACTCAGGATGACAATCTGATACTGTTCACCAGCACTAAGTTCACTTTATTTATTTTTACTTTTTGGTAATAGACTGGCTTCCTGTTAATGGACATTTCCTTCCAGGTTCTGTGGATCTCATTCAAGAATTAGACTAAGAAGCTGCATGTGAACTAGAATTTAGTGAACCCAGAAATCACTTTGATTTGGAAGTTAATGAGATTGTCTGATCTTTCTTCCTTACCTCTTTAACCACCCCCTTACAGATATGCTAAACAGAAAACCCAAATCCCTGTTTGCATAGTAAAAACGGTGGGGGGAAATCCAGCTTGTGTCCTGCAACAGGACTCCCTGGCCCTCTGAGCGATACAGGTGGAGGTAAAGGAGAAATGAAACCCAGCAATTGGAAGTGACACATTTCTGAGTGTTCCCTCTGAAATGCAAAATGATATTTTGCTCACGAGCTTCGCCAGACCTCGGGGAGCACAGCCTCACCAACTCATTGGGCTGAAGCAAATTGCCAATGCGCGTGAATGAAATCTAATCTGCAGTGTCCTGCACATGCAGTCCCCTGAGCACTCAGTGCTTTTGATGGCTGTTTTGATGAGCGGCTGAAGGTATGAGAGATCCAGCAGGAAACTGTAAATGAGATCTCCTTTCCTGGCACACCAGGCCTGCTCATACCCATTCCTTTATGAAGCATGTGGTGTCACTAGCCGCCAGAGGCGGCAATTTCAATGATTTATCAACGTCATTGAGAACAAAATGCTAGAGACTATGCTGTGGGTGCCCTGGCGTGAGTCGTGGAATAGTCACCTTCGATCTCATCAGAGCTGTAAGCCAAATGAGCATTTCGTTCTCTCGCTATGCTCTCAGCAGCAGCCTCGCCTGTTCAGCACCCCAGGAGGGCCCTCCCTCCAGCACCATTTTCAGGGCAGTTTTCAGAAACTGTAATTTAAATAAGAGCAGCGTATAAGATCCCAGCTGAGACCCCTTCACCATGGTTCCTGCCAGCTCAGCCAGGGGATAGGTCTCCCAGCTGAGACAAACTCCCTGCAGCTCCTACTGGTTCAGGTGGGGAGGGCACAACTCCTGCCTGAGTCCCTTTCAGTACAGTGCCTAGTGGTGCAGTCCAAGGGATGTTCCCTTTGGCTTCAGCAAGTGGAGATGCTGCATATTGACCACAAGGATCTCCTTTTGGGTCTGGGCTTTAGTGTGTCCATGCAAAGAGCATAGCTGCCTGATGAGGGACCGCACTTTTGGGTTAAGTTAGCACCAGCATTTAGACCCTGGAGATAAAGTTACACTAAATGTTACCTACTGTGAACTGGGATCCTTTCTCCCCAGGCCAGCAGAACCTGTGATGCAACCAGGGCATTCACTGATACGTTCTGGGATACAGTGGGCCAGATTCTCAGCTGGTTTAAATTGATGTAGCTCCATTGCAGTCAACAGGGTTATGCCAATTGACACCTGGTAAGAATCTGGTCCAGCCTATTTCAATGTGGGGGCCTGCCTGTGCAATCTCCCATTGCTTATCTTTACTTCTGTCCAGCTGATGAAGACTGGACATAGCTCCTTGCAGTCCTTAACATGCTCTTCCAAGTGCTTGCTAGAAGGGGCACTGGACAGTGACATGAAACAGAGCCTTCCCTCCAGGAGCTGATATTGCTTCTTACACAAGCCCAGAGAACAAGATAGCCCTAGGGGCTGAGTTCTTCCAGCTGGCGATACTGTCATCAGCTGCCCAGCCTTGGGAGGGAGCATAGAAATTGACAGACCAGACTAGACTCATCCATCTAATCCAGCATCCAGTCTCCAACAGTGGCCAGCACCAGATGCTTCAGAGAAAGGTAAGGGTTAAGTAGATGTGTGATCATCTTTCCTCCATAAAAGTCCCATCCTTATCCCTAATAATTAGAGATTGGATTAAACCCTGCAGTATGAGATTTTATCTCCCATCCAATACTCTTTATTGTTAGTATAAATTATTCTAACTCTGGATATTCTTGTTATCCACCAAATAGTCCAATCTCTCTTTGAATCTTACTACATTCTTTGCTTCCATGACATCATGTGGCGATGAGTTCCACAGTCTAATTACACAGCAAGTGGAAAAATATGATATTTTATCCATTTTGAAGCAGAGAAGGCAACTTCAGGACTCACACCCCCTGTTTAATCTTCAGAAAACAGACCCAATGAGAAGGTTGGTGCTTATTTAGATACATAAATTGCAAAATAATTTCACTTTTGTTATGAAAGTGAATTGGCCAGAGGAAGAGTAATTACGGCAGAGACAGATTCACATTGTAAGTGACCATTAATTAACACTAAATTATTCCTCTGAGAGCTAAGATGACATTCACGTGAGCATTAGACCAATCCCAAATCAGCACTGTCTCAACAGACACAGAAAGAATCCATCAAGAATGGCTCAGCAAAGGTTTTCCCTGTGACTTCTCAGGGCGTAGTAATATAAAGTTAATAATTCACACTGCTTATGATCATTAGGAAGGGTCACCTGGAAATGGAACATCTTTGTATCATTGTGGGTGGTGAGTGGGGGATGGATGTGAACGGAAACAGGCTGGAAATAAGCTGTTTTCTATTTTGTCCCTTCACCTGTGGATACTTTAGTTAATCAGTGTTGTCTGTGTGTATCTCATGCTCTTTAGCCCAGATCCACAAGATATTTAGGCTCCTAACTTCCATTTAAATCACTTTAGCACATCTTGGAGTTACACACAATATTCTGGGGGAGGCTAATCTCAATGTGATGCTGCATACAGCATGGATGTAGCATAGATGCTGATGGGGTCGGGAGGCCGCTGAGCTCTCTCATAGAGATCAGGACATTCCTGCAAGGTGCACAGCCCTGATCAAGGAAATCACATGCTTAAGTCTCATTGATTTCCAGGCCAAAGGGGCAGATTTTTAAAGGTACTTACGTGCCCAAAATCCATTAATTTCAATTGGTGTAGGGGGCCTAAATATCTTTTTTAAAATCTGGCCCAAAGTCCTCAGCACCTTGCAGAACGGAATGCATCAGGAATGAGTGAGTGTGCAGTGCTTACACTCCATATGAATTTGGGGAATGACACACACACACCTGTTTCATTGCCCTGTCTTAGGTTAGCTCTCTCTGGACCATACAACAGTAGGTGGATGTTAATGTCTGTCTGAATGGGATGTGATTTCCATGAAATTACGGTCCCCATCTTCATTAACCCAGCACGAGTTCATAAGATTTAGTGAATACAGTGCATGCCACAGGTCTTGTTGCATAATTTCACAATCTTGATGATCAGCCCCTGGAAACACTTGGACACTGCCAAATCTTCAAACTAACACAAAAATACTGCAAAGCCAAGGAGCAGAAGAATTCGTGAAATACAAGACCTACTCTGACAACAGTTGTAAAGCACCCTCCCTGCCCACACAGATTGCACTGGTTTTCAGGTGACCCCTGATGACAAAATCAGAAAGGAAGAAAACTCTAGTGCCACTGGTAAGAAGCGCAGTCTGATACTCTCAGACTCCGACACGAGGAATTTCTGTAGATCTCTGCCACTGCTGTGAAGGGAGGAAACTGAGTCAACCCCTCTCCTGCCACAGAGAGAGCAAAGTCAGGTCCCGCAGAATTCTTCCAGACTGTAAATGGATTCTGAAACCTACGCTGCCTCCTCTCGACCCTACAGGCCAGTCCCTCTCACTGCAAGGAGCTATCTTCTGGCTTCATAGAGCATTGAGTCACCTGGGTTTGAGCCTCATCTCTGCCGTGCTTTCGCTGTGTGACCTTGGGCAAGTCACTTCATCTCTGTTGGGCCTCGGTTTCCCCATTGTAAAATGGAGCTAATGATACTTGCCTTGTATCTCTCCATCTGCCTGTCAATATCATGCTTATAGCTATGTTATCTGAGTTCGTGGGGCATTTGTAAAGTGACTTGAGATCCTCAGAGGGACAGTTATTAGTTGTCCTCTCTCTCTCTCTAACATGACATGCACTGTGTATAAATTGTAAACTCAAAGGGGACCTGCACAACATCGGAAGGCAAAAATCTCTCTGCAGGTTCCATAGGGACAGTTCTACTCGATGGAGTTAATGACCGCACTAAAAATGATCAATTGTAGGATGCCTTCTTTGAGTCAAGGTTCTAAGACCTGCGCCCACCTGTCACCATTGTGGCAATGAATGAACATGACACCACTGGCCTGCATTCCAACCCCAATTACAGAAACATTATGGAGTGAAACTGAAGTGTGTCCCATTTGCAGCCCTGCACGGAGGTGGGATTCCAGCACAATCAGGATTGCTAACCTTAGCAAAGTCTCCCATTCAACTGTCAGAAGAAATATTAAAACCAAAATGAAACTTCAGTCTTATTTACAAAGAGATCTAAAAGAAGCGGCTGCTTTGAGCAATGGCTTGGTTCAACCCTGTGGGAAACTGATGATAAATAGTTAAAAAACCATGGGGACTTTTCAGTGAAATGAATACCATTAAAAGTGAGATGTCTGTTTCTCCTGAATTTTAACAAGACCCATACAAACCTCCCAGCCTGAAAAACTGGTGGTGAACTTTACATAGAAAATAAGGTACTGACCCTCTACATTTTTGGACCCTTTCTTTTCTCCATTACATACTGTACACAGTCGCTGCTACATGCATCACAAGAGACTTCTCTGTATCTGTACCATGCACGTCCTAGCACGCTATAGATCTCTGAGACTTTGGTAGCTTACCCCTTGAAATCACTGGCATTTTCTAGACTCCTAGTCAGATGAACGCTTGCAAGGATCTTGCTCATCTTAATTATATCACAAAATTAGACCAGCCAGAGAGGAAGCAGCACCATCGGTCACCTATTCATTACATGCTGTCAGAGTTCTCACAAGATGGTCCCCTATAGTATATATTCTCATCTAATTGTATAGTTAGGGAGTATATACCGTGTGTGTGTGTGTGTGTGTGTGTGTATATATATAATCATACACAGTGTTTGCAGGCATGGGTTACAGCATCGGTCTTATCAAATAAACTTACCTGAGGCTAAGAGATTAAGGAGGAAGAGGGACATGAAAACAGCTGCCATCTCATCATCTGGCTTTGTCGAGCGCTCCCACCATTAGAGGCTTTCTTAAGTGAAGGTTACCAGTGTCTCTCTACCAGGCTCCATTCCCCACTAGAACGTCTTTCTCTCTAAAACATCCAACAGGGGCTGCGGTGAAGACAGCTATTGCCTGACCCTTTCTGGGCTCTCTGCTAGCTCTGAAATACCCAGCCCCTTCTGATCTGGAATCGGATTGTAGGCAGCATTTTAATTTCATTGACATTCTAGCGCTAAGTGAATAATGGAATCCAAGGCTGGTCCCCGGGAGAGGAAATACCATGCTAATATGATTTCCTTTAGTGCTCTTACCTGAGGCTGTGCCTGTCGCTGACTTACAGCATGCTAATTCCATTAATAATTGAGGCCCAAATAGCTGCTTTAAATCAGACTTGTGCAGCAGCGTCTTCAGCATTTGACAATAGTTACTGCACTCTCTTGAATTACCCTGGATAATGGAAACCTGCTATTGTTTAATGAAGAACAATCGCTAACAGTGCGGGCGGTGGGGGAATCCTGTCTGCTTTTTGTCTTTCCTGACTCTCTTTAATTAAAAGATGTATTACACTGTGATTAATGGGAGTGCTTGGGCAGGGGTTTATTTGGCACATTTCAGAAGGGGAACGAGACACTCCCTGACAGCAGGATTATTTCAAAGGCTGTTCAGGCCCCTTATGAATTGGCATCTGCAAATAAAAAGGGGATTAAGTGGCACGAATGCACTTGCTCTCTGTCCAGGTTTATGGTAGAAATGGGCCTGGATCCAAATACCCCTTTAACTTTGCAGCTTGGGCCCATTTTTGGGGTTTATGCTGCTGGTTAAATCTGGGGTTTATGCTGCCTGGTTCATTGTCCAGGCAGCTGCAGTGTCTCTGATGATGGTGTCAACCCAAATGGAAGTAAAACTCCTAGTTCTGGCAGTGGAGTTTCCCCTGAATAATGGGAGACATGTTTCCAGTGCTGGTTTGTATCCCCATGGGCCACCAGTGCAATGACAGAATGTCCCCTCTTTCTAAACAGCTCTTTGTTCTCTATGAACCATGCATGTATCAGTCCAGCAACTCTGAGGAATCCACCAGACCCTTCCTCTTGTCTGGTAACATGCCCTGTTACCCCAGAGCCAGGACTGAATCGGGGTCAGGGCATCTTCTGAAAGGTAAGAACATAAGAACGGCCATATTGGGACAGACCAAAGGTCCATCTAGCCCAGTATCCTGTCTTCCAACAGTGGCCAATGCCAGGTGCCCCAAAGGGAATGAACAGAGCAGGTAAGCATCAAGTGATCCATTCCCTGTCGCTCATTCCCAGCTTCTGGCAAACAGAGGCTAGGGACACCATCCCTACCCATCCTGGCTAATAGCCATTGATGGACCTATCCTCCGTGAATTTATCTAGTTCTTTTTTGAACGCTGCTATAGTTTGGCCTTCACAACATCCTCTGGCAAGGAATATCACAGGTTGACTGTGCGTTGTGTGAAGAAGTACTTCCTTTTGTTTGTTTTAAACCTGCTGCCTATTAATTTCATTTGGTAACCCCTAGTTCTTGTGTTATGAGAAGGAGTAAATAACACATCCTTATTTACTTTCTCCACACTGTTACTCGAAATTGGGTCAGCTAGTCAGCTTAGGGAGGACTAATGACCCACCAGAGTTTGGCAGAAAGCAGCATGTTTATTATACTGATAGCTAAGTTCAAAAGAAGAGGGGGGTCACACTCACGCTCGCATACTCACGCTCCCAGGACAGCCACGGCACTGGAGATGTCAGGATCCTTCAAGGTAAGTGCTCCACAGCGCAGCGATGGACGGAGTGATGAAAGTAAGTCTTCCCGAGCACAATGAAATGCAACGTGGCGAACCACTGGCCAGGCGGTCTGGGAGAAGGGCCTTCACGGGAGGTACAAGCTTGTGAGTGCACTCCTGAGCACATGGCCCCTTCCCCTTTTAAGGACCTGCTCCTCATGGCCTGCGGCTAGAGATGACTTGACCACATCTGGTTGGTCACACTCCAATTCGGGCAGTGTCCATGAATTGGGTGTGTGATCAACGCTTGTCTACCTGGGGGCTCTTCTGATCTTCCAGCTGTTCAACCAGCCCATTCATCCCACGAGCATTCCAGGAGGGAGGGAGAGCGGGAAAGCCACTTCACAGGTATTCAAAGAGGGAGAGGAGACAAAAGTGGGGAGAAAGTGTAACAGACCTTTTGAGCATACAGGTTATACATAGCATAGTCATACAAATCACTGCTGCTCCTACAACACACACCAGTCATGATTTTATAGCCCTCAATCATATCCCCCACCCCCACCCCCCAGTCGTCTCTTTTCCAAGCTGAAAAGTCCCAGTTTTATTAATCTCTCCTCATATGGAAGCAGTTCCATACTGCTCATCATTTTTGTTGGCCTTTTCTGAACCTTTTCCAATTCCAATATATCTTTTTTGAGACAGGGCGACCACGTCTGCATGCAGTATTCAAGATGTGGGTGTACCGTGGATTTATAGAGAGGCAGTATATTTTCTGTCTTATTCTCTGTCCCTTTCATAATGGTTCCTAACATTCTGTTAGCTTTGCTTGGCTTCTGCTACACACTGAGGGATGTTTTCAGAGAACTATCCACAATGACTCCAAGATCTTTCTTGAGTGGTAACAGCTAATTTAGACCCCATCACTTTATATGTATAGTTGGGATTATGTTTTCCAATGTGCATTACTTAGAAGTTATCAACATTGAATTTCTTCTGCCATTTTGTTGCCCAGTCACCTAGTTTTGAGAGAGCCTTTTGTAGCTCTCCGCAGTCAGGGATTTAACTATCTTGAGTAGTTTTGCATCATCTGCAAATGTTGCCATCTTGCTGTTTACCCCTTTTTCCAGATCGTTTATGAATATGTTGAATAGGACTGGGCGCAGTACAGACCCTTGGGGGACACCACTATTCACCTCTCTCCATTCTGAAAACTGAAATGGGAAAGGCCTCCTTTCTGACTACCCAAGAGATAGCTGAGTTCACCAGTGTCTGATAATTTACCAGGATGACGCACTCAGACAGGATAGACGTGTCTGCTCCATTGCCCTCTGTTCAGACACACCAGCCTCTCCCTCTTTCTCCACTCCCCCTCTCCTTCAGGATCACCAAAGAATCACAGGTTCTTAGCATCATCACTGATCTGCAAACGCTCTCCTCCAGTGTGTCCAACTCCCACTCACTCTGTTTCAGATGCCGATTGTCACCAGGCAAAGGTGAGAGCGGGTGTGTCTGAGGGACTGAATATACCTACATGAATGGATGTGTACAATATTTCTGTATGCAGAAACCTTCTCAGGGTATGTCTAAACTCCAGTAAAAGACACACAGCATGGCTGCAGCTGGTCCAGGTCAGCTGACTTGGGCTTGGGCTGCTGGGCTGTAAAATAGCGGTGTAGATGTTTGCACTCAGGCTGGAGCCTGGGCTTTGAGACTCTGCGAGGGGGTGTGAGTCTGAGCCCACCCTCCAGCCTGAGCCCAAATCTCTACATGACTATTTTTATCCCTGAAGCCTGAGTCAGCTGTCTTGAGTTCTGAGACTCAGTGCGGGGCGTTTTTATTGCAGTGTAGGCATACCCTTATAGGCCCAAATCCTGCAGTCCTTACTTTGGCAAAACTTCCACTGAAACCCCTCCCATGGAGGATTTCCCTGAGTAAGAGTGGCAAGGTTTGACTTAAAGTTCAGGCATTTTGATCAGAGTACAGTACTATTTCAAGTCCGGGTTCTCTTTGTTCTATTGCACAGAGTGTCACTAGATAGGTATTCATTCTAGGGCTAAGCTGAGATCTGCACAGAGATATGTAGCAAGCCTCTTGTCTGCCCTTCTTTAGCATGTTCTCTTGACCATCTGCCTGTCACCAGATGGCCATTGTTAATGATTTACAATCCATCACAACCTTCATTAACTAAAGTACCGTCAGCCTCGGGATCCCCAGCTTTATTATTCTTAGCAGGTAGACAATTGCTGCTAGAGCATGTGTCGCTTTTTGGTGACATTGATACCAAAGCAGTTCAGTGGATGCTAATCCCACGCTGTCCATCCTTCGGGAATACACTATGTGAGCTGGCCTTCCACTTCTGCAGTCATCTGAGTCTGCAGTTCTCTTCCCTCCATGCAGCCTCTCTCTAAGTCGGTCGATGTCTCTGTTGGTCATCAAATTGACGCATGTGTGTTTTATGAACGTTCTTCTCCTGGACTCCTTCTTTAAATCCACCCTCCCTAACTACAGAACAGTCCTCTCCTCCACTGACCTTGGCTGTGATGGGGGAAGATCTGCCTACCCACCACATAATTCTTCTGTGCTCAGTTTTCTCTGTATTTCTCTTCTTGGATTAAGGAGAGGGAAAGGAAAGGCTTTGCCTATGGTAGACAACTTCAGGAAAAGGGTCTGCTTAGCTTTTGCAAATAGCAACTCCGGATGTATTCTCAGAGATTCTGAAAGGGATCCACTCCCTTAAGAGGGCATTACATGGAGTCACTATTGCATGCTGAGGATGGGGAGAGCGGGAGTAGGTGTCTGGAAGGGCCTCTTCTCTCTAAGCACTAAAGTGGTTTTGACTGGAACTCCATAGAAAGGAGCCAATTGCTGTGAGACCATGCTGAAAGGAGAGGAAGGATGCAGCACTGGGAGCCGGTAAGAAATGTGAGGTTTCAGAGTAACAGCCGTGTTAGTCTGTATTCGCAAAAAGAAAAGGAGTACTTATGGCACCTTAGAGACTCTAAGTCTCTAAGGTGCCACAAGTACTCCTTTTCTTTTTAAGAAATGTGAAGAATTTGGTATGTGTCATAGAACAGAAGAATGGGATTCACTGAGTCTGCCTGATGTCCTGTGTTCCTTTCCTGTTCTTCGCTTCCCTAGATGGCTGGACAGGCTGGGGTATGTCACTTGATGTCACCTGCTGGTTGGCACAAAAGCAGCAAGGTTAAATTGTTCATCCTCTTCTACACCCAAACTACTTCAGATTAATTCTATCATCTTGATTTTGTTCTCTGACACACTCTACCCTGCGCCCAGACCCGTTTTCCTTCTCTTGTCCTCCAGGTTGCACCTTGAGGTCGCCCTGTTCCCCGTGCTTTGGAGAGCTGGCTCAGCTTTCTCCAAAGCATGTCAGCATCGCTCCTGAGCTGGCTGGCTGCAGAGCTGTAAGATACATCCGCCCCCACCCCCAGGGGCTATGCACTCCTGTTCCTGGAAGGATTGGACAAGAGGCAAGAAGAGGACTGCAGAGGAGCTGAGATGGGGCGCTGGGGAACTTTCCAAGAGAAACTGAGTGTGTTGCCTCATGGGGAGACAGTGTCATTGTCTAGATACTCCAGCAATGGGAACTTGGGAAACACCAGACACACAGAGTACATCTACATTGCATTAAAAGACCTGCGGCAGACCTGGGCCCGCTGACTCAGACTCATAGGGCTTGGGTTGCGGGGCTAAAAATTGCAGTGTAGATGCTCAGGCTTGGGCTTGGAGCCTGAGCTCTGGGATCCATCGATCCCTCATGGGGTCCCACAGCCTGGGCTCCAGACCAAGCACTGTACGTCTACACTGATTTTTAGCCCAGGCAGCCACAACCATGCTACAGGTAGACATACTGATAGGGGTCACTGCGGAGCAACATGAGACATCTCCCTCCTGAAGGAGCTGGTTGTGCTGCCATCCCAGAGACATAAAGAGCCTTGAACTTGCCCTCTTGCCTACTGCTTGGTGAATCCTTGCCAAGGGTCTGGGGTAAGCTCTGCTGGGAATGCTTCCTTTCATCTCCTGTGCTCGGTTGCCCTCTGCATTCAATTCACTAGGAAGGCAGTGATGTAGCTGTGGCCCCTCCCAAATGGATGGCTGCCTTAACAGGCTGCGGAAGAGTTTATTATGCAAACGTAATAAACATAATAAGGGATGTGTTTATTATGCAAACAGCAACTGAGTTATGCGTCTTTTAAGACTACTAAATAGTTTTTAATTACTGCTATATCAGTAAATCCCATAAATATGCAAATGCAATTAGTTCACAAAATAGGCCCTAAATATCTTTATTCCTCTCCAACAAAGTTCTTTGAAGTTAATCGCCAGCTCCCTTTGTTCACTCCCTTGGCAGTTGTGCTGAAATTGATGGGAATTATGACAGATGTACAAATTCAGGGGTACCAGATTTTTTTCTGAGTGTCACATCTGGACAGGCAGGGACAGAAGACTGGGGGAGGGGGTGGTAAAAGCAGGTTGAGGGGCTGTTCCCTTCCAAACAGTAAGCTAGATCATCTTATATTTTACATGCCACATTTGTGCTCCGTGCTGTTCAAGACACGGATCTCAAGATAGCACTACACAGCCCATAACTAGAGCTGGCCAGACGATGACAATTCTGGTTCAGGACAACTTTTTGAGGTCTCAGAACTTGTATGTTTGGCATTGGAATGAAAACAGAACCTTTCAAATGATTGCATGAAATGCAAGTGTGCCGAAAAGGACAGGCTTTCAATTCCTCTCTCTTGCTCTGGTTAGAAATGAGCAGAGCGCCCTGGACCTCAGAAACTGTCCCAGCAAAAACTTAGTTGAAATTGACACGTGCCTGTGAAAACATTTCAACTTTGACAAAACAGCATATTTCAACAAAAATACATTTAGTCAAAAATGTTCAAACCAGCTCTACTTCCAGCTTACGAAAGCAAGCATAGAAAAAGAAGATGCACTGGCAGTCATTGTAAGTGTACTTTAATACTCTTATGCAAAGTCATTTTTCCTGTCCTTAGGAGTTTGGACTTCCTAAGATATTCCATATCTCCAGATCAACCTATTCCTCCTGCCCCTTCTTTCTCAGTACAACACTTCTATGTGGAGATGTGGCTCTCTGGAACCTGCAAGTCCTGTAAGTAACCAACAGGAGATGCTCCTTCTGGAATGTGCTTTATTTAGTATGTTTGGGTCAGATTTTTTTAAAGCATTTATTTAGGCACCTAACGATGCAGACAGGACACACAAAAACACGTTGGTCTCTAACTCAATGGGATTTTAAATACCTTTTAAAAATATGGCCCTTTGTGTTGTGGAAAGAGAGTCAGCTATTCACTGCATCTTACCACCAGGAAGTGGTTTCGTGTATGTCTGGATTTACTTATTTCATCTGAGCTGCCTCAACTATGTCTGTTTCATAAACTGCCACTCATTACCTGTTTCAGGTAAAGGTGATAGGAGCAACTGGAATTAACACAGTTGAATGACAGAGCTTGACTTCACAGAAAGGCGGTGACTTCCCAGGAGCAGAGGCCTACACCTAGTTTGCTAAGATGAAGCATGTTGCAGCTAGCCACATTTTTAACAAGGAACAGCAACTGATGGGGAGAACCTATGAAGCATTGATTCTATGAAGCAAACCTCTCCCAACATGCAGTGCTTCATCTTAAGTAGCTTCATGCTTGAACTTTCCACTCAGATGTAGCTGGAGCATTGCATGTTGGAAGCAGCAGTTTGCAAAGGATGCAGTTAAATACAGGAGAACCTCACAGTTACGAACACATCAGGAATGGAGCCTGTTCGTAACTCTGAGGCAGCCGAGCTCCCAGTGGGGAGCCAAGAAGCTTGGTGTGGCTGCCCCCTGTTCCTGGCAGGGGGAGATCCATGCCTAAGGCCAGTCAACTGCTGTGCTCCCACTGGGGAGCAGAAAGGTCAGGCGGCAGCCCGGCTGGGAGTGGGAAGCTAAGGTCTTGGGGTGCAGCAGGACTCTCTGCGGGAGTAGAGAGCCCAGGTGGCAGCCTGACTTGGAGTGGAGACTGGGCAGCAGCCTGACTGGGAAGCCAGGAACTGGCTTTCTTGTCAGTTTCACTGCTCCAGGATGACAGGCAATAAATTAAGTAATGCAATTTCTACAGGGACATTGCATTGTCTTAACTACTCCCACATAAGACTTACACCTCTTGTGGAGGTGGAGTTATTAGGTTGGTGTAGTAAGGCACTTACAGCAGTGGGAGCAAGGCCATAGGGTGTACGCTGACCTAATGAGGTCGATGTAAGGCAGCTTATGTTGACTGAGCGCTGTAGCGTAGACCAGGCCTAAATGGAAGTATCAGCTAAACTGTTTGTTTTATGAAATCCGCATAGTCAGAGCGCCACCTTGTGGCCCTGGTGACAAACTTGGCTTTTTTTCCCTCTTTTTTTTTGGCTGTTATTGTCATGATCAGCCCTGGAAAAATGTGATCGGGTGAGATGGTGATCCCATACTGTGGAAACCAACTATGTTAAACATGCTTCTTTTTTTGTAACAGAAAATCAACAATGATTCATGAGAAGATGACCGAGAGAACTCTTTGTAAATGTGTGTCCTCGTACTATGGGAGTGCTATTGGATTCTCTATTTTTTTTTTTTTTTTTGTTAACTTCCCTTCCTGAAATTAGGTTGATGTGTTCTTCAGGGTAAGGAGGGGTTGGGCATATCCCCTTGCCCAGATGCTATTACTGCACCCCCTGGATAAGGCTGGGCTCAAGTAGTGGCCACAAATTTTGCCATGTGGTGGCTGCTTAGTGGACTGTATGAAAAGAGCTTGGGCTCAGGCCATTCCCCACTAGATAACAATCCAAACCATATCAAGCACCAATACAACTGGCCCTCTTGTTGTCAATCCCAACAGAGAAGTCCTGCAGCATGAATTCCCCTCTCTCTTGAGGAGACCCCTCCTGCAGTTCAGGCGAGAGGCATAGGGGCAGTGTGCAGAATGGCAGGAGCTTGCCCTGCTGGTGCTTGTGCTGTACCTGCCCTGTGGATAAATGGAGGACTTCATTCTCTGGGGTTACTTATTTGATGTCTTCACCAGCATGCGCTTCATAGAATCATAGAATATCAGGGTTGGAAGGGACCTCAGGAGGTCATCTAGTCCAACCCCCTGCTCAAAGCAGGACCAATCCCCAATTAAATCATCCCAGCCAGGGCCCTGTCAAGCCTGACCTTAAAAACCTCCAAGGAAGGAGATTCTACCACCTCCCTAGGTAATGCATTCCAGTGTTTCACCACCCTCCTAGTGAAAGCTTTTCCTAATATCCAACCTAAACCTCCCCCACTGCAACTCGAGACCATTACTCCTTGTCCTGTCCTCTTCTACCACTGAGAATAGTCTAGAACCATCCTCTCTGGAACCACCTCTCAGGTAGTTGAAAGCAGCTATCAAATCCCCCCTCATTCTTCTCTTCTGCAGACTAAACAATCCCAGTTCTCTCAGCCTCTCCTCATAAGTCATGTGTTCCAGACCCCTAATCATTTTTGTTGCCCTTCGCTGGACTCTCTCCAATTTATCCACATCCTTCTTGTAGTGCGGGGCCCAAAACTGGACACAGTACTCCAGATGAGGCCTCACCAATGTCAAATAGAGGGGGACGATCACGTCCCTCGATCTGCTCGCTATGCCCCTACTTATACATCCCAAAATGCCATTGGCCTTCTTGGCAACAAGGGCACACTGCTGACTCATATCCAGCTTCTCGTCCACTGTCACCCCTAGCTCCTTTTCCACAGAACTGCTGCCTAGCCATTCGGTCCCTAGTCTGTAGCTGTGCATTGGGTTCTTCCATCCTAAGTGCAGTACCCCTGCACTTATCCTTATTGAACCTCATCAGATTTCTTTTGGCCCAATCCTCCAATTTGTCTAGGTCCCTCTGTATCCTATCCCTGCCCTCCAGCGTATCTACCACTCCTCCCAGTTTAGTCTCATCCGCAAATTTGCTGAGAGTGCAATCCACACCATCCTCCAGATCATTTATGAAGATATTGAACAAAACCGGCCCCAGGACCGACCCCTGGGGCACTCCGCTTGACACCGGCTGCCAACTAGACATGGAGCCATTGATCACTACCCGATTGATTCACATATCAATTTAAAAGTTAGACAAGAGCGTAAACTGTACCAGCCTCAAGTTAGAATGGTCATTCATGTAACTTTTCTAATGAATTACCCTGCTGTTAATGACAGGTTACTATTACCAGCAGGACAGTGGGGTGGGAGGAGATATTGTTTCATATTCTCTGTGTATATATAGAGTCTGCTGCAGTTTCCACGGTATGCATCTGATGAAGTGAGCTGTAGCTCACGAAAGCTCATGCTCAAATAAATTCGTTAGTCTCTAAGGTGCCACAAGTACTCCTTTTCTTTCTTCCTCTGGTGTACAGCTTCTCTGCCACATCCCTCCTGCTGCAGATGGTGTGGCCGGAGAAATGTGGGTTAGACCAGCCTCAAATGCCAGACTGCCCCCTTGGCTGCTCCAGTTTACATCACTGGTTTGGTCTGGTACAAATCCAGCCCAAGATCAGGAATGCACAAATGGATTAAAGCTAGTTTGGCACCCCTTCTTGTGACTTAGGCCATCACCCATAGCAGGGGATTTTGCCCCATATGTATATTTTTTGCAAATACACTTCTTCCCTGAGTCATATCAGTAAAACAGCCTGAATTTTACCATTCTCCTTTATTTCCTCCATTGATGTGGGCATGTTTTTCACTTCACTGAGCTTGGCCAGTGAACAAAACAACTGAGTTTCATTTCTGTTGCTTTCTGGACACTTTTCTAGCTTTCCCACGCTAAGCCCAAGCTGCAGTGTTTGGTTTTCCCACAGGGCCAGGGGCATGTTTACAGCCAAACAAGCACTGTCTTCATTGACATATTTTCAAAACAATTTCATGACAATATTTCTGGGAAGGCTAAATGCTTTCAAAATATTTTGTTACAAAACTTAATGTGCCTGCCAGTGAAAGGGGTGGCAGCACCAGAATAAGGCATGTTTCACCAAAACCTTGAGAATTACACTTTGTGAACATGAGAGGACAAAAGCCCAGCATTGCAACAGTTGCAGTCCTATAAATAAAATATCATGTAGTCCTCTAGTCTAAAACACCAACCAGCACAGAGAGTTTCCAGGGATGATTCTTTCCTCCTATTATTCTTCAGATTGCAGTAGCACCTGGGAGCCCCAGTGTATGGGCTAGGACCCCCTGTGTAAGGTGCTGTACAAGATGGTCCATCCCCAAGAGCTTACAATCTTAGTAACGAGGGCTCAGGTTTACAACGCTCAAAATGAATATCTAGCCCAGCAGCAATATCTAAAGAACTGGAGCTTGGCTAGCCAGTATGATAGTTAATCAGCTTAAACAGGTGAGGAGGTTTTCAGGTGATGGTTTGAAGGGACCCAGTGATGTTAACAGTGCAGTGGTGTTTGGACAGTCTGAACTAGACAGAATCTGCTAACTTTCAGAGCATGTAGCCAGGTCTATCCTTTTATGAGGGTTGCTGTGGAAGGGAATACTGTTTAAGGAAAGGGGGGAAGATGGGCCACTGGTTAGAGCACTAGCTTAGGATGGGGTGCTTCTGATGAAAGGACAATTTGCACCACATAATCAGCAGAAAGAAAAGGAGTACTTGTGGCACCTTAGAGACTAACCAATTTATTTGAGCATGAGCTTTCATGAGCTACAGCTCACTTCATCGGATGCTTTCCACGGTATGCATCCGATGAAGTGAGCTGTAGCTCATGAAAGCTCATGCTCAAATAAATTGGTTAGTCTCTAAGGTGCCACAAGTACTCCTTTTCTTTTTGCGAATACAGACTAACACAGCTGTTACTCTGAAACCTGTCATTATATAATCAGCAGAGAGGTTAAATCTCTGATCTGCCACAGATGACCTGTAAGTAAGATGACTGGTAAGTAAGTACATAGCCTCCCTGTGCCTCAGTTCCCGATGTGTAAAATGGGGCTAATAGCACTCCCCAAACTGCATTAAGGACTGTGAGGTGCTCAGACAGTGGGAAACGTGGGCCACTAACTCCCCTCGATAGATAGCTGTATGGCCTCATGGATGCTTGTTTGCTTTTCATAGGGATTACAGCGCTTTGAGCTTTTTGTGGGCTGCCTGGAGTACGAGAGCAGGGCCTCTCGTGGTAATACGTTCCTCTAGACCACGGGAAGGGATGGAGCTGGCGGAGTGGCCTAGCGACGCCTGGGACGAGGCAGGGCTGTGACATAGCCAGGGCTCAGTACGCGGGGGGCAGATGTGCTAGGGCGGTATGAGGCTGTGGGAAGCTGGGGGTGCTGGAGCGGGGGTGTGGGAATGTGGTCCCCTCGCCTCGGGCTAGAGCCTCAGCCTGCTGTGCCCAGGCTCCAGCCTGGTGCGGGTGCCACAGCCGGGTGCTGGCTTGCAGGGGGCGGTGTGTGAGGGGGGGACACAGGGACTGGGTCTGTGCCCGCCTCAGGGAGCGTCCTGGAGGCTGTACCCACTGAGCAGGTGGGGGGGTCTGTGCCCACTGATGAGTGTGTGTGGGGGGGGCTGTACCCCCTAAGCAGGTGGGGGGGGGGCTGTACCCATTGATGAGTGTGTGGGGCGGGTCTGTGTCCATTGAACAGGTGGGGTGGGTGTCTGTGTCCACTGATGAGTGTGTGTGCGTGGGGGGGTCTTTGCCCACTGAGCAGGTGGGGGGGGTCTGTGCCCACTGATGAGTGTGGGGGGGGGGGCTGTACCTATTGATGAGTGTGTGTGGGGGGTCTTTGTCCATTGAACAGGTGGGGTGGGTGTCTGTGCCCACTGATGACTGTGTGTGGGGGGGGGGGCCTGTACCCCCTGAGCAGGTGGGGGGGTCTGTGCCCACTGATGAGTGTGGGGGGAGGGGGTCTGTGTCCATTGAGCAGGTGATGGGGGGGCTGTACCCATTGATGGGGGGGGGGGGTCTGTGCCCACTGACGAGTGGGGGGGGTCTGTGCCCGGCGGAGGGCGGGGCCTCCCGGGGGCAGTGCCCGGCGGGGGCGCGCTGCGTGCCCAGCCCCGGCGGGGGGGAGGGGAAGGTGCTCGGCAGGGTTGAGGAGCGAGCGGGCGGGCGCGGCTCCGGGCGGCGGGGGCGCGCGCAGCGTTTCCCGCGGGCGGCGGCGGCGGCGGCGGCGGCCGAGCGGGGCCCGGGATGACGGCGGAGCTGCAGGCCGCGGCCGCGGCGGGCGGCGCCGAGAGCCAGGGCACGGTGAGGGCCCGCGGGGTCACCCCGCAGCGCGCGCCCCCCCCCCCCCGGGCTGGAGGCGGGGTAGCAATGGGCTCCTGCTCACCTGGGGGGGCTGATAGGCCTGGGGGGGGCTGATAGGCCTGGGGGGGGAGCCCCGCCCCGGGGAGCGCGCGCCGCCGCCGCCGCCGCTTGCGGGCAGAGATTTGGATGCGAGGCCCTGGGGGGCAGGCCCGGCCCGGCCCGAGGCTCTGGTTTGGGTCCCCCCCCCGGGGATAGAAACCTGCCGCCGAGACCGGGCGGCGGGCTGGGGTCCTGGCCAGGAGGGTCCGCTGCCGCCGGGCTCTGGTCTGTTTCCTAACCGCTGCCCTCCGCCGCCTTGGACGCGTCCCCTTCCCCGGGGAGGCCGCGGGGTGACCTCCGGGGTGAGGGCCTCGGGGTGCTGCCCCCCAGGTGTGGCCTTCAGGGGAGATGGGCGTTCCCCCCACGGAGCCGCCGGGTGAGGGGACCCAGCAGGGCGGGGGTTCGTCCCCTGGCGACAGCTGCTCCGGCCACAAAAGGTTAACAGGCCCCGCTAATTCCTTCGTTTAGTCCTGTTATCGCCCGTCAAAAGTATTCCAGGCCAAAAAGAGTCGTACCCAGGAAAGTTCAACCGATGCGCTTTACTTTTTCGTCTTTTAAGTTAATAAATTAAAAAGTTACTATAATATTGGGCATGTACACAGTACGTACCCGTTCAGTGCCTTTTACAAACTTCTTTGCTTTGCACGCTTATCACAAAATTAGCCCTGTTGTCCTGTTTACTTTATTGGGCGTTCATGATGCCATCAGTTTATTTTTTGAAGGGCAAGAGATCTCTTTGGAAGACTTGCAGCATCTTTGAGGAATGATGATGTTTCCTATAATACAGGGATGATTTGCTGTGTATGGACAGATGCGAACATGAGTCATGTTCTGTCATCATTGTGCTGCACTAACATCCATGTATTTGTGGCTTAACATTGTACGTGATTTTAAAGCAATTTATGTTAGCTAGCTAGTGTCAAATGGGAAGAATTTTAAGATTTGAGAGATCAAAGATATTAATAAAAAGAAAAGGAGGACTTGTGGCACCTTAGAGACTAACCAATTTATTTGAGCATAAGCTTTCGTGAGCTACAGCTCACTTCATCAGATGCATGATGCATTTCTTTTTGCAAATATAGACTAACACGGCTGCTACTCTGAAACCTGATATTAATAAAGTTTTCTTCAGCTTTTTAATGGAAGTGCCTTAAACCTAAGCATGAATGTTCCTCTCGACTGGTTGGACTGAAATCTTTTGTGATGTCTTCATTTTCTTCACCACATCTGTGCATCTGAGACAGAATGGACACAGCTTTCAGAACACCTTGACTATGGAGCTTCATGTGTCTGTTGAAGATCTTGCTTGGGAGTGACTGTACCCAAGTCCACCCTGTATTCACACCCTACGCACTGTTCTAATAATCTTTGTTCACAGTATGCCTTGTAAGGTATCATTTGAAAACTAATAACCTGCTGGTCAGTAATGTCATGGTGAAATATATGTGGCAACGTTATATGTAAAGTTATGAACATAAGTTAAAATCACGATTGAAGTGTGTTTACTAGACAAGGTTGGGGAGTGGGTAAACCTGTTTCTCAAAGACAAAGGACAAAGCTGATGCTTCTAGCCAGGTGTCATCAAAGCTGATGGGCAGTCATTTATCAAATGGTCATTCTTTGCCAAGGAAAGGGGGCAGGAACAAACAGATATGCATCTTAGCAAACAACTCTATGGAACCTCTTTCACCACTAGGTTTCTTGATTCCATCCCCACAGCAGGAATGAACTTTATTTAGGGGTAACCCTCAGGAAAATGCTTTTCAAAGGTTGATTGAACTGTAAAGTGAGGGGCAAAAACACCCCAAATTATCTTTCCCTATCCATCTCTTGCCTTTTCACCCAAAAGACAAAAGAAACAACCATTGGACTTTGGGAGCAGATCCTGGCCTGAGAATTTGGTCAGCAATGTAGCTGGAAGCATGTGATAAGGGTCTTCATCTTGAACCAAGTTGAACTTGTTAAGTTTAGTACTAGGAAGCATTTTATCTTTTTCTCTTGTAACCATTTTTGACTTTCGTGCTTTATACTTATACTCACTTAAAACCGATCTCCTTGTAGTTAAATAAACTTTATTTTTCTTCTTTAATTAAAACGAATCCAGGATTGTGAATTGTTTTGGGTAGCTTCATTTAAGGTTGCAGACTGTGGTATATTGATCCCCTTAGAGGGCAACAGACCTAATATACCAGCAGAAGGCTGGACAATGCAGAACACATGTTTTTTGGGGGAAGAAATCCAGGACAGGGGCTGTGTTGGGATCACCTTGCAAGTAGTAGCCAAGATTGCTGGAAGCTGGAGTGTGGCTTGTTGTCTGCTGATAGACTGTTTGGGTCAGAGTTGCTGGACCAAGGCTGAGGCTACACACAGATAGACACTCAGGATGTGACCTGCATGCTGTTTCTGAGGAGCCCAGGTTGGGAGCTAAAGCAGCAAAGCATTGTGAGGCACCCCATGTTGCAGGGCAGGAGTGACAGCCCCTCACTGGTTTGGATTGCACCCCGAAATATCATAATGACAGGGTGTTTCCAGCTTCTGTCAGTGGAAGTTTTTCTTTTGCCTTCAGTGGGCTTTGGATCAGGCCTGTGGTGAACAGAGACCCATGCTTGAATCCTTAAGTGGGAGCAGTAAACGTATCCTGGGGGAAGGTAAGTTTAGTGTAAGGTTTCTGGTTGACAGTGCTGAAGACTGAATTATTCTATGGAAGGTGTACGGGACAAGCAGTGACAATGCGAGCCTCCCTCATCTCAGTATGTTTACACTGTCAATGTGCCTCAACACTGACTTGGAGGGACAGGTCTCAAGTGAAGAAAAGAGTTTGAGCTCCATGCCCATTCATTCCTTGCGCTTTCTGCCAAGGGTGCTGTTGGAGGGATCAGTTAGTAACAGGGCAGATGTCTACAAAGAACATCTGCACACTAGGAATCCCACTGAACAACCCGCCCCTCCCCCCCCCGCTTGATTCATGCAGGCCATTGAAAAGAATAGCTATGGAAGTATGAATTTCTGTCTCCATGAAGGAGGCTAACCCCAGTGAATATTTATCTATCTGGATTCTAAAGTATACCTCTGCTGTTAACAGCATGAATTGTGTCTTGTTTTATTAGTGACTGAAGTGTTACATTTAAACAAACAGAAACAAAAGAAAACAAACAAACTACCACCAGACATCATTGGAATGGCTTAGAATTTTCTTGGGACTCCACTTTTAAATTTTTTAGGTGGATTAGTACATAGGGATAAAATAATTTGCAAGAAATAACTTTCTGAAAAACTATCTATCACTCTATCTCACTGCCCAACTGGGAAAAATGTTTGGGAATACACTAGGGGAAGTATTTCCAGGGGGAACAAATATTTAATAATTTGCTTCTCAGTCTCACAGAGAAAGGTATAATATGATCCAATGGATGGATAATCCATCCAAAACATGATGCAAGTTGAAGCTAGACAAATTCAGACTGGAAATAAAGTGTACATTTTTAATGGTGAGAGTAATTTACCATTGGAACAATTTACCAAGGGCTGTGGTGGATTCTCCATCACTGACAGTTTTTAAATTAAGATTGGATATTTTTCTGAAAGCTGCTCTAGGAATTATTTTGGGGAAGTTCTCTGGCCTGTGTTATGTAGATGATCATAATGGTCCCTTATGGCCTTGGAAGCTACGAAGTCTGTGGACACCATTTCTGCCTTTAAAATCCCCCAGTAATTCATTTTACCTCTTGCCATTATTAAAACAGCTACCTTTAACTTCTGTGCCATGTACAAAGACATCTTCTGAAGTCTTTCTGAATGTAGGTTGTATTACTTGCCTTTAGAGGCACCAATTAAAACTATGCTGAAAGATGCAAGTTGTATGTCCATAGACGTGTAACATGAAGAGAACATGAATAGATTCACTTTCAATCTCATTTAAGTTTGAAAGGTCAGGGACTTGCCTAAGGTGCATTCATTGGAATTGAGCCCAATCCAAGATGTTCAAGGAACCTATGTTCTTGAGATAATTTGGCTGTTCCTTTGCTCTTCACTTCGCTCCAAAGCCGTCATGTATTTCAAAGCTCTTGTGGGTTCTGCACTGGAGAACTCTGTCGGAACAGGCGATTGATTTTGTTTGTGTTTCTAATTGTGCAGTATTTATGCAGTCCTAATGTCAAAATTGTGCAAGACTGGGAGTCTGCATATGGCCATTAAAGCAATGGCCAACTATTTTCATTCATTGCAAAAGGTTTTACTGTACAAATACTGCAATTGTTGTTATTGTTCATTTGTAGGTTTTTAATCTTCTTGGTATCTATTTTTCAAGCATGATAAATGTGAAGTTAAAATGCAGTGGGTAAAGGTCACCTATTTTGTGTGCTGCTTCCATACAGGCCACTGTGTTGTCCTTCATGTTGACTGCTATTTCTGCAGTCCCTTTCTGGAACCTGTCTATCCTGCCTCTATCCTTTCCTGCTTTAAATCCCATATTACTTCAGGTAGTTTATATTCCATAGTCATTTTAATGTAATAAATCTCGGACTCTCATCACTCCCTTAGTTGACCACACCATCATCTTCCCCTCTGTCAGCCCCTTGTTTATCATCCTATTCTATTGCATAGTCTTAACATATATTGTAAGTTCTTCTGGGCAGGGGACTCCCTTTCTTGTAATGTGCCAGGCATGTTTGTGGTGCTGCCGTATATTATAATTGTTTCAGTTACTAATGTCCAGTTTCCGAGGTGGCACAACACAAAGACCAGTCAGAACAGAGTGGGGATTTTTAAACCATATAATAAATATGATACTTAAAACATGCCAGTGCAAGTGTGTTGGCACTTGCCAGTGCTCGTTCGCCATGAATGCAAACCCTCTTAATATGTTGTACAGAGGAAACCTTCAGTTGCTAAACCCTAGTCTTGTGACTAAAATGCTAGTGCAATAAAACGTGCATTAGTTGAGCACTCAGAGGACCAACACAAACTGATTGGCGAGTAGAAAATAGTCTTTAACTAAAGGTTGGATAAAATTGCACCAGAAGCCTTCGGGATACCACTTACGACAGAGAGTTGCCTGTTGACTCTAGTTGCTTAGTCCCTCTTTTCACAGTAAGACTGTTCCTCCTCGAGTACACAACATGTCTTGTCCTGGCTTGAGTTTAGTTATTGTGCATTTTTTATTAACGTGGGTTAGATGTAGGTAAAAGTTAAGTTTTTTATGTTTTCCTCCAGACCAAAAAAAAATATGCCCTGCAGCTCAAAGGGGAGTTAAGCAACAGGAATACAACTTGGTGTGGCAGCAAAATTAGCAACATGATATAATGGGTTTGCCTTTGTGAAAGAACTGCAGCTCCGATCCTCAGAATGTTGGCATTTCATCAGCATGAAATTTCCCATTGTACTGCCTGCTCGTCCTAAGAATTTCCTGTTTCTTTTCTCACAGGATTAGCTTTGGGAGTGAGGAGAGTTTTTATCCAAGAATTAACCAAAGTGTTTATCTTTTGGGTGGGGCAGTAAGTTGGTTTTTACTCAATACTTTCTCAAGAATTTTTTATTTTTATTTTTGGCTTTTTATATATTGTAGATTATGAAAAGGATAAAGAATGCGAGCTCTTCGGGGCAAGCACTGTGGTTCACACTTTTCTGTAAAGCCCAGTGTAGGTTGATGTTGCTGTTTGTTTTACAGTGTTTCTAAGTGAAATAACAGGAATTGAATGACTGCTGTTTGTACTTTTGATGGATGGTTGGAAACAAAGGTGACTTGCTTAATTCCCATAGGAAAACATGACCCAAATTAGATCTGAATATGTAGAGTTACTGTTAGTCTTATCAGACTATGGGAAGGATCTTACAGTGGAATTGCAGAGCAATAGATTTAGGATCAAAGAATTGTACAAATTGGTGAGATTAAAATTCTGGATAGTACTGAGGGTGGGCTTCTAAAGAGCCTTGTTAACATCAAGTATGTCAGAAGTGATGGTGGGTATTTCTTTCTGGGTGCTGATGTTTTTCCTACACTCGTGATTGCTGCATTGCAAAGCTGTATCTCATGCTCTCTAATTCCAGTTGAAACCAAATGCTAGCTTTAGAAGGTTGCTGAAATGTTTCTTGTGGAGGAAGAATTGTCATGGACTAGAATAATCAAGAGCTCTAACTCTTTATGGACAATTGACCTCTCTAGCTCACTGCTGTCTCTAAAGTTATTCATAGCACCGGGATGCTTAGACAGTAAAGCTGATGACCACTGCTACAAAAGGACAATCCTTTGATTCAGTGTTTATGCCAGAACTGGCAGTTAATACAAAGTAACTAGGTCTGTATGAAGCATTTATTAGTTTTCAGATGTGCAGTGGGTGATTATCATTAGGCTTGGCAGAATTCAGTTTTTATTTTTTTTTATCATTTTGATGGTTAATATTGATTATTTTAAAACATTTTTTCATTGTTATCTGTTCAGATTTTCATGTGCAGGAGATTATGGGGCACCAGACAATAATTATTTAATGACAGTAAATATTGAGAGTCAAAAGTTAAAGATTTATAGCCATTAAAAAACATATTGTCAACATTGTATGTCAAAATATACAAAGTAAATATCCATAGATCAAACTCTAATAAATTCTCAAGCAGCATTTTTCTTACTCTTTCTATCTGTAAATTTCAATAATTATCTATGGAAATGTTTTTTGTCAGCTTATGTGATTGTGATGAAGTTCAAGTTTGACATTTACTGATAAAATATAACCCTTTTATCTTACTCCATTGACCACAAATTCTTTGTCCGGTGATCCATATGGACTTTGGAGTTACCTCTGTGCAGTAGATGAATGCTTTTGTCTACCTGTAAGGCTGAAAAGCATCTTTCACCATGCTGTTGTTGGAGCCCTAGGCTTTCAGATCTGACAGACCAAATGCTGACCATTCCTGACTAAAATTGTTTGACTCATTCTGAAGCGAATAGGATCACAGTGTGATCTGTAGAAAACTGGTGCCATGAACTCCCTCAGGTTATCTTCTACATTTTGCATAAGCTGTAGTGGTCAAGGGCATTCCCATCTGCCTTTCATAATAATTCAATGCGGAGGTTGGAAAGGCCTGGATTGCTCTGACAAGGATATTGCTCTCTCAATAGAGAGAATCTATCACACCTGTTAGACCAAGTGGAGGTTGGAAAAAAAGATTTCTGGCCACCAAAGCCATCTGTGACTTCTGGTCCCTTGACTGCTCCTTGAGCTTCTCTCAGCCACTCTTTGTCAATTAAATTTGCAACTATCTCCCCCAATAAGAAGAGCATATACTGTCCCCACCATGCTCCTGAGCTGCTTCCACAATCAGCGAGAATCCCCTTCATCTTATCCAGTTTGAGCTTCAGCCACCTCATTATCATTCCAGCCCCTGTCTTGGCCAGGCTCTGAAAAAGTAGACATGCTGCACCACCCAGACTCAGTGAAAAAGACCTGTGAAACTGCAGATCACCCCCATATTGACAACTCCACAGCCCGGACTGCCCTGTTATCCCCCATAGCAACCTCAGACACAGTAAATAAGGGAAATGTGGAATAAAGCGCTGAGGAGCCCTGTATAGGGTCACAGATATGAATTTTTTATTTTTCTGATATAATTTACTCCTGATGTTAGAGAGAAAAGAGAGAACTTGAAACCTAAAATAATGTTTTTCATGGTCAAGGGTTGGTTGTAGTCACTCTATTGAAAAATTTTTGAGATGTAACTCAACCAACAAGCAGCTAGCTAACCAAAAATTCAGAGCTTCTTGTGGGAAGAGGGGAAGAGGATTCTCCAGGCCCACTGTGCTGTATATCTCTGGCACCTTATTGTAAGTGAGAAGTGACACACACAAATGGCATGTGCAACTAGGCTTAAAATAGCCCTCCATCAAACCCACACAAATTCCCTGGGCTCCTTATATGTGGTAATGCACATGCTGCCTCTCTTTGAGAGGATTGATTTACATGGGGCACTGATGCCCTGCCCCTCTCCCCCAGTGTAGCTATTGGCATTTTTACCATTTCTTCTCAGATATGCCTTTTAACATTCTCTTTTAAATACAAACAAAAATTAATGTTAGTCTGTAAGCCAATTGGAAGAATTCTAACATATTCAGATTGAAGTCTGACAGTGTCATTATCTCAGAGTGTTCGGTCTTGTGTTCGTTAAAATCATAAGTGAGTCCCTGACAAGCACGGCAGAAGCTTGATATCTTTCTCATTCACCTCCTTACATGAGCTTTCTTTGTCCTTTGTACCACAGAATTTCCAAATGCTCTTAAACCGCTTGGGAGAAATCACAGGAATTCAGGATCCCTCATTCCTTCATGCAGCCCTGAAGGTTAGTATGGTTTGCGAAGATGCTGTGAATGTCGTCAATGTTCTGTTGAAAGGAAGTCTCTGCTGACTTTGTCTTGTTGTGTGCGCTGGTTCAAGCTTTAACCTGTATGTGAGCTTTCTGTAAATAGCATTTAAACTCCAAATGTTTGTTTGGCATTTGTAATATGCAAATATTAGAATACTGCCTTGCTTGAGATGCTCAAAACTGGACTCGACAAAAGTAGTAGATTATGTGCTACAGGGAACAATTCTCAGAGTAACAGCCGTGTTAGTCTGTATTCGCAAAAAGAAAAGGAGTACTTGTGGCACCTTAGAGACTAATAATAATAAATAAATAAATAATAAATTGGTTAGGTGCCACAAGTACTCCTTTTCTTTTTAGGGAACAATTCTGTCCACACAGGAGGATGGATCAAGTCACCTATTAAGTTATCCCCTGTCTAACTTCTGTTATTTTCAAGACATGAGACCTACATGAGTGGGTGGATACATGAGTGCAGCATATGATGTTATGGCTGAATGGGAGTAACCCTTCTTTGGATTAATAGCAATTCTTCTACATTTTGAATCAAAATACAACAGGAGTAGTCCCCATATTTTTCCAGTAGTAGGCTTTAAGAGTCTGTTCTGCAACTACAAGTATTATGCTGACATGCTGGAATCATTTCTGGGGAACACTGAGGTTTGTCTCAAGTGGGCTTTTTCATGTATGTACTGAAGCATAACAATAAATAAAAGTGTGGAGTAAAATAAGTTTTCCTTCAGCTAAACAGTCTTCACAATTCTCCACAGCTGAAACAACCACCACAGACTTATGGTTTGTGCTTTCAGACTTGTGGTCGTTTTGCCAGAACTGGGAACAGAACAACATAAGCTCTAAAGAGAGGCATATGAGAGGTCCTGGGTAGAAGAAGAAACACTTTCCTGGAAAGATCCCTACTGTAAATCATTGTGTGCATTATAAATTGCAACAGAAAACTGGGAGGGAATGAAGGGTAGTACAGTACTAATATTACCTAGTGTGGGACCATTGGAGACTGTTCTCTTGAGGCCTGTCAGCCAGGAGGTGGCTGTTGATGCTGACTGTGCACAAGGAGACTTTTTTTTTTTTTTTTTTTAAAGAAGGAAAATAACAAATAACAAACAGAAAAGTCCCCTTCAATGTTTCTTCAAGTGGGAGTTGTAGTAAAATATTGGATTAAATTCAAGGGAATTAATTGATTACAGAGTTTTGGGAGGGAAAAAGCATTTTGTTTGTAAATTTTAACATTGCTTTGTTCCCTAAAACTAACTAGGTCTGTCTACCCATGTTATTTAAAGTTGTTTCTCTTGTGATATGGGCTGTATGGTCTGTGTTTAACATGTGGTCCTTGTAGCTCCTTTACTCATTCTTACAATTATAAAGCAATGCAGAGGGCCACACTCATGACTTCTTGAGGACACAGTGCTCCCACCCATTAATGAGGCTTCCGTTGACTAAAATGCTTAGGCACATGCCTAACTTTAAGCACATGAGTAGTCTCATTTCAGTGGGTTACTCACATGCTTAAAGTTAAGTATGTGCTTAAATATCTTCCTGATATTCGAGCCTGTGAATGCTCTAATCTCTTTTAAGGGAACCAGAGTTGACTGAATGACACTTACGGTGTAGAATGAACCCTAACTGTTTATCATCTGTCAAATTTCAGCCTTAAAATTTTAACTCCTTTCTGGCAGTCAGCTTTTTCTCATGGCTAGAGAAAGCTGACTTGGTGCCAGCGTGTTCTGTTTCACGTACATGGTGTTGATTTTCATTCAGATGTATATAAAAGAATCTGGAATAATGGGTGCTTGGCTATTTCCCCCTTCCCCCCTTTCTCCTCTCAGGCCGCAAATGGTGACCTAACAGAAGCAGTCAACTTCCTCACTGAGGAGCGTGTTAAAGAGCCAGGCCAGGAAGCAGTCGCTGCGGAACCATCTGACTGTGAAGGGAGTGCTGTGGGCAAAGAGCGCCCCACCAGTAGGTGACAGGTGTCAGACTGATAGCCGTGTTAGTCTGTATCAGCAAAAAGAAAAGGAGTACTTGTGGCACCTTAGAGACTAACAAATTTATTTAGGCATAAGCTTTCATGGGCTAAAACCCTCCTTTATCAAATGCTTATGCCCAGATAAACTTATTAGTTTCTCAGGTGCCACAAGTACTCCTCATTTTTTTCCCACCAGTAAGTGGTTCATTCTTATCAGGAATATTGTGTGCATTGCTGGTCACTCTTTCTCAGAAAGTGAGATGGGTTTATCACTGATACGAAATTGCTGGGGGTGAAATTCACTCTGCTGGGCTACCACAAGGCTTGTGCCCTATATAAGCCCCACTTCGGCTCTTTTCACCAAGTGGATGAACTGTCACTTTGAATTCCTATAGCGAGGCAACAGGGAACAACTGAGTCCACTTTAGAACTCCACCTTTTTGTTTCACCCTTTCTGTTGCATAGGGCAGGTACAGCTCCGGCGCAGGGTGTCCTTGCTAGTTGAACCAATGTCAGTCAAGTGAAATGGTTAAAGAATGTGTACGTTTAACAGGATTTGAAGTTGCTGAAAATTGGTTCAGTTTTATGGCCCTCTTTTTTAGTGTTTATTTGTCTTGCGCAAACATGTGCTAGGCTCTTAGATTTTTTTTCTTTGTGCCCTCATTGCTTTACAGCATACTCTTTCACATAAAATATGAATGGTATGGCACAGTCGTGTAATTCTAGCAATAACAAATTGCTTAGTAATTGTCAGCCCTACTTTCACTCTACCTGATTTTTTTAAACTGATTCTCATTTATAAGATTATTTTCTTATTTATTTCCAGGTGGATGCTATTTCTCATTAAGAGTGCTCTCTTGTGTGTTCAGTTGGGTTTTAATTCTGTGGCCCTCTTGTACTTCAGGCTCCTGGGATCAGGCTCTGAATGTCCAGTGTTTCTGAGAGTACTTCCACTTAGCTGACATTTTTTCCCAGGTCAAGTAAACACCTCTTAAGTGATTGGCAAAACGCCCTATCTTCCATGCCCATGAGTTGCATGGTAGAACTAACAAACAGTGGTTGCTGATAACATACAGTTAAGAAGGAAACAAAATAATTACCAAGTAAGGTCCTGCCACCCAACTGGAAAACTAGAACATTATGGTCAACACATAAAATACAGACGGCCTTATTGTACAGCATTACAGCAGTTTAGTGGCTGAAGGACTTTGGCCAGGACTGGGTCTAAGAAGCTCTCATTGGGGAGGGCCTTGTAACTCAGGTAGCCAAAAGGAGCTTAATGTTTTCCATCCATTTCTAGTATCCTACAAGTAAGGAATAACTATAACTAAAGACTATAACTAAAGGGCCATAAGCAGTGCTCAGCATGCCAGTTGTCCAGCTGAAATTATTTTCATTTTTAAAATCAGTTGTCTGCTAAGAACTAACAGCTCTTCCTGGAGGCTTGTGACCTTCTCTGATCGCTTCCCCTGCTTTGGTAGCCTTTTGTGACCTTAAGGCAGTCATACACCATAGCATAGAGAACTGAGGATAGTTGTTAAGACATGTACTTCTTTCTACAGATACCTGTTAGCAGCCTGGGGAAACCAAACTCCTCCATTTAGTGTTTTCTTGAGCATTTAAACTAGTCTTCAAGCACTTTCTCTGAAGCTTGTGTTCCACTCTTTGATCGTTCTTGCCCACTGAACAACCAGCTGCTTTTATCACAAGAACTTCCTCGCTATCCAGTTTCTCTTTCAGCTGGAGAAGTAGTTCTTCATTCACTCACACATTTACCATTTTTGAGCTTACTCCAGCCTCTAGGGCCCCAAGAACCAGCAGGATAGTAGTCCTAAGTACCTGCGAGTGTGTCTGTACTATAAAATTATACTGATGTTAGAGCAACAGTGACATACGCAGCCACTAAGGGTAACATTTTCAAAAGCACCTGAGTGTCTTAAGTGTCTTGGGACCACTGCAAGTCAATAGGGTTTAGCTGATTTTGAAAATTTTACCTGGAGCAACTGGTGGAGACAGGCTTTGATGGCATAAGGTAAATAGCCTGTGCCCCATCTGCATTATATATTACATAATTGCTACCACAAGCACAGCTGTGTTGTTGATGTTAATTGCTGTAAAATCACTGCTGATTTTTCCTTAGAAGGTAGCTTACTGCACCCTTTTCCTGGAAACAGATAAATGCCAAGAGCTGATTTTTGCCAGAAGCATGGTTGGAAAGATAGTATCTGGCAGGGGCACGGAGCCATGCTTCACATATCTGAAGATCAAATAAGTATTTTTAACTTCTGGGAGGGGCTTACTTTACCACATTTCAACGGGTTCTTGCTGCTCAGCAGCTAAATCTGTTTTGTGTTACTGCACAGCTGAATAACGCTACTGACAGCTAGAGCACCTAGACAATAGGCCAGATGACCTTCTCCCAGACAGATTACTGTGAACGAGGAGTTTGAATAACTGGAAATTGTTTTTAAAAGCAATTACATGCTTTAAAAACAAAACAAAACAAAACCCCAAGTATAAATATAAGCTAAAATTTAAGGAAACATATATATAAATCTAAACTTACAAGTAACTGGAAAGAATTTCCTTTAATCATGTAAAAGACAAATATGCTGCACAAACAATGCGTTCCCTAATTGAGCTGCCTGTTATGCACTAAACAGGTTTATAAAATAAGAAGCACCATATTCAGGAGTCGCTGGGGCGGGGGGGGGGGCACTCAATTACATTTTATTCTGCTGTTTAAGGCCCATCTGTTTCAAAATGGCTGCTTTCTTCACTCTCTTACTCCCAAATAGGTGGCAAACCAAGTGACCTTGTAATTGGCTGAGCATTCGCAAGACTCAGTATGGGACCAGTAGTACACAATGTCTGACTTGAATTTGATTCCAAGTCTTTGCACAAAATGTTAACAAACTAAACCCCTTTATTTCTTAAAGCCATTTCAGTAACTAACACTGGGGGAGTGGTAATTAATGAAGAGGACTGGTCGCTAATACAGAACGATCTGGATTGCTTGCTAAACTGAGTGGAAGCAAACAATATGTATTTTGATAAAGCCAAATGTAAATGTATATATCTTGGAACAAAGACGTTAGGCCATACGCACAGAATGGGGGGTTTCCTGGGAAGCAGTGAGTCTGAAAAAGCATTGGGGGTTGTGGTGGATAATCAGCTGCACTTCCAATGAACTTCCAATGTGAAGCTGTGGCCAATAGAGCTAAAGCAATCCTTGGCTGCATAAACGGGAATTTTGAGTAGGAGTCAAGAGGTTATTTTACCTCTGTATTTTGCACTGGTGCGACCGCTTTTGGATAACTGTGTCTAGTTTTGGTGCCCATAGTTAAGAAAGGATGTTGATAAATTGGAGAGGGTTCAGAGAAGAACCACAAGAATGATTAAAGGATTAGATAAAACACTTTGGAGGTATAGACTCAAGCAGTTCAATCTGTTTACCTTAACAAGAAAAGGTTAAGGGGTGATTACAGTCTAAAAGTACCTACACGGGGAACAAATATTTAATAACGGGTTCTTCAGTCTATCTTAGAAAAGTATAACATTATTCAATGGCTGAAAGTTGAAGCTAGACAAATTCAGACAGGAAATAAGACACAAATTTTTACTAGTGAGGGTCATTAGCCGTTGGAACTATTACCAAGGATTGTGGTGGATTCTCCGTCACTGACCATTTTTAAATCAAGATTGAATATTTTCTAAAATATATGATTTAGGATTTATTTGGGGGCAGAAGACCTCTGGCTTACAAGAGGTCTGACTAGATGACCGCAATGGTCCCTTCTGGCCTTGGAATCTGTGACTCTATGGTACTAAGAACTTTAATTAAGGCCCATTCACTTTCCTTTTGTTAGACCAATTCAGACTGTTGCTTATCCACTTCCCATGTCCTAATCAAGGTGTAAAGAAATCCTGGTCTTTCAGTAGCACCGTGGAGTGCACACCTTTTTCCCAGCTCACTGCTAGATTGTAGAGTATTTATTTTTTAAACTAAAAGGACATGGAGTTAATTTAAAGTTGTGATGTTTCTGCTGTTTGATTTAATTGCATTAATGAAGCAAAATTGTGTTAACATTGTTTGGTCCTTGGCCTTTTTTTTTAAATGTTTCACTGCTTCTAGTGTAAAACTGATAACTCCACTTCAATTTCCAGATGTGATTGATCTAACTCCTGATAACAAAGATGACCTCCAGGCAGTCATTGCTCTCAGCTTACTGGAGTCTCTGGAAGTTCAAGCAGTAGAAAGAGATGCGAACAGGTCAATGAATGTGGATGTTGCTTTTTGTTCTTTGCTTCTACCTGGACCCTGGGGCTTTATGCAGAGTGCGTTCTTATCAACTGTAAAACAAATGTTATTCATTCAACTTAAGAGGACTTAGTGGTGATGGAAGGTGCTTCCACTATCACCCTCTGGGGACTGTCGCCAAGGTACTTTGTATCTGACTTGGAGAGACTGGCAGTACCGCACTACCATACTGAAGGCTAGTTATCCTCATGGCCAATCCTGTCCCTGACACCTCTACCGATGTGACCAACGTAGAGGCTTTTGTGGGTTCTATCCATTAAGAACTGTACTGAGGCCTCCTGCCTTAATTTCTAGGCACTAGGTTACTAAACAGCCATTCACTTTGTCCTTTTTTAACTGGGTTGCGTTTTTTGAGTTTATCTCCATTAACTAATAAACAGAATATGCTCTGTCTACAAATCTCACATGTAGGTCTATGAAAAAAAGTTTGTAGTACTGTTACCAGTTCCACCCTCCAGGCCCTATTTGATTCACCCAACTACCTCTCACCTTTAAGAATGGAAGCTCTGTGAGGCAGATGGGATGGCTGTGAGTATCTGTCAGCACAATGGAACCCTGACCTGTAATATAATAGATAGATAATAACATAATAGTCCTAGAGGTGACAGGCACTGTATGCCAGTCTGTGAGCCAGCTCCATGTATGTCTCCTGTTTGGGACTGCAGTAGTGTCCAATTCCTTTTCTCTTGTTCTGTTGTGGTTACTTGACTAGCCAAGCTTACATACCAAAATGAGTTTCTGTCCCTTTTAAAAGGCTGTCAAGACTCTGGGGATGCTTTCTTACAATGTGACGTTTGCATACTTGTCCTCTGACAGGCCCCACAAAGCAAATGCTGCTGAAAACAAAAATCGCTCCAAAAGGAAACGGTGTGAAGTCTGGGGAGAGAATCCCAAGCAGAATGACTGGAGGAGAGTGAATGACTGGCCTGTTGGCATGAAGAACATTGGAAATACATGCTGGTTTAGCGCAGTCATTCAGGTAATGCCGTGGTAACAGTAATACTTTACCCTTTTGTAATGCCTGCCATTTTGGGGTCAAAACGTGCCTTTCTTGCAATTAAATAAGCTATGTGGCACCTCCACGATGGAAGTAATGTCCTCTTTTTGCAGGTGGGCAAATGTTGGCACAGAGAAGTTAGTTGACTTTTCCAAGGTCACAGTGAGCCAGCTAGCTAGTCTGTATTTCTCCATATTCCTATCAGCAACTTCACATTAATAGAAAAAGAAAAACTGGGTGTCTTCACCCTGGGATGCAGTTTTTTTGAGAGACTTCAATTGCATAACTAAGATTTGAGAGCAGATTGTGCAGGCCCGCCAGATTTCTGCTTCACGTTTTAAACAAAAATGATCTAAAGTGTGATTTTCTTTATGTGGCAGAATATTTTACTCTGATCTTGTTCAAAAACAGCAGCCAAGTAGTCAGGGCAAAAATGAGATAAATGAGAAAAAAAGGCTATGTAAATATATCTATGTATTTATTATTATTCACAAATATGTGTCCTGTGTCATGGTGCAATGGTAAAATACTTCTTGAATGACAGAAGCCAGACTGGTAAAGTGGTGATAATGTAATTTTACTGGAGTGAATGCTGGCTCCACAGCATATGGTGTATCCGATTCCAGTTAATGGAGTACAGTGGCTTAGATGCCTGAAATAATAAGAAACTAGTCTGAGTGCATCATTAATGATTATTATTAGTGATTAGTAAAATGAGAAGAGACAGCAGAAAGAAGAACCAAACACACTTAATTCTTTGGGCTCTTTTTACATCAGCAGATAAGTGTCGGGGGTGGGTTTTTTTCTGTTTTTGGGGCGAAGTGGGGAACAGTTACCGAAATGCTTCTCTGGGGGTATGATTGATTCCCCTGCCCTATCATTCCAATTTCCAATGTGAAATGGAAGAACTCTCCTCACTCTTTCTCAAAAGGTTTCTCTTAATTTACTTGAAAAATTTAGTTGGGATGGAGGGAGGGAATTGAGTCTTGGGGAAGAGGAAGGGCAGAGCTGTTAAAGGTTTTATTTTTTGAGGAGAAAGTCATTGAAGAATTTGGGGGTGGGTAAGAAAACATACAGTCTGCAAAGAATGACATGGACTTGGGAAATGAAGATGAGACCCAAGACCAGACTTGAGTTGACCAGCCCGGACAGTCTCTTTTAACCATTTTTTCCTTTCAGTCTCTCTTCCAGCTGCCGGAATTTCGTAGGCTGGTCCTTGGTTATTCTCTCCCGCAGCGCATGCTTGAGAATTATCGAAGTCGCAGTGTAAGTTCTCCTGGAAATGCCTGCCTCTTCCAGGGGATTCTGGCAGTTTGTATTGGTGACTCTATAAAAACTGAGCTGCTGCTTGTGGACAAGGGTGGGAAATTGCTCTTGAGGACAATGCGTTATCACAGAAATGGTTGAAAGTTTCTCATAAATTTTTCTCAAAAGCTAGGAACTGCAGAGAGAGTGGAAAATCTGTGTCTTGTTAATCTGTTTTGGTGACTCTGGAAATTCAGGACTTATTTCCTCTCAGTCTCCCCCCTACCTCTCCTTAATACCCCAAGTCTCTAGCTCAAGTCTGAACTTCAGAATATTAGAGTACAGCTTGGCCTTCTTATTCTAGATGCCATATTACTTCTGGCACCTCTCCTGATCCCAGATTTCCCACTTTGAGGAACCATTGCAAATTCTTCAGTTCTCCCGTGTGCTTAATTCACGATCAGATTTGCTTTCAAGAAAGATCCTTGCATCATGGGGAAGGAGATATGGGTTCCTAACACAAGTTGGTCTCTTCTGAGACTGTCCCTTGTATTAACATCCTATGTGCTGGCCCTGTAATTTAGCTCTTCATATATGTGTCGTACTTTTATTGAGCAGTAGACTATTGTGCTCTCTTCTTTTCTAGGAAAAGAGAAATATTGCATTCATGCAGGAACTTCAGTGTCTCTTTGCTTTAATGTTGGGGACACATCGTAAATTTGTAGACCCCACTGCATCACTGGAACTTTTAAAAGGCGCATTTAAATCAGCTGACGAACAGCAGGTAAAATGGATACAATGCCTCTTGGCTTTTCTCAGAACAGCCCTAGCAAAGATGTAAACAGTCATATTTCACTTAATGCTACTATAATTCCAAACACTTGCCTGTCTGTGTTTCACCTGACAAGTGTGTGTAAAACTCTCTCTTAAAGATACGTGACAGTGAAAGGTACGTGCCTACCAAAAAGACGGTTAAATAGTCAGTGTGAAATTTGTCCCTTCACTGCTATCGGAGTTGCTGTTGGGGATCATCAGATTTGAAACTTGACGACTTCTCCATGTCCCCAGCATAGTTTCCTCTGACTTAGTACAGTGCAGGACAAAGTGTTCATCTTTGATCTAGAATAGTGGTAACAACACATAGCTCATATAGGTTATTCACATGGTTAGAGATACCACAATAGTTTTGTGAGTATATTTGAAAAAGTGTGAGATTTTAATAAATCCTGCTTATATCAAAGCATTTTCTTGGTAGAATCTTTCACTGTCCAATTTGTGGCTCTCTTTTAGCAAGATGTGAGCGAAGTCACGCACAAGCTTCTGGATTGGCTAGAGGATGCATTCCAGCTTTCTGTGAATGTAAAGTGAGTTTTTATGTTTTGGGTTGTTTTTACTTAATGTCCAGAAAAATAGATTTTTAATGAGGCTGTTTGGCTAATAGATGTTAGAGTTTAAATTAATATTTTAGGCAAATGAAGAAACCATTTCTTCACTGCACCAGTCAGGATAATCCCTTTTCAATAATATTCAGCATTCTATGTTTGCATCAGCACTTCTTCCCTAGATAGGTGCTTTTATTCAGTGCCATTGTGACCTGCAGAGTACATAAGCTTTTATGGAACTCTTCAACATGGATTGTCCACCAGGTAATAAACTCCATATTGTATTTTTTAGAGTTGTTACAGCCAATGGGGTAAATTCATATTGAATAGTGCATTAATCTGTAGTGTGATAGTTACAATTATAATAAAAAGTCTTGACGTGTACAGGGTCACGCTGTATGAAAATCAGCTGCTTTTTACACTTAAATAACTGTTGATGATTTTTTTAAGTGCAGAAGAGTAATTTTTTGTCCTTAAGGATAAAGGGGCATGTTAAAAAAGCATAACTGGAGTTCTGAGTGCAAACTTATCCAGAATGAGCAAGTATGGGTTAGAATAGAAGTCAAGTATCCAGGACTCCTGGGTTGCAGTCTTGTTTCTGCCACTGGCTTACTCTGTAACCTGATCTAGGCAAGTCACTCCCACCTCTGTGTTACCTATCTACATAAAAGGGATGATGATATTTACAAAAGCATCTTGGGATCCTTCTAAAGGCACTTTCAAAATGTAGAGTATAATTATCAGTATTAGTACAAACTAATGGCTTTCTCTTCTTTGGTTTGTTTTTAGGCACAAAGCCCAAGGCTGAGGTTTAGATGTTAAATTTAAGTCCATTTTAATACCTTGTGGCCTTAAAAAAAAAAAGGGGGGGGGGAAGGGCAGCATATGTAATACTTACTTATTAATTGAGGATTTAAACACACACACAACCTATTCCCTCATAGCTTGTGTTTTGAGCCATTTTTGCTACTTTTTCCTCCAGTTATATTAATGTTGGTTATATTTTGTTGATGCCATCAAAATAAAAATTCCAATATATGTGTATTCTTGTAAAGGCAAGTGTAACTCACCCATATGCTCCCTTTCTGTCTAACAAAATGCATACAATCTCCTTTTGAAAACAGCAGCCCTCAAGACAAATCAGAGAACCCAATGGTGCAACTCTTCTATGGGACTTTCTTGACGGAAGGGGTCCATGAGGGTAAGTTAGAGATTTTTTTGTTTTACGTTTAATTCTTTTTTTGAGTGGTTTGATTGTTGCTGTAGTGTAGATCTATGATGTGATTTGTGACATTGTGTGTTGTTGCAGTTTCTTGGTGAGATTGTCTGTCTGGTCCTTCGCTATTACAATAGGCGTATAGATAAGAGTATCTTTATATAGTTGTCCTAGTGCTGGCGAATATAATGTAAAGTCTGTTCTCCAAAGGGTAATATTCTCTATTAAATGCTTACCGTTATGAACATAGATTTGTAAAGGGTCTCACCTCTAGAGAAGATGAGCCGTAGGGGCCTAATTTCTCTACTGTGATGACATGTGTAACTTGCCTGCCCGATGAAAGATCTCGCGTGATTTGTTGCAAGATTTCGTGGAGCGTTACAAGCTGTTGTTTTGGTAGGAAACATATAGTTGTATATGATAAAATAAGTTAGAGAAGAGAGAGTGTTTTCTGTTGGTGTTTTAAGGTGGTTTATATTGTTTTCCTTCTCCTTTATTCAGGCAAGACCTTTTCCAAGATAGAGACCTTTGGCCAGTATCCCCTTCAGGTAAACGGTTATCGAAACTTGAACGAATGTTTGGAAGGGGCCATGGTAGAAGGGGAGATTGAGCCACTACCTTCTGATCAATCAGTGAAGTATGGACAAGAGGTTGGTTGCATGTATTGTTTGCTCTTCTTGAAAGGATGCAGTCAATGTAGTGCAGGGAGGTCCTGTTTTATCCTGGTAACTTAAAATGGTGACTGTAAACATTCCCTCTTCACCAAATGTAAAACATTACATGGTCAGTCTGTTAAATGTACATTACTGTTAAATGTGAGTTGATATCTAAGCCACCAAGCCCTAGTTTATTTGTAAAGACGTTGTTGTCCAATGTAACTTACTCCAGGAGTTTACCCTTTTAAAAAGGCGCCTGCTTCTGATGTGTAAGTGTGATAAAGTCTCTCTCTTTCTATTGAAGCCTACCTGTACCTGAGTAGGGGAGAACCACTGCCTCCATATTTTCGGAGGGTAAAAGTACAGTGCTTAACTCTATGGTATGCCATTTGGAATTTGTATTTTTTTTCTCCCTGTTATAGTGTGCATTTTTCTCTCTCATTGTAACTCTTAACCTTCTGCCTGTGCTGATTATTTTTTCCTTTTTTTAATTACTCAAATCATGAGCCAATCATAAGCTGCTTAACTTTGTGACAAATTAAAAAGTGAAGATACACACATTGCATTCAGCCTCACTTTATAGATAAAAGCAATGGGAAAGTTAGACTACAGAGAAGGTCAACTAAAATGATGGAAGGATTCATGTGATGTGAAGGCAGACTGAGGGAAATTAGCTTGTAGGCCATGTTAAAAAGGTGCTGGAAGATAATGCTAAAGAGATGTTTGCAAGGGTTGGTGGTAACAGGGGGAGGGGAAAAGAAGTTTCACTCATTAGATGAATACCTGAAAGATGAGTTGCAGTGACTTGAATTAAAAAAGGAAAAAGAGGTTTGACTTCAGGGTGAGCTTGTTTTAAGGCCCATCTAACTTTGGAATCAACTACCTGATTTTGGTGATTGCTGCTCTTGTGTTAGTGCCACATGGACACAGTTGAAGCAGACTTCTGGTAGGATTGGTGTAGTGCAAAATCTTGAGCAGTGTGAGCAAGATGGAGTTAAACAGGTGATGGGAGAGGTCCATGGCGCTTAGTTCCTTTAAATGGTTAACTGAAAAATAGGGGAAAGTGTCTCAAACCAGGACATGCATCAAGGACTGTCACTTTTATTTTTAAGAGATGTGATTGGAAAATCTGTGCTCATTAATTTAACTTCTCAGGATATCCTGACTAGTGGACTGCATGATAGGGGACGTGGAAAATAAAGTGCATTTTATCTTTTGAGACCTTAGGTGAGTGTTTTGAAGCCTGATTTGCAGCAGGATTAACTGGAAATCTGTTTCTTTACCTCAATAGCAGGTTTATAAACATTTCCCTTCTGTTGTTGTTTATGAGGATGTTTGGTTGATTTTTCTCAAAAGGGTCATGATAAATGGCAGCTTCCCTCTGTATACATTAATATTGGCCGTCACTGTCAATATTATTGGTGCATTTTGATTCCACGGATGAACTGTTGTGTTCTGGCTTTCTGATATGGATCTTTCAGAGCAGTACTATCTTAGAGTACTATCAGGAGCCCAAAACAGGGAGGGTACTGTCTGTCTGGCACTGCGTAAGAATGTGTGAAATATTCTTCTGGCAATGGATGTTAGAAATATTCTTGAAAGCTGGGAGCCGGGGAAAGTATAAATGCAACTACGGATAATCTTTTCAGTGTGGCACTTATTGCACACTCCAAATATTGAGAAGTTGGGTCTGTTGTCTGTGCCTTTTAAGCTAAACAGTTTCTGAATAGACCAAAAGTCGCTGAATAGCTGAGTGCACAGAGATTGGTTACGGGCTGCTATTTGTTGATGTTCATTGCGTGCCAACAGCATTGTGAAGTAACTCTCCTTCTCTGAGGCCTTGGGCCTACATACATTGTTTCAGTGTAGCATTTGCCAACTTATTCTAAATTCGCTCCTTGACTAGATGGTAGTCTATCAATCTGAGTGCCCTGGGCATCAAATATTGACTTTCTGGATATTATTTAACTATGTTTTGTATGGTGAAGGTCTAAAATGAAAGTGGAAGTCTTATATTTTGTAAAATTAGGTTTTCTAAATAGCAACTCATATTGATTTAGTACACGCTTCGTATGTATAAGGGAAAAAAATTATTTGGGGGCAGAATAACTTGTCGATATAAAATGTGCCATTCAGCAATCCTCTCAAAACCTGTGCCCTGGTTGGGGCATTTCTGTTTGTTACAGCGTTGGTTTACAAAGCTCCCTCCCGTGTTAACCTTTGAACTCTCCCGGTTCGAGTTCAATCAGTCACTAGGGCAGCCAGAGAAGATTCACAACAAACTAGAATTTCCCCAGATTATTTATATGGACAGGTGAGATTTTACAAGACTGTTGTATTTCAAAACTGATTCCTCACACTTTGCTCTGTTTTATTCTAACTAGAGAAATAGAGGGGTGGGTGGGTGGGTCTGTGAGCAGGGAAATGTTAAAATGTATGCATATGAGAGACAATGCAGAGCTTAGAGGTATACAAATCTCACTCAGTCACTTTTTTGGGGGGGGCGGTATTCGTTTAGGTATTTGTACAGCAATAAAGAGATTATTCAAAGGAAGAGAGAGGAGACCAGGAAGTTGAGGAAGCAAATAGCAATTCTGCAGCAGAAATTGGAAAGGTAAGCATCCAACTCCCTCCCCCTCCCCCAGGAGTTGGTGTTTTTCTCTTTAAACAAGGTATGAAATTGAATAAGGGCTATTTGTATTCAAGATCTTAATTTAAGTAACACAGCAGTTAGTTATTTGTATAACCAGCAACTACTAGGCATTTATATTTTATAATAAATATGGCTTGCTCATACTATTTTCCTGTCCATGTACAATGAGTTGTGTGAGGATTCAGTTAACAGACCTCTGCTGTCTTGCTTCTGTTCTTTAGATACATGAAATATGGCTCTGGCCCAAGCCGCTTCCCATTACCTGACATGCTGCAGTATGTTCTTGAATTTGCCAGTACAAAGCTACCTTTAGTTGTTCCCTCTGCTCAGGACTCTCAGATGATGCCCGCACAGTCCCCAGCTGAGTGCTGTGGTCTGAATGAACCTTTGCAGCAAAATAGGTGAGGAAAGAAAAAAAGTTTGTTGGCTAAAGAGAGAGCTTTCACCTTTTGAGCTAAAGAGTCCTGGATCATTGCTCCAGGAGGTGTTATGTCGTGTGATTCAGTTGTCTAGGCACTCAGAACCTTGGGGATGTGTGGTATGAACACCAACACAGTTAGTCCCTGCTTTTGAGTATCCCTGCTTCCAGATGGGTGCTACCAGTCTGTGCAGATAACACTCTGCATCCAGTTTGTGCTTTTTTCCTCTCCAGATACAAAGTCAAACTGCTATGTTTAAGCAGTAATCTTGAGATAAATGATATGAACTCTTTGCACATTGTAGTAATCATTTGTTTTGTTTCATCAACCATTAAAATAGTGCAATATTGAATTATCACAAATCTGCCCACCATGGTTGGCTTGCGCTCTAAATTTAAGCAAGCAAGTAAACGAGTTCTCTGGTAAAATGGGAAGGAATTGTCAGTGCTGTGGATTGTGGCTCTATGCTTCACTGTGGAGTCCTGTAAGAACTTGAACTTTTACATCACCTCTTGTCTTGGGATCTGGTCTTCTCGGAAGTGACTGCACTTTAATAAGCTTATAGGCTGCCAAACTGTTTCCTGACTAGTGAATAAGTCTAAGCCTGGCGTCATCTGGGATGGAAACTTGCTTGTTCAGATCTTGAATATTTTTTTAAAGCTATGTGAACTTGCATATGCTCTCTGGAAACAGCAGCCTGAATGGTGTGTCCATCAGTATGTGGCTTTTGCTTCACAGTGTATTAGAAACAGAAAATACTGAGGACACTGAAGGCGCAGCATCCACTCTGATAAACCCTCCAGCCCAGCAAGAATTAATGAGCAAACTTCCCCAGCCCTCCTGTTTACCAGCTGAAATGCCTGAATGCCCAGCTCCTCGTGTGGTCACAGAGGAGGAGATGAGCCTAGTTAGGACGTGCCTGCAGCGATGGAGGAGCGAGATTGAGCAGGACATTCAAGGTTGGCCCCAAGTATTTATCGTGCATTTCAGCCTTTTGCTAACCTAAATTCCTTCTGGTAGCTTCAGCTAGATAACTTCTGAACCATGCTCCACCCCAGAGGTGGCTGCTTTTCAGCCGTTAGTATAGAAATATCCTTATATGTCTTGTGACAGGGCCCTGGTCTATCACAGGATAAGCATGCACAACTTTCCATTAACTTCTGTGGTAGTAACTGCATGACTGTATCCGAGGGCAGGCATGGGCCTGTGTTCTGAGTATCTCTGTGCTGCCATGTGTTTGGGATTAAGGGGGCGCTATCTAAACAAAGTTGGTGATCAGTGTTCTTCTTCTCAATAGATCTCAAGGACTGTATTACCAGAATCAATCAATCCATTGGTCAAATGTATGGCGACCCTGTCCTCCGTCAGGTAGGAAGTGTGGCTTTGTTAGGTTTTCATATAGGGGCTCATTAAAATGATATAGTTCTGCTGGTGTGTGCCTATAGGTCACGTTAATATTAGGAGAAATTGCATGCATGTACATAGGAAGGGTGTGTGTGTCTAAATGTTTTGCCAAGTTCACTTTGAAATGAAACACATGCCTTTCTGAGGAGGGAAATAACTTATTTAGAATGGTGTTCTTAGTAGGTGAATAATAGGATCCATGAACCTAAAAACAAACTGAATATAATGCACTTAATATAATCTTAGATAAACACTCGTCTCTGTCAGTTTCTTCCATTAGCACTTGGGCACCTGCGCATGCTAAGATGAATGTTGTAGAGTCATAGATATCTGGATTGGTCAAAGACCCTGAAGGATGAACTCCCCATGTCACTGCAGAGTAGCAGGGTAGTCATGCTCTACTATGTTTACCAGTTGAACAATGTCCATTGTCTAAAGTGAAATCCAAGTTGTTGGTGGTCAGTTTACTTTTTCTGCGTTAGCATATTTCAAAAATTCCCCAGGAAAATCTTGTTTTGAAAAATTTAAGGATTTTCAAGAAATAGTGTCAGTGTTTTTCCCCCCTAGCTTTCTTGATGAAAACTGAGGTAAACGCTAACCTTTATTTCGCTGCCCTTTCCCGTTAGTATGTAACAGGTTAGCCCCTTTGTGTGGTCTCGGTTGTAGATAGCTGACTTCTTGGTGCAAGATGGCCTGGCTTAGGGCTCAGAATTCTTCTCTCTGCTGAATCGCACTTTGTAGTTCTACCTACTTACATGACACCTGCTCAGTAGATACCTGATGTGAGATCTCTTGCCCTGCTACTTGGTGACTGGACCTGTTTCAAAGCTGTTGGGGATGGGGCGAGAGGTAGTGTGAGAATGAGCTCTCTTCCAGTTTTCTAGAACCAAGAGTCCAGAAACTCCTCCACTGCCAACTGTCTCATTTCTGTGCTTTTCAGCCTCAGTGGATGCAGAACCTAGTCATCTCCCTGTATTAGGATTAGAGTTTTAAAAAAGGGATTGTCATTAGCTTTTTCTTGTTTTGTGTTTGGATTTTTTCTGACAATTAAATTTTCTGTGCCTGGGAAAAGTGTTCAGATTTCAAGACTTCTGTCCTTGACCTAGTATTTCTATCAAGTCACCTTCACTGTGGATGCCTTGCAATGTATATAACACCTTAGATAGGCAATTGCTCCATCTGCCCACCAGCCAGGAACTGCATTGCCAGTAAATACTGCAAACAGATAATAAAGGCTTTCCAGCAAGAACTGGCCTAGGAATGAGCCTGGATCTTGGGCCCACATAAGCAGGATGGGACTTTGTCAGACCAAGAGGGCCGCCTAAGTCTTTGCCTGAGAGGTCTCTGATCTATTGGAGAAAGAGCCTGGTGGTTTTGAGTCTGAGCCTATCTGCAAAAGAACTTCTTGCATCCACCAGGGCATGAGGTCTCTGAATCTTTACCTGCGAGTAGAGCAGCCAGTTACTGAGAGTCCCAGGCTCTTCTTGGATTCATTTGTTTCTGTATCAAAGAACAGGAAGCATAGGTTGAACAGGCATCTGAAAATTATACACTGGTGTCCTCAGAGTTGTGTTAGATTCCCAAGATCTGAGAGTGATGAAGTATCCTCTGATCCGTGTCACTCAGATACTTTGGGCGGGAAGGACCTTGGGAACTACCGTCCTCTGAGTAGACTCTACAGAGAGGGCATTATTTTTGGATGGGTTTTGGTTATCAGCCTAGACTATTCTCTCTGATGTAAGAAGCGGGTCTTTGGGTAGTGCACTTTGCAATACGTTCTGTCACCACATAGCAGTGCAGGTAATCTTAGAGTTTGGAATTACAGAGGTGTGTTCAGAGAATCAAAGCCACTGTAGGAAGTGTATTTTTAAAAATATATGCAACAAACACTTGCAGGATGCTGCTCCAATTTTAATCCTGAAAATACTTTTTGTGCCAGGCACAGGGCTCTGTTACAGGCAGCCAGGCTGATTGCTTGAGAATTTTTGTTTCAGATTTTAATGCAAATGCAAGGGGGCTTAGCTCCAAGTTCCAATTATCTTTCGCCCCAGCAATAGAAACCAGAAGAACTTGTGTCTGGTACATCATGGGTCTCTGGCAAACATTTTAAAAAGAGCCCCAGTAGTAAGAAACTCATTAAATAATTTAGATGAGATATGATGACTTCCACACATGGAACATAAAATTAGTTTGACAGGTTTGGATACCAGTGGGGTGGTCAGGCTTAGGATGTCATAGTGACACTGTGGTAGTGGATAGAAGTGTTTTTAAGCTGAGCTCATCAAGGGGAAGGGAATCTGTTTGCATTAGGCAGTCAAATGTACAAATGGACAATTTTTAAGCATATGACAGCTGTGAATGTCTTCATAGATTTTCGATTACTTCATCTATTAAAGATAAGCCTGGAAATCCTGTTCATGTGAATTTTCAGGTTCCTTATCGCTTGCATGCCGTCCTGGTTCACGAGGGCCAAGCAAATGCTGGTCACTACTGGGCCTACATATATGACCAGCCCCGGAAGAGCTGGCTCAAATTCAATGACATCTCTGTGACAGAATCATCCTGGGAAGAACTGGAGAGAGATTCATATGGAGGCCTGAGGAATGCCAGTGCCTACTGTCTTATGTACATCAATGATAAGCTGTCCTACTTTGTTGCAGGTACTGGAACCAAAGCTGCAGGTAGTACTTAGTCACTTGTGTAGTGTGTGTTGCCTTCATAGCATTGAATGACCATTAACCTGCTCAACTCCGCTATGACACTAGTAAGTGTTATCCCTGTTCTGTGGATGGGGAAGCTGTGACAAAGGGGATTTTAATTTGGCCATGGCCAAAGAGGGAGTTGGAAGCAAAACAGATATGTGAAGTGAGATGTTTCCTGTCCTGCCTGTGCTTGATTCACCAGCCCAAGTGAGCGCTTGTTCAGACCTTTTGGGTTGATACTAAAGTATTGTTTCAAATAGCTTGGTTAATGTAGGCTCATAGGAATTGCCATACTGGGTCAGCCCCCTTGTCTATCTATCCTAGTATCCTGTCTTTCTGACAGTCGCCAGAGCAGATGCTTCAGAGGAAGGTAAAAGAAATCTTGTAGCAGGCATATGCGGGCTAATCTGTCCCCCATTAAATTAAGGATGTCCTAATCCCTAATTGTTGGAGATTGTCTTAACCTCATGCTTCAGGGTTTTTCTTAGCATTAACTGTAACTATTCTTCTTATCCGTATAAATGTCCAGTCTTGCATTTGTCTTTGTATTTCAGTTTGCCTGTATTCTGGCATTCTCATTGTGTGTGTGTGTGTGTGCAGTTGGCAAATCATTTATAAGATCAAACAGAATGTTTCCTACTTTGGCCTGGCCATTTATACCCTGCTTTTTGGTTTGGCTTCTGATAGATAGTGGTAGCATAATATACACAGCACATCCAGTGCATGTTGTTTATGCAGCGTATCGTCCCTTCTGTGCCTGAGATGAATTATCACTAATGATAACTGATCCTTGTAATTGTGTGTTTACAATGCATGAGTGTATAAGCAGCTACTTGCAAGCATTATCATACATGTGGTATCGTACAGCTGTTGGCCATCTAGAAGAGCCTAATAATTTCATACATGGCTCATTTTGTTATAATAGAAGCAAACAATGCAGCAATAGTCATTGGAGAATCTAGTTAATGGGAATGCGGAAGCTGAAACAAGTTCTTGTTTGTCTTCCTCATGCTCTGACATTTCAGTTTCTAAAATGAACCCATCCTATGCTTTTAATGAGACTTAATAGACATTTAGTGCTTTTAAAGATCCTTGTGCTTTTAAATATTTTTATAAAAGAAAGAATCTGGGATAGGGCATTATCATTCGGTATTAGATACATTCCTAAGTATGGTCTTTCCTTAAGCGGTACTATACAGCTGAAATACCATTATTATCCAGTGTCTCATTATTCCTAGATATTTCAGTACCTGTATAAAATCACTCACTACCTGGAATCCTTGCAGTTTCCTACCCCTGGGTTTCATGTAGTGGTGGAAGTGTAGAGTTTTAAGCTGAACTCCAAGTTTTCTAGTTATTGTCATTTTAAGCCCCATCTGTAGCATTATGGTAGCCTCTGGTAAAGAGAAATCATCTATGCCCTCTCTCAGTCCTGATTGTTACTTTGAGTGGGTTTACTGAGCCCAGGTGCGCCATGCAGAAATGTACCTTTCTATGGCTAGTTATTGTTTGTATTACCGTAGTGCAGAGGAGCACTAGTCATGGACTATTGTACTAGGTTCTGTATAAACACAGAACAAAAACATGGTCCTTTGCCCAAAGAACTGACCACCTACCATCTTCTTGTACTTATTTATAGAGCATCTTGAATTCAAATTCCAGGAAAAAAAATTCTTTTCCTTCTTTATTTTTCCAAACCATTTGATCAATCTTCTGTAATGTTTCTAGATATTCCTCGTTTGCAGCAGTATTATCTTGCTGCTGTGTGTTTCATTGCTAAATAAAAATCTTGCTTTTCTCCAGATGATGATGATGATGCAGAGACAGGACAGTTTCAGAAAGAAATAGAACTTCTGCCACCTGAACTCCAGAATTACATACAAGAGGACAACTGGAGGCTTGAACAGGAGGTGGAGGAATGGGAACAGGAGCAATCCTGCAAGATCCCTCAGATAGAGCCTTCAGCTACTTCTGAATCTCAGGATTTCACGTCTGAATCAGGACAAGGTAACACAAGATCAGTGTGTTTGCCGATCGTGTTCCATGTCTCTACAATAACTTCCCTGTAATAAATTCCACCATTATCTAAGCTTTTCATAACAATTTTGAACACCTTGGAAAAGCTACCAACTAAGCTCAATTGCTGAATTTCCATCATATCAGCAGAAAAAGCTAATGTTCTATCATGCGATGTGCTGATATCTGCATAGCTATAGACATGCCATCAAGTGTGATCATATCCTGTTTTACATTCAGCGCATGGCAATGATCTAATCTCAGTTTGATTTAATTATATTAATATTTTATGTGTTTATTGTAGAAAGTTGACATGTTCACCTCTTGGGTGGGAGACCCCACCCATTACCAGCAATCTTTTATAGCATGAGTCTCGCTGAGCTTCACAAATGTGGTTGTGTATAATATTGCCATTGAAGTGCAGTCGTGCTGTTTAATGGTACACAGCAGCGTTTCATGTTTTAGGACAGGAGGTAAAGAAGAATTTGTTGAAAGTGCAGAGAGATAATTCATTAATTTGTTTCCCTTGGGATTAAATTTCAAACTCCAGAATCAAATGCGATGTAAAATTGGGGTTGTGCATCACAGTTTGCCAAATGATTAAGGTTTTCTGCCATGTGTAGTCCAATATTCTGTCCTCTGAGGCCACAAAATTGTTTTCTGACCGGCAAAATATGTGAGATACTGACCCTTGAGCTCAGAGTCTGTTGAGCTGTGTACAAAAACTTGAGGCCCTAATCTGCCAGAGCATTTAAGCACGTGTTTAACTTTAAACACGAGCAGTGCTATTGACTTCAGTGTGACTATTTTTGTGATGAAGTGCTTCGCTTGATCGGGTATTTTAGAGTACCTCTATGCTGCAGCCGGGAGCAAACCTTCTAGCCCACGTAGACAGATTCATGCTAATGGAGCGTGAGCTAGTGTACTAAAAATTGCGCTAGCCACCCAAGCTCAGACCCGGGGGTCAGGTAAACTTGAGAGACTGAGCTGCCGCCCAAGCCACAACATCCGCACTGCTATTTTTAGTGTGTTAGCTTGAGCCCCACTAGCCCGAATCTGTCTCCCTGGGCTGGGAAGCTTGTTTGTAGTGTGGATACACCTTAGTAGCGTTTACATTGAATGACCTGTCATTCAAAATGTTGTCTTTTCTGGAATGTTACCCAAGAGTTGAGTTGTGTGTGAGGAAAATTGAGTTGGCTCTTCCATGACAAAGGAGGCTGCAACCAATTACAAGGTTAGAAAGTGGAGTTTCATGGGTTAACAATGGGGCAGGACATTGGTCACTGTGCCTGGTAAATACTAAGGTACAGTACCATGCAGCCATCCTATTTACCAATTTCCTCTCTTCCATTTGGATTTGTGCCTTCCTGGTGACATTATTGAATGTTAACATCTCTCTGAATTTCCAATCAGATCCATCGTCAGGCTGTGAACACAGCATACGCTCGCTGTCCTCCGAACATGCCAGGATTGCAAAGGACCAGACAGCGCAGGCCATTGCAAATACAGCTGATGCCTATGAGAAGAATGGTGTAGAGGCTGCTCTGTATGAGGTGAGAACTCTGGAACATGGGCCCTGCAGCAGCCAGCTGTTTTTGCATCTCTGTGTTAACAGACCTCTGTCTCTCACTTGCTTATAATTCTGTAGCACTGCTGCCTTTAACCCAACTCCTTTCTGCTTTCCTGTTTGGTTTTAGCTTTTTGTGTGTTTCTTATTCTCTTTCTCCTCTTTCTGCTGCCACAGCCAAAGGAGGCAGAACCAACAAAGGCCCAGCTGAGAGAAACAGCCCTTACAGTTCAGTCAGAACAGCAACAAGATGCTAAAGGGACAGAGTCTGCTGCCCAGCCTAGCTCACAGGTCTCTGAAGTGGAGATCCCCAGAGTGGGGAAGATTCTGGTTAGATCTGACGCAGATGGATATAATGAGGAGGTACAGAGCCCAGTGCAGGAGCTAGTTATTTTTCTGGCATTAATCTTTGCAGTTGTGGGTTGCTTTGGGGCTTTCTGAAGATTTGTGGCGAGTAGTGGTTTTGCCATGAAACTGTGTGTCGTTCAAGTATATTTTTCCCTCTGTAGTAAGCAGAGAGGTTGGGTCCAATTGTTTAGTAATTTACTTTTTAAAACTATTTGAAAAGTTGTCAGAAAAGTGACTCTATAAAAACACACACACTCATCTTCTTACTCAATAGATCTGCTCCCACTTTTTTTAAGTCCTCTTCCTCTCATTCCTTTCCTTCCTGTCACTCATATCTAAGGTGTTTCTAGGGCGCCTGGCTTCACAAGGTGGCTTTTGTACTTTTTTTTTTTCACCCAGTTGTCAATGGCTTTTATTCTACTTTTCACATAATCATCATAATTGTCAGCTGACAATGTCATACAGTCAATGCCATGTAACTTTTCCAATCACAGGTACTGTTATCTGATTCTGGCAATTGAAAGAGCCCTATTATGAGGCTCAGTATACCACATCAGACACCTAAAAAATTTTCACAGTCTTTTTTCTAAGACTAGACTGTAATTGCATATCAGCTACACAAATCTGTCTGCAAGAGAATTAATTTGTTCAGACAGTTAGTTTACATGGGCATTTTTAGGGTTTGGTGTGGGTTTAGCATTGTCCTTTGCGTAAACCAACATTTATGTTTTGTCTCACGGATTTTGTCAATGCAATAGCTCCATCTGTTGAGCTGGATGTGACCTGATTGCATTAAATATACACTTGTGTTGTAATGGTAGTACAATGGAATGTTTTGCCTCAGGCGTTGCTCTCATGTTAAATGGTAGTTTTGCAAGGTTCTCCCCAGTCATGTTTCGTGTGCTGTGTATTTTCAAAAACAACAAGGAGTCCGGTGGCACCTTAAAGGATAACAGATTTATTTGGGCATAAGCTTTTGTGGGTAAAAAAGCCACTTGGTTTTTTACCCACGAAAGCTTATGCGCAAATAAATCTGTTAGTCTTTAAGGTGCCACCGGACTCCTTGTTGTTTTTGTGGATACAGACTAACACGGCTACCCCCTGGTACTTGACACCATGCAAGACTCTCTGTTTTCACTTACTGATGATTTTTGGGGGAAAGAGAGTGCAGGAGGAGTAGTTGGGGTGGCACAGTGAAGGGTTCAAACATCTGTAGCAGCATGGGCAGTGCATGCAAGAGATGGACTTGCACATAATGACAATAAAATTAAATTTGTAGTCAAATGGCAGCTCTGGGTTGCCCTATCTCCATTCAGATCTGGACAACTTTTCTTTAAAACTTTACCTTTTTTGTACTTTTTTTCTTTTATCACTACAGCTTTTCTTCTATTCCTCTCTGTTTTTGTGTGTGGGTTTTTTGTTGTTCTTGTGGTAGGTGATGCTTAGCCCAGCCATGCAGGGTGTGATCCTCGCTATTGCTAAAGCCCGTCAGACATTTGACCGGGATGGGTCTGAAGCAGGGCTTGTTAAGGTACCCTTTTATTTTCCTTTTTAAAAATCTCTTAACACACAAGTCTGACATCTTCAGTGAAAAATGCATGCTATTTCAACATATTACAGATGTGAGTGGGCCACTTCTCTCTCTTCCTGTGCAGTTTCTCTTCAGCTAAGATTTTTTTTTCTATTCCACCTTTCTGTTTATCCACTCCATTACTTGTTCTAAGAGGACTAAAGAGAGATTGTCAGGCTAAAACCATTACATTTTATAAGCATCCTTTCTTGTGTTACAGATAACCCCTTAGACTGCAAGAACTGAAAGATTTTCCACGTCTCATGCTTGAGCCCAAGATTGCAGTGTTTAGGTTGCACAGAATGTTTTTGTTTGAAACATGCATGCACACACACAAATGTTGGAATCTAAGGCAAATAATATAGAAATATTTCTGGTAGTCCTAGGTTTGGAAAATTTGTTGTTTCCCCCTTCCCAAGCCTGCATTTTGGACCAGAGTAGACCTAATGTTGTCCATTTAAGTGAACAACCCCACAGTGTTTATATCTAATGAAAATGGGAGGTGTGGGTGGGCACTTTCGGAAGGTAGTGTAAGTCCACACGCTGCAAACGCTTACGCACAGTCACATTAGTCAGTGCAGCCCTTGAGTAAAGTTAAGCATGTGCATTTGTCATAGTCTGTTTAAAGCAATGGATTGAGAGTTAAGAGACATGTGTTCTTGTCTCAACTCTGATCATGGCTTGCTGTGGGACCTTGGCCAAATCACTCCACTTCTCTCTCTCCCCAAGTGCAAAAATGATACTTACCATACATATCTCACAGGAGCTTGTGAAGTTTAATTATGTCTGAAAAGCACTTTGGAGCCCTTGGATGGAAGGTACTATATAAGTGCTCAATATAATTATCACCAGAAAATACAAATTAAATTTTAGTCATAACCAGACTGTATATAGTGTGTAATTAAATTTGGGCCATAAATATACACACTTACTGTAGGAATTTCTGTAAAATATGTCCTCCTGAGCTTATGCAATGGGAAAAGGGACTAGAAAAAGGTAAATAATCCTGACCAGAGAGCAAGTCATTGCTAGTTTGGGCTAGACATTGTAGACAAACAACTAAAGTTAAATAACAAGAGGGCTTAGGAAAAATCACTCATTCTAGCAGACTACTGGCTTCTGGTAGTCATAAATCACACCAGTGGCTTTCTGCAACTGCAATTGAGAACGAACATCGGATGAGGCTTTTGGTTTACTGTCTATCACGTATTATTGCTCAGAGTAACATTTTGCCAGCTGCATTCTTGTTCCTCTCACATTTTAACACAGGTTCCTTGAAATGAGCACTTGGACTGGGATATTCAAAAATGCCTAAGAGAGTTAGGCACCCAACTCCATTGAAAGTCAGTGGAGCCAGTGCCTACCTCCCTTGGGTTCTCTTTTTAAAGGTGATGTTTTTGTTTAAGACATAGATTGATATGATTCATCCATCTTTATATAGTGGAGATGGTATATCAGTTGGGTGGAACTGTGCTCTGACTTGGTATAGAAAATCCTTGAAGAAGCCTGGCTAGTGTGTCTTGCTCACATGCCCAGGGTCATAGTGATCACCTATTTGGGGGAAAAATTCATTTCTGACCCCAGCCAGCCTGGCAGGCACCTTTTGGGGATGTTTCGCTTTTTGTTGCGTTATGGGGTGTGGTTTGCCCGCTGGGATCACCTGAGCCTATCTCACCTACTCAGTTCCCTGCCATCAGAGGGGCCTTGTGCATTGGTGGCACCTCGGTTTCTCCTGTTCTCTGCCTGTAGCACACAACAGTGTAGTCTCTTGTAGTTTAACTGAAGTTATTGGGCTCAGCATAGGGTTATCTGGAGGATATATAATATATATCACATACAGGAGGTTACACTAGATGATCTAATGGTCCCTTCTGGGCTAGAACTGTAGGAACTGTGTGCCTAATTGAAGATACCCTAGGCAATTGCCAGCTAATGTAAGTTAGACATCTCTGCACCGAATCCTGCTAAGTTACAGGACAGTTATAGCCTTATAATCAACCTTCCCACTGCAGGTTTCAAATTCAGTGTGGAGCAATAATAAAGAATAGTCATTTAGCATTTGCTTGACTTTGATAGGCATTCCATGAAGAGTACTCCAGACTGTATCTGCTGGCCAAAGAGACCCCAGCTCCTCACAATGACCCCCGGCTGCAACACGTGCTCGTCTACTTCTTGCAGAACAATGCTCCCAAGCAGGTAGTGGAGAGGACCCTCCTGGAGCAGTTTGCAGATAGAAACCTCAGCTATGATGAAAGGTTTGTGCCAGGGGATCCAATATCATGACTTTCTTATTTGGGATTCCGTAGCTTCGCCATTCTCTAATGTCTCTGTCTGTTGCACTGAGCAGGTCAATTAGTATTATGCAAGTAGCACGAGCTAAGCTGAAGGAGATTGGCCCTGATGATGTGAATATGGAGGAGTATAAGGTAAGGGACTAGAACTTTTTCCTTATCCTTTTCTCTAATGCCTTAGTGCTGGAGGAGTCCCAAAGCAGTGAGCAAGATAGTGGCAGCGCACTGACTGTGCAAACAAACACAGCAACTATTACATACCCGTTGGTAACAGTTATATAGTCAGAAGCATTAGGAGCTGTTTCCCAAGGAGTGCTGACCAGGACACAGGGGTTTCAGTTGAGCCCTATCCTTTTTGAAAGGTACAGTGGGATCTTTAACTTGCTCCTGGAACAGTCAGTCTATATAATCAGAATGGGAGCCATGAGGCTAACCTCTTCCCCCGCACCCCCCAACAGAGCATCAGCTGTTTGTGTTTTCACACTTGTTCTAGAGGACTCATTTGGTGCTCTCAGTGTGGAGTTGAACACTGCCACAGACTCATCTGTCTTGGTGAATGTGTTCTTGAGCTGTTTGGGGAGGCAAAGGGGATGTTGGGAACTTGCCCTGAGTTGGAGGGAATTCATGTCCCTGTAAGAGCACTCCGTGCCAGAGGCTAAATGAGCTAACATACCAGGTTTTGCTGGGGTTGGGGGTCTTGTCCCAGACACACATGTACATGAAAGCATGTTATTGACGAACCTGTAATATTTCCTGTTACCCTAAACAGAAATGGCATGAAGACTACAGTTTATTTCGCAAGGTGTCTGTTTACCTGCTGACAGGGTTGGAACTCTACCAGAATAGGAAGTAGGTGTAATTTAATTATATTTTGGATGAAGCTATGGGGTAACTTATACCTAAAAGTGCCTGCTTCTCTGCTAATACCCTTGCACACGCAGCACCCCTAAGTATCGCCATTGGGGGCCCCTTGTGCTTTTCCCAAGGTACTTTATTCCCGACCGGCTGATACTCCTTGCTGTACAGGCTCAGAGCTGACCTTGAGCCAGAGTGTAACTATTGTGCTGAGTTAATAGGTGGTATTGTGATATGGCCTCTTACACGGTTCCCAGCTTGTTTTCCATGAGCAGAACTTTACATTCTGGTCCTTGGAGAGGACTTAGTGCACTAAGTGCCATTACTGCTTGGCTCTTGGGAAAGCTGGGTGAAAATGAAACTCTCGTTACAATTTGATTCCTGTGTAGAGACAGAGGTCCCTGGAACTTTGACCTGAAAAGCTGGGCTTTTTTCCCCCCATACTGCAACCAGTATACCATATAGACATCTGAATGGAGAAAGATAATTCCCTTTCACGGAGGATTTTGGTATTTCAGAATTTGGTTTGTACCAATTTGGAATGTAAATTCAAAGTTTTGGAATTCATAGAATATCAGGGTTGGAAGGGACCTCAGGAGGTCATCTAGTCCAGCCCCCTGCTCAAAGCAGGAGCAATCCCCAATTTTTTTTTTTTTTGCCCCAGATCCCTAAATGGTCCCCTCAAGGATTGAACTCACAACCCTGGGTGTAGCAGGCCAATGCTCAAACCACGGAGCTATCCCAAGCTCTAGCTCTGGGAGAGCTTGATTGGCCGGCTGCTGGAGTCATGAAAACCCTGGGGTCCCCGACTCTGAGGCAGTCCAGCAGGTGGGTAAGCTGGCAGGAAATCAGGCAGGTCAGAGAGTTCTCCATCGGAGCTTGGTTGAAATTGAACAGTCTCACAAAACGTTTAGAATTAGATGAACTGGCAAGTTCTAATGAAAACGTGTTTCATCAGATTTTTTTCGACTAGCTCTAAATATAACCCTGGAGTCTCGAAAAAAAAATACTGTTCTCCAAACATCTAATAGTGCCTTTCATTTCCAAGTTCCCATTGAAACCAGGGGAAATCTAGACCAGAGTCTAAATGTTGCGGTTGAAACCAGAGTGCCAAAGTGTCCCTGAGGCATACGGAATGCAAACCTGCCTAGTATGGGGGCTGTGCTTGAGAGGTTTGATGAATGAAAAAGAGAGAAGGGAGAAAATAACACTGTTAATGAAGGTGAAGTGTTTGCCTCTGTTGGGGAGGAAGTGGGGAATCTGGCCTGCAGCTTTTGGAATGTGTGACAACTGGTGTGTTGGACTACTACCACCCTTCTCCTCCTCCAAGATACCAGGAAGCACTGACCTACCTGGTGTATGCCTACCAAAGTAACACCACCCTGCTGATGAAAGGACCCAACAGAGGGGTGGATGAATCACTGATCGCTTTGTACAGAAGAAAATGCCTCTTGGTTTGTATCTTTTGAGTCTTAAATTGAAAGTGAACAATCTCAGTGGTAGACTGGTTAGCCTTAAATACTCAATCCTTCTAGTTCAGTGATTTCAGTTCACATCTGAACATTCTCTCTTCACTCCAGGTTGCCCAAAGAGACAAATGTATCATGCACCTCCTTGTAGTAGAGCTTGTCATTAAAACAGTTTTTCAGAGAGGGGGTGGATGCCAGCCATTTGCTTTTCACAAAGAGCAATATCTACTCTTCCCTCCCTGTGGGGAGCCAGCATCACCTCCTCCTTTGTAACCAGTCAAAGTGTTTTGCTGGGCACTAGGTGATGTGGCTTTCCTTGGGAAGGAATAAGCAACAGCAGACTGAGACTTATTTTTAGTTCCTGCTTTATTTTGGCTGCTGAGGCCAGCATAATTATATCTAAGGCACCTATTATTATGGCATCTACCCCTTCCCAAGTGCCAGCACTAATATGAAAATCTAGGAAGCAAAATTCACTGAAGTGATAGAGTTTGGATTTCAGGAAATCCATTTGGTGTTTCTGGATCTGAATCGTAGCCTCTCAAAGCCAAAATTATTTGTATACTTTAGAGCTAATTCTGGAGCAATATGTTCTCTCTGATCTAATCCTTCTAAGGCGGTGGTCCCCAAACTGTAGGGTGTGCCCACATTCGGGGACTGGGGGGAAGGGAGGGTGTGGCGGGGTCTGGGCCAGTCCCACAAGGAGTGGGGAGGGAGCGCCACCCAGCCCCACCCCCAGCTGCAGCTATTTCTGTGGCTCCGTGGCCCTAGCTGTGCCCTTGATCTCGGCTGCGGCTCCACTCCCAACCATGGCCCCGGCCCCTCTTCCAGCCGCGGCTCAAGTCGGGGGGTGACCACAAAAATGTGGGGACCACTGTTCTAAGGGTTACGTTCTCTTGGTGCACACATGCAGCTCTCGTTAATCTGTGTGCGTTCCATACATACCCATCAGGTAGAAGAGGCGTGGGTCGTGTGCACCTTTCCTAGGAGCCTGTTCATGCTTTGAAGTCAGGGCTTTTTCAAATGTCTGTGACCCCTGATTCTCCCACAGAAGCTGAATGAAATGGCAGCGGCTTTGTTTGTAAGCAATACGGAGGCGGATGTGTTGGAGGGTATTAACATCCTGAATGAGCTGATCATCCCCTGTATGCACCTCATTATCAATAACGACATCTCCAAGGATGACCTGGATGCCATTGAGGTCATGAGGAACCGCTGGTGCTCTTATCTGGGACAAGAAGACATGGATGGTAGGGAATTGCTGACTTGCTTGCTTCCCTTAAAATCCTATGTTCTGAGTGGTCAGGATGTTCCATAGGTCTAAACTAGAAAAGGGCTTTATTGCCTATTTAAAATCCTTCCTAGCATTCTTAGGATTTGCCCTATATATGTAGCGTATCTAGGCATTTGTGACTGGACTTATGCCCGAAAATGTGCTCATATTTAGAGTGAAATGTGTTAATGGGACAATTTGATTGTTGTTTGTCCTACAGCTACAGAAAATAGATCCCTGGCCATTGAAATATAAGAAGTGAATGATTTTAAAATATGTGAAATAGGTACCTTGGTCTCATCTGTCCTTTGTGATCAGCACTTTAACCTGCATTTCAGCCAGTGTGATTTCACTGATACACTAACATTAGCAGATTTTGTTGCTTTGTATATGAATGCTCACCTGTAAGATGAGAGAGAAAAGGTTCTAAACTGACTGGGTGCATTTGTGCTTCTAATCATGTAGTTGGTATGTGATGCAGTCTGACTTCATGCTAGAAATGAGACACACTGACAGGAACTTTTTCTAGCTGTGTACAGCTTCATAACTACAAATGCATGTACAGTATCCAACAGGTTTGAGGAAGGGATGGGGGAAGCTGTGTCAAGCTTTGAAGAAGCTTTGCAACGAATTGCCCATTAGATCCAGAGTGTAGTGAGGAGATGCTGGTCATTCTGGGTCTGAATTTCAGTTGGGATAACTGCGTTTGTTCTGCATTTCCTTTCATGTGCTGAAGTTAAACTGCCATGACTCCTCTCAGGCTGGGTAAGAGAACAGAGTTGAGACTCTTAACACTGCTCATTTTAACCAGCAGAGGGTAAACTTGCTACAGGAAAGTGAGGTAAAAATATGGAGGATTGTTCTCAAAATGCTGCTGCAAAGTAGAAAGCTGGAGAAATTTGCTAGCAGTTTGACTTCCCCAAATTTGGCTTTCTTATAAACTCCTCCATGTAATGGAATCCCAAACAGTGAAACTTGAGATTTGAAAGGAGCAGAACTCAGCCGTTTCCATCTCTCTTTGTGTTGCATGGGCCAAGTCTGTTGTCCCCAGCCTGTTCATGTTGCATGTAAAATTGCTTGTAGATTAGGTTAAATCAGTTGATTTTTAATCTGTCAGAAGAAGAAAAGGGTGTTGTGGTAATGATTTTAAGCACATTCATCTGGAAAGTCTTGAACTCCTCAAATTAATTACCGACTAGAGAGCTGGCCTGCCAAGTGCTGAAATAGGCATGGAGTTTCTGCTAACACCTGATGTGACAGGAAGAGTCCTCCCACAGGAGAAATGTTTCCATTCCCCCATTGACTGGACAGTGAGGTCAGAATTTTTTGTATAGTAATTGGCAGTTCCGGTTAATTTTTGCAGTACATCATCAATTAGAGGACTGTGCCCTGTTCTGCTTGTTCTTCTGTTGGGGCTACATTCCCATCACTCTCAGGGAAGAGGGTGTCTGCTTTTGGTTTTGCATTGTCGGATGGTTACAAATTTGACTCGTTGTCTGTTGTTGGAGTTTGCTGGGTCAGCACTGGGAGGGTAGTCATTCATGAAGGACTGAATAATGCCTGGCCTATACTAGATATAGTGCATAAATCTGAGATTGCAAGGTTAGAGAATTAGGTTTGGGACGACCATGTAAAGTGGCCTGGATTGAGGAAAGCCTGGCACTGGTAACACACTCCAATTGTATTCCTACTAACTTCACATCACTGGTTTGCCAAGCAGCTAGGTTGTGATATAGTGTACGTGTGTGTGGGGAGGTCAGGGGGAGGGAGGGGAGGAGTTTGGTGTGTCACCACCCCTCCACCATCAACCATACAATATTGGTTACTGGTAGAGACAAGATACAGGATTTAAATAGACCAGAGGTCTGGTCTAGGATGACACGATCTCTCCTCCGTAAAACAATACTCATCTCTGTATGCTCGAGGTGAGCAGTTTTTTGGCTTTGGTAGATAATTGTCTAAAAAGGAAGCAACTGTTTTTCCTTACAATGCTAAAACCTGCTGCGATTGGCCTTTTTTTGTAACTGCCTGTTCCAGTGCATTTGACTCTTTCATCCTCCTCCACAGCCAACCTGCAAACGAAGCTGGGCGAACTGCTCCCCAGGCTCCTGGACTGCTCTGCAGAGGTCATCATTCTAAAAGAACCCCCGAAGATCCGGCCCAACTCCCCCTATGACCTCTGCAGCCGCTTCGCAGCCGTGATGGAGTCCATTCATGGGGCCGCACCTGTGACTGTCAAATAAACTTCCAACTTTCCAGCCCTAGATGCGGTACATAGGAACCCATCTATCGGTGTAGTATCCTGCTGTCGGACAGCATTTGAATGGGAGAGGGAGGAGAATAGGTAGATAAAGACGATTCATATCCAGATGTAAACCATGCTCTTGGTGTCGATACAAAGGAATGAAAAATGGTATTGAACTTTTAAGATACAATTGTCAATGACAATGCGAAGGGCAGGAACCACTAGCACAATATATGGCTGGCAGTAACAGCTGTTTCTCATCTCCACAACAACAAAAAATGCATTGTCTCTCCATTTCTTGCCACTTTCAAAAAATGTCCCTCAGATACTTGGGACAGTGACAACAGCTGCACAAGAGAATGGTTTATTGACAAATCAGTGACACTTATTACCTTGGTTCCAGCAAACACATCCACACCTTTCTAAATTCTTAGCTGAAAGAGCTTATAAATCCAGATCTTGGCAAAGTACTGCTGGCAGGAGTCTGAGTCGGGAGACTGAGAGACAGCGAGGATTGATGGAACGCTGTGTGTAAGACAGGCAGGCAGTCATGCGTGCAGCTGCATATATTAGCTGAGTGAAGTCAAACAGGAAGTTAAGTTGTCTCTTGTCTTTTTAACTGCCAAACAAATATGCAGGGCTCTTCTTGTGAGACAGACAAAAGCAAATAATGACAGCGTCCTATGATGGAACCTAATTTTAAAGATTGACTTGTATACAATATCACTGTGCTAATGATCAGTAACTGGTTAAAGAAAACAAAATCCCTAAAGGGAATTCCCTTCTCGGATCTGAAAATATTTCCTCCTCTACTAAGGTTATTGATGAGAAAATTGAGCATTGGACACTTAAGGTTAGAGTAAAAGCGTGTATATTTGTATTTTTTTGTAAAAATGTACTGGGGAGTGAGGGGGAGAACCACAGTTGGACACTTTTTAAGGGCAGTCTGTGTTTTATTTGAATAGACAAAATTGTTTAAACCAAAATGTTCTGAATAAATGGGGAAGAGAATTCCTATTTGATAGGACTGCAGGTTTTATAAATGTGCAATAAAAACATTTGTTTTATTTTAGAGTGAAATAGCTCCCTCTCTGTTTTATTTTCCTTTGCTGTCAAGTTTTAAAACACTTCTGTGTCTTGGAATGAACAGAAGAAATGCGAACATTGGCCCACAAGATCATTTTAAACTTTCTTAAATTACAAAGATCGGAACTTCAAGAAAGCTTTGAGGCTGACCTACCAAACCTGTGCTAGTTCCTTGATGAAAAAAGAATGACACCTAGTGGCAGAGAGGTGTGTGTGTGTGTACAGTTTCTATTGTTAGCCAAAGGTGGTACTGTTGTTTCAACCCATCATTGATCGACATTTAACAAATCGATCATTAAAGAGTTGGCAACACTGTAGTTTGTAATCGCATATTAACATGCTGTAAATTGTAGTGTAGGTAAAGAAAAAAAAATATGATACAAGTCATATTCTATCCTAGGGTTAAAAATAGCTAGCAACAAACGTAGAGTTTAAAAACAACTAGCATAAACATTTGTTGTTTGTCTGCACTACAGTTTTCAATCTTGTTTAATGTGTTAAAAAAGATGATAAGTTACAGTGTAGCTGAATCTTTAGTGGATCAGAGAATCTTGCGTTCTCTTAAATGTAAGTTAAATAAGGGTGGAGCTAGCTGTAGTTTTTGAGTAGCTTTGAACTGTAGCTTTGAGTTTTTCCCCTGACTTGTTTTGTGTCCAGGTTCTTTTTTTTTTACTTCAAGATAAATAGTCTAAGTGTAGTTGCACATTCCCTTTTGCTCTGGATTAGCTTTTCAATAGGAGACAGATTTCTTGAGTCCTTCCTGGTGGTTGTATTCTTTGTCCTGACCTACATCAGCCCATCTGGCAAGAATTGAGGTCTAGACAAATGGAGCCATTAGTAGAGAAGTTTTTTGTATCTTACTTCTGGGTGAAGTTCACCCACCTTGAATACTGCGTCACCTAAGGCTCTTTCACCCGCCTGTCCTCCACTGTACATAATTCAGAGACTTTGGCACACAGGTTGCTTATTGATGCTAACTGGTTTCTTTTGAAGTCTCCTTGTTAGGACAGGCCACCCAAGAGAAATTTCTTTAGAGAGCCCCACTTTGAACCCCTTTCTATTTCAAGTCATTCTGCAGGAGGCTCTCTCTATGCACAATACCTTCAGGAAACAGCCATTTCTAACACACCACAGTGAGTAATTCAGTTGGATTAAATTAGTAAAGAGGAGGGAGAAGCACTGTCAGCTTCTGCAGCCAAACAGTTTGTTCATTTGGGACTGAGATGTTTGAGTTTCATATTCAGTGGCTCACATAAATCTGCATTATAGCAGAACCATTACCCTTTTTATAGTTAAGCTTCTGTTAGCATTTCCCTAGCAAAGCACAGATTTATTCCAACAGTTCAAAACACAGCTGTAAAAATAAAATAAAATACTTCCCAGATGGGGGACTCGATGAGAAAATTGAAGATAGACATTTATAGGGCTGGGTTAAGAGTGCAAAATAGTAATAATTAGTGGAGTTCTGTTTGAATGCAGACAGGTGAGGATTAGTTGTCAATGACAGGATGACTCACTTTGCCTGTTTCACCCTCACCTGGTTATTTAACTTTGGAGTTGGGGTTCACCCTCTTTTTCCCCAGTTAACATAGAATCAAAACTGAAAACACTCTTAAAGAAACCACCCTACCACTGTACAGAGATAGTCACATGCCATTACCTTTTTAAGGGGTGATGTGGAGCCAAGGGCCTTTGATATTTCAACTTTATGGCCTTATTTGTGTTTCATATTGTCTTAAATGGCTTGCTTTTGCAAGGTGGGATGGTGGTGATTCTCTTGTTTCTTGGCTACTCTCTGTTATCATCTAGTACTAAAACATTCAGGAGACCTTCGTTTTTGGTAGTTTCAAGTTTGGATTGTTGGGGAAGGGGCATGGGGTTCTGAGACATCCTTAGCTCTTTGTCTTCCCTGTCCCCAAAGTGCCTATCTCTTTTGCCATATAGGTAATTTCTCATCAAGTCTTTACTCCATGACCCTGGTAACAATATTTGCTGTTCACCACCCTTCTAGACTCCCTCATATCCACTGTGCTATGTTGAGAGTTTAGTAGAAGGTGTGTAATTTTAAAGACCTCTCTGTGTAAGAACCATACCAGTCGTACCACCCCCCCCAGTCCTAATATGCACAGAGTGCTGCTGTTCGTACAGTCATGGGTATATTTCCCTGTCCCATTAAACTACTACCGAAAATAAAAGAACAACAGACCTCCAACCCCACACACTGCAAAAAACAAATATTAGGAAATTAAAGAACTTGTTTACTGTAACCTAATCTGCTTGAAGAGCCCAATCCAGTGCTCAGTGAATCACACGGAAATCCTTCCATTGACACTGGATCAGGCCTTAAACACATAACAAACACATAAAGGGAGCCCACTGAAGCTAAAAAATCTGGGCTGTCACCACAATTCTCTTCTCTCCCCCCTCACTCCCTATGTTGATTTCTCAAGGGTGCGGATGACAGTAACAGCCAACACCTGAGAGTCTCTTTTGCCTTTGGCGGTTTGTCAGGCCTCTGGAAAGCAGTGAACAGTTTGTATAAATCTTTGAAAAGCACATTCCACCAGCCAAGAATGTTGCCCTCCTGGCCCCTGCGTTTTGCATCTCTTGATCCTTGTTACAGAAAGAGGACTCTTGGCTGCTGCTCTGTACAGTTCCTAAACTGTCTGTCATTGACTAATTTCCACACCAGCCAGCGGTGTTGCCACAAATACTGGATTTTGACTTGGTGTGGGGCAACAGGAGGGAAAGGGGGAGGCGAAGTCAGCAGCAGCAGCACCAATCATTTTTTCATGCGAATTTAACGGACAATGGGGAGCAGCAGAGTTGGCTGAAGGAGAATGTTGTTCCGAATTTTCGGTGGGTTCCTTTCAGTTCTGTTTAACGTGAGTTTTAAGGTTCTAATCTGTACACACTTGAGACCTGATCCAAACCTATCTGAGCAAATGGGGAGACCTTCTGTTGACTTGGATCAGGCTGTGAGACCACATCCTGAGTGAGACATGCAAGCGAAGTTCCCATTCATGAAAGAAATATGTGCATCATTTCAAGTAGTGATTGGGAGATTTGAAAGGCCGAGGGAGCTCGGGCTCCCTAAAGGTCATTTTTTGGCCTGTCTGCTAAGTTTCTAAAATGTCCTGGGTTCAGCCAAGCTAGGAAAATCTCTGCCCATAACCTTGCTTTCTGCATATTGGTATCCCTGCTGGAACGAAGAGCAAATTGCAAAACCAAACTTTTTAAACCAAAAGTGAATTTCTTTGGTGCTCAAAAGAATTCTGGTTTTGGATGGGGGCTTCCTTGCTTCAATCTCATTGTCACAGACATTGTAAGCAAAGGTTTTAAAAATAACCAAACAGAGTTGTTAAATAGTACTGTAGCATCAGATTTACTCCTGATCAGGCTAAAATGAATATTTAACAGGTTTCTTATGTGTAACTCTATTAGTAGTAATAGTAAGTGCATACAAGCTTTTTTTTTTTTTTTCTTTTTTTTTTTTTGGGTAGCCAAGTTAAAATTTAGGAGATCCTTAGAGGAACAGTTACATTCTAATTGTTATACACAAGTGATCTAAAAAAGAATTAAATTGGATAGCATTCTAACTGTGGGCCTGATATTTTTATGATTTCACTGACTAGTAGATATATGGGTGAGATACTGCCACTGATTTTGCACCTTTCATAGATGTAGAAAATGCATTTTTTGTATAAACTGGCTTTCTATCAGAAAATTTCGCTAGATGAACAAAAATAGTGCAGTGTTGCTTTTCATAGATAAAATCCTGCATCCCCATCTTCTCCTCTTATGCTGTTCAAGATGCAGTTACTTTTTGAGAGCACAGAAACGTGTTTCCATCAAATTGAATAATTGATGTGGTGGAATTCATCCCTGTGTATAGACAGATAGATATTTCCTCACCCACCTTGTCTCCCTACAATGGACAATTAAGGAGCGATAACCTTCAGAATTGTGTACAGATGTTATTTTCCTATCAGAAATTTCCAAAGATGCTCAAATAGTATAATCAATAACATGCTGCATTGCTAGAAATATGAAGTGCTGTTTAGTTTTCTGTGTTCACCTCGTTGATTTTATAGTGTTAGGTTCAGTTTGCAGGTGTCTCCGAAAAAGCTGTTGCTCTTTAAAACTTACAAACACACAGAAAGACAAAACAAATAGCAAGACTCAATAATTTCTTATGGACAAAAAAGGAGCTAAGCATCCTGTAAATCATTACGGGAACTGTCTCAAAACCTGAAAAGCTAGGGAGCAGTACAGAACTCTGTGCTGGAAGTCTTAGATTACCAGGTCAGCGTTTTTGGGGTGTGAATGTTGGCCCCAGTGTTGCATTGCTAATGGAGCTTGCACCTGTGTTGGTCCGCGGTAAGCTGCTAAAGGCATTGTTGGCGTTTCTGTCCCTTTCAAACAGGCTGAGCAGATGATGAGCAGCCCGCCTACTACAAGGAAAAATCCAGCAAACCAGCCCAGGAACATTGCTTCCCCGAATTCCCATCTAGGTACAATTTCTGGGACTGTTTCATCCCAGAATTCATTTACGGTGTTATAGGCAACCCAGGAAACTGGAATGAGGGTCATAATTCCTGAGATGCCAAAAATCACTCCTCCGCAAAGCGCCAGTTGTTTCTTTAGAGCTGTTTTTGCTTCCCAGGCCTTGCAACAGTCCAGCCCACAACTGGAGATCAAGAATCCAAGAAGTCCCAATCCATTAGAGAGGAACATCAAAATTCTGGACACCCTGAGGTCCAATGGCAGAGCCAAGAAAGACTCATAGCTTTTACATTCCATAATACCTTCCTCTTGCGTTACGCAGACTTGCCAAAGCCCCATGGTCCAGATCTCCATTTCATTCAAGTCCAGGTTGCGATTCTTCCAGAGTGGCACAAAAGTCGCAACACAGGATGAGACCCACCCAAAGAATGAGAGAAATATTCCTCCCAGGTGAACCTTCATGTTACAGCTCCAAGCCATGCTGATGCTGTGTGTGTGAGCTGTGTGCCGGTCAAGATGAATTTGGGTGTTTGAGCAGAAGCTTTTGGTATTAACTCTTTTGAAGCTATGCTTCAGAGTTGGTTTCCATGAATATGCTCTTTCAGTTGACGGGCTGTTGACTGAGAGCTATTATTTGTTTCTAGCTTTCAGAGGAGTAGCGTGGGGGAAATTCAAGCTTATACCACTAATTCCTGGGTGTGACCACAATTATTTTCATGTTTTGTTGGTTTTACTGGATTAAAAAAAAAAAAATTCTGGCAGGAGTGCCTTCCAGCAATCCAGCCAATTCAGTGCTGTGCAATAGGGCATCAAATGATCAACCACCACCACAATACGTAAGCATACATGAAAACAGCCGCTGTGGGACCCTGCAACTACTGCAGTGTGGGTCCCAACTAAAACACACTAACATAGCCCAGCCCAGCTCAGCACTTTGAGGCAGATTCAGCTGCTGCCAACAGGCTGGGAGGGTCTCCTGTTAATTGCCGCTGAGATTCCAACATGCAAGTGGGTGTCCACGGTGCTACTGAGAGATGGACGTTGCAGTACTTGGATCAAGTCTGGTCTTGTGCCTTGTCGTCAAGCGTCTCCAATCATTTAGTGCTCCTCACTTGGTGGTCATCTGGCATGGCTGGCCAGGCTTTTTAAGGTTAAAGCCAGTGCTATGAGCAGTACTTAAAAGGCCCACTGTTGACTTTTGTACCCGGACTACTATCTAGCTGATCCTGCCATGAATCAGCTCCAGAAGCCAGGTCTGAGGGCAGGTGGCGTGAGCCACCCAAGTGCATTTTACCATTGAGGAAAAGGAGGAGAGAGGGAAGCAGAGTAAAGAAAGAAGCGGGATAGAGAACTGAGAGAGCAGGTGTGGGAAGGGGGAAGAGGGAGAAGAGGAGGCAGAGGAATTAGGGGGTCTCTGCTAGTGGAGAGCAGGACGGCAAGGCAGAAAGGAAGAATGGTGCAGTTAGATTGTTCTCAGGCAACACATCTGAGAGAAGTTGTCCCTAAAAAAAGGTTTGGTGGGGAGAGGAGGGTCTGGCTCTCTGTGCAGGCTGTGTCAGTACGCTAAAGTCAACCTAACTACAACAGGCAACCAGTCCCATTGAGTTCTGGCCACCACTCCATACGCAAGAGGGTTAAGCAAAAGACTGACTACCCCACCCCCACCAGGCCTCAGAAACCCTGCAGTGAGAGGCTTGGCAGAGAAAGTACCTCTGAACAAATGGCAGCTCCAAGAACAACTGAGATGGGGTGTTGAGAAGAACCCTTGAACAACTAGAGATGTGGAATACTTGAGCCAAACACCTCCTCTCCCCCCGTTAATGACTCCAGCCTGATGAGTGACTCTCTATCCCATTCTCTGAGGCTTTTTAAAGTGTTGGCCATTATTCAATCATTAAATAAATATCAAAGGAGCTTGGCATGCCACAGTGAGAAATCAATTGTGGGCAGGCCTTTATGAGAAATCCCGTCATCTGCATCTCCCAGGGCTCGCTTGGCATGCCGAGGGGAAACGCGACCTGTTTGCTCAAGGTGGGAGTTGGAAAGACTGCCGGCTGGGCAGCACTTTCGTAATAAGCGTAATGACAGTGATCAATTCACCTGCAGCACTTTACCTTCAAGGAGCTGGAGGCCATTTACAAACTCTGCTGAATTACACCTTTTAACCTGCTCTAGTGGGTTAAAGGTGTAAGCCGGCTGCCTTACCCAGATGGGGGAATGAAGGCAGAACGAAGCGAACTCGCTTGCCCGAGGTCCCACCCCATGTCAATGACGGTTGTAAATTCAGGAGTCCTGCTGCTTTAACCACTAGGGAAACTTCCTTTGGTACATATACTTGAAAAAAACTGTTTGAATTCATCTCCTTGTTTCACAGGTGTCATGGTTTTTGTAACCAGGCAGCGCCAGAGGGAGGGAGCCCATGGTCTGAGATCATTTAAACTGAATGGGAACCGGCTCACAATCAGAAAAATGTATCTGTTTGTTTGGTATGCATTACTCTGCTCTATTATTGAGTCAGGCCCATTGGTCCCACCAGGTCCACCCTCCCTTACCCAGCAATGACTCCAGCCTGACGAATGACTGGTTAGCAATGGTCACTACCTGATGCTTCCAAGGAAGGCAAAACATCCCTTGCACTGGTGGCCAACTTCTTCCTGTCCCCAGCTGATGAACGGCTTCTGGCTTGATGCTGTGTCCAAGGAGATAGTAGAACTCTGCCATCTATGGTGGAACCCATCCCCACCCTTCCTCCAGATGCTGCAGAACCCGCCCTGCCCCGGAAACACTTGTCCATGCCCATTCATATGCTCCCAAAGAGCCAGCTTTTTGCCTTTGAAATACATCAGGTAGCAGAAAATGGGTAATCTAGAAGGGGAGACCACAATGTTGTGGATCCCCAGCCTTCCCTTCTTTCTCAGTGGGATCCCAGAAGGTTCTGTGAATTGCAACCACATCTTTGGACTTAAAGCCTAATGGCACGCCACATCCTCAGGAAATGCTTTGCAAGGATTGATCCTCATGACAACCCAGGGACTGGTCCATGTTGTTATCCCCATTTAAGGGTTAGAGCAACTGAGACACAGATTGGTGCAAATCTATTCCAGGAGTTGGTGGCAAAGCTGGGATTAGAACTGAGGGACTCTTGGATACAGGACATGTTTTGTTGCTGAAATAAAATACCCTGTTGTTTAAAAAATAAATGATGGAATACGTCATAGGGAAGGTCTTAAGTTTCTGTTTCCATTCAGTGCCCATCCATCCCTCTGTGCACAGACGTACAAAGGGAACACAATGTCCAGCTTTTAGAATTCTGTCTTTATTGGGGGATTAGTGACTCTAATTTCTCACTCACTCCTTTGTTATCGAGAAGGATATTAAGGGACGAGGCTGGTAAATTACTGCATCTCCCTCATTGTGGCGGTGGTGTTGGGGATACTGTGGTCTTCCAACTCCACTTGAAGGATTTAGTCTCAGATCATCTACAGCTTGAATTTACAAGTTGTGTCAGTGTTTCCTGTCTGGTTCCCCCCTCCAGTACCTGTGTTTTTAGGTGTGGATGGTGGGAAGTTATCTCAGCACCGAAAATCCATTTGTGGCTGGACGTTAACCACTGGAACTGAAGCTCCAAGTTTGGCTCCTATTTTGTGTTTGGCACACTGAAACCATTGGGCTGCTGCTTAGGACCTGCCCCTGTGAGGCACTGAGGGCCCTTTGCGGGTTGAAGAGCACGCAGCATCTTGCAGGCTCAGGCCTTTGTGCTGCAGACATTCCAAAGGGAAACCTCTGCTAGTTTAGCTGCCATTTTGCATTGGATTTTCAAGGGCTCAGCAACCACCACTGGGGTCAGATTCTCAAAGGCACTCAGTCCCCAGCAGCTCCCAGCGTCTGAAGAGCTCAGCACCCAGTGCACCGAGCTTCTTAGACAATCTGGCCACTTACATAGGAGCCTAAATGGGAGCTGAGTAGGGTGACCAGATGATCCAATTTTATAGGGACACTCCTGATATTTGGGGCTTTTTCTTATATAAGTGCCTATTACCCCCACGCACACACACACACCCCTCCTGTCCTGATTTTTCACACTTGCTAACTGGTCACTCTGGAGCTGAGCCCTTTTTGAAAGTCTAGTTCCAAGCGCTCTTGTCCTTCAGCGGGTACCGGTGGCTGCTATTTGGTAACATTGTCAGGTGAGTTTGGCATTGATACAAGCAGCTTGAAGGGGCCATGCCAACGGGGTGGGGGGGACTGATGCACCCTTCCCAATCAAAGTCACTGTCCTCATACTCCAGATCCCTGTGCGGGAGCCACGGGAACCCCCACAGTAACAAACCCTGGGGCTGACAACTGCACCTCTCCGGCAAAGTATGGAGCACTTTACAAAAATGTGGGCATCAGGATGCGTTTGTTTAGTCTGAACCATTGCTAGCTTCATTCTTTGGGGTAACCATGTGTCCTAACTTCCTTGGGAGGGTTTCTTTCTTCTCGCTGTCTCTGTTTGTTCTCCATTGTCAGGGCCCCTGCTTTCCTGCTCCCTCGGCCAGGCTCCCACCAGGCTCTGCTGTTTAATGTGGGAGGAAAACTTGGAGCCTGTGGCTCGGCTCTTGGCCAGCGTGTGGCACTGTGTGCTGAGAAGCAGATCTTGCTTTCCAGCCCTGGATGCAGTGAGGTGAGGAGATGGCTCTGCGGCATGTAGCTTGTCATTCTGCCTGGCTTGTGAGGTGTGACCTGAATCCATGAACTGCAGCAACTTCCGGCTGTGCATAGTCATCCAATCTGAGCACTCGCTGGCGCTGAATCCCCTCTGCTCCCATGGGAGTCCAAGGCCAAACTACCATTGGTGTCCGTGGGAACCAGATCAGGCCGTCTTAGGGGAATGCAGCTCCTCCACGCACTGCAATCAGCAGTGGGGGAATCATTTCCTCCGGCCACTGCGGGAAATGGCTCTGGCAAGGGGGTTTCAAAGGAGCATAAAGGAGTTAGGCACTCACCCCCTGGTGAATTTCAGCTGAAGGCAAACTCCCTTCAGCCCCTTAGGAAAGCTCAACCTTTGTCACTGTCAGGGTTCAAAAGGCCAGTCACAGCTGGGATTGGAGAGGGAGTACAGGTCTTTGCAGAGATTCTTCCCCCGGCTCATGGGCACACACACGGGGTCAGGAAGCACAGTGGCATGTGTTTGGGGGAGTAAAATCCCTGCAGGACTTCTCAGACTCAGGCCAGGGTGATGCTGCCCAGCTGGGATGTCATTAAGTGCAACTGAGCTCAGTGAAGGTCAGAACCGCCTAAAGAATTGGTGGAAGGGGTGGAGGACCTGCTGCCGAGAAGCTCATGGACTGTGTTTGCTATTGAAGCATTTATGGCCCATGCAGGGAATGTGACCAGAGGCTGTGCTAGGGGTTAGTTTACTGGTGTTCTTTAGACTGTACAAACCAAACCTGAAACCCCAGAGAGGGGGCTACTTAACAGGGGTCCCCGGGGATCTTTCCCTCTGGCTGCACAGGCTATGGCTCTTCCCCAACCTCAACCTCTATTAATGGCAAAATGCTCCAATCCTGTCCCTTTGGAGTGTCTTGGGGAGCAGGTGTTGCTGCCAACCCCTGCAGCCTGTCTTCCCCAAGGGCTCTGGGCACAGTCAGGATTCTCAGAAGCACCATGAGGGCTGTTCACAAAGTCTCTTGTATTCTTTGCATGACAGGTCAAGGGCACCAGAACAATGAAGTTCCCGAGCAAATCCTCCATACCGATGCATTGGGCAATGTCTTCTGCTCCTCTTGTGAGAACGTTGGCAGAGAGATCGGCTCCAGGTGTGTCTTCCCCCGGCCATGGGGAGAGGTAAAGGGGACTGGCCTGGTGCACGTACCCCAGTGATGTGGAAGGTGCCATTGAACATGCATGGAGCATGAGAAACCTGTTTCTCTTCATTTTTCAGTCCCTGCTGCCTGTCGCTTCATTTGCAGCATTGACATTTTGGCTCCTTGCCCCCTCTTTGTCTCTCACCCCCCCACCCCACCCCATGCCTGCAGAGAGGGGCTGGTTCAGCCTCTTGGGGCTGCACTGTTGCTGAAAAATGAAGAGAAGCAGGCTTCACATACTCCAGGAGTCTTCCGTGGCACCTCACTTGTCACTGGGGTACACCTCATCCGCAGTGCACATAAACACCACCACCCTTCGGAGCTCAGGGGGAGCCCTGGGTCACTGGGACCCAGGGAGAAGAGGGGAATTGTTGGCCAGGGCAATGAAACCCACCCAACCCTATCTCCCTCCTCCAAAAGGCACCTCCAGCGTTCACCTGGGACAGCTGTAAGGGACCTGGCCTGGTGTTCCCTGGGGATGGCACTGCACGCCCATGGCCCTCTTTAGCTCCTTGCTGCACTGTCATCGTTGGGTCTGCGCCCAATTTGTGGCGCGTGACTTGGGATCTCACTAATCCCGAGGGGAGGAAATTCTGCATTCTCTTCTGGCACAGGGCCTTGGGGCCTGGCAGCTGTTTGGTTAGAGCAAGTGTCCTAAGGGCCAGAATGGGTGTGGGGGAGCAGTTCGTCCTGATCTCTGCGCGGGACTCCCACTGCTTTTTGTCGGGGTATGTCGAAGGGGGGGCCAACCCCCACATTGTCACCGAGCTACATCCGAGAGCAACCTGGGAGTCACTCTCTGTCACTGACATCACAGCGTGGGTGGCTCCAGGGCTGCTGGAAGGGGGCAGACCAGAAGACCGAATCCCTCGGCACCCGGGGACAGTTCCAGCACTGCAAGCTCCCGCCCCCTCTTTCCTCCCCTGCCCTTGCTAAAGGGACCGATCCCTAACCCAAAGGCACCCCCTGGTGTGAGACCAGTCTCCCAGGCCCCTTCTCTCCTTGGGGCTTCCAGCCGTGCCACGGTGTTTGGGATGTGGGCATCTGCTCTTTGGAACCCTATTTCACTTCACACAGGCTGCTGAGCAGCCAGGAGACGGCGGTGGCGACTTCCAGTCACTACTGACCTGGGACGAATTTGACATACTGAACATTGAATCCAGCTGATACATCCCAGGCCCAATCCCTTGAGGCAGAACACTCGGGATTGTCACTTACTAGGAAACATGTTACCTAGGACTGTGTTGTTTATTTCCATGGCCTCCTTCATCCCCACGATCCCAAAATGCATGCAGGACTCCGCACTGTTGTTTGGGAGGGTAGGTTTAAACATACTAGCAAGGTATTAACTGGGGCAGGGGGGGGGGAATTGTATTGGTTTCCAAACTGACCTGTAAATTAAGAATGAATTTGATGTCTTCAGACATCATTTACCTGAACTCTGACTGCAAGTTACTAACTTGTACTGTATTAAGTACTAAACTGTACTGTATTAATAACCCTCGAGCCATTTAAGACACTGGCTAAGCAGTTATTTATAATGGGGATGCTACCTGTGCTATTTTTAACCTTCCCTCTGTAGGGAACTAGGTTTAAATGTAGCATGTGGCTGCTTTTAACAGCCCCAGTAGCTTACATGGCACTGAGGCGGTATTGATAGGCTGCAAGCTGTTAGTTACCATTACCAGACAACACAACACAGTGTTGTTAGATCCTGAATCGTTAGCAGAGTTGCTGGACAGGCCTATGCTACGTAACCACATGGTTGAATGAAACACTCACAAAATGTCAGTTCTTTGTTTATGGACCTGATGAGAGCTGGCATTGTGGGGGGAATGAGAGGTTGTGTTTCCTAGCGACAGCTGACCCCTACCACCCAAAGACAGAGAGGGAATAGTCCGAGATGGGTGGCATCATGAATGCTAGAGCAGGGAAAAGTCCCCCTTGCAGAACTCCTTATCAGAGCAGGGAATGGTCTTCTAGTTCTTGCCCAGCGGGCCAGGGCCAGGGCCCTGCTCTCATTATGCATTTGGTTAGACCACGTACTGGCACAGCCATTTCCCCACTACCCACCTCTGACTGCGGCTTCTTACACTCACTCGCTGCATCTTGTTTTTAACTGAACTGTGAGCTCTTTGGGGCAGGGACCGTGTCCTCCTCTGGCGCATCCGCACACCTGCAGAGCAGCCAGCACCACGGAGGTGCTCATCCTGGCTGGGGCTTCTGGGTGCTAGACAGTACATAGTGCTCCCTTCAGGGAACGCAAGAGCGGCATTGGAGAATCCCAGAGCAGGAAGGGGCTGAGCCTATAAACCATTCTCCAGGGTGGGTGACTGGGGCCACCTGTCATGCTGTGACCCTGTTTGAGCCCCTATTAGAAACCGAAGAACAGCTCTTTCCCCACCTCTCCTTGTCCCAGTCCTTTCCCCTTTCTTGCACCGTCCAGCATCACAGGCAGGAGTGCACGAAGCTCTGCAGTCCTGCTGGGAGTTGGGTGTTATCTCACAGTTCACAGATGGGGAAACGAGGGGTAGATTCTTTCCAAGGGTTTGTGCAGCATCTACCACTGTAGGGTCCTGATCCAGGACTGGGGCTAGTAGGTGCTACCACAGTACAGACAATAAATAATTATTAACATCTCAGAAGTAGAACCGAGAAGTCCTGTCTCCCAGTGCTTCAGCCAGAACTATCTGTCAGCTATCTGTCAGTACGGTGCTGGGAAGGGCAGGGCTCGTGTCCTTGGGCGGGGGGTTAGCGAACATTTTGTTCAATACCCTTCAGTGTGTTGCACGCACTGGATCAGAAGCCCTGGGAGATTAACCCTGCACACTCCAGCTCTCCCAGGCATGTCTCCTCCTTGCCCAAGCCTTCCTGATTAAATCATCTTGAGGTAATTCTGCGTGTCATTGAGACAGATTAACTGGTGACCTTCTTCTCCCAGAGCGGGATTGGAAGCTGACACTGAGCTCTCGTACCCTGCACACTGCGAGAGGATTTGCATCCAGAACTGATGGGAAGATGCGTGGAGGCAGATGGGATTCCAAACCGTAGGCTGGCCCCAGCCCAGGGACGAGGTTCCGGATTGTGTCGGGAAGGTCGGTGGGAGAGTCGGCTGGAAGAAGAGGGGTTGCATGCCTTGAGCCCACCATTTCCTGCCCTGGCAGGGCACTCAGCTGGAAAGATGAGGTGGGTGCATTGCTTCCCAGGAAGTCTGCAGGCTGTGGGCTCTGAGCTGCTATTGCATGGTTACCATAGGGGTCCTCTTGGCTAACACCAATCTGGAGGGATTTGGCCCAATGGGAAGGTGCCAGGACGAATGACTGAGCCAACCTCTGTTGGGAAACCTCAAGCAGGTCTGTAACATGAGTCTGTTCTGCAATGGGAGTCTGGGGAAGGGAGCTGAACAAAGCATTTGGGGTGCTAGGTGTAGGCCAGAGGAAGATGATGCATGGAAGTGGGGTCTGCTAGGCAAGACAGAGTGGTTTGCATGGCCCTGTGCAGCAGGGATGTTGTTAAGTAGATGGCGTCACTCTGGGAGACACTTACACAAAAGGCTTGTCAGATGCCAGGCTCTCCCATGTCAGTCAGTCTGGCCTCTCGGCAGCACGGGATCATGTGCTGGAGGGAATGTGCATTGTCTTGAATTTATGCGCAGCTAGATTGAACTGCAGCTGGGTGCTGCCTGGAGGGAGATTAGAGGCAGGGTCATTTATCTGAACCCCACTCCTGCAATCTGGGGCCCAAACTGCCCTCACCCAAAACCACATTGAGGAGCAAAACAAAAAAATCCCCCATTTGTCCATTTCCACCTGTAGCACCATGTCCCTTGACTGTCTGAGTGACCAGTGAGTGCCTGGCTTCCATGGGGTGCAGTGCGGGGCCACCTCCGCTATAATCCCAGATGATTCTCTGCCAGGCGGAGGCTGTAAGACCCAGTTCGTAGTCAGCATTGATTTAAGATATTCTGTTGGAGCTCAAGGGCTGGCTTTGTGAGCTCTGAAATACTCCGCAGGCTGGTGAACTTGGCTTGGTCCCAAGCAACTTGTAGCTCACCACTTAGTTTAGTATATAGTGGGCAAGACCAAGGGCTGAACAGAGCCTGCTGCTTCTGTCCTGCCAGGACAGGTGGATACTGGGCAATTGCATTAGTGGCAGTAGTTAGAACTTGGGTGCAATTCCCAGGCACTTCTCTAAATAGCAGCTTAAAGTACAGACTAAGTTCATGTGGCAACAGTTTCTTACAAAGTTTGAAATTTTGTATCTCATGTCCCACCTTACATGTTGGCTAGAATCCTTCCCCAAATATACATTTGGGCCCAGTTCATCCACATTGGAATGACAGAACATGGCTGGAGGGAAAACAACCCCAGCTCCCTACCAACATTAGGTTTCCAGCAGTGGGGTGACTCTGACCCTTGGAAGAATTTTAAATAGCAACTCAAAGTAAATCTGCCCCTAGCTGGGATAGAAATGTACAAGGGCTATCAATTCTCATGCTTCAGGGCATAAACTGATCAGCATCTTAGAGGAAAGATGGCCCAATTGGGAGGGTGCTAGCCTGGGACTCAGCACATCCATGTTCAATTGTCTGCCCTGCCACAGACTTCCTGTGTGATATTAGGCAAGTCACTTAGCCTCTCTCTGCCTTAGTTTCCCATCTGTAAAATGAGGGTGATAGCACTTCCCTACCGCACAAAGGTGTTGTGATATATTAATGATTGTGATGTATCCAGATCTTGATGGGGGCTAGATACTTACTTTAGACAGACAGCACCTGGGAACAGGAATGCATTTCTCCCTGGGGTTTGCTGGTACTGACCACTGTTGGAGACAAGACAGAGCTAGATGGGCCATTTTCTGGTTTGGAACGCCTTGCTAAATTACTGTATGTAGAACCCAACAGCACTCTAGCCAAGCAACAGTGGGGAAGGACTTTCATGAGTAGCCAGGAGCCAGGCTAATCGTGTGGAGAGGAGACCGGCTGGATGCCCTAGGTGCTCTGCCAGACGATGACAGTAGCTGTTTAAAGTGTGGCGGGCATTTTCCAAATCCCAAAGAAGACCCACTTCCTGCCCCAAAGCGTGTACAGTCTAAAGAAAATGACCAGTGACAGCAGCCCTGTCTGCCCAGTGCTTTGCTGGAGTGTCCTTGGCTTTGAAGGTGGCTGGGGGGCTCTGTCTCCTTTCAGGGACCCCATGAATAAGCTAGCGAGTCCTTGAACACTTGGTAACTCAGGCGTACACAGAGCTCTGTCTCAGCTTGGAAGCTTGTCTCTTTCACTAACAGAAGTTGGTCCAGTAAAAAATACGAGCTGCCTTTTCTCTCCAAGATCCTGGGACCAACACGGCTACAACCACACCGCAAAGAGCTGGAGGGGACATTCGAACAGCCAGATGTCCAGCTGCTGTGTATGCGAGTCTGAGCATAGGGGCTCTGTCCCTTTTCACTTTGCAAGTCCTAAAGGGCCCATCCAGTTCCAGTTCCCCTTTTTGTCTGAAGCTGATCACGATGGTAACTGGTTTGGGGCACTGTAGAGAAACCAGCTAATGCTGGGGGTACAGCTGAGCCCCTCTCCCCCATGAGCACGGCTTGGTGTTTTGCTGCCTCACTTTCCAGGGCGGATTTCCAGGAACTTGGCATTTGGTAATATCTGCCTTCCTGGGATTAAACCTGCCACAGCTGAGCTGACTGTGGAAGAGAGGAGCTCAAAGCTGATTGGTGCTGAGTGGGACGGGTTTCCCTTCCCCCTTCCACAGCCTTTTAGATTTGAAGCACAAAGCTGAGATGACAATTCTCAGCAAGGAGATGTCTGGGGGAGGGTGTTGGGACTCCACCATGCCTTCTCAAGTGTAAGCAGGGGATGGTGAATCTTGTGAATATTACTTTACAGCCAGGAGTGACTGAAGGGGTGGGAAAACTGAACTGAGATCTCTCTTCATTCAGTGAGTGGGGCAAAGAGCAAGTCCCAGAAGAGGCTAGCACATCCAGGCTCCCAGGGGCTTGACCAAGGGAAAGCCACTCCCAACCCAGTCTAGTTCTTAAATGCTAGCTGGTAAATGTTCAGAGACTGAGGTGCTGTTTGGAGCTGTCCCTGGGCCTGCCCAGGCTTGGGGTGACAAGAAGAAGGAAGCTAGGTGCTGCTGAGGTCTCCCTTTGCCACAGCAAAGGACGCAACAGTCCGTGGGTCAAGCCAGTTGTTCGCCAGTGCTGCCTGGATGCTGGCAGAGTGGGAGGGCGGATGCCTGTGTCTTCACTGTGAGGTGTCCCTGCCCATCTGGCATTGCCAACACGGGATGTTTCTCCCCTCACACCGCTTTGCTGTTTGGAGATGCCTGCCACATAAACCTCCCGCGTAGGCAGAAGTTTCTCCTGATCCCCCCCTCAGCCCTTTTGCTGCCTTTGGCCTTTTCTTAACCCACTGCCTCTTGCTCCTGTGCCTGTGACTCTCAGGAGATCTGCACAACTCTGCCACAGACTGCCTGTGGGACCTCGGACAAGTCACTTAGCCTCTCTGTGCCTCAGTTCCCTATCCGAACTATGCAGATAATAGCCCTGCGCAACTTCACAGGGGCCTTGGGAGGATGAATGCATTAATGATTGCAAGGAGCTCAGGCCCTACAAGGAAATGGGACCATTGCAGGCCCTAGACAGACAGGTAGTTATGGTCTCCATGTTCTCTGCCCTCTGGCTTGGTTTGAATTTCCTTGTGGGCTCACTGGTTCTCTGGCAGGCAGAACAGAGTAGGAGCCTCTGCTCCAGACAGGGCTAAGCTACCATGCCAATGAGTCTGTCCCCTGACCTGCAACCTCCACTGCCAGGCACAGCTTCCTGCCACTAGTGTTTGGGCCAGGGGCTCTCGCAAAGCATTCCCCCTCAGCCTGGGACAAACCCACGTCCTCTGAGAGGAGCTCAGTGACCAGTCCATTCAAACAGGAGGAGCGAGCACCACTCAGCAAAGGGATTTATAGTCAGGATCCTTTTTGCTGGATGTTTATATCTTTGCTCTGGGAAAACACCTGAGCCTAAAGACTGTGTGGTCCAGGAAGGAGAGCAGGCGACTGCCATCGTAGTGAGATTGTCACTTCTTCCACCGCCAGGGAATTTCTTATTAAACCTCGGACATGCGGTGCGAACTGTGAGTCATTCCAGCTTAGTCCTGCCTGGCAGGGGTGATCCCATCAGAGGCAGGGAAATCACCTTGCCCATGGCCCCCTCCTGCCCAGTGTGGAGACCCAAGGTTACGATGGCCTCTGGCTCTCTGAGTGGGTAGACACCAGGAGCTCTGTGAGATCAGTCCCTAGTAGGTAACACATCAGTGTGAATCAGGAGACCCACACCAACCAGTGTTTAATGGCCTCAGTAATGGGGTTTATCTGGGAGGTTAAACTGGGTTTAGCCTGATGCTCAGAACTCTGTTGGGGACGTGGTAGACTCCCTCAAGGGAGGCAACACGGGTCTGTCTAGTTCAGAGCATCTACTGTGTTCTACAGGTCATTGACCTAGTTGTGTGCACAAATGAAATTTAAAACTAGTAACAGTTTTAGCTGTAATCTCCTTCTGCATGTTAGAGCTGGATGGGCGGTATCGCTTGGGGCTTGTCTGGATGAACAGTTAATGCTCCGCAAGCTGGGTGTCATTGTGCAGTGCTGCTGCGCACTGTCTGTGTGGACCCTGCTGCCGCGCACTCACAGTCCCCGAGGGTGCATTGACCTGTTCGGTGGCAGGGTTCATATGAACTGTGAGCACGCAACAGGTCAGTGCACTGTAGATTTACACCCTATCTTGCCATGCACTGACTGTTCGTCCAGACAAGCCCTTGGATTACAGCAGCACCTCAAAGCGCTGATGAACCAGGTGTTATACAAAACAGATTGCCAGGGATAGTCCCTGGTCTAAAGAGCTTACTGTCTAAATAGACTAAAGGAGGCAGGGGAAACACTGCCTTCTCGGACAGCCCTAGAGGCTGAATTTTCTACAAGAAAATTACCTCCTTGGCAGTGCAGGCTGTTGCCACTCTGACCCCTACAGCGTGAACTTTCCAAGTGATGTGTGCGCCACGCTTGCACATGTCTGTTCTCAGCTGGCCACTGCAGCCTGGAAGAGGGGAATAGTTAAGGCCGATAATTATTTCTGAGGTAAACTACCCATCCCAAAGCCTGAGAGACTGTTCCTCCCACCCACGTCCAGAGATGGGCAAACAGTGAGAGAGAAAGGACTCTCGGATATTTGTTGGCCATGTCTTTCACATCAGTACCTTGCTTATTAAACCATGCTCCTCACCGTTTTACCTGCACCCAGCCCTGTCTAGCTTGGTTTGCGTGTCAGTGCCCATCACTGCAGGATGGGAGTGCTCTGCTTTTGGGGCCTGTGCCTACAAACATCAGGTGAATTAGTTTACTGACTAGAACCAAAACAGGGCAAACTGTGGGCCAAACTACGCATTGCCAGACTCTGACCGCTCTCCACCTCCCACAGACCCGAGAGCAGCTCCTGGGGAAGGCCAGCTTGCCTTGGTGGGACGCAGAAAGCACCCAGGAAGGCAGTTGTCTGCTTTGATAGCTTGGGCAATGCTGTTATGTCACATAACTGGCATTGCACTGGAGCCCCCCAGCCTCTCACCCCAAACTCTGTGTCCCAGCTCTGCCTTAAATCCATTATCTTAACACACTTTGCTGGCACAAGGTTTCAAAGCCAGACCCAAACTCCCAGAGCCACCTTGGGGCCAGACTCTCATGTCTGTTCTTCGGTGCCTTTGAACTGAAGCTTCCCTGGCAGCATTGCTGATGGATGGAGCCCTGAAGAGCTAACAATGGGGGATTTACGGCTCCTGGGGAGGTGGTTGGTCCTGGCCCTTGCTAAATGTCTGCCAGGCACAGTTTGGGGGCTTCCAGCAGAGTTCTCTTCACAGCCCTACCCCTAATCCTGCAGACCTGGCAGTGAGGAGGGGAGGGGGGATGTCAGAAACCAGGAGGATTGGGAGAGACTTGAAAAACCAGTATGCTTGACAATTAGCAAATGTTTCAAGTACGGTTTGGAAACACCCTATAGATAGAGTTCTGTTGGGTCCATGGTGGAGTTACTATTAAGTGCTAAGTGTTTTTATTACTAATAGCAATAACTATCCCTATTTTATGATTTGTACTAAGGTAACAAATAGAGGCCCTAATCATGGATGGGATCCCCACTGTATAGGGCAAGTCAATTAGTCTTTCTGTACCTCAGTTTCCTATGGTTAAAATGGGGATAATAGCATTTCTCTACCTCGCAGGGGTGTGGTATCTCTTTGCCTCACACCGGAAAGGTTGTGAAGATACTACGGGAATGGCTGCCATACGCGAACCATAGACAGATAGAGAACCACTGTGCTAGGGCCCATGTTAGGTAGATCTGGATTTAAAATAGTTCTACCCGGTGGATCTAACAAACGTGCGTCTGTAGATGGCAGGCTTCTAGAGCCATTGTGACCTGCCCGCTGTGACATTCGTCTTGCTCTCCTTGGTGCTGTTTGTGTTTCTAAGTAGCAGTTTGGGCTGCGTCCAGCTTCCCTTTCTATGAAAACCTCTGTTAAAATAAACACAACTTTGGGGAGTGAGCGAAACGTGATCTCAAGACAAAGCGCTGTGTCTCCATTGACGTCACTAACGCTGGCAAAGGATTTAGAGATCTGTCAATGAAACCCTTCTTTTTTTAACCTATGGCTTTGGGCAAAGAGTGGGGCTGTCATTAGTGAATGGCCTGTCCCTTTTTTCCCCCTCTACTGAAGCAATCATGCAGAACAACAAGTTCAGGGGATTGATTTGCTGGGGATTTATGTCTTGCTTTGTTAATCCACCTCCAAGCCCCACGTTGTGTGTGTGTGTGTGTGTGTCCGTCCCACCCCAGATTGTGTCTGAATCTTGTGCAAGGTGCTGCTTCTGTGCTAATGAAAAGTCTGCAGTTCATCTGGGACTTGGCTTACTCCCTCAGAGTTCAGGACAGATGCTCTGGGTTATTAATGCTGGGCGGCAGCACGAGGGGTGAACTACTGGTGAATTTCAGTGGGGCCCTTTAGCTCTGCAGCCTTAGCACACGTACAGAGGAAGGTGAGGGGGAAGCGTCAGGGCTCCCCAGTCATAGAGACTGGACCCAAACACTGGTGGTGGGATAAGGCCCAGGGTAACATTTGCAAAAGAATCTAAGGGACTGAGGCACTTAAATCCCATTTTCAAAAGAGATTTGGGCACCTGTGTCGACGCTGCGAAAAAAAAACAAACCCCACAGCAACAAGTTTCAGAACCCGGGTCAACTGACTCAGACTTGCGGGGCTCGCGTTAGGGGGCTAAACATACCTGTGTACACGCTGCCACTTGGGCTGGAGCTCGGGCTTTGAGTCCTCCTGCCCTTGTTGGCTTTCAGCGCCTGGGGGCAGGCCCAAGCGCGAACGCCTGCACTGTTATTTTTAGTCCTGGAGCCTGGGCTCTGAGACGTGCTGTCGCATTTTGTTGTTGTGTTTTTTGCAGTGTAGACGTCCCCTAGAAGCCTGAGGCCTGGCCTACACCTAAAACTGGGCTCGACGTTGCTCAGGGCTGTGAAAAACGTCATGTGGCCTGTGTGGCGGAGTGAGATCGACCAACCCCCCTGGCAGACTCAGCTAGGTCAATGGCAGAATTCTTTTGTCAGCCTCGCTGCCGCCTCGCAGGGGGGTGGATTCACGACAGTGACGGGAAGCCCCTTCCATGGCTGTTGCACATATTTACACCCCGGGGATGTCGATGCAGGTGTGCCCCTGGAGCACTGGTAGCCTAGATGTACCAGGAGTCCGTCTGAAAGTCACTGGCCGTAGGCTTCTAAGCGCCTGTCTCTTTTGAAAATGAGACTTGGGCTCCTCAGTCACTGAGGAGCTGCTCCCCTTGTCTGTCTTGGGAGGAGGTTGCCCTGCTGTCGTTACATCAGTGCTAGCCTCCTGTCTGGATGTGCCGCAAGATCCATGTGAAGTGTCTCCACTCGGGTTTTGCACTGGCATAGCTATAGCAGGGTAGTTACATTGGTGCAGACTTCCTTGGCTAGACGAGCCCTGAGATTGGCTATCCCTGGTTCCCTTAGAGAGGAAGGAGTTAGGGCAATTGCCTGGAGACCTGGATTCCCATCCCTGTTCTGCCACAGCCTGCTTGTGTGACCTTGGGCATGTCACTTAGTCTCTCTGTGCCTATTTTGCTGAAAGGGGTGAAGGCTGCCTACCATCTGAAAATCAGGCCCCTCTAAGGGGGCTCAGCGTATCCATGCTTCTGTCTCTTTTAGTGATTATCGGGAGATATTCAGCAATCTCCAAATCATGTTGGAGGCTACAAGGGACTGTGGTCTAGCAGTTGGAACAAGTGACGGACTCAGAAGACATGGATTCATGTTCTAGCTCTGCCACACACTCCCTGTGTGACCTTGAGCAAGTCACTTATTCTCTCTGGGCCTCAGTTCCACATCTGCAAAATGGGGATAATGATCCTTCCCTCTCTTGCAGGGGGGCAATGCAAGGAGAAACCCACTGATATCTGTGAGGCACTTCGATATTTCAGTGACAAGGGCAACAGAAGCAGCTAGCTAGAGACAGACAGACCAGCTGAACTCCCCCCCCAGCTCAGGAATGTTGGGTTCAGACACTATGCAGCCTCTGCAAGTTCAGGGGCTTCTCTGGAGTCGGTCTGTCTGTCTGAGAGCAGGCTACCTCATGGGACCGAGGACAGCCTTTGTCATATCCCCTCAGTGCACCCAGCTCCGGTCAGCGGGACATGGGTGTGTCTGCAGCACGAAGCCATGCTCAGAGGTGAGCACCTGGGCTCTGCCAAGCCAGGCTGGCTCCCCTCTATGCTGAATCTGAATGGGGTGCATGTACGACTCTGGAATGAGGACCCCAACCTCACTGACAGTGAGCTGGCTTTTGGTACTGAACTTGCCCATTCGCTGGTTAAAATAACCCCCATCTCTGTGTTCTCACACGGCAGGATTCCCCACTGGAGAAGGTGCAAAGCCCAACACTGAAGGTCAGCCATGGTGCTGCCCATCGCCAGCAGCAGCATGGAGCTGCAGCAGGACAACGGGCTCTGTGTCCGCAACAGCATCGGTGGTTGCTGGCTGAAGTACGAGGAGCCTCGGAGCTGGAGGGACTCCATCCCTCCCGTGCAGACTCCCACCGCTAAGCACATGCTTGCCTACCTGCCTCGGCCCCCGACGGACACCAGCAGATATGGCGCCTTCCCTCAGAAGGTAAGGTTGCTCCCATCATTAAAGGACACATCAAGGCTGGGCACCTCCGTTTGACATGTAGCCCTGCCTGATGCAAGCGACGAAGAAATCCTGCCCCACCCCATTGCCCACAACAATCCTGCTGAGTCCTGATCACTCTTGTGCCCATGTAGCTAGGAAGGTAGACAATGGGACAGCCCAGACCAGTTGGGGACAATGTTCTCCCCAGCTCCTTTATCTGAGCGGTTCTTGACACAGCTGAGGGGTGTGTTAGCCCCAATCATGGGTGATTCCATTCTGCCTCGCTTGCTTTACCCCCAACCTCCAGCCCATTGCAGTGGATTCTTCTTCTGCACTTCCTGTCCTGTGCTTCTCGGCAGCTGGAAAACAGCCACATGTTGCTCCCAAGTGGGGGGCTCCATTTCAGTTAACGTAACTTCCCAGCTCTTAAATCTGTCTAATGTAGCTATCTAATGTATAGTACCCATTAATGTGGCATATGCTACCCTGAACATATGTATATTGGCTAAGACGGGGTGGCCAACCTGTGGCTCCGGAGCCACATGAGGCTTTTCAGAAGTTAATATGCGGCTCCTTGTCTAGGGGCTGGAGCTACAGGTGCCAACTTTCCAATGTGCTGGGGGGTGCGCACTGCTCAGGCCCTGCCCCCACTCCACTCCACCCCCCCCCCTGCCATGCCCTCGCTCCTCCCCCACCCCGCCCAGAGCCTCCTGCACGCCATGAAACGGGTGATCGGGAGGTGTGGGGAGGGAGCGGGAGGTGCTGATTGGCGGGGCTGCCAGTGGGCAGGAGGGGCTGGGAGCTGATGGGGGGCTGCTGATGTATTACTATGGCTCTTTGGCAATGTCCAGTGATAAATTCTGGCTCCTTCTCAGGCTCAGGCTGGCCAGCCCAGGCTAAGAGGTATCTAAGTGTTGTACAAGTATTTAAGATGTAGCTGCAATGAGTTTGCTCGACATAGCGAAATTCTTGCAGTTTTCCCTCCTTCTTTCTTTAGCTCTTGCTTCCTACTTCCCATCCCTCTAGTCTCCTCAGTAATTGGTTGTTCCTGCACAGATGCTGCTACTGGGCTGGGAAAGGCTTTATCACAGAGATGAGGCTTTTATTTAACTCTGTCATGGCAAGGGCTGGGGACTGAATCTGGTATCAGTATTAATAATTGTGTGTGTTAAGGTAGCACCTAGTTGCCCAGCTGTGATTGGGGGCCCGTTGTGCTGTACCATAGACATGAAGTGCTTAAGGTTTAAGTAGACCACACAAAGGATGGGAGGGAAAACAGGTGCATTTCTCTTGATTGGTTCTTTTCCCCTTGCAGCCTGAAATGATGGTCATCCCCATGGGCCTATCAGAAGATAGCCAGCAGCAAACAGACCCTGCGGCTGAAAAGAAAAATGCCCTGATGTCAAACTTTGTCTCCCGCTCCTGTGGCTCAAACATCCCCGATGACAGATCAGTCCTTCAGAGGAGACTCAGCATGGTGGAGCAGAGCAGCACAGGGGCAGTGGTACCCGTGAAGCACCGGCCCAGCGTCTCCATCAACACTGAAGATCTGCCCAAGTACCACCAGGCATCGCACAATGATCCCCTGCCTCCGCTCCGGGACATCAATACCTGGTGGTACCCACGACATGCCCTCAGTGTGCCCAACATCCCCAACTCAGCACGGAAAAATACACCCACCCGGAGCATCGTCTCCATGACCCCCTCAGAACCAGCGCGGCGAGCTCGTCGACGATGATCGGCAGTTCAGTTCCGCCAACAAGCAGCAGCGGCAGCGCTGTGTGACCAAAATGGGCAAGTGCCAGGTGACTCTGGGCCGCTTCCAGGAAAAGAAGAGGTTCCTGTCAGACATTTTCACGACCATTGTGGACCTCAAGTACCGCAGGTTCCTCTTTGTCTTCATGATGTGCTACATCGTCACCTGGGTGATCTTTGGCATCATCTTCTTCTTTGATGCCTGGATCAGGGACGACATCAACCACATAGGAGACCCGGAGTGGAAGCCTTGCATCGAGAATGTGGACAATTTCATATCTGCCTTACTTTTCTCCGTGGAAAGTCAAAGGACCATTGGTTATGGCTCCCGGATTGTGATGGCCGATTGCACCGAGGGCGTCATTTTGCTGATGGCCCAGTCCATCGTTGGGTCCATGATAGATGCCCTCATGATGGGATGCATGTTCGTCAAGATCTCCAGGCTCAAGAAGCGTGCCCAAACCTTAATATTCAGCAAGAAGTGTGTTGTCTCCCACCGGGATGAGAAACTCTGCCTGATGTTCCGCATTGGGGACCTCCGGGACAGCCACATGGTGGATGCAAAAATAAGGGCCAAACTGATCAAATCCAGACAAACCAAGGAAGGGGAGTTCATCCCCTTGGAACAGTCGGAGCTGAACCTGGGCTATGACACAGGGGAGGACAGGCTCTTCTTGGTGGAGCCACAGATCATCTGCCATGTCATCAATGACCATAGCCCCTTCTGGGAAATGACAGCAGAGTTGTTGAAGAGGGAGCAGTTTGAGATCATCATGATCCTGGAGGGCATCGTGGAAGCCTCAGGTGGAAGCCAAGGAGGGTAGGCAAACCCCAGGTGGGTTTGGGAAGGTGTTATCCTTCCCTAGCTCAGGGGCTGCTCCATACTACTAGACCCAGGGGCATTGTGTTTGGGTTTCCTACCTTTCCCAAACTATCAGGAGTCAGGGTACAGTACTGGCAGGACACTCAGTTCTAATACTCCCTCCCTGTGTGTCCTCAGGCAAGTCTGACTTGCTCCCCCATTGGGACAATGAGCCTTCCTTGCTGGGTTGAGGGGGGGTGATGTCAGTAGGGTCTGTAAAGTGCTTTGAAGATGGAAAGCTGGGAGGTGATAGGTATTATTGACCCGTTGCTCTGATCCAGGGCAGCGGGACATTGATGTCTTGCTCAGAGAGACAGCTGGTGGGGCAGGGGGCTAGAGGACCTGACAGTGTGATCTGCTACAACAGGAGGTGCCATATCAGTCTAAATGGCCCAGTCACCTAACCTAGCTCAAAAGATTAGATCCCACACTCGTTGGTCTCTTCATCTGTTGTACTGAGGTGGAGGGTGGAGTACCAGCCTAGATGGTCTGTCCCCCTGCTGCAGTGAGGTGGGATGCTGCATGACATGAACTTGGCTTTGTTATCTCAATCCCTGTGTTCCCCTAAACGGTTACTTAACACAGTGAGCTGACTCAGGGATTTTGTTTGTTTGAAAGACGTCCAAAACCAACCACCCAGGCAGCCGTTGTCACCAACTGCTTCTCCCGCCTACACAGGGCGGGTGGGCAGACTTGGATCCTACACGTTCCACAGAGCCTTGGCACCATCCCAGGGGAGAAGGAAAAGAGTAGTTGGGATCCAGCCTGTCCTGAAGAGAGATGCTGCAGCTCTAGGTGGTACTGCAGGAAATGCCCATTCCCCTGCTAGGTGGCGCTGGGCAAAAACCAGATATTTTGGTTCCCTGGCAGTTTTGAAAAGCTGAAACAAATCATTTCAGGTCAGACCAAAAATTAACATTTAAAAAATTTTCAATGATTCAAAAAGTTAAAAAAAAAATCATTTCAGGTCAAACAAAATGTTTCATTTGACTCACAAGTAAACGTCTGTTTGATTTTGAGCATTTTTAAATGTTTGAATTTTTTTTAACAAAAATAAATACAGAGCAACTTTTTGGTTTGAAATTTCCTTTAAAATGAAAAACTGTGAAATGTTTCATTTTGAAAATGTCAAAACCAAACGTTTTGATTTTTTCCCCTTGAATGCTTTTTTGGGGTTATTTTCAGAACGAACAATTTGGCGACCGGGTGCGAATCCACACAACATTTGTTTCACCAAATCAACCTTTTTTTTCCCACTGAAAAAAACATTTCGGTCAAAAAATTTCATGCAGCCCTACTGCTACACAGTTTTAGCAAGAAAACGGCCTCTGTTGCCACTACCTGTACAGCTGCAGTCAAGGTCAGCAGCCTGTCAGGTAACCCTGCTCTGAGCCCCACTTACTGTGTTGGCTCCCAGTTGGCTGCTGGCGCAACATCCCTCAGCCCTGACTGGGAAGCACTGGGAGGGATGAGAAGGGAGTTCACAATCCATGGCCCAGCTAACCCGTGGCATCTTTTCAGGATTCCGGCAGAATTAGCCAGAACATGCTCATCAGCCAGATGGCTATGGGGACCAGTACTGAACCTTTCCCCTGGAGGTCACTGGCATGACTGGGGCACAGGTGGGTAGTGAGGAGTGACCAAAGGTCGTTGCCATCGAAGGGTTGCTGGGAAGCCATGAGGTGACCCAGGGGTGGAGCAGTCCATTTATCAGTGGAGAGAGAGTTTCATTGCAGAAACCATCACTGCAGCTGGTACTGATTGACCACCTTGCTAACAGTCTCAGCAAAAATGCTGTGGACTGAATGGGCCCTTCTCCCCGTTTAATGAGAGGTCCCTCCAGCTCGGGACTGTAGCCCAGTGTTGAGCTGACGTGGAGGAAGCCTGCTGTGGATTCCCAAAGGACCCAGAGGGGTGAGTCTGGCCCTTTTCACTAGCATGATATTCACTTAAATATGGTGGGAAACTGTTGGAGGGAGAAAATATCCTCCTAACTCTCATGATTTTGTGGGGGAGGGGTGGGAAGACAATTCTTAAAGCCCCAGGCTGGAATCATGAGATAACATGAGAATCTCAGCTTTTGTTTGTATAAATACTCACTTTTTAGCCCTCACGGTTGTGGAGAAAAGCTTGAATTTGTGCACCCTAGAGATTCCAAACCCAGAAGACAACTTGAACAAACCAGAAATTGGTTATTTTTAAGCCCATCTCATGTTCTTTTTTCTTTTCGGGAAGGCGGGGGCACGGTGAGGGGAGAAGAAGGGGCTGACTTGCGATTTTTGAATGCTTGGGGTTGGTGACATTGGAACTGTGTTAATTACAGATGTGTGGATGGATGATTTGATGTTATGGTGCCCAGCTACTTGATATGAATTTTTCATGTCAATGTTTTAAGCTGCTTCTTCCCCCATCCCATTTAAAAACCCTTTCTTTTTGTTGTTGTTCTTTATCAGATCTCCACCTCTTCTCTCTCTCCCATACAAACATGCACGCACTTCTCAATCTAACTCTGCTGCCCTGCTCCCTTACTGTACTATTCTTCATCACTTCCAAATAGATTGTCAACTGATTTGGGCTCCCTCTGCTGGTCTTTAGCTCTTGGGCTTTCCTAGAGTCAAAAATGGTGATTTAAAAACATGAGCTGCCAGTTCCCATCTAGTGTTCAAACTTGTTCATGATGGGGATGGGGCGGCAGAGGGACCTGGGTGTCTCCTCCCCCAGAGGGAAAGTTAGGGAAAACTTGCTGCCTTTTAAAGCAGTCTGGCCCATTCTAAAGGCAAAAATATTAGAGATTCACAAGCATTGTTTTGAGGCCCAGGGACGAATCTTCTCTAGCAGGGACAATAGAACCATTTGCAGAACTATTCCCTTGCTACCTCTATCAGGGCAAGGAAATCACCCCTTGCAATCTGGTGACACAATATTGATCAGGCATTCCCAAAAGCCCTTCCCAGTGTGTAACTGATCTAGTCCCTGCCAGTACACGATTGTTCCCTACAGTCTATCCTCCAGATAGAGTTCTTTCTAGCCTAGTTTCATAGCGAAGCATTGGGGAGACAAACATGTATATGAAAAACTAAATAGCTACTGTCAGTCTACATGAGTCTGACAGCAATCCTAGGACAGGTCAAGTCAAACTTCGGGCTGAGAAGAGAGCCCCGCTGGCCTAGAATCACAGACACAGCAGACATATTTGGTTCCATCTAGTTCATAGCCCGGGGAGCCAACACAGGATTGGTTTCTTCTTGTATATTTATCTGTATATTGTCCAGTCTAGTTTAAATGTCCTGGTTTTGGTGCACAGATTAGCACTGTCTGCTCCTGTATAATACGGGTCTATATCTGGCCCCCACAGCTGTGCTTGTCTGAACCTAAATATCCATTTCACGTGCCTCAATAACTGCGCAAATACCCATTCAGCACAGGAGACTTACCCTCAGAGGCTGAACAGGCACATGGGAATTGCCAGGTGGTTCAGACCCACTATACGAGTCCCATATCCTATGTCCAACACTCATCAGTACCAGCTGGCTCAGAGGAAGGTACAAGAAACCATGCAGCTATGGGATAACCTGTCCCCAGGCAAAGTTTCCTCCTGACCCCATTAGTCAGCAGTTGTCTTCTGCCCATGAAGCATGAGGGATTATATATCCATTCTGTGTCCCTTTTTGCAATACAACCTGCCCAATTAACGTTCCTGTCTGCATATGCTTCTTTCTCACTGCAGGAATGACATGTCAAGCCCGGAACTCTTACACAGAGGACGAGATCCTTTGGGGATACCGGTTCGAGCCCTGCATGACCCTGCAGAAAGGAGCCTTTCGAGTAGACTACAACAGGGTTGAGAAGACATTTGAGGTGCAGCCCCCAGTAGCTAGCGCTAAGGAGATGTACGAACTGAAGGAGATGGAACATCAGGACCAATCCACCTGCTTCTCAGCTGAGCTGAATGATGTCCAGCAGGATGAGGGTCCCAGTGAGGAAACCCTGGCCAGGCTGGGCATCCCCAACATCAGAGGAGGAAACAAGTGCTGAGTTCCAGAACCAGATGAGTGTCTGAGCTCCTCCAACACAGAGTGACGGGAGACACCCCCGTGCAGTCACTCGCCTGCCCCAAGGAAGAGTGCCGCTGCTTTGGGGCCTGAGATGTCCCTGGTGCAGGTCGGGGGAGGGGCAGGGGGAAATGTGCACTGCTGTTCTCCGGCCAGCCTGAACGTGCATTGAAGTCTTCACCAGTGAGCTCTGTGGTGGAGCCATTGTGCTCTCTCTCTCTCCAATATGGGCAGCTGATGCTACCTTCCTACAGAGGAGGCAGCGGGGTTAGAGACTCCTGTAGCTCCCTATTGGAGGCTGGGGTAAGGTACTAAGAAAATGTAGAACAAGGGCTTGGGTCACACAGCCAGGAAGCTCATCAGCCATTGACGGTTATGGTGGAGGAAATGTCACCTTCTCTGTGAGTATAAGGTGATGCCGCAGGCTAGGTCATAAGCAGCAGGGATCTAACTTGAGACCTCTAGATCTAAAAGCAGGAGCCTCTACGGCCTTGCTAAATGACCAGCTCTGCTAGCTCACAGGCTGTAGCAGACAGCCCTACTGTGTAGGTCACAGGACAAGAATTAATATTCCCACCTTCAGTCATCCCAGGGAGTGCTGCTTGGAGGGGGGCAGGGAACTCCTCTCCATAGTCTCTGATTCCCATTGGGCCCACATCAGTCACTCGAGGGTTTATGCAGCCCTTTTGGTTGAACATGTTCTCCTGCCACATCCTTCATGTACTGTAGGTACCTGGAGCTGGTGCTTCCCCCAGACGCAGCTCAGGCACTCATGTGGAAGCATCTCACACTGACAGTGCCATATGGAACTCTCTCTGTACGGTGTATCCCTCACCCTGCATCTTCTGACCGCTGTCCCTAACCTGTAAACACATCCCACCTCTCAAGGTCTAGCTGCAGCAAAGTGGAATTATTTTTGCAATGTCTTTTGTAATAAGGTCATGGAAAAACAAATTCAGCAGGTGATTAAAATCTCATAGACCCCCAGAGAGTAGTGTTTTCTGGGTGTGTTGGTACTGTGCATGTGTGTGTTTGCATACACAGAGGGTGTCTGCTCAGTCAGGTGAGAATGGGAACAGGAGCCTTCTACCACTTGGATATTGTTTCAGATCTGAGCCCAGGTCCTTAAAAGTATTAGGCAGCTAACTCCCACTGAAATTAAGAGGAGTTAGGTGTGTAAATACCTTGGAGGATCTGGCCCTTGATCTCTCACTCCCATGCTTAAGGGTAAGCAGGCTGAGGCAAAGACAGGGCATGCCTGCAGGGCTTTGTTGTGGGGGAGAGAAGCCCTTCTGTTGCTGCTGTGCATGGTTCAGCATTCTAGGAATAACCAGAAACTGTTAGGCTCCAGCACTACAAGCTGACACCTTTCACCAGCATTGCAAATTTGCTTGTGTGCAACCTCACTTCCCAAACTCAAAGATCCATTGGAAGCATCTTCTAGCATTTCCCTCTATCTATTCATAGCAACAGGATTTTCCCCTCCCAGTAAATTAAAAAGGAGCAAATTCATCTGTATTGCTCCTTCTATCTGCCACCAGCCTCTGCAAGGCCTTGATCTTATATGATCAATGGGAATGAGGTTATATTTTTCATCGTGTTTAACAACCACCAGGCAAAATGTATAAAGCCAGCACTGAAGGCCATCAGATGCCAACTTTGTCTGCAAGAAACTCACAATTTCTTTGTATCTAGGCCTGTAGACTGTTCTTCAGTTGGGGGTGATCATAATGCTAAAATATAGGGATGAGAGATTATCTCCTACCAGTTATTTAATGAAAGTTCAGAGGAGAGACTATAGATACCTGCTGATAAAATCTTATGTGAGAAAGATGGCTGACTGCAGCATTAAGACTAGTGATTTCCCTCTCCAAACTGTTGGGGAAGGCAGAGCAGCTGGGCTTGCCTGCTACTGCTTGCACTGTCTGAGATACTTGGCATCTCTGCACACTCAGTCTGGTAAATGCAGCAGGGTCACAGGCAGCTGTCCAGATTAACTCAATGCATCCATTGCAAAAGCAGAAATGCAGAGGAGGGAAACTGACAGCTGTTCTCATGAGAGTTCCCTGCAGTTGCATAACAGAGAATGGAAAGTGGGTTAGTCTGTTTTCCTTTGCTGCTATTTCATAAAATGAGAGATTGTTGAGGGTATTATTTCAGTCATATGTTCCTTGTGATTAGCCCAAATATTATGCAATCAGCCAAAAAGAACCCTGTTTACCACTCACTGATCCCAGGTTTACTTTGAGCTGTTTAGTATTTAATTGTACTGAAATCTGCAGAAAAAGAATTGCCAGTCTGAGATACAACTACAATCTGTGAAGAGTCTAGCCAGTGGTCAGCTGTATCTCTTTAGTTAATTCCCCAGTTATCTCCCACTCCACCTGAAAAATATACTCCTACCAGGTGCATATTATTGCTTTGCTGATAGAACTGTAGGGGGGAAGCAGATAAAATGCAGGTTAAAGACTTTGTAGGTCTCACTACTTTTGAAAGACTACGTCCTTTTGTATCCAGGTTTAGAAGGACTCATTATTACTGAAAGCAACACCTCCACTGTAGTTATGGGACAAGAAGAAGAAAGGAACCAATTAACTGGTTGATAGATTATCTCCTGTTTTGTGTGTGAGCAGGTTATAATGCAATCTTTTCTTCAGGAGACATGGTAGCAGTCCTGCTCTACCTCCCAGAGAGAAGTTAATCTGGAGAAGGGTGAATGTTAGCTATATTTCTACCCTTTACAATAAGCGTGCAGGGCCTAGTCTCCCTTACAGTATGTTCTGCAGAGAGGACCAGTGCTAGCAGTTCACATGGACCTTAGCTCCAAGTGGTCATAGATTTGGATTACTTAGGTGCAGGCCTCTTGCAGCTTGCCACCCTGAATCCTAATTGAGCCAACTTTGGGCATCTTTCTCTGCAGCTGTGTTGATAAGCACAGGGCAGGTAGACATTTGAGTTTAGAGGTTAGCAGTGTAATTTCCTCAGATGCTGGTGGCTTTGTGCAAGCAGAAAGGAAAGAGCACAGTACAGGCTTAGCCACCTACAAGAAAAACAGTCTGCTCTGCCCCAGAAATACACATTCATTTATGTAGCACCCAACCCCTTACCTTGTGGATGTTTGTGTTGCAGCAAGGGTAGGGGACAAACCATACAATGTTTCTGCTCTGAAGAGCAGACAATTTTAGGTAAGTCAGGAACACCAGAGCTGGTGGAAGAGGGAGAACAGTTAGTGATTACCCTAGAAGATCACTTTGTTAGAGGGCTCTGCAGCTATGTAGATATTTGCAGTAGATCTGATTTCTACTACCAAACAGAGGTAGTTCAACCCTGAGGCTTCCAACTCCTGCAGCCTCTTAACTAGGTGTAAGTAAGTCTGACTCTTTTGAGAAGGTCCATTTACTGGAGCCAGCAGCCACCCATCATCCTGATGGCCTTGCAAGCCCAAGCTCTGTGCTCAAAATCTTCTACTACTTACAAGTCCCTCAAGCTACACTGCTTTGGAGTCCCATCAGCCCATGGCTCAGTTCTCAGCTCTCCCTGTGAGAGGCTGAGGTCAAACAGCATGTAAAGGTTACCTGCAGAGAATCTTGCATCCTTCACTTTTAGGGTACACAAATAGCCTCAAACATTTAGCTCTAGAGCAGCAATACTCAGACCAAAGTAGTTCAGGAGCCAAATTAGCAATCATTACCAAAAAGCCCCAGAAGTGTGTATTAATTGTTTCATTTACTATAGTTTCATATTTAAACAGTATGACATGGGAAATCTTTAGTTTTTCTATGTTCACAGCAACATCGATGGCTTTTGTGCAAATATAGGGAAAGCACCCTGAGTGGTTAATTAAATCAGTGTTTTAATATGTGCTGCAAAGAGCTGCAGGAGACAAATTAAAGAGCTACTTGCAGCTTCCAAGCTGCAGTCGGAGCATCACTGCTCTAGAGTTTGATGTCTCAGAACATGGCTTCCCTGACACTTGCTGGAGAACCAGGGGGATGGTGTTCTCAGGGAGGTTAGCCAAGCCAGCTGTGAGGGATTTTAAATCAAGCTTCAAAACCTCCAACTCAGAACCTCATAAGCAATGGGGGAACCACCACACTGTAGCTGGTTGGAAGTTTTGCTACAAGCTTTTCTCCCCCCCTCCCAAAAAAGAAAAATCCAACACTTGTGATTAAAAGTGGAAGCTTTTACTGGAAAACCAAAGACCCTTGAAAACCATTTATTCCCCCTGGTTTCTGCTTTTTCTAAAAAGAGTGAAAAATTGACAAGTAAAGTTTGTCTGGAAGGTCACACAGTAAGTCAGGTACATTTCCCAACCAGATCTCCCAGGAGAGCCAGCCCCCTCCACACCGGAGGACAGCGGAGTGCGGGTGTCTAATGCAAAGCCTGAGTAACCTTGCAGCAGGTAAGGGCAGGTGCAAAGTGCTTCCCCTTCACTGGCCGCTTTTCAGAAGCCGCCAAAGGGCCCTTCCCCCTTTGCAGCTGCCGCCTCCCCAGCAGGCACTGGTGCAGGAGGAAGCTCGCCCTCCCAAAATGACACCAGCCCAGGACCCCTGGCCCACCCGCCGGCCCCCCCCGCCGCGGCGGCCCCAGCCCAGGGCCCGCCGGCCCCCCCCTCACGAGCCGCCGGCCCCCCCCCCCGCGCCGGCCCCAGCCCACGGCCCCCCCCCCCTCCCGAGTCGCCGCCCCCCCCCCCGCGCCGTCCCCCCCCCGCCCCAGCCGCGGCGGCCCCAGCCCACGGCCCGTCCCCCCGCCGCGGCGGCCCCAGCCCACGGCCCGTCCCCCCCCCCCCCCCCAGCCGCGGCGGCCCCAGCCCACGGCCCGTCCCCCCCCCCCCCCCCAGCCGCGGCGGCCCCAGCCCACGGCCCGTCCCCCCCCCCCCCCCCCAGCCGCGGCGGCCCCAGCCCACGGCCCGTCCCCCCCCCCCCCCCCCCCCAGCCGCGGCGGCCCCAGCCCACGGCCCGTCCCCCCCCCCCCCCCCCCAGCCGCGGCGGCCCCAGCCCACGGCCCGTCCCCCCAGCCGCGGCGGCCCCAGCCCACGGCCCGTCCCCCCGTCCCCCCCCCCCCAGCCGCGGCGGCCCCAGCCCAGGGCCCGTCCCGTCCCCCCCAGCCGCGGCGGCCCCAGCCCAGGGCCCGTCCCGTCCCCCCCCAGCCGCGGCGGCCCCAGCCCAGGGCCCGTCCCGTCCCCCCCAGCCGCGGCGGCCCCAGCCCAGGGCCCGTCCCGTCCCCCCCAGCCGCGGCGGCCCCAGCCCAGGGCCCGTCCCGTCCCCCCCAGCCGCGGCGGCCCCAGCCCAGGGCCCGTCCCGTCCCCCCCAGCCGCGGCGGCCCCAGCCCAGGGCCCGTCCCGTCCCCCCCAGCCGCGGCGGCCCCAGCCCAGGGCCCGTCCCGTCCCCCCCAGCCGCGGCGGCCCCAGCCCAGGGCCCGTCCCGTCCCCCCCAGCCGCGGCGGCCCCAGCCCAGGGCCCGTCCCGTCCCCCCCAGCCGCGGCGGCCCCAGCCCAGGGCCCGTCCCGTCCCCCCCAGCCGCGGCGGCCCCAGCCCAGGGCCCGTCCCGTCCCCCCCAGCCGCGGCGGCCCCAGCCCAGGGCCCGTCCCGTCCCCCCCCAGCCGCGGCGGCCCCAGCCCAGGGCCCGTCCCGTCCCCCCCCAGCCGCGGCGGCCCCAGCCCAGGGCCCGTCCCCCCCCCCCCCCCCAGCCGCGGCGGCCCCAGCCCAGGGCCCGTCCCCCCCCCCCCCCCCAGCCGCGGCGGCCCCAGCCCAGGGCCCGTCCCCCCCCCCCCCCCCAGCCGCGGCGGCCCCAGCCCAGGGCCCGTCCCCCCCCCCCCCCCCAGCCGCGGCGGCCCCAGCCCAGGGCCCGTCCCCCCCCCCCCCCAGCCGCGGCGGCCCCAGCCCAGGGCCCGTCCCCCCCCCCCCCCCCAGCCGCGGCGGCCCCAGCCCAGGGCCCGTCCCCCCCCCCCCCCCCAGCCGCGGCGGCCCCAGCCCAGGGCCCGTCCCCCCCCCCCCCCCCAGCCGCGGCGGCCCCAGCCCAGGGCCCGTCCCCCCCCCCCCCCCAGCCGCGGCGGCCCCAGCCCAGGGCCCGTCCCCCCCCCCCCCCAGCCGCGGCGGCCCCAGCCCAGGGCCCGTCCCCCCCCCCCCCCAGCCACCGTCCCCCCCCCCAGCCGCGGCGGCCCCAGCCCAGGGCCCGTCCCCCCCCCCCCAGCCCAGGGCCCGTCCCCCCCAGCCCAGGGCCCGTCCCCGCCGCGGCCCCAGGCCAGCTCCCCTGCCCGAGCCCCCCCGGACCAGGTCCTGCTCCCGCGTTCGAGCCACATCTGGCCCGCGGCACCGCCTCCCCGCCCTTACCGCCTGCTCTGCGCGGCCCAGCGGCTCCTCCCGGCCGAGGGGCGCCGGGCTCGGGTCTCCCGGTTTATATTCCCCGCCCCGCGGCAGCGGCCCAATCAGACGGGAGGGCTCGTTCCCTCGCTCGGCGCCTGCGGACCAATAGAAAGAGGGGGGGAAAGAGCGAAACGTTCTGAATCGGTGTGTCCCACGCCGGAGCTCGTAGGCCCGCTCTGCGTGGTGCACTCTGGGAGTTGTAGTCCCGCCCGGGCCGCCTCAAAGACATTCATGGGTATTGGAGTCCCGGAGTAGGGGGCGGGCGGACTCATTTTCCCGTGGTGCCGCGCGCTGGCGGGCCGCTGATGCGGAGGTGGCAGGGGGTCTGTGACCGGGCGCTAGGTCCCCATGGCCGCCCCGTCCCCCTCGCTGGTGGCTGCGGTGCTGGCGCACTCGGGCCGGCTGGAGAAGGAGGATCTGGGCACTCGGATCGCCCGTCTCTCCCGCCGGGTGGAGGAGCTGAAGGTGGGGCCGGGAGGGTGATCGGGGGGGGGCTGGTTGGGGAGGGACCCCGGGGGGGCAGAGGGGGGACCCGGGGGGCTGGGTGTGGGTGGATCCAGGGGGACTGGGGGGGACCCGGGGGGCAGAAGGGGGATCCAGGGGGGCTGGGGGGCAGAGGGGGATCCAGGGGGACTGGGTGTGGGGGGACTCGGGGGGGCAGAGAGGGGATCCAGGGGGGCTGGGGGGGACCCGGGGGTGCAGAGGGGGGATCCAGGGGGGCTGGGTGTGGGGGGATCCAGGGGGACCCGGGGGGCAGAGGGGGGATCCAGGGGGGCTGGGTGTGGGGGGACTCGGGGGGGCAGAGAGGGGATCCAGGGGGGCTGGGGGGAACCCGGGGGGGCAGAGGGGGGATCCGGGGGGGCTGGGTGTGGGGGGGAACCCCGGGGGGGCAGGAGCAATCTGGGGACTGGAATATGGGGGGGACCCCAGTGTGTGTATGTGTGTGTTGATAGGGGCAGAGTAGGGGTGCTGGGAAGGGGGGAGGAGAGAAGGGGACTCCAGGGGGAGAGGGAGTGCTGGGGGTAGGGGATGATTGTGGGATCGTGGGAGGGGGGAGTTGGGGAGTAAATTAAGGAGGGATAGAAAGGCTGTCGGGGGGGAAGGGAAGGGACAGGGACAGGGTGTGAGTATGGTGGTGGTGACACTGGAGTGTCGGGGCACCAGGCATTAGGGGGTGGGTAACGCTGAGGGGCGGTGCATGAGGATCTGGATGGTGGGGTGCTTTTCCTGCCAATGTTTGCAGGCTGTAGTGATGGGGGATCTGTGCTGCTCCCACCTTGGCCTGTGAGACGTTCCCTTTGAGCTACTTGCCTTTGTCCCGCTAACTGCGAAATCATTCTGCCCATCTCAACAGTGTAGGGTTGCAGAGAGGGCTGTGATTGGGGTGGGAGGCTTTGGCCCTGTGGTCACAGCTTTGGGGTTTCTCTCTGTGGGTGTTTAGGGTTGCCAACCCTCCAGGATTGGAGTCTCCCAGAATCGGCATCAATCTCCTGGTGACGATTGAAAGAAATCTGGGAGCTTTTAATAGGGTATTTTAAGAAAATGACATTACATCATGTTGGAAAAAAATATCTCCCAGAATAGCTTCAGTCAGAGTTGGCAACCCTATGGGTGTTTGTTTTTCTGATCCTGAGTCCATCCCTTCTTCCTAGGGCGAAGTCTGCAACATGATTAACAAGAAGTATAACGAGTTCCTCCCGAGCATGCAGAGCGCTGAGGACTTGGTGTCACAGGTGGACAGTTTGTCCAGCAACATCGACCTTCTGAAATCCAGGATCGAAAATGAGGTGACACAGCAGCAGTTTCGCTTCATCTGTATCTAGCAGCTTTCATCAAAGCAATACAACTCCACTGATGTGCAGCCATGAGCATGCTGCACAGGAAGGCAGGGGAGGGGGAAAGAAAGATCTTGGCTAAGGATTCCAGGATGAATCTCCGCCTCTTATAAAGGGTGCCCTTGACTGAAACATACCAATTTATGATGTGTCAGACCTGGGATATAAATAAAGGGCGGGCTGTAGCTTATTCGTTAATTATGTTGCTGAATGGTTTTCCGTGGTGCTCATCACAGTAGTTTCAGAGCCCCTCATGTATATTAATGTATTTATCCTGTAAACCTCCCTGCATTGAGATAGGGAGGAATCATTCTTATTTTGCTGATGGGGAAACTGAGGCACAAATAAGTGGAATTACTTGGCCAGGAAGATTCTGTGTGGAACTGGGAATTGAGCTCAGATTTTCTGTATATTGATTGCAAGTCTGTCCTTTCCCAGCTTCCTGTGGCAATTGACCTGTTTATATTTTTTGTGTGTGTCGTCCTTTCTATACTCCTGGACTAATTCTCTTCGCTGTCCTCTGCTTTGCCACTCTGGCTTTGAAATGTAAGTTAGAAAGGCTCTAATGCAGGTGGGATATAAATCTGGATTTTTTTTCTTCGCAGAGGAGCATGATCAACTCAAAAATCATACAATGTGAAAATAACTTTTACATCTGATACTAATTGTGCTATGTTAAAAGTGAAAGAATCTTAAACATCCACTTTACTTGTCTCTGTTTATTTGTTGCTGTGTATTTAATTTATGTTTCTTAAGGTATACAGTAACAATCAATGACATCAGTTACACTTGTCTGTAGTGAATTTCAGCTTCAACTTCCTAGTGCTGCAGTATTTAAGGTACAAACAATGCAGGAGATGAGCATGCAGTCAAATGCACTAGGTAAATACAATGGGGAAATAGAAGCTTTTCCCTTCTAATGTCTTTCAGTTAGAATAACCTTAGGTGTTGGCTGTAACTTTGCGGGGTACGTACGTGTCAGGCAGCATGCTGGTGTTGTCATGTCGGTGTTACTTTTGAAATAGAAATGGCTCTCATCGCCTTTGGTTAGTGTAAATGAACTGCTCAAGGCTTGAGGTCTGTGCTGCTGTTCTAGGTCCAGCAAGACCTGAATGTGGCCGTTGCAGAATTTACTGAATTGAAGCAGCAGCTGGAGCGAGACTCGTTGGTTCTGAGTGTGCTGAAACAGCTACAAGAGGTGAGGAAGGAGGCTGGGGAAGTGGCTTCAGATTGCTATGTGTTTCTGTATTTTTTTTCACTGACATCTTCCTAGGTCTCCAGAGTGAATAAATATCATGACTCTTCTATCGCTATTCATGTCATGATTTTAGAAAGTGCTCTGTAATCTTAGAGCTGAAACTTATTTGTGTGTGATTATAAAATCATAGCAATGTAGGACTGGAGGGGACTTCACTAGGTCATCTCATCCAGTTCCCTGCACTGAGGCGGGACCAAGTATTATCTAGACCATCCCAGATATGTCCAAACTGTTCTTAAAAACCTCAAGTGACAGATTTCACAATCTTCCTAGGTAATTTATTCCAGTGCTTAACTACCTTTACAGTTAGGAACTTTTTCCTAATGCCTAACCTAAATCTCCCTTGCTGCAATTTAAGCCCATTGCTTCTTGTCCTGTCCCTCCTCAGCCTTCTCTTCTCCAGACTAACCAAATCCAGGGGTGGTTTTTTTTCAATCTTTTCTCATTGATCATGGTTTATTGACCTTTAATTATTTTTTTTTGTTTTTCTCCAAATTGTCCACATCTTTCCTAAAGTGTAGTGTCCTGAACTGGACACAGTACTCCAGTTGAAGCCTTATCAGGGTTGAGTAGAGTGGAAGAATTACTTCTCGTGTCTTGCTTACAACACTCCTGCTAATACATCCCAGAATAATGTTCACTTTTTATTTGCAACAGTGTTACATTGTTGACTCATATTTCGTTTCTGATCCACTATAACCCCCACAGTGCTCCCTTTCCACAGTACTCCTTCCTTGACAGTAATATCCCATTTTGTATTTGTGCAACTGATTATTCCCTCCTGAGTGTAGTACCTTGTATTTGTTTTATTTAACTTATATTTAACTCTTTCAGTTTGATACAGCTATTAAAGAATATAGCACTGCATTACTGGAAAAGAAGTATGTTGCAGCAGCTCGCCATCTGGAAAAGGTAGTAACACGCTTCTCAAGTATATGTAATTATATCTCTTATGAATATCATCAATAAATATCCCATGATTCCCTTATGTTAGCACTTGCATGCCATCGGATCAATTTGCCTGGTGCCCGTGCTCTGTGCATAACTGTCGTCCTCTTGTTGCTAGGCACGAAGTAGTCTGAAAATGCTAGAATCCCGCAAAGGCTTTGAGCTGAAGGTTCTGAAAGCACTAGGGACGGAGCTGACGGTGCAGACACAGAACATGCTCTATCACCTGGGAGAAGAGTGGCGGCAAATGGTTTTGTGGAAGCTGCCTCCGTCAAAAGGTACTGAACATCTTAGTTTGGTTCAGTGACAGAAATGATCCTGGCTTGAAAACCTCTTCAGAGCTAGGAAGTTAGTTAACATAGGTGAGCTAGGATGGATTCAGCTAGCCCTTCCGGCCAGTGGCATATTCCTAAGTGAGAAGGATTGACTGGAGGCAGTGCTCTTTGAATTTCACACCGTATGGGGGTGGTTTGGAGCTATCACAGGCAGCTTGATACATTCAGTGGCTCTTAAAATTTACTTGAATTGTTTCTTCTGGCGCATACAGCAGTATTTCCTAGTGAGTGATACAGAGAAGCCCAGAGAGTTCTCCGCCTCTAGCTCCTTTCTCAGCCATGATGCAAAACCTGAGAGGTTGTAGGATTTCCCCATATTTTATGTGCTGCTCATCTGCTCCTGAGGAAACGAGCTTGGACAGTATCAGGTTGTGCGTTACTGAGAAACTGACTTGGCCCATTAGCTGGGTGAGGCTTCTGAAATCTTTCGTCAAGATGAACATGCTCGCCCAGCATAGACTCGTTTGGCAGGTTACACCCCCTTTCTCCTGTTCCTTGGAGCCCGCTCTAGTCCCAGGGTGAGGAGGCAATGAAGGAATAACAAAGTGCTGTTTTGAATGAAAAAGTGTAGTTATGGTGAGGAATAAAATAGAAAGGATAAGTTTCCTCTGACCTATTTATGGTAGAAATTGGGCTTAGTTTGCCAGATTGTTGCACAGGTAATTGAAATGGAAAACTGCTGGTAATTGAAACTATGTCTGAAGTGATACTGATTCTTTAACACCTGTGGGGTGTTACAGCTTCCTCTGTTCCATGTAAGAATACCCCGTCCAGATCCACATGTTAGCGTCTCTGTTCAGAGCGAGCTGTGCGGGTGCAGCATGTCTGATGCAGAAGGATTTTTCCAGTTCGGTTTTCTGAGGAAGTTCTCATCCTTGGAGACCCACTTCAGTTAGATCTTTCAAGTGACTTCAGTTTCATTTTCTTGTATATAACTGTAGCTCCTTGAGCATGTCAGGAAATCCAGATTGCTTTAGCTCAGCCTTACAAATTCATCATGAAAACTTACCAGTCCAGGCATTAAAATAGACTCACCCCCTCTTACCATGACGATTATGAACACACTAATGATATTTGACTTCAGGTGAGCAGAATTTTGCCAAGCTGCTTTAGATAGTTAGGAAGAGGGTAAGCAACTGACACATAGCCAGTGCCCAAATGTATGTATCTCAGTACCCTCTGTACCACAGAAATTCCTCATTTAAAAAAACAAGCTCATGCCTCGGTTGAGTTTATATTGGAGGAGGAAAAGTCATTAGGGCCAAAATGTTCTTTACGTCTTAAATTTGCATAGAAATTGAAATGGGGAAATTGTATCAAGACCTGTGTAAAAGACCAACACAAGCAGTTTGCAATATGCTGCTATTCAGGAGATAACGATTCCAGTGCCAACTCCCAAGGCCGGCAAGGGCTGATCATTATATGGGAACCAGGAGCGGGACACTAGATCCCAGCCACTCTTGAGATCTCCCTGACTTATGGTCAGGGAAATGAGGTAAAGAAAGGAGAGCTTAATGTTTTGTTTTAGTGCCCATCCAAGAAGTCCTGTAGACTGTCAGCTCCTCTCTAGCCCAGTTTGCATTGTAATGGAGATGGCTATGCTCTCTCTTAGAAATCAGCAGTGCAGAGACGGTGATGCAGACGGAGTTGCATTTATGCACCATGCCATTGAAGGAAGATCAGATCGCTGGACCACCTGTTGCTTCTGTGCTCCAGGCATTTGCTGTCCTTGGAGAACTGCACACCAGGCTTAAACTTTTTGGTAAGACAGGCCTTTGTGTCCCATTAAAATGAGCTGTAGAGAGACCTGCTGTTAAATAGTGAATTTGTTTCAAGAATCTGCCAGCGTGGGACTGGGTTCCATTGTCAGTGCAAAATAAGGAACAGAATGTGGGAAGAGGGAGGCATTTTGTTAATGGCCTAGCCCTTGGTCAGATAATTCAACCCTTCCCTTGTTACACTTTCCTCTTCCCATGACTCCTATTAATGTGCAACTGCCCTGAATTATTTATCCCTCCCTGTCAAGTTGTTTTATTACTTCATTTTGAACTGTGGTTTTGTGGCTCGATGGGCTCATGTTGAAAACTGTTTTCTGGTTGTAGTCCCCTCCCTGGCACAGAGCCAGGCGTTAATTTCAGGCTGTTGCAGGTGATTATAATCGCAGGTTGTAGTAAAGCAATTAGCGAGCTCTGCCAGTTGCCAGCATACAGTTTCACATGGCTGGTTTTGTAAATAGTTTATCATTTGATTTATAAAATCGTAGGCTCTATGTCTGAGTCCCCAGGTGTATTTATATGAATAAAACATGCTTAAACCAAACACTCTGCCTCAAGAACACTCCTGATTTTACAGCTACCCCAGGGGAATGTTCCTCGTCCTGAATTTGAGCAATCCTAAAACCGAGGTGCTGGTCATAGCTAGTCCACTACTGGAGCAAAGAGCCTACTTGACTGCATATGGCTGCTGAAGATTATCTTTCTCTCCCTTTGTCAGGCCAGTTACTGCTGAAGTACATCCTCAAGCCACTGATTTCTTACCCCTCCCTTCGGCCCCTGCTGGAGGAGCAGCCTGACACAGTCGTCTTGCACTTTGAGTCTGCGGAGCCTAATCTGGAGCATCCATCCCCAATAGAGGTTTTTGGCAAGATCTCGCTGGTGCTTGAAGTTCTTCACACACACTTGTTGAGTAAGTAGCTCATCCCCTGAAATTAGAGTGCGATGCTGCTCTCCACAGCTGGCTCGTCGAGCTGTTGTGGAGGCCGCGTGGAACGGTTAGCAGGAAAACAGCACTGGTTTCTGCCAGGGCGCCGCTGCTCCCCGTAGCAATGCCTGGGAGGTTCTGCTGTAGCTCAGTGAGGCTTTGCAATGCTTGGGCAGCTTTGAACACTGCAAAACTGCGCTTGGTTCCCTCTCCTTTGGGACCCTTTCATCTATCCAGCTCTGTTGTGCTTCCTCCTGGTGGCTTTGCAGACCGTCTTACCTCCTCTTTTCGTGAGAAGTGTGTGGTATATGGGGAGGGCATTGATACTACCAGAAGATGGGAATTCCTGAGCGAGGAGTCACTTCTTGAAGACTAGTTTAATTTCCTGGTCTCTTTGAGGAAGGAGCCAGCAGCATTGAAATGAGAAAGTGGGGTTTGAGTGACAGCATCTGCAGTGACTCTGAGCATTCAGGAGAAACCAATACCATGAAAATGAAGAACAAAGAGTACTTAGCTTGCAGAGGATCTAAGAAATGCTTTATTTCTCTGTAGAAAGAGTTGTTCTCAGATGACCAGTATTACTAGATCATTGCTTTGTGAGAAGCTCTGGGGAACTTGAGGAAAAAAGCTTGAAATGCATGATACAATCTACGCAAAATTCCATAGAGGACTAGTCATGGTGGAGGATCTGTTCACGAAGAGTGAATGGGGCACATTCCAGGCACTGAACAAACTCCATGGGAACACAGGTTCAGTCTACATTAAAAATCTGTTAGTGACTCAGGAGGCAGGGAATTCCTGTACGTGGCCCGAGACCAGAGAACATCAGATGAAATGGAACCATTGACAGTTCCTGTTCTGAGCTCTCAGTGGGGTATGGAAGGGGTCGAGAGGTCTGCCCCCTGGACCATATTTAAAAACCCATTTATGTTCTTTCTTTTGAATCCAGATGTGTCTCTCGATGAGTGTGGGGAAAATGACAAGGACTCCAAAGTGGTATTGGCAAAGATGCTGGGTGACATGGTTTGGGAGGAGGTATCTGGCTGCCTCATTCAGGAATGTCTGGTGTACTCGATTCCAGCAAACAGCAGCAAACTAGAGCAGTACGTCGAGGTAGGACTCAAAACATTTAAAATCCATGCAACGTAAAGCCTGGAAAGGCAGATTCTACAATAACGGGAATTGTCTCTGATCTTTATCCTCTGCTTGCAATAGGAACTTTCAAAGTCCGTCTCTGCCTTAAGCAGTGTCTCATATTCCTGCAGTGCCAGTAATGGTGCAATGTTTTTACTACGTATTTTGCTCTCTTCTGTATCCTAGCATAGAAATCAATCAGATGCAGTTAAAGATAGCAGCCCTGAGTCTGAACAGCAGCTCGAACTAGCCTCAGACCTCTTGCTTTTGCTAAACAAGCTGCAATCACTACAAACACTCTCGTTATAAAGAAGAGAGGGTGGCAGTGAGGGCTGGGACTTACTCCCTCCATCGTCCAAAGTTGACCAAATCTGTTGACTTGCAGGGCATGCTGCTGAAGGCATACTTCCTAGATGATGAGGAAGATTGGTAGCTGGCTGACAAGCCAAGTTCCTGTGGAAATTATTTCAGTGCTGCTGAAATTTAATTGAATTGTGTTTACTGTATGATTAATTGTGTTACAGCTCTTAAAGCCCTGGGGAAGGGTCTTTATTATTTTAAACCTAAATAAATAAAATAGAACTTAGTCCCAGTTCACAAATGGTATTTAGTGCCTAACTCCTGTAGAAATCAATGGGAGTTAGGCACCTAAATACCTTTGCGATGCTGGGCCCTAGTGCTGGTGAAAGGTGCCAGACTGACACCTTGAGTCTTTTCCCCAGCAGAGCAGGTAGCAGCAAAGCTTCTCCCATGCCGCTTGTCTGCAGGGAGCCCCTCTCTTTTCAGTTTCATTCACTCCTTGGCACTGTGGTTGAGATTGCCAGCACAGGGTGGACAGTTAGTGTCCACTGTACTATTTTTGTTCTGGACACATGTTCAACTGAAACAGGGCCACCACAGGGCTGTCAGGTGGTCACAGTTTGGGGTCATTACTGACTGGAACCAGATCCAAAGCTGTAACCTAGAGCATTTCCTACCCTTGTACTTCCTTTGCACCCACTCTGTGCCTTCTGTTGAAGAATGTCTGGAGAATGTCCAGCTGCTTTTGATCCTGCCTCTTGGTTATTACAACTCACAATCCATAAGAGTGTGGAAATGGTTTGTGTTTAACTCTCTTCTCAGGTGATTAACTCCACGGAGGAATTTGAAAAAAGCTTGAAGAACATGGGGTTTTTAAAAGGAGATGCCACGGACTTACTGAAATACGCCCGCAATGTCAATTCCCACTTTGCTAACAAAAAATGCCAGGACGTGATCGTGGCAGCCAGAAAGTTGATGACCTCAGAAATACACAACACTGTAAAGGTGCTAGAGATCACAATTTACAATGCGTATTTCTAAGAAACCATCTAGCTGTTGAAGGGGAACAGCTTAAAAACACTGAGTCTGGTTTTTATAGAGGATTGGTTTGTTTTTGTTATTTGTGTGAACTCTGCAGGAAATGGTTGCTCCTTAAAGCTTTGGGTAGCCCTCAAGTGCATTTTCTATAGGGCTGATATTCTAACTAACAAGCTGAATATGATTTTTTTAAATAATGGAATGAAGCCTTCCTCAGAACGAGATAGCTGGTTTTCTGAGGATCATGACAGCTAATAGAAATGTAAAGAGAAAAGATCCTTTAGATGGTGCTTAAGAATGAGATAGTTGCCTAGTATGCATCACACATTCAGCTGTTATCATGCCATATACATTTGCGAGCCCCTTAGACTAGCTCCCGTGGAGTCCCGTGGAATTCACAGCCTGGTGTGTGTGTGTTAGTCTCTAAGGTGCCACAAGTACTCCTGTTCTTTTTGCACATAGGGTCTTTGTAATTCACTGTTAAACTGCCTTATGCTGTCTCCGTTCTCTGGGAACTAAGTTGTGATGTGTGCCTCTTGTTTCCTCCTTAGATCACACCTGATTCCTCGGTAGCGATACCAAAACTGCCTGACCCTGGGGCAGGTGATAATTTAAAAATGCAAAAAGCCTCCAAAATGCTGCACAACAAGCTGATAAATTTGGAGAATGAGACCAAACTGAGCCAGCACACATTCTCTCTGCCTACCTGCCACATCAGTGTATCTGTGGAGAAATTAATGGAGTTGGCTTATCAGACCCTGTTGGAGGCTACAACCAGCACAGATCAGTGGTAAGAATTCTAAATTGGTGGGTAAAGCCCAAGGGACGCTCTTGGTATCAGGACACCTGATTACAGGCACCAATACTAGAACGGGCAGAAAATGTAATTCACGTAAAAATAATCAAGGTGAAATTGTTAATGAAAGCTGCATATTTGCCAGTTGGAGACTGAATCCCCAGATTAATCCAGCAAACAGGAACAGCTGCCATGCAGCCTTCCTTGCAGTGCCCTGGTGGCACAACATCTAGTGGTGATGGCCTCTAAGGGTGTGTTGAGATGGGCTTTATTTAGCTAACATGGTAAAATGCTAGTGTGGACAATGCAGTTCGTAGTTTTCAATCCTGTTAGCAGATCAGGATAAAAACCGGTGCCTTGTCCATGCTAAAATCTTACCATTTGTTAGCTGACAATTAGTGAAAAGGACTTTTTTCCCAGCCAAGACAAGGTGTTAGAGTGTCATTGCCGGTGAGGGTGAGCTGCCTGTTTTCTTACCACATCATCACCCGAGTGAAAACAAAGAACCTGAGTTGTGCATTAGGCAGGGATTTCGAGGAGCCAAGTGTCCAAGGCTGTATTTGTCTGGCCTGATAACTGGAGACTGTGGCTCTGGTTGGGGAGGGAGGATTGCGTACAGAGTGCCCACCATTCTGCAACAGCAGAGTGTTAATTTTTCAGGCTTGGGGGTGTGTGTGTGTGTTCGGAGGGGAAATGCTGTCTCCCTGGTTAAAGACAGATTTCAGAGGTCTCATTCCTGACATGTGGTCTGTGGTTCTGGAGTTGGCCTCTATCTTGTAGGTCTTCCTTGGGTAGCATTGCAAAACTCTCAGGAGTGCAAGCAATGCCAGCTGCTCAGCCTGGATGTGACAGGCTTACCAGAGAGCTTGGGGGAAGCCTTGGTAAGATTTCTAGGATGCTGCCTGTGGCTTACAGACTGTATTTGCTTTCAGAACAGGTCTGTAAAAGCCTGTGCTCTGGGGGTAGATTGCACACTGCCTACCACATTGGTCCATGAAGGGGGGCTCCTGTTCGCGACCGTAACACAAATATTTGATAGTAATAATAGTTGCTATTCACAAAAATGTGTGCCCCTCGCTATTCCCTGTGCCGTGATTATTATGTTAGTGGAGGTTCTTTTCCCCCTACCCGTGAGGAAGAAAACACGTGGCAAATGGCTGTCTGCAGTTCCAGAATGAACCGTGCTTTCAGCAGTGCGTGTGCCCTTTGCAATGCGCGTTGTGGAGAGAGTGGCATTCATTGGACCTTAGCGCATGAATAGAGAGGAACTGCAGGTGCAGCAGGACACCATGGTGAATGAGGCTGGAGCCCCAAAGTGTTTGGTGACTGCTCTTCCTATTCAATATGCAGCTAGGTCTCCAAGTGGAAAGGCAGAGCTAGTGAGGGCCAGGGGTTTACCATATCTGCCTTGACCAAGCATCTCGGTCATCTCCTCTTTGCAGCCTCAGGTACGGTTTTCGGAAGTGTCTCTGGGTGTGTCTACACTGGCGCTCAGAGTGTGATTTCCAGTCTGGCTTGAGTTCTGATCGAGTTAGTGCGCTAAAAAGAGCAGGGTGGCCACAGTGGGACAGGCAAGCCGCCTGAGCACGTACCCAGAGTCTCATATGGGAACGGCTAGCCCATCCTGTCATCTGTGCAGCTCTGGCTGCACTGCTATTTTTAGCATGCTAGCTTGATCAGCGCCAGCCCAGATGTGTCTCTCCACGCTGGGAATTACACCTGGAGCACAACGCCCAATTGCCTTCCAGTGGAAACTTGTGCTGCTAAGTTACTTAGGCACTTCTGAAAATCATCCCTTAGTCTCTGCTGGTTATGTTTGATGTCAGGGTCCAAAACACAGCCATTGAATTCTTTCTCCTTTCAGCACTGGATTAAGAATGCGCTGCTTGCTGCATGCATTAGTTCCAACTAGAAGATTGTTAACATGAACTTTGTTTGCCTTGCAGTTGTATACAGCTCTTTTACTCGGTGCGAAATATCTTCCATTTGTTCTATGACGTCGTGCCAATTTACCACAAGTAAGTGAGTGAGTGTTACACAGGGGCCTGCTTTGGGGGGGAGGAGCCAAGCTATTTATGTATAATACTCCTAATGTATAATACTCCTGTGCTTGTCCTGGGTGATCTTTGGTTTGGTGGACGGATACTCCCTTCTCCCTTTGGAAAAACAGCACTCCATCTCTTTTAAAACCCCCTCATATAATAATAATACATAGCTTTTATATAGGGCTTTTCATTAACAGGGCCACTGGAGAATCTTTGACTGTCTGCAATCTTACAACAAAGGGAAACTGTTTTTTGTGTGTTTCATTAATGTGAATAAACTATTTATATCCCTTCTGGACCCTGTGTATGCTGGAACACAGTCAGTGCTAGCTACCGCTAAAGCATTATCAAGCCTGGTAGAACAGCTTTTGTCAGCTGTCACCAGACATGGCTGAAGGTAGCATAGTCGAGTACTTCTTTGTGGACTGGTGGATTGGTATCTGTTAGCACAATTTAAGCAACAATTTTTTAGGCTAACCCCTACATGGAAATGGTTTGTATGCAGCTCATGTTACAGTTGGGTTGGAAACTTCATTCCAAGCCTTGCTATGGACACTGCCCATAGCCTTTCAACCCAAGTGTGGCTTGTAAGACTGTTCCAGGATGTGTTTCCCTGCCCCCATCTGCTGGTGTCTTTTCCTTGGGAAAAAGCAGTGGTAGGAAAGGGTTAAAATCCAAGGCTACAACTGGATTTGAGGACCCTTAGCTCTGGTGGGCCCTGCCACAACCCAGTGCTTTCCTCTCCTTTTGACACTGGTGAGAGTTTCTTGTCGCCTCCCTTGATTTCACCTTCCTGCTATCATCAAATGGCTTTCCTGCTTCTAAGTCTTCACATTAACTATCATTTGAATCTAGACATGGCTAGAGTGTGGGCATGACTACACTGAAAACACTACAGCAGACCTGTGTCGCTGCAGTGCTTCAGTGTGGACGCTGTCTGCCCGATGGGAGGGGTTCTCCTGTTGGCCTGGGTAATCCACCTCCTTGAGAGGCGGTAGCTAGGGTGACGGAAGAATTCAACCTAGTGCTGTCAACATAAGGACTGAGGGCAACTTAACTACGCCGCTCAGGGGTGTGGACTTTTCACCCTCACCCCCCTGAACATCGTAGCTATGCCGAGACCAGGTCTACAAAGGAAATGATGTTGTGCTACCCTCTCAACATGTAGTTTCCATGGTGTGTGAGAGTCAAGAGGCCACATGCTTTTATTCTCGCTAACTGTCCCCCATGATGCATGTTGCTTTTGATTAGTTAGCATCAGCATTGATCTAAGAGTGGAGGTAGCCTCTTGCCTATTGAGTGTCTGACCTCTTGAGCATTTCTGAAGTATAGAACAATATCAGGATATTTATTTTATTTTTAGAGGCCCAGATCTGATTTTTAAAAAGTCTCTTTATTTCTTCCCTTCTCTTCCTCCACCTTCCTTGGGTAGAGAGAACCTTCAGAAATTACCACAGCTGGCTGCCATTCATCACAACAACTGTATGTACATTGCCCACCACTTGCTGACCCTGGGGCATCAGTTCCGATATCGCCTTACCAACATCCTGTATGATGGAGCAGCTACTTTCGTAGATCTGGTACCTGGCTTTAGGAGACTTGGTAATTTTACCTTTGAAACTGAAACATACTGACTAGCATCTCATCCCAGTATTTGTAATTGAGTGATTTATAATTTAAATGTGACTTGGTGGTAAAAGAAGTGGACTAGGAATTAGAAATCCTGGCACTGTGTGACCCTCAGCAAGTCACTTAACTTCTTTGTCCCTCATTTTTGTTATCTGTGTAATGGGGTAGTGCCTCAATGGGAGATGGGGGCTAGCTCTGAGGCTTAATTAAGCTTTATAGAGCATTAGAAGAAAGGTGCTACAGAAGTGCTGAGTATGATTAATGTTACACAGAGTAATATTGGTCATAACATGGTTTATTCTACATCAATATCCAATGTAATTTGTTAATCCTGTTGATTTCAGTGGGAGTTTGCGTACCCAGGTTTACATTTTCAGTTCCCTGATGCTGTCAGCAAGGAAGTTGCTGTGCCAGAGTATGTCTTTGCCAACTTCCAGGTAGCATTTGAGGTATAACAGAGGAATTCCCAGAGTGCAGAATCCTAACATTTGGTCTGTGGCCATTCCGGTAACGCTAAGGGGTGGTCTCCTGTTCTGCCCTCGTTTGATTAGAGCAGCCTTCTTCTTTGGCTACTGGTGGTATGAATCCTTGTTCTGAGATTACATATTATACCCCCTGCATTTGATGAGAAGGCTGCTCTGTTTGGTAGAGCCCTCTGCCACTTCACAAGTTGGCAAGATAGCCTTTGATTGTCCCTTTCTGTATAATGATGCACAGTTCCAGGAATGATTTTTTTGTACAATCAGACACCAAGCTCACATGGACACTCTGGAACCTGCTGTCCTCTGTTCTGAACATTTGCTAGATTGTTGTAAGAAGCCAAAGAAACAAAATGCAGAAAAAACTTTCAATGTATTGATCTGACAAAAGCAGGGAATCCATAGTTAATGCTTCTGCTCAGATTTTCAAGTTCTTTATTTTATCTTGCATTATAGGAATCAGATTTGTGTGAGATCTCACATACTGTGGGTGGGTGGGTTATGGGTGCAATTTCATCTTCCCTGCCTGTGTGACGGACAATGTATGCCTGGCAGAATGGTACCATCTGGCTGTTCTGTGAAACTGGAAAAGGCGAATGTATTAGTCTTGTAAAAATTGATCCTAATTTTATGGCAGGTTTATGATTCCAGTGCTGAATGTCTCGGAATAGGCAAATCAGATTCAATGCGGACATCATCTGAGGCTGTGAAATAAATGACTTCTTCCTCCTCTCGTTTGCTTCTCCAGGAATGGAGTGTTTTCTGGCCCAGATGCGTGTGCAGAAAGGAGAGCTCCTGGAGAGATTGTCAAGTGCAAGGAATTTTTCCAATATGGACAATGAGGAAAACTATTCTGCAGCAAACAAAGCAGCAAGGCAGGTGAGTGATGCCAACCAAAGGGCTGTACAGACCCGAGTGTAATGTGTCTGTGTGGTTTTCCCCTTTTAGTAGCAGTAGGAATTCTTAGCGCAGATATAATGCTTGGCGTTCAAATACAGTGGAATTGAAACAATGTTTTTTTTCTTTTTTTGATACGGGTTTTTTCTTCTCTCTGCTTTCTTTCCCTTTTGTAAAAGCTGAAAAATGTTCGTTTTGATTCCATTCACTTCAACTCAACATGAAAGGGTTTTTTTTATTTGAATTCCTTTCTCAAAAAATTAGAAGATTTTGGTAAAATTTTCATGTTGTTTGAAATTTTTCAGGGAAAAGAGCTTTTTTTGCACGGGGACCACTTCTAGATCCAAGCTTAAAAATACTAGTTTTTTTCTTAATATGATACCTTATTGCCTTCTCCTGCTTTTGAAATCTAGTTTATAACTGTGTAATTACCTTATCATCTTTAACATCTATCTGTGTTTATGATTCTGGATAAGATGGAGTTGTTATCTTCCAGGTACTGCACCAGCTAAAGAGACTTGGCAAAGTATGGCAAGATGTGCTTCCGGTCAACATCTACTGCAAGGCCATGGGGACCTTACTGAACACAGCACTTAGTGAGATCATTAATAGAATCACTGCCCTAGAGGTAAGGGGTGATTGTATGTGCTCTGCATACCAAGGATCAAATGTAGTTCTAAATAAGGCACTTGTTTACGTTACAGATGAGCTTTCAAGAACCAGCTTTCAGGGCACTCTGGACTTTCACTGATATCTAGGATCCAGTGCAAAAGAAATACTTCAAGCTTCCATCACCCAGAACCAACTGAGACCATGCACACAAACAGGGTGAAATCCTGGCACCATTGAAGCCAATGGAAATGCTCCTACTCACTGTAGTGGAGTAGCTGGATTTCACCTTTTAGTGTTGAATTGAGTGGGTGGTGCACCCTAGGGCTTAGCAAAGTGTAGTAGGATGATGGAGTTTGTAACGTGTTTGCAAAGTTTCAGAGGTGGTTTATCTGAGTATTGCTTAGAGCACCTTTAGTCATTTTGAAATTTCCTGCAAACCAGGGAAACTGAAAATTTTTGTTTCAGAAACATCAAAAACACCAGGATTCCAAAATGAAATATTCTTCTGGGACCTCCAGCAGCTACTCAGTGAAACGGACATAAATCATGTCCGTTTCACTGTTGCCCCGCTACTGAATAGCAACTGTTAATCTGATATGAATCCTAGGGTCTGCTGGCTCTGGGGACCCCAGGGCTTCCAAACTCCCAGGCCAGCTGGCTCTCCAGGCTGCCCAACTCATGCAGGCTGGGGAGCCAGCTGACCTGGTAGTCCTGCTCAGTGGCAGGGAGCCTGGAAGCCCTGAGAGCCCCAGCTCCCTGCTGCAGTGGTCGGGGGCCATACATTAATCTGTCTTCATCCTATCTAGGCACCATATACTGAAATGAGTGCATGATCTGAGTCCCAGATTTTGCTTTGATTTAAATAATCTGGTTGTTTCTACCTCTTTCTCTCTTGTATTTCCCTATTCTATGTCTGTTAAGCGATTGGCAGGATATGCTGGGACAAGTAGTAAAATGAGCATATTAAATTGTTTAAAGGAAATACCATTTCATACCAAATGACTGAAATGTGTTTATCCATCTGATCCAATTGTGATCTGTACACAAGTATACCTGCAGAGAATTAGACCAATAATGCATCTCTTCTTTGTATGAGCTTCTTTACAGGAAGATTGCTATATGGCTGTGTCTGCTAATAAATGTAAAGCTTATATTTATTAGGCTGGCATAGTCTGAGCGATTTCCCTATAAAGTGTTCAAGCCTTTATAATCATGTTCCTTGCTTCTCAGTAAGATGTTCCGCATTCCGTTAAGACATATGTGCTCTTTGAAGCAGACACAGATACTGTGCTGAGTGGATGCCAAGAACTTGTTGAAATGCGCACATTCATAAATAAATTCTCTTGGCCTAGGAAGAGTGGCAGATAGGAAGCTGAAGAAACCTAGTGTCTCATGTGGTATGTTAAGTATGGTTCAGATCACTGTTTTATCTTCACAAAGCTTTCTGGTCTTTTCATGTCACTTTCTGCTCTAAGCACGAGAAAATACTTAATGGTTCCTTTGAACAGTGCTCCCCGTTTGTGCGATTCCAGGATATCTCTGCCGAGGACGCCGATAGATTGCACTCCCTGTGCAGGATCATGCTGGAAGAAGGACCTCTGGTTTTCACTCCATTACTGGAAGAGAACAAAAATAAGAAATACCAAGAGGAAGTTCCAGTCTATGTGCAGAAATGGATGATGTTCAAAGAGCTGATGATTATCCTGCAGGCCAATCTCCAAGAAATAGTAGATCGGTAGATGTCTCCTTTCTTCTAATACCCACAGGAATTTTTTCACAGTGTATGGAGTTGATGGATAATGCCATCAAACTTGCAGTGTTCTCAATTCAAGGAATGCTGTCTGCTTGAAATCGAGTTAGTTTTGGATATTGCACCTGCCAATAGTCCCCCCTTTTTCTTTTTTTGTGATTTTTATGCATATTCCCTGTTTCTTTGCGAAAGACCAACCCAAATGGGAAAATGATGGACTGTGCAGGGGAGGAGTGAAAGTGACTATCCACAAAATGCTGCCCAATGCCCAAAGAAAAGTGTAAAACCTAACCAATATGTTTCTCTCTATTGTCTCATAAATCAGCGTAACCTTAGGCCTGCCTTGTGTATCTCATTGCAGCCACCTTGGCACTCTGCCCATCACTTTTGATGTGATCTGTGCCTACTTGCTGTTTACTGCAATTATACCAAAGAGTCAGGCTTTCCTGTGTGGCCAGTTTGAACTTTAAAATGCTGTGGCTTGCTCCTTTAGACTGGCATGGGAGACTCGCATGAATTTTACATGAGGGTTGGGCCAAAATATCTCTGAGTGCAACACTAACTGGCAGTAGATGTCTGGAACCAGACAGTTCCCATCCACAGTTGTGCTACAAGCACCTTTGAGGGGTGTGGATTGCCTACTGTCTTCGGCAGTCTTCACTTTGAGGCCCAAAGGGTGTGGAGAGCAAAGAGGAAAATCAACTTCTCCCCTGTATCAAAGAGCTCTGCCACAGCCTGTACTGTGAGCTACTTACAGCTGCTGTCAGAACAACTGGAGATATTTCTGAATGCTCTGGTTCCACCCCAGGTCTTGCAGTCCCAAGAGATGCTGACTTTGTTGGACCCAGTAAATACAGGCAGAGCAGGCTGTAAGTTTATTCTGAGCTAGATGCAAAGTAGAGAGAGCCCTGTCTATAGTGAAAATTCCTAGGAGCAGGTCCTGCTGTTACATCAGTTGCTTTATAAATATGACCATTTTAATAGTGGACACGTGGTTAGTGGGTCGGTAATCAGATACATCTGAAGCTGTTGGAGCAGGCAGTGGTTCTTTGCCCTAGAATTAGTTGTAACAGTACCCAAACTTCATATCACTGGGGTGAGAGGAAGTTATGCAGGCTAGAACTGTTCTTGTAAACTAAGCATAGTTGAAATATTCAGGAGTGTAGGACTGGTTGTGGGGAGCAAGATCCAGAGAACTGGATTGATTTCATTAAAGGGGTCAGAAGAGCTTTTGTAGAAATATATATTGGTATTAACCTGTAGTTGTATAGCTCAGTAAAACGACGATTGCCTTTTCCTCTCTTCCAGATGGGCGGATGGCAAAGGGCCCCTTGCAGCCGAATTCTCCCCCACTGAGGTAAAGAGTTTAATCCGAGCCTTGTTCCAGAACACTGAGAGGAGAGCAGCGGCCCTTGCGAAAATTAAATAGCCTTATGCTTACTCCTGTACAGTAGACCTTTTCCTGGAAAAGCAACAGTAAATCAGGTTTCAAACTGTTATTTGGATTTAACCCTTTTTATACCGATGTCTAATAAGTTTAGCTTTATGAAAGCACTTCCTGGAGGCCTGACCAATGGGAAAGTAACTTCACCCTGCTCAGTATCTATAAAATACATGTAGCAAGTTAATGGAGCTTGGCCTCCAAAAGCAAAGGAGAGTAACTCTTTGACACTAGCTGTTGCTGCTTCATCCACTACTCAGAGAGAGTGGTGTGCAGTAAAACTCTGGCTCCTGACATGTAGTCTACCAGCCCGCACCCATTTCGAGCAGTAAGGGGTAACTTATCAGATAGAAGAATTTCACGGCTACCACGTTAAGCACATTTGTTGAGGTCATCACTGAGGTGGCGGTAGATTCTGGAAGTGGTGCAGTTTTTCTAGATCATACAATGTTTAAATGGGACTGGGCATCAAATTTGAAAAAATCATAAAATCACAAAAAGGGCCGTAATTCAGATGCATAGTTTAATTTTGACCAAAATTGGCAGACATTTTTTAAATACAAATCGTACTGTTTTGGAAAGTTTGGGAAACATTTAGCCCCAGGTGAGCAGTTTTATGCATGTTCCTGTACTTTTTTGCCTTTGGTTAAAGCAAAAGTCTGTAGTCACACAACAGTAAGAGCTTGTTTGTACCATGTAATACATCAAAATATTTGTCATTATTTGTAGAATAGACTGATTTGAGATATTTTTTCTGTCTGTTATTTTTACTAAGTTATGCAGATGACAAGATCCCCACCCCCTAATTATAAAACCTATTTTTGATGTTGTCTGCTCGGCCAGAGACAGAAGCCTAAACCACACATGGTACATATGTAATTTCAGTAGCAATCCATGTGAACGCCTTATATAACAGTAATGACTCTTTGTAGAAGGGCTGTGGAATGTTTTGTATGAATATATCATGTGAATAACAAAGTATAGCCGTGTGCTCTCAATGTAACCCCTACATCTAACGATGGGCTATTGAATGTCTAATGCTGCACCCCTTCAAACTATACTCACATAGTCTCAGTAATATGCAGATAGTTGAAACATTTCTGTGCCCCCCGGAAGAGTCGCTGCTGAGTTTGATACTCTGCTGCTGCACTCGTCCCTGTCACAGCTGCATGCATGGGAGCACAGCAAATCTTCCCTGCGGCAGTCGCATCTCTTCATCGCATGGGCATTCTCACCGCCCCGCTGCGCAAAGGGCAGGATGGCTTCTGGAGCAGGCAGCACCACCACCAGGGTAGGGACGAGACGACCCGTGCTGTCTGTCACCCATCCGGGGATTACAGGGAGCACTTGAACATACTGAACTTGTTGCATGATTCCATGTGAGCTGATAATTTGCACGTTTCAGGTGCCACCTCAAAGAAGCCACTGTTGGTAACAGTTTCTCACTTGTTTTGTTCTTAGCAAACAAACCGTAGCCCACGTTCTCCAGAGCTGCTTGCTCATACTGCAGCACAGTGAAGATACCAGTGAGACACAGGCTGCCGCCTCTGAAAAAGCTGCAGTTAGCTACCGTCTAATCATGCCAGTGATACTGAGCAAGGGCGACTTGACTCAGCTACTTCTGGGTTCTTCATTAACGCTTTGGCTAGTCAGGTCTGTCCACGCCATTCATTCAAAGTAATGGGCCTAATTTATAAAGGCACCAATGGGCAGAAATATAGTTACCTCCTAGAGAGTCGTATCCTCTTTAATGTGTGAGTGTGACAAATCCGCAGTGCTGTGTAGTCTACTGGTTTGGGTGCACACCCTCAATGTAGCGGTTTCAGGTTCACATCTGCCTTTACGCTGGCAAAGAAGGGGTTTCAACCTTGCTCTCTTACCTCAAGAGAATGGCCTAAATGCTGAGCTAGGAGATATTGCAAGGGGCTGGCTCCCTCAGTATTTCCCATGGAAGGTGGGCTACTGTCATTAAATGATTAAATAGTCACTGGGCCACAACCACCCTGTGAGACCCCTGTAGTCCAGTGGTTTGGATGCTTTCTCCTAAAAGAGGGCAGGTGCCACTTCAGAACCCCTTTATGCTCCCTCTTGATTGATCACCTACCTCTCAAGTGAATGGCCTAATTGCCTGGCTAGGAGGTAGGGGGATGACATATTCATGGGGCCAGCAGTCCACCCAGCAGCCCGCTGTAGTCTGGGGGGCGTGGTGTGCGCCCAGCGTGTGGGAGGCCGCGGGTTCAAAGCCCCTTTCTTCTTGCTGAGAAGGGATTTGGACTTTGATCTCCTGCCTCTCAGGCAAATTGCCTAGGTGCTGGGCTCGGAGGTTTTCCCATGTGGGGGCTCTCTCGGTCTTTTCTCTTGTGGGAGGGCCGCGTTCCGTTACATATTCATTGGGGCAAAGGCAAAGCAGGCAGGCCTGGCTAGTCTAGTGGCTTGGCAAGCTGCCCAGCATGTGGGAGCTTGGGGTTCAAATCCCCTTGTTTCTTTCTTTCTTCTTCTTCTTGAAGAGAAGGGGCTTGAGCCTTGATGACTTATCTCTCAACTGAAAGGCCTAAGTGCCTGGTGAGTGGGATGTGGGGGATCCCTCAGTCTCTTCTATTGAAGGCAGGCCACTTGCAGTAAATATTACATGAGCATTGGGAACCCCACTCACCAGGATTCCCCGTGTAGTCCTGCGGTCGGGCTCCGTGCCCCCGAAGCAGCGAGCCGCTGGTTCAAATCCCTTTTCCGTTTGTTGAGATCCAGGCTTGGGTCCTTAACCTCTTGCCCCGCGAGCGTTGCGCTTTCGCTATGTATTAACCGGGGGAAAGGAAGCTTTCCAAGCCCTCTATGGTATGGGGGTTAAGGTGTTCGCCTGCCGTGTGCGTGCTCCCGGTTCAACTCCCCTGGGTGCCGTTTGAGACGGCAGGGGGCGCCTCAATCTTTTACCGCTCCAGCCTTCCACTTTAACTATATATTAACCGGGGCAAGCTAAGCTCTCAAGTCCCTCTACGGTACGGGGGTTAGGGCGCTCGCTTGGATTGCGGGTGACCCTGGTTCGCATCCCCGCTCGGCGGGACAGGAGGGCCTCTGGTGGGTGAGAGGAGGCCCCTCCTAGCTGAGCAAGAGGCCCGACACAGGGCCTCTTGCTCTTTTAATTAAAGAGGCAATGCTGCTCTACAGTAAAACCCCCCTCTCACTCTTGTCCACCCTGATCAGGATACACGCCCAGGTTGTGGCAGACCCCAGGGCACTCCCCTGCTCTTTTGAGGGGTGTGAACTGGGGGCCGCCACCTCCTGGGGAGAGTCACTGGCGAGCGATCCCTGTCCGAATCCCCTCTCCGTCCCAAGAAGACAACGGCCTCTTGAGAAAGAGAGGGGCTTCGGACAAGGATGGCCCACCCAAAGGACGGTCGCCTAGGAGGCAGGAAATCCCTGTGCAAATCCCTGCTGAACAGGCAGCTAGGGGATTTGAACCAGGATCTCCCCCAACCCAGGCGAGTATCCTAACCACTGGACTAGAGAGTGAGGGTAGCCGTGAGGCCGGCCCACAGCCCACTTAACTAAAGTGGAACAGCTTCAACGAGCAAGAAGGAAGCGGGCAACCCCCTCGCTAATAGAGAAAGGTCTAGGGGGACACACACACACACACCACCCCCCGGGGAGATTCGAACCCGCATCTCACGCACCCCAGGCACCCAGTGTGACCATCAGCCTACGGAGGGCGTTGCGGCAAAGAGAGTCCCAAATACCGTTTAATTCAAGTGGAACAGCTTTGAAAGGCAAGAAGGGAGGCACCCCCAGAAAGATAGCCACCCAGGCACCAGAGGAGATTTGAACTCACATCTCGCCCACCCAAGGCGCACAGTCTAGCCATCAGCCTACAGAGGGAACGGGGTCTGCCGGAGGCCCAAATACCATTTAATTAAAATGGAACAGCTTCCACAGGCAAGAGAGAAGTTGCCCCCCTCTGGCGATACCCGAAACCTACCAGGCCTGTGGTAGGCGCTCATCTCCAGCCCTCTTTAGCATCAGCAGACCTGGGGAATTGAACCCACAGCCCCCACATGCCACACACGAGGCCCAACCGCTGGACCACGGGAGGAGTGGTGCCGGGCGCTTTGCCTGAACAATAGTTAATTAACGTGGAACACCTTCTACGAGCCAAAAAAGCGAGGGACGCCACGGATTCAATCCAGGACCACATCTTCTCAAGGGTTTTCGCAACAGACGAAGGGAGGATTGGACCCCACAGCGGCCACAAGCCAGACCAGTCGCGTAACCACTGGACTACATAGGAAGCTGCTGAATTGGTTGGCCCAAATAATATTTCATTAAAGTTGAACAGCTTCACGGGCAAGAGGAAGGGATCACGAGACCCCCCCACCACTGGAGCTACGGAACCGCAGAACACAGACAGCCTGTAGGGCAGCGCTCGTCAAAGCCCCCCACAACCTTCCCGGCAGGGAGAAGGGGGATTTGAACGAGCCGGCCTCTTAGCCCCTCTCTGAAGCCTAACCACGGAATCAGAGAGGGAGCCGCAGCCTGTAACTGGGCTCAGGGCCCTTCAATTGAAGTGTAAGAGCTTCAAGTGAGGGTGCTCCCGTCACTCTAGCCCAGCACCCAATGATTAGGGCCCTCACCCGGGCGGTAGGTGAGCCCTTCGCAAATCCCTTGTGCTCGTCCGGCAGAGGGGCGAGTTAGAAGGTGAATGGCCGTAATGCATCAGACCCATAGCCCAGCTAGCCCACTGTCCTGCTTTCCGACGGCGGCCAACGCCGGCTGCTTCAAAGGCAGTGAACAGAAGAGGGCAACTCTCAAGCGATCCGTCCCGTCGGGCCCCCCCTCCCAGCAGCTGGCCGTCAGCGGGCGAAGGACGCCCGGACCACGGGGCTGCGTCCCTGACCGTCTTGGCTAATAGCCACGGATGGACCCATTCGCCACGAACTTTCTCAGTCTTTCTTTTCGAACCCACTTACAGTTTTGGCCCACCCCACCTCCACCGGCAACCACTTCCACAGGCTGAGCGTGCGTTGCGGGGCCAAGTACTGCCTTTGGTTTGGGTTAAAGCTGCTGCCTGCTCATTTCAGCGGGTGACCCCTGTTCTTGCGTTGCGTGAAGGGGTAAATAACACGTCCCGATTCCCGTTCCCCACCCCAGTCATGACTGGCTAGCCCTCTGTCAGATCCAACCTGAACCGTCTCTTTGCCCAGCTGAACCAGAAGCACGCTCCCCCCCACCAACCTCCCTCACCGGCGAGGCCCCGAACCACGAGGTTAAAAGTTACACGAGGGGGCCTCTGCCTCCGTCCCCTGGGCTGTTTTGTGGGGCTTTGGGCCGGTCCCTAACCAGCTCACGCTAAGTCACCTGAGGGGTTCCTGGCCGTGGCTGGCAAGCAGAGGGCTGTACCTGGGAGGGGAAGACGCTGGGTCGATTTCCTTCTCCCCGCCTGATGAGCTGCGGGGAGTTGAAGAGGGCTCTGCAGTCTCTCAAGCGTGAGCCCCAATAATGAAGTAAAGAACCGCCTTAGGAGGCTTGCTCGTTGTAGCTTGTCGGGGCCTGTGCCACTTCCATGAAGTGGTAACTGGCCAGCCTTGCGACATGAATCCCTCTGTAGTCCAGTGGTTTGGGCACTTACCCAGTGCGTGGGTGATGCTGGTTCAATTCCTCCCCCAGCTTGCTGAGGAAGGACTTAAACAGCCATCTCCCTGGTCTCAAGTGAATATCCAGCTTCTGGACTAAGAGGGATTCTCCTGGGGCACGTGGGCCCCTGTGCCTTTCTTTTTCTGCTGAAGCTGTTCCACTTTTACATGACATATTCATGGGGCCAGCAGTCCACCCAGCAGCCCGCTGTAGTCTGGGGGGCGTGGTGTGTGCCCAGCGTGTGGGAGGCCGCGGGTTCAAAGCCCCTTTCTTCTTGCTGAGAAGGGATTTGGACTTTGATCTCCTGCCTCTCAGGCAAATTGCCTAGGTGCTGGGCTCGGAGGTTTTCCCATGTGGGGGCTCTCTCGGTCTTTTCTCTTGTGGGAGGGCCGCGTTCCGTTACATATTCATTGGGGCAAAGGCAAAGCAGGCAGGCTTGGGTAGTCTAGTGGCTTGGCAAGCTGCCCAGCATGTGGGAGCTTGGGGTTCAAATCCCCTTCTTTCTTTCTTTCTTCTTCTTCTTGAAGAGAAGGGGCTTGAGCCTTGATGACTTATCTCTCAACTGAAAGGCCTAAGTGCCTGGTGAGTGGGATGTGGGGGATCCCTCAGTCTCTTCTATTGAAGGCAGGCCACTTGCAGTAAATATTACATGAGCATTGGGAACCCCACTCACCAGGATTCCCCGTGTAGTCCTGCGGTCGGGCTCCGTGCCCCCGAAGCAGCGAGCCGCTGGTTCAAATCCCTTTTCCGTTTGTTGAGATCCAGGCTTGGGTCCTTAACCTCTTGCCCCGCGAGCGTTGCGCTTTCGCTATGTATTAACCGGGGGAAAGGAAGCTTTCCAAGCCCTCTATGGTATGGGGGTTAAGGTGTTCGCCTGCCGTGTGCGTGCTCCCGGTTCAACTCCCCTGGGTGCCGTTTGAGACGGCAGGGGGCGCCTCAATCTTTTACCGCTCCAGCCTTCCACTTTAACTATATATTAACCGGGGCAAGCTAAGCTCTCAAGTCCCTCTACGGTACGGGGGTTAGGGCGCTCGCTTGGATTGCGGGTGACCCTGGTTCGCATCCCCGCTCGGCGGGACAGGAGGGCCTCTGGTGGGTGAGAGGAGGCCCCTCCTAGCTGAGCAAGAGGCCCGACACAGGGCCTCTTGCTCTTTTAATTAAAGAGGCAATGCTGCTCTACAGTAAAACCCCCCTCTCACTCTTGTCCACCCTGATCAGGATACACGCCCAGGTTGTGGCAGACCCCAGGGCACTCCCCTGCTCTTTTGAGGGGTGTGAACTGGGGGCCGCCACCTCCTGGGGAGAGTCACTGGCGAGCGATCCCTGTCCGAATCCCCTCTCCGTCCCAAGAAGACAACGGCCTCTTGAGAAAGAGAGGGGCTTCGGACAAGGATGGCCCACCCAAAGGACGGTCGCCTAGGAGGCAGGAAATCCCTGTGCAAATCCCTGCTGAACAGGCAGCTAGGGGATTTGAACCAGGATCTCCCCCAACCCAGGCGAGTATCCTAACCACTGGACTAGAGAGTGAGGGTAGCCGTGAGGCCGGCCCACAGCCCACTTAACTAAAGTGGAACAGCTTCAACGAGCAAGAAGGAAGCGGGCAACCCCCTCGCTAATAGAGAAAGGTCTAGGGGGACACACACACACACACCACCCCCCGGGGAGATTCGAACCCGCATCTCACGCACCCCAGGCACCCAGTGTGACCATCAGCCTACGGAGGGCGTTGCGGCAAAGAGAGTCCCAAATACCGTTTAATTCAAGTGGAACAGCTTTGAAAGGCAAGAAGGGAGGCACCCCCAGAAAGATAGCCACCCAGGCACCAGAGGAGATTTGAACTCACATCTCGCCCACCCAAGGCGCACAGTCTAGCCATCAGCCTACAGAGGGAACGGGGTCTGCCGGAGGCCCAAATACCATTTAATTAAAATGGAACAGCTTCCACAGGCAAGAGAGAAGTTGCCCCCCTCTGGCGATACCCGAAACCTACCAGGCCTGTGGTAGGCGCTCATCTCCAGCCCTCTTTAGCATCAGCAGACCTGGGGAATTGAACCCACAGCCCCCACATGCCACACACGAGGCCCAACCGCTGGACCACGGGAGGAGTGGTGCCGGGCGCTTTGCCTGAACAATAGTTAATTAACGTGGAACACCTTCTACGAGCCAAAAAAGCGAGGGACGCCACGGATTCAATCCAGGACCACATCTTCTCAAGGGTTTTCGCAACAGACGAAGGGAGGATTGGACCCCACAGCGGCCACAAGCCAGACCAGTCGCGTAACCACTGGACTACATAGGAAGCTGCTGAATTGGTTGGCCCAAATAATATTTCATTAAAGTTGAACAGCTTCACGGGCAAGAGGAAGGGATCACGAGACCCCCCCACCACTGGAGCTACGGAACCGCAGAACACAGACAGCCTGTAGGGCAGCGCTCGTCAAAGCCCCCCACAACCTTCCCGGCAGGGAGAAGGGGGATTTGAACGAGCCGGCCTCTTAGCCCCTCTCTGAAGCCTAACCACGGAATCAGAGAGGGAGCCGCAGCCTGTAACTGGGCTCAGGGCCCTTCAATTGAAGTGTAAGAGCTTCAAGTGAGGGTGCTCCCGTCACTCTAGCCCAGCACCCAATGATTAGGGCCCTCACCCGGGCGGTAGGTGAGCCCTTCGCAAATCCCTTGTGCTCGTCCGGCAGAGGGGCGAGTTAGAAGGTGAATGGCCGTAATGCATCAGACCCATAGCCCAGCTAGCCCACTGTCCTGCTTTCCGACGGCGGCCAACGCCGGCTGCTTCAAAGGCAGTGAACAGAAGAGGGCAACTCTCAAGCGATCCGTCCCGTCGGGCCCCCCCTCCCAGCAGCTGGCCGTCAGCGGGCGAAGGACGCCCGGACCACGGGGCTGCGTCCCTGACCGTCTTGGCTAATAGCCACGGATGGACCCATTCGCCACGAACTTTCTCAGTCTTTCTTTTCGAACCCACTTACAGTTTTGGCCCACCCCACCTCCACCGGCAACCACTTCCACAGGCTGAGCGTGCGTTGCGGGGCCAAGTACTGCCTTTGGTTTGGGTTAAAGCTGCTGCCTGCTCATTTCAGCGGGTGACCCCTGTTCTTGCGTTGCGTGAAGGGGTAAATAACACGTCCCGATTCCCGTTCCCCACCCCAGTCATGACTGGCTAGCCCTCTGTCAGATCCAACCTGAACCGTCTCTTTGCCCAGCTGAACCAGAAGCACGCTCCCCCCCACCAACCTCCCTCACCGGCGAGGCCCCGAACCACGAGGTTAAAAGTTACACGAGGGGGCCTCTGCCTCCGTCCCCTGGGCTGTTTTGTGGGGCTTTGGGCCGGTCCCTAACCAGCTCACGCTAAGTCACCTGAGGGGTTCCTGGCCGTGGCTGGCAAGCAGAGGGCTGTACCTGGGAGGGGAAGACGCTGGGTCGATTTCCTTCTCCCCGCCTGATGAGCTGCGGGGAGTTGAAGAGGGCTCTGCAGTCTCTCAAGCGTGAGCCCCAATAATGAAGTAAAGAACCGCCTTAGGAGGCTTGCTCGTTGTAGCTTGTCGGGGCCTGTGCCACTTCCATGAAGTGGTAACTGGCCAGCCTTGCGACATGAATCCCTCTGTAGTCCAGTGGTTTGGGCACTTACCCAGTGCGTGGGTGATGCTGGTTCAATTCCTCCCCCAGCTTGCTGAGGAAGGACTTAAACAGCCATCTCCCTGGTCTCAAGTGAATATCCAGCTTCTGGACTAAGAGGGATTCTCCTGGGGCACGTGGGCCCCTGTGCCTTTCTTTTTCTGCTGAAGCTGTTCCACTTTTACATGACATATTCATGGGGCCAGCAGTCCACCCAGCAGCCCGCTGTAGTCTGGGGGGCGTGGTGTGTGCCCAGCGTGTGGGAGGCCGCGGGTTCAAAGCCCCTTTCTTCTTGCTGAGAAGGGATTTGGACTTTGATCTCCTGCCTCTCAGGCAAATTGCCTAGGTGCTGGGCTCGGAGGTTTTCCCATGTGGGGGCTCTCTCGGTCTTTTCTCTTGTGGGAGGGCCGCGTTCCGTTACATATTCATTGGGGCAAAGGCAAAGCAGGCAGGCTTGGGTAGTCTAGTGGCTTGGCAAGCTGCCCAGCATGTGGGAGCTTGGGGTTCAAATCCCCTTCTTTCTTTCTTTCTTCTTCTTCTTGAAGAGAAGGGGCTTGAGCCTTGATGACTTATCTCTCAACTGAAAGGCCTAAGTGCCTGGTGAGTGGGATGTGGGGGATCCCTCAGTCTCTTCTATTGAAGGCAGGCCACTTGCAGTAAATATTACATGAGCATTGGGAACCCCACTCACCAGGATTCCCCGTGTAGTCCTGCGGTCGGGCTCCGTGCCCCCGAAGCAGCGAGCCGCTGGTTCAAATCCCTTTTCCGTTTGTTGAGATCCAGGCTTGGGTCCTTAACCTCTTGCCCCGCGAGCGTTGCGCTTTCGCTATGTATTAACCGGGGGAAAGGAAGCTTTCCAAGCCCTCTATGGTATGGGGGTTAAGGTGTTCGCCTGCCGTGTGCGTGCTCCCGGTTCAACTCCCCTGGGTGCCGTTTGAGACGGCAGGGGGCGCCTCAATCTTTTACCGCTCCAGCCTTCCACTTTAACTATATATTAACCGGGGCAAGCTAAGCTCTCAAGTCCCTCTACGGTACGGGGGTTAGGGCGCTCGCTTGGATTGCGGGTGACCCTGGTTCGCATCCCCGCTCGGCGGGACAGGAGGGCCTCTGGTGGGTGAGAGGAGGCCCCTCCTAGCTGAGCAAGAGGCCCGACACAGGGCCTCTTGCTCTTTTAATTAAAGAGGCAATGCTGCTCTACAGTAAAACCCCCCTCTCACTCTTGTCCACCCTGATCAGGATACACGCCCAGGTTGTGGCAGACCCCAGGGCACTCCCCTGCTCTTTTGAGGGGTGTGAACTGGGGGCCACCACCTCCTGGGGAGAGTCACTGGCGAGCGATCCCTGTCCGAATCCCCTCTCCGTCCCAAGAAGACAACGGCCTCTTGAGAAAGAGAGGGGCTTCGGACAAGGATGGCCCACCCAAAGGACGGTCGCCTAGGAGGCAGGAAATCCCTGTGCAAATCCCTGCTGAACAGGCAGCTAGGGGATTTGAACCAGGATCTCCCCCAACCCAGGCGAGTATCCTAACCACTGGACTAGAGAGTGAGGGTAGCCGTGAGGCCGGCCCACAGCCCACTTAACTAAAGTGGAACAGCTTCAACGAGCAAGAAGGAAGCGGGCAACCCCCTCGCTAATAGAGAAAGGTCTAGGGGGACACACACACACACACCACCCCCCGGGGAGATTCGAACCCGCATCTCACGCACCCCAGGCACCCAGTGTGACCATCAGCCTACGGAGGGCGTTGCGGCAAAGAGAGTCCCAAATACCGTTTAATTCAAGTGGAACAGCTTTGAAAGGCAAGAAGGGAGGCACCCCCAGAAAGATAGCCACCCAGGCACCAGAGGAGATTTGAACTCACATCTCGCCCACCCAAGGCGCACAGTCTAGCCATCAGCCTACAGAGGGAACGGGGTCTGCCGGAGGCCCAAATACCATTTAATTAAAATGGAACAGCTTCCACAGGCAAGAGAGAAGTTGCCCCCCTCTGGCGATACCCGAAACCTACCAGGCCTGTGGTAGGCGCTCATCTCCAGCCCTCTTTAGCATCAGCAGACCTGGGGAATTGAACCCACAGCCCCCACATGCCACACACGAGGCCCAACCGCTGGACCACGGGAGGAGTGGTGCCGGGCGCTTTGCCTGAACAATAGTTAATTAACGTGGAACACCTTCTACGAGCCAAAAAAGCGAGGGACGCCACGGATTCAATCCAGGACCACATCTTCTCAAGGGTTTTCGCAACAGACGAAGGGAGGATTGGACCCCACAGCGGCCACAAGCCAGACCAGTCGCGTAACCACTGGACTACATAGGAAGCTGCTGAATTGGTTGGCCCAAATAATATTTCATTAAAGTTGAACAGCTTCACGGGCAAGAGGAAGGGATCACGAGACCCCCCCACCACTGGAGCTACGGAACCGCAGAACACAGACAGCCTGTAGGGCAGCGCTCGTCAAAGCCCCCCACAACCTTCCCGGCAGGGAGAAGGGGGATTTGAACGAGCCGGCCTCTTAGCCCCTCTCTGAAGCCTAACCACGGAATCAGAGAGGGAGCCGCAGCCTGTAACTGGGCTCAGGGCCCTTCAATTGAAGTGTAAGAGCTTCAAGTGAGGGTGCTCCCGTCACTCTAGCCCAGCACCCAATGATTAGGGCCCTCACCCGGGCGGTAGGTGAGCCCTTCGCAAATCCCTTGTGCTCGTCCGGCAGAGGGGCGAGTTAGAAGGTGAATGGCCGTAATGCATCAGACCCATAGCCCAGCTAGCCCACTGTCCTGCTTTCCGACGGCGGCCAACGCCGGCTGCTTCAAAGGCAGTGAACAGAAGAGGGCAACTCTCAAGCGATCCGTCCCGTCGGGCCCCCCCTCCCAGCAGCTGGCCGTCAGCGGGCGAAGGACGCCCGGACCACGGGGCTGCGTCCCTGACCGTCTTGGCTAATAGCCACGGATGGACCCATTCGCCACGAACTTTCTCAGTCTTTCTTTTCGAACCCACTTACAGTTTTGGCCCACCCCACCTCCACCGGCAACCACTTCCACAGGCTGAGCGTGCGTTGCGGGGCCAAGTACTGCCTTTGGTTTGGGTTAAAGCTGCTGCCTGCTCATTTCAGCGGGTGACCCCTGTTCTTGCGTTGCGTGAAGGGGTAAATAACACGTCCCGATTCCCGTTCCCCACCCCAGTCATGACTGGCTAGCCCTCTGTCAGATCCAACCTGAACCGTCTCTTTGCCCAGCTGAACCAGAAGCACGCTCCCCCCCACCAACCTCCCTCACCGGCGAGGCCCCGAACCACGAGGTTAAAAGTTACACGAGGGGGCCTCTGCCTCCGTCCCCTGGGCTGTTTTGTGGGGCTTTGGGCCGGTCCCTAACCAGCTCACGCTAAGTCACCTGAGGGGTTCCTGGCCGTGGCTGGCAAGCAGAGGGCTGTACCTGGGAGGGGAAGACGCTGGGTCGATTTCCTTCTCCCCGCCTGATGAGCTGCGGGGAGTTGAAGAGGGCTCTGCAGTCTCTCAAGCGTGAGCCCCAATAATGAAGTAAAGAACCGCCTTAGGAGGCTTGCTCGTTGTAGCTTGTCGGGGCCTGTGCCACTTCCATGAAGTGGTAACTGGCCAGCCTTGCGACATGAATCCCTCTGTAGTCCAGTGGTTTGGGCACTTACCCAGTGCGTGGGTGATGCTGGTTCAATTCCTCCCCCAGCTTGCTGAGGAAGGACTTAAACAGCCATCTCCCTGGTCTCAAGTGAATATCCAGCTTCTGGACTAAGAGGGATTCTCCTGGGGCACGTGGGCCCCTGTGCCTTTCTTTTTCTGCTGAAGCTGTTCCACTTTTACATGACATATTCATGGGGCCAGCAGTCCACCCAGCAGCCCGCTGTAGTCTGGGGGGCGTGGTGTGCGCCCAGCGTGTGGGAGGCCGTGGGTTCAAAGCCCCTTTCTTCTTGCTGAGAAGGGATTTGGACTTTGATCTCCTGCCTCTCAGGCAAATTGCCTAGGTGCTGGGCTCGGAGGTTTTCCCATGTGGGGGCTCTCTCGGTCTTTTCTCTTGTGGGAGGGCCGCGTTCCGTTACATATTCATTGGGGCAAAGGCAAAGCAGGCAGGCTTGGGTAGTCTAGTGGCTTGGCAAGCTGCCCAGCATGTGGGAGCTTGGGGTTCAAATCCCCTTCTTTCTTTCTTTCTTTCTTCTTCTTCTTGAAGAGAAGGGGCTTGAGCCTTGATGACTTATCTCTCAACTGAAAGGCCTAAGTGCCTGGTGAGTGGGATGTGGGGGATCCCTCAGTCTCTTCTATTGAAGGCAGGCCACTTGCAGTAAATATTACATGAGCATTGGGAACCCCACTCACCAGGATTCCCCGTGTAGTCCTGCGGTCGGGCTCCGTGCCCCCGAAGCAGCGAGCCGCTGGTTCAAATCCCTTTTCCGTTTGTTGAGATCCAGGCTTGGGTCCTTAACCTCTTGCCCCGCGAGCGTTGCGCTTTCGCTATGTATTAACCGGGGGAAAGGAAGCTTTCCAAGCCCTCTATGGTATGGGGGTTAAGGTGTTCGCCTGCCGTGTGCGTGCTCCCGGTTCAACTCCCCTGGGTGCCGTTTGAGACGGCAGGGGGCGCCTCAATCTTTTACCGCTCCAGCCTTCCACTTTAACTATATATTAACCGGGGCAAGCTAAGCTCTCAAGTCCCTCTACGGTACGGGGGTTAGGGCGCTCGCTTGGATTGCGGGTGACCCTGGTTCGCATCCCCGCTCGGCGGGACAGGAGGGCCTCTGGTGGGTGAGAGGAGGCCCCTCCTAGCTGAGCAAGAGGCCCGACACAGGGCCTCTTGCTCTTTTAATTAAAGAGGCAATGCTGCTCTACAGTAAAACCCCCCTCTCACTCTTGTCCACCCTGATCAGGATACACGCCCAGGTTGTGGCAGACCCCAGGGCACTCCCCTGCTCTTTTGAGGGGTGTGAACTGGGGGCCGCCACCTCCTGGGGAGAGTCACTGGCGAGCGATCCCTGTCCGAATCCCCTCTCCGTCCCAAGAAGACAACGGCCTCTTGAGAAAGAGAGGGGCTTCGGACAAGGATGGCCCACCCAAAGGACGGTCGCCTAGGAGGCAGGAAATCCCTGTGCAAATCCCTGCTGAACAGGCAGCTAGGGGATTTGAACCAGGATCTCCCCCAACCCAGGCGAGTATCCTAACCACTGGACTAGAGAGTGAGGGTAGCCGTGAGGCCGGCCCACAGCCCACTTAACTAAAGTGGAACAGCTTCAACGAGCAAGAAGGAAGCGGGCAACCCCCTCGCTAATAGAGAAAGGTCTAGGGGGACACACACACACACACCACCCCCCGGGGAGATTCGAACCCGCATCTCACGCACCCCAGGCACCCAGTGTGACCATCAGCCTACGGAGGGCGTTGCGGCAAAGAGAGTCCCAAATACCGTTTAATTCAAGTGGAACAGCTTTGAAAGGCAAGAAGGGAGGCACCCCCAGAAAGATAGCCACCCAGGCACCAGAGGAGATTTGAACTCACATCTCGCCCACCCAAGGCGCACAGTCTAGCCATCAGCCTACAGAGGGAACGGGGTCTGCCGGAGGCCCAAATACCATTTAATTAAAATGGAACAGCTTCCACAGGCAAGAGAGAAGTTGCCCCCCTCTGGCGATACCCGAAACCTACCAGGCCTGTGGTAGGCGCTCATCTCCAGCCCTCTTTAGCATCAGCAGACCTGGGGAATTGAACCCACAGCCCCCACATGCCACACACGAGGCCCAACCGCTGGACCACGGGAGGAGTGGTGCCGGGCGCTTTGCCTGAACAATAGTTAATTAACGTGGAACACCTTCTACGAGCCAAAAAAGCGAGGGACGCCACGGATTCAATCCAGGACCACATCTTCTCAAGGGTTTTCGCAACAGACGAAGGGAGGATTGGACCCCACAGCGGCCACAAGCCAGACCAGTCGCGTAACCACTGGACTACATAGGAAGCTGCTGAATTGGTTGGCCCAAATAATATTTCATTAAAGTTGAACAGCTTCACGGGCAAGAGGAAGGGATCACGAGACCCCCCCACCACTGGAGCTACGGAACCGCAGAACACAGACAGCCTGTAGGGCAGCGCTCGTCAAAGCCCCCCACAACCTTCCCGGCAGGGAGAAGGGGGATTTGAACGAGCCGGCCTCTTAGCCCCTCTCTGAAGCCTAACCACGGAATCAGAGAGGGAGCCGCAGCCTGTAACTGGGCTCAGGGCCCTTCAATTGAAGTGTAAGAGCTTCAAGTGAGGGTGCTCCCGTCACTCTAGCCCAGCACCCAATGATTAGGGCCCTCACCCGGGCGGTAGGTGAGCCCTTCGCAAATCCCTTGTGCTCGTCCGGCAGAGGGGCGAGTTAGAAGGTGAATGGCCGTAATGCATCAGACCCATAGCCCAGCTAGCCCACTGTCCTGCTTTCCGACGGCGGCCAACGCCGGCTGCTTCAAAGGCAGTGAACAGAAGAGGGCAACTCTCAAGCGATCCGTCCCGTCGGGCCCCCCCTCCCAGCAGCTGGCCGTCAGCGGGCGAAGGACGCCCGGACCACGGGGCTGCGTCCCTGACCGTCTTGGCTAATAGCCACGGATGGACCCATTCGCCACGAACTTTCTCAGTCTTTCTTTTCGAACCCACTTACAGTTTTGGCCCACCCCACCTCCACCGGCAACCACTTCCACAGGCTGAGCGTGCGTTGCGGGGCCAAGTACTGCCTTTGGTTTGGGTTAAAGCTGCTGCCTGCTCATTTCAGCGGGTGACCCCTGTTCTTGCGTTGCGTGAAGGGGTAAATAACACGTCCCGATTCCCGTTCCCCACCCCAGTCATGACTGGCTAGCCCTCTGTCAGATCCAACCTGAACCGTCTCTTTGCCCAGCTGAACCAGAAGCACGCTCCCCCCCACCAACCTCCCTCACCGGCGAGGCCCCGAACCACGAGGTTAAAAGTTACACGAGGGGGCCTCTGCCTCCGTCCCCTGGGCTGTTTTGTGGGGCTTTGGGCCGGTCCCTAACCAGCTCACGCTAAGTCACCTGAGGGGTTCCTGGCCGTGGCTGGCAAGCAGAGGGCTGTACCTGGGAGGGGAAGACGCTGGGTCGATTTCCTTCTCCCCGCCTGATGAGCTGCGGGGAGTTGAAGAGGGCTCTGCAGTCTCTCAAGCGTGAGCCCCAATAATGAAGTAAAGAACCGCCTTAGGAGGCTTGCTCGTTGTAGCTTGTCGGGGCCTGTGCCACTTCCATGAAGTGGTAACTGGCCAGCCTTGCGACATGAATCCCTCTGTAGTCCAGTGGTTTGGGCACTTACCCAGTGCGTGGGTGATGCTGGTTCAATTCCTCCCCCAGCTTGCTGAGGAAGGACTTAAACAGCCATCTCCCTGGTCTCAAGTGAATATCCAGCTTCTGGACTAAGAGGGATTCTCCTGGGGCACGTGGGCCCCTGTGCCTTTCTTTTTCTGCTGAAGCTGTTCCACTTTTACATGACATATTCATGGGGCCAGCAGTCCACCCAGCAGCCCGCTGTAGTCTGGGGGGCGTGGTGTGCGCCCAGCGTGTGGGAGGCCGTGGGTTCAAAGCCCCTTTCTTCTTGCTGAGAAGGGATTTGGACTTTGATCTCCTGCCTCTCAGGCAAATTGCCTAGGTGCTGGGCTCGGAGGTTTTCCCATGTGGGGGCTCTCTCGGTCTTTTCTCTTGTGGGAGGGCCGCGTTCCGTTACATATTCATTGGGGCAAAGGCAAAGCAGGCAGGCTTGGGTAGTCTAGTGGCTTGGCAAGCTGCCCAGCATGTGGGAGCTTGGGGTTCAAATCCCCTTCTTTCTTTCTTTCTTTCTTCTTCTTCTTGAAGAGAAGGGGCTTGAGCCTTGATGACTTATCTCTCAACTGAAAGGCCTAAGTGCCTGGTGAGTGGGATGTGGGGGATCCCTCAGTCTCTTCTATTGAAGGCAGGCCACTTGCAGTAAATATTACATGAGCATTGGGAACCCCACTCACCAGGATTCCCCGTGTAGTCCTGCGGTCGGGCTCCGTGCCCCCGAAGCAGCGAGCCGCTGGTTCAAATCCCTTTTCCGTTTGTTGAGATCCAGGCTTGGGTCCTTAACCTCTTGCCCCGCGAGCGTTGCGCTTTCGCTATGTATTAACCGGGGGAAAGGAAGCTTTCCAAGCCCTCTATGGTATGGGGGTTAAGGTGTTCGCCTGCCGTGTGCGTGCTCCCGGTTCAACTCCCCTGGGTGCCGTTTGAGACGGCAGGGGGCGCCTCAATCTTTTACCGCTCCAGCCTTCCACTTTAACTATATATTAACCGGGGCAAGCTAAGCTCTCAAGTCCCTCTACGGTACGGGGGTTAGGGCGCTCGCTTGGATTGCGGGTGACCCTGGTTCGCATCCCCGCTCGGCGGGACAGGAGGGCCTCTGGTGGGTGAGAGGAGGCCCCTCCTAGCTGAGCAAGAGGCCCGACACAGGGCCTCTTGCTCTTTTAATTAAAGAGGCAATGCTGCTCTACAGTAAAACCCCCCTCTCACTCTTGTCCACCCTGATCAGGATACACGCCCAGGTTGTGGCAGACCCCAGGGCACTCCCCTGCTCTTTTGAGGGGTGTGAACTGGGGGCCGCCACCTCCTGGGGAGAGTCACTGGCGAGCGATCCCTGTCCGAATCCCCTCTCCGTCCCAAGAAGACAACGGCCTCTTGAGAAAGAGAGGGGCTTCGGACAAGGATGGCCCACCCAAAGGACGGTCGCCTAGGAGGCAGGAAATCCCTGTGCAAATCCCTGCTGAACAGGCAGCTAGGGGATTTGAACCAGGATCTCCCCCAACCCAGGCGAGTATCCTAACCACTGGACTAGAGAGTGAGGGTAGCCGTGAGGCCGGCCCACAGCCCACTTAACTAAAGTGGAACAGCTTCAACGAGCAAGAAGGAAGCGGGCAACCCCCTCGCTAATAGAGAAAGGTCTAGGGGGACACACACACACACACCACCCCCCGGGGAGATTCGAACCCGCATCTCACGCACCCCAGGCACCCAGTGTGACCATCAGCCTACGGAGGGCGTTGCGGCAAAGAGAGTCCCAAATACCGTTTAATTCAAGTGGAACAGCTTTGAAAGGCAAGAAGGGAGGCACCCCCAGAAAGATAGCCACCCAGGCACCAGAGGAGATTTGAACTCACATCTCGCCCACCCAAGGCGCACAGTCTAGCCATCAGCCTACAGAGGGAACGGGGTCTGCCGGAGGCCCAAATACCATTTAATTAAAATGGAACAGCTTCCACAGGCAAGAGAGAAGTTGCCCCCCTCTGGCGATACCCGAAACCTACCAGGCCTGTGGTAGGCGCTCATCTCCAGCCCTCTTTAGCATCAGCAGACCTGGGGAATTGAACCCACAGCCCCCACATGCCACACACGAGGCCCAACCGCTGGACCACGGGAGGAGTGGTGCCGGGCGCTTTGCCTGAACAATAGTTAATTAACGTGGAACACCTTCTACGAGCCAAAAAAGCGAGGGACGCCACGGATTCAATCCAGGACCACATCTTCTCAAGGGTTTTCGCAACAGACGAAGGGAGGATTGGACCCCACAGCGGCCACAAGCCAGACCAGTCGCGTAACCACTGGACTACATAGGAAGCTGCTGAATTGGTTGGCCCAAATAATATTTCATTAAAGTTGAACAGCTTCACGGGCAAGAGGAAGGGATCACGAGACCCCCCCACCACTGGAGCTACGGAACCGCAGAACACAGACAGCCTGTAGGGCAGCGCTCGTCAAAGCCCCCCACAACCTTCCCGGCAGGGAGAAGGGGGATTTGAACGAGCCGGCCTCTTAGCCCCTCTCTGAAGCCTAACCACGGAATCAGAGAGGGAGCCGCAGCCTGTAACTGGGCTCAGGGCCCTTCAATTGAAGTGTAAGAGCTTCAAGTGAGGGTGCTCCCGTCACTCTAGCCCAGCACCCAATGATTAGGGCCCTCACCCGGGCGGTAGGTGAGCCCTTCGCAAATCCCTTGTGCTCGTCCGGCAGAGGGGCGAGTTAGAAGGTGAATGGCCGTAATGCATCAGACCCATAGCCCAGCTAGCCCACTGTCCTGCTTTCCGACGGCGGCCAACGCCGGCTGCTTCAAAGGCAGTGAACAGAAGAGGGCAACTCTCAAGCGATCCGTCCCGTCGGGCCCCCCCTCCCAGCAGCTGGCCGTCAGCGGGCGAAGGACGCCCGGACCACGGGGCTGCGTCCCTGACCGTCTTGGCTAATAGCCACGGATGGACCCATTCGCCACGAACTTTCTCAGTCTTTCTTTTCGAACCCACTTACAGTTTTGGCCCACCCCACCTCCACCGGCAACCACTTCCACAGGCTGAGCGTGCGTTGCGGGGCCAAGTACTGCCTTTGGTTTGGGTTAAAGCTGCTGCCTGCTCATTTCAGCGGGTGACCCCTGTTCTTGCGTTGCGTGAAGGGGTAAATAACACGTCCCGATTCCCGTTCCCCACCCCAGTCATGACTGGCTAGCCCTCTGTCAGATCCAACCTGAACCGTCTCTTTGCCCAGCTGAACCAGAAGCACGCTCCCCCCCACCAACCTCCCTCACCGGCGAGGCCCCGAACCACGAGGTTAAAAGTTACACGAGGGGGCCTCTGCCTCCGTCCCCTGGGCTGTTTTGTGGGGCTTTGGGCCGGTCCCTAACCAGCTCACGCTAAGTCACCTGAGGGGTTCCTGGCCGTGGCTGGCAAGCAGAGGGCTGTACCTGGGAGGGGAAGACGCTGGGTCGATTTCCTTCTCCCCGCCTGATGAGCTGCGGGGAGTTGAAGAGGGCTCTGCAGTCTCTCAAGCGTGAGCCCCAATAATGAAGTAAAGAACCGCCTTAGGAGGCTTGCTCGTTGTAGCTTGTCGGGGCCTGTGCCACTTCCATGAAGTGGTAACTGGCCAGCCTTGCGACATGAATCCCTCTGTAGTCCAGTGGTTTGGGCACTTACCCAGTGCGTGGGTGATGCTGGTTCAATTCCTCCCCCAGCTTGCTGAGGAAGGACTTAAACAGCCATCTCCCTGGTCTCAAGTGAATATCCAGCTTCTGGACTAAGAGGGATTCTCCTGGGGCACGTGGGCCCCTGTGCCTTTCTTTTTCTGCTGAAGCTGTTCCACTTTTACATGACATATTCATGGGGCCAGCAGTCCACCCAGCAGCCCGCTGTAGTCTGGGGGGCGTGGTGTGCGCCCAGCGTGTGGGAGGCCGCGGGTTCAAAGCCCCTTTCTTCTTGCTGAGAAGGGATTTGGACTTTGATCTCCTGCCTCTCAGGCAAATTGCCTAGGTGCTGGGCTCGGAGGTTTTCCCATGTGGGGGCTCTCTCGGTCTTTTCTCTTGTGGGAGGGCCGCGTTCCGTTACATATTCATTGGGGCAAAGGCAAAGCAGGCAGGCTTGGGTAGTCTAGTGGCTTGGCAAGCTGCCCAGCATGTGGGAGCTTGGGGTTCAAATCCCCTTCTTTCTTTCTTTCTTTCTTTCTTCTTCTTCTTGAAGAGAAGGGGCTTGAGCCTTGATGACTTATCTCTCAACTGAAAGGCCTAAGTGCCTGGTGAGTGGGATGTGGGGGATCCCTCAGTCTCTTCTATTGAAGGCAGGCCACTTGCAGTAAATATTACATGAGCATTGGGAACCCCACTCACCAGGATTCCCCGTGTAGTCCTGCGGTCGGGCTCCGTGCCCCCGAAGCAGCGAGCCGCTGGTTCAAATCCCTTTTCCGTTTGTTGAGATCCAGGCTTGGGTCCTTAACCTCTTGCCCCGCGAGCGTTGCGCTTTCGCTATGTATTAACCGGGGGAAAGGAAGCTTTCCAAGCCCTCTATGGTATGGGGGTTAAGGTGTTCGCCTGCCGTGTGCGTGCTCCCGGTTCAACTCCCCTGGGTGCCGTTTGAGACGGCAGGGGGCGCCTCAATCTTTTACCGCTCCAGCCTTCCACTTTAACTATATATTAACCGGGGCAAGCTAAGCTCTCAAGTCCCTCTACGGTACGGGGGTTAGGGCGCTCGCTTGGATTGCGGGTGACCCTGGTTCGCATCCCCGCTCGGCGGGACAGGAGGGCCTCTGGTGGGTGAGAGGAGGCCCCTCCTAGCTGAGCAAGAGGCCCGACACAGGGCCTCTTGCTCTTTTAATTAAAGAGGCAATGCTGCTCTACAGTAAAACCCCCCTCTCACTCTTGTCCACCCTGATCAGGATACACGCCCAGGTTGTGGCAGACCCCAGGGCACTCCCCTGCTCTTTTGAGGGGTGTGAACTGGGGGCCGCCACCTCCTGGGGAGAGTCACTGGCGAGCGATCCCTGTCCGAATCCCCTCTCCGTCCCAAGAAGACAACGGCCTCTTGAGAAAGAGAGGGGCTTCGGACAAGGATGGCCCACCCAAAGGACGGTCGCCTAGGAGGCAGGAAATCCCTGTGCAAATCCCTGCTGAACAGGCAGCTAGGGGATTTGAACCAGGATCTCCCCCAACCCAGGCGAGTATCCTAACCACTGGACTAGAGAGTGAGGGTAGCCGTGAGGCCGGCCCACAGCCCACTTAACTAAAGTGGAACAGCTTCAACGAGCAAGAAGGAAGCGGGCAACCCCCTCGCTAATAGAGAAAGGTCTAGGGGGACACACACACACACACCACCCCCCGGGGAGATTCGAACCCGCATCTCACGCACCCCAGGCACCCAGTGTGACCATCAGCCTACGGAGGGCGTTGCGGCAAAGAGAGTCCCAAATACCGTTTAATTCAAGTGGAACAGCTTTGAAAGGCAAGAAGGGAGGCACCCCCAGAAAGATAGCCACCCAGGCACCAGAGGAGATTTGAACTCACATCTCGCCCACCCAAGGCGCACAGTCTAGCCATCAGCCTACAGAGGGAACGGGGTCTGCCGGAGGCCCAAATACCATTTAATTAAAATGGAACAGCTTCCACAGGCAAGAGAGAAGTTGCCCCCCTCTGGCGATACCCGAAACCTACCAGGCCTGTGGTAGGCGCTCATCTCCAGCCCTCTTTAGCATCAGCAGACCTGGGGAATTGAACCCACAGCCCCCACATGCCACACACGAGGCCCAACCGCTGGACCACGGGAGGAGTGGTGCCGGGCGCTTTGCCTGAACAATAGTTAATTAACGTGGAACACCTTCTACGAGCCAAAAAAGCGAGGGACGCCACGGATTCAATCCAGGACCACATCTTCTCAAGGGTTTTCGCAACAGACGAAGGGAGGATTGGACCCCACAGCGGCCACAAGCCAGACCAGTCGCGTAACCACTGGACTACATAGGAAGCTGCTGAATTGGTTGGCCCAAATAATATTTCATTAAAGTTGAACAGCTTCACGGGCAAGAGGAAGGGATCACGAGACCCCCCCACCACTGGAGCTACGGAACCGCAGAACACAGACAGCCTGTAGGGCAGCGCTCGTCAAAGCCCCCCACAACCTTCCCGGCAGGGAGAAGGGGGATTTGAACGAGCCGGCCTCTTAGCCCCTCTCTGAAGCCTAACCACGGAATCAGAGAGGGAGCCGCAGCCTGTAACTGGGCTCAGGGCCCTTCAATTGAAGTGTAAGAGCTTCAAGTGAGGGTGCTCCCGTCACTCTAGCCCAGCACCCAATGATTAGGGCCCTCACCCGGGCGGTAGGTGAGCCCTTCGCAAATCCCTTGTGCTCGTCCGGCAGAGGGGCGAGTTAGAAGGTGAATGGCCGTAATGCATCAGACCCATAGCCCAGCTAGCCCACTGTCCTGCTTTCCGACGGCGGCCAACGCCGGCTGCTTCAAAGGCAGTGAACAGAAGAGGGCAACTCTCAAGCGATCCGTCCCGTCGGGCCCCCCCTCCCAGCAGCTGGCCGTCAGCGGGCGAAGGACGCCCGGACCACGGGGCTGCGTCCCTGACCGTCTTGGCTAATAGCCACGGATGGACCCATTCGCCACGAACTTTCTCAGTCTTTCTTTTCGAACCCACTTACAGTTTTGGCCCACCCCACCTCCACCGGCAACCACTTCCACAGGCTGAGCGTGCGTTGCGGGGCCAAGTACTGCCTTTGGTTTGGGTTAAAGCTGCTGCCTGCTCATTTCAGCGGGTGACCCCTGTTCTTGCGTTGCGTGAAGGGGTAAATAACACGTCCCGATTCCCGTTCCCCACCCCAGTCATGACTGGCTAGCCCTCTGTCAGATCCAACCTGAACCGTCTCTTTGCCCAGCTGAACCAGAAGCACGCTCCCCCCCACCAACCTCCCTCACCGGCGAGGCCCCGAACCACGAGGTTAAAAGTTACACGAGGGGGCCTCTGCCTCCGTCCCCTGGGCTGTTTTGTGGGGCTTTGGGCCGGTCCCTAACCAGCTCACGCTAAGTCACCTGAGGGGTTCCTGGCCGTGGCTGGCAAGCAGAGGGCTGTACCTGGGAGGGGAAGACGCTGGGTCGATTTCCTTCTCCCCGCCTGATGAGCTGCGGGGAGTTGAAGAGGGCTCTGCAGTCTCTCAAGCGTGAGCCCCAATAATGAAGTAAAGAACCGCCTTAGGAGGCTTGCTCGTTGTAGCTTGTCGGGGCCTGTGCCACTTCCATGAAGTGGTAACTGGCCAGCCTTGCGACATGAATCCCTCTGTAGTCCAGTGGTTTGGGCACTTACCCAGTGCGTGGGTGATGCTGGTTCAATTCCTCCCCCAGCTTGCTGAGGAAGGACTTAAACAGCCATCTCCCTGGTCTCAAGTGAATATCCAGCTTCTGGACTAAGAGGGATTCTCCTGGGGCACGTGGGCCCCTGTGCCTTTCTTTTTCTGCTGAAGCTGTTCCACTTTTACATGACATATTCATGGGGCCAGCAGTCCACCCAGCAGCCCGCTGTAGTCTGGGGGGCGTGGTGTGCGCCCAGCGTGTGGGAGGCCGCGGGTTCAAAGCCCCTTTCTTCTTGCTGAGAAGGGATTTGGACTTTGATCTCCTGCCTCTCAGGCAAATTGCCTAGGTGCTGGGCTCGGAGGTTTTCCCATGTGGGGGCTCTCTCGGTCTTTTCTCTTGTGGGAGGGCCGCGTTCCGTTACATATTCATTGGGGCAAAGGCAAAGCAGGCAGGCTTGGGTAGTCTAGTGGCTTGGCAAGCTGCCCAGCATGTGGGAGCTTGGGGTTCAAATCCCCTTCTTTCTTTCTTTCTTTCTTCTTCTTCTTGAAGAGAAGGGGCTTGAGCCTTGATGACTTATCTCTCAACTGAAAGGCCTAAGTGCCTGGTGAGTGGGATGTGGGGGATCCCTCAGTCTCTTCTATTGAAGGCAGGCCACTTGCAGTAAATATTACATGAGCATTGGGAACCCCACTCACCAGGATTCCCCGTGTAGTCCTGCGGTCGGGCTCCGTGCCCCCGAAGCAGCGAGCCGCTGGTTCAAATCCCTTTTCCGTTTGTTGAGATCCAGGCTTGGGTCCTTAACCTCTTGCCCCGCGAGCGTTGCGCTTTCGCTATGTATTAACCGGGGGAAAGGAAGCTTTCCAAGCCCTCTATGGTATGGGGGTTAAGGTGTTCGCCTGCCGTGTGCGTGCTCCCGGTTCAACTCCCCTGGGTGCCGTTTGAGACGGCAGGGGGCGCCTCAATCTTTTACCGCTCCAGCCTTCCACTTTAACTATATATTAACCGGGGCAAGCTAAGCTCTCAAGTCCCTCTACGGTACGGGGGTTAGGGCGCTCGCTTGGATTGCGGGTGACCCTGGTTCGCATCCCCGCTCGGCGGGACAGGAGGGCCTCTGGTGGGTGAGAGGAGGCCCCTCCTAGCTGAGCAAGAGGCCCGACACAGGGCCTCTTGCTCTTTTAATTAAAGAGGCAATGCTGCTCTACAGTAAAACCCCCCTCTCACTCTTGTCCACCCTGATCAGGATACACGCCCAGGTTGTGGCAGACCCCAGGGCACTCCCCTGCTCTTTTGAGGGGTGTGAACTGGGGGCCGCCACCTCCTGGGGAGAGTCACTGGCGAGCGATCCCTGTCCGAATCCCCTCTCCGTCCCAAGAAGACAACGGCCTCTTGAGAAAGAGAGGGGCTTCGGACAAGGATGGCCCACCCAAAGGACGGTCGCCTAGGAGGCAGGAAATCCCTGTGCAAATCCCTGCTGAACAGGCAGCTAGGGGATTTGAACCAGGATCTCCCCCAACCCAGGCGAGTATCCTAACCACTGGACTAGAGAGTGAGGGTAGCCGTGAGGCCGGCCCACAGCCCACTTAACTAAAGTGGAACAGCTTCAACGAGCAAGAAGGAAGCGGGCAACCCCCTCGCTAATAGAGAAAGGTCTAGGGGGACACACACACACACACCACCCCCCGGGGAGATTCGAACCCGCATCTCACGCACCCCAGGCACCCAGTGTGACCATCAGCCTACGGAGGGCGTTGCGGCAAAGAGAGTCCCAAATACCGTTTAATTCAAGTGGAACAGCTTTGAAAGGCAAGAAGGGAGGCACCCCCAGAAAGATAGCCACCCAGGCACCAGAGGAGATTTGAACTCACATCTCGCCCACCCAAGGCGCACAGTCTAGCCATCAGCCTACAGAGGGAACGGGGTCTGCCGGAGGCCCAAATACCATTTAATTAAAATGGAACAGCTTCCACAGGCAAGAGAGAAGTTGCCCCCCTCTGGCGATACCCGAAACCTACCAGGCCTGTGGTAGGCGCTCATCTCCAGCCCTCTTTAGCATCAGCAGACCTGGGGAATTGAACCCACAGCCCCCACATGCCACACACGAGGCCCAACCGCTGGACCACGGGAGGAGTGGTGCCGGGCGCTTTGCCTGAACAATAGTTAATTAACGTGGAACACCTTCTACGAGCCAAAAAAGCGAGGGACGCCACGGATTCAATCCAGGACCACATCTTCTCAAGGGTTTTCGCAACAGACGAAGGGAGGATTGGACCCCACAGCGGCCACAAGCCAGACCAGTCGCGTAACCACTGGACTACATAGGAAGCTGCTGAATTGGTTGGCCCAAATAATATTTCATTAAAGTTGAACAGCTTCACGGGCAAGAGGAAGGGATCACGAGACCCCCCCACCACTGGAGCTACGGAACCGCAGAACACAGACAGCCTGTAGGGCAGCGCTCGTCAAAGCCCCCCACAACCTTCCCGGCAGGGAGAAGGGGGATTTGAACGAGCCGGCCTCTTAGCCCCTCTCTGAAGCCTAACCACGGAATCAGAGAGGGAGCCGCAGCCTGTAACTGGGCTCAGGGCCCTTCAATTGAAGTGTAAGAGCTTCAAGTGAGGGTGCTCCCGTCACTCTAGCCCAGCACCCAATGATTAGGGCCCTCACCCGGGCGGTAGGTGAGCCCTTCGCAAATCCCTTGTGCTCGTCCGGCAGAGGGGCGAGTTAGAAGGTGAATGGCCGTAATGCATCAGACCCATAGCCCAGCTAGCCCACTGTCCTGCTTTCCGACGGCGGCCAACGCCGGCTGCTTCAAAGGCAGTGAACAGAAGAGGGCAACTCTCAAGCGATCCGTCCCGTCGGGCCCCCCCTCCCAGCAGCTGGCCGTCAGCGGGCGAAGGACGCCCGGACCACGGGGCTGCGTCCCTGACCGTCTTGGCTAATAGCCACGGATGGACCCATTCGCCACGAACTTTCTCAGTCTTTCTTTTCGAACCCACTTACAGTTTTGGCCCACCCCACCTCCACCGGCAACCACTTCCACAGGCTGAGCGTGCGTTGCGGGGCCAAGTACTGCCTTTGGTTTGGGTTAAAGCTGCTGCCTGCTCATTTCAGCGGGTGACCCCTGTTCTTGCGTTGCGTGAAGGGGTAAATAACACGTCCCGATTCCCGTTCCCCACCCCAGTCATGACTGGCTAGCCCTCTGTCAGATCCAACCTGAACCGTCTCTTTGCCCAGCTGAACCAGAAGCACGCTCCCCCCCACCAACCTCCCTCACCGGCGAGGCCCCGAACCACGAGGTTAAAAGTTACACGAGGGGGCCTCTGCCTCCGTCCCCTGGGCTGTTTTGTGGGGCTTTGGGCCGGTCCCTAACCAGCTCACGCTAAGTCACCTGAGGGGTTCCTGGCCGTGGCTGGCAAGCAGAGGGCTGTACCTGGGAGGGGAAGACGCTGGGTCGATTTCCTTCTCCCCGCCTGATGAGCTGCGGGGAGTTGAAGAGGGCTCTGCAGTCTCTCAAGCGTGAGCCCCAATAATGAAGTAAAGAACCGCCTTAGGAGGCTTGCTCGTTGTAGCTTGTCGGGGCCTGTGCCACTTCCATGAAGTGGTAACTGGCCAGCCTTGCGACATGAATCCCTCTGTAGTCCAGTGGTTTGGGCACTTACCCAGTGCGTGGGTGATGCTGGTTCAATTCCTCCCCCAGCTTGCTGAGGAAGGACTTAAACAGCCATCTCCCTGGTCTCAAGTGAATATCCAGCTTCTGGACTAAGAGGGATTCTCCTGGGGCACGTGGGCCCCTGTGCCTTTCTTTTTCTGCTGAAGCTGTTCCACTTTTACATGACATATTCATGGGGCCAGCAGTCCACCCAGCAGCCCGCTGTAGTCTGGGGGGCGTGGTGTGCGCCCAGCGTGTGGGAGGCCGCGGGTTCAAAGCCCCTTTCTTCTTGCTGAGAAGGGATTTGGACTTTGATCTCCTGCCTCTCAGGCAAATTGCCTAGGTGCTGGGCTCGGAGGTTTTCCCATGTGGGGGCTCTCTCGGTCTTTTCTCTTGTGGGAGGGCCGCGTTCCGTTACATATTCATTGGGGCAAAGGCAAAGCAGGCAGGCTTGGGTAGTCTAGTGGCTTGGCAAGCTGCCCAGCATGTGGGAGCTTGGGGTTCAAATCCCCTTCTTTCTTTCTTTCTTTCTTTCTTCTTCTTCTTGAAGAGAAGGGGCTTGAGCCTTGATGACTTATCTCTCAACTGAAAGGCCTAAGTGCCTGGTGAGTGGGATGTGGGGGATCCCTCAGTCTCTTCTATTGAAGGCAGGCCACTTGCAGTAAATATTACATGAGCATTGGGAACCCCACTCACCAGGATTCCCCGTGTAGTCCTGCGGTCGGGCTCCGTGCCCCCGAAGCAGCGAGCCGCTGGTTCAAATCCCTTTTCCGTTTGTTGAGATCCAGGCTTGGGTCCTTAACCTCTTGCCCCGCGAGCGTTGCGCTTTCGCTATGTATTAACCGGGGGAAAGGAAGCTTTCCAAGCCCTCTATGGTATGGGGGTTAAGGTGTTCGCCTGCCGTGTGCGTGCTCCCGGTTCAACTCCCCTGGGTGCCGTTTGAGACGGCAGGGGGCGCCTCAATCTTTTACCGCTCCAGCCTTCCACTTTAACTATATATTAACCGGGGCAAGCTAAGCTCTCAAGTCCCTCTACGGTACGGGGGTTAGGGCGCTCGCTTGGATTGCGGGTGACCCTGGTTCGCATCCCCGCTCGGCGGGACAGGAGGGCCTCTGGTGGGTGAGAGGAGGCCCCTCCTAGCTGAGCAAGAGGCCCGACACAGGGCCTCTTGCTCTTTTAATTAAAGAGGCAATGCTGCTCTACAGTAAAACCCCCCTCTCACTCTTGTCCACCCTGATCAGGATACACGCCCAGGTTGTGGCAGACCCCAGGGCACTCCCCTGCTCTTTTGAGGGGTGTGAACTGGGGGCCGCCACCTCCTGGGGAGAGTCACTGGCGAGCGATCCCTGTCCGAATCCCCTCTCCGTCCCAAGAAGACAACGGCCTCTTGAGAAAGAGAGGGGCTTCGGACAAGGATGGCCCACCCAAAGGACGGTCGCCTAGGAGGCAGGAAATCCCTGTGCAAATCCCTGCTGAACAGGCAGCTAGGGGATTTGAACCAGGATCTCCCCCAACCCAGGCGAGTATCCTAACCACTGGACTAGAGAGTGAGGGTAGCCGTGAGGCCGGCCCACAGCCCACTTAACTAAAGTGGAACAGCTTCAACGAGCAAGAAGGAAGCGGGCAACCCCCTCGCTAATAGAGAAAGGTCTAGGGGGACACACACACACACACCACCCCCCGGGGAGATTCGAACCCGCATCTCACGCACCCCAGGCACCCAGTGTGACCATCAGCCTACGGAGGGCGTTGCGGCAAAGAGAGTCCCAAATACCGTTTAATTCAAGTGGAACAGCTTTGAAAGGCAAGAAGGGAGGCACCCCCAGAAAGATAGCCACCCAGGCACCAGAGGAGATTTGAACTCACATCTCGCCCACCCAAGGCGCACAGTCTAGCCATCAGCCTACAGAGGGAACGGGGTCTGCCGGAGGCCCAAATACCATTTAATTAAAATGGAACAGCTTCCACAGGCAAGAGAGAAGTTGCCCCCCTCTGGCGATACCCGAAACCTACCAGGCCTGTGGTAGGCGCTCATCTCCAGCCCTCTTTAGCATCAGCAGACCTGGGGAATTGAACCCACAGCCCCCACATGCCACACACGAGGCCCAACCGCTGGACCACGGGAGGAGTGGTGCCGGGCGCTTTGCCTGAACAATAGTTAATTAACGTGGAACACCTTCTACGAGCCAAAAAAGCGAGGGACGCCACGGATTCAATCCAGGACCACATCTTCTCAAGGGTTTTCGCAACAGACGAAGGGAGGATTGGACCCCACAGCGGCCACAAGCCAGACCAGTCGCGTAACCACTGGACTACATAGGAAGCTGCTGAATTGGTTGGCCCAAATAATATTTCATTAAAGTTGAACAGCTTCACGGGCAAGAGGAAGGGATCACGAGACCCCCCCACCACTGGAGCTACGGAACCGCAGAACACAGACAGCCTGTAGGGCAGCGCTCGTCAAAGCCCCCCACAACCTTCCCGGCAGGGAGAAGGGGGATTTGAACGAGCCGGCCTCTTAGCCCCTCTCTGAAGCCTAACCACGGAATCAGAGAGGGAGCCGCAGCCTGTAACTGGGCTCAGGGCCCTTCAATTGAAGTGTAAGAGCTTCAAGTGAGGGTGCTCCCGTCACTCTAGCCCAGCACCCAATGATTAGGGCCCTCACCCGGGCGGTAGGTGAGCCCTTCGCAAATCCCTTGTGCTCGTCCGGCAGAGGGGCGAGTTAGAAGGTGAATGGCCGTAATGCATCAGACCCATAGCCCAGCTAGCCCACTGTCCTGCTTTCCGACGGCGGCCAACGCCGGCTGCTTCAAAGGCAGTGAACAGAAGAGGGCAACTCTCAAGCGATCCGTCCCGTCGGGCCCCCCCTCCCAGCAGCTGGCCGTCAGCGGGCGAAGGACGCCCGGACCACGGGGCTGCGTCCCTGACCGTCTTGGCTAATAGCCACGGATGGACCCATTCGCCACGAACTTTCTCAGTCTTTCTTTTCGAACCCACTTACAGTTTTGGCCCACCCCACCTCCACCGGCAACCACTTCCACAGGCTGAGCGTGCGTTGCGGGGCCAAGTACTGCCTTTGGTTTGGGTTAAAGCTGCTGCCTGCTCATTTCAGCGGGTGACCCCTGTTCTTGCGTTGCGTGAAGGGGTAAATAACACGTCCCGATTCCCGTTCCCCACCCCAGTCATGACTGGCTAGCCCTCTGTCAGATCCAACCTGAACCGTCTCTTTGCCCAGCTGAACCAGAAGCACGCTCCCCCCCACCAACCTCCCTCACCGGCGAGGCCCCGAACCACGAGGTTAAAAGTTACACGAGGGGGCCTCTGCCTCCGTCCCCTGGGCTGTTTTGTGGGGCTTTGGGCCGGTCCCTAACCAGCTCACGCTAAGTCACCTGAGGGGTTCCTGGCCGTGGCTGGCAAGCAGAGGGCTGTACCTGGGAGGGGAAGACGCTGGGTCGATTTCCTTCTCCCCGCCTGATGAGCTGCGGGGAGTTGAAGAGGGCTCTGCAGTCTCTCAAGCGTGAGCCCCAATAATGAAGTAAAGAACCGCCTTAGGAGGCTTGCTCGTTGTAGCTTGTCGGGGCCTGTGCCACTTCCATGAAGTGGTAACTGGCCAGCCTTGCGACATGAATCCCTCTGTAGTCCAGTGGTTTGGGCACTTACCCAGTGCGTGGGTGATGCTGGTTCAATTCCTCCCCCAGCTTGCTGAGGAAGGACTTAAACAGCCATCTCCCTGGTCTCAAGTGAATATCCAGCTTCTGGACTAAGAGGGATTCTCCTGGGGCACGTGGGCCCCTGTGCCTTTCTTTTTCTGCTGAAGCTGTTCCACTTTTACATGACATATTCATGGGGCCAGCAGTCCACCCAGCAGCCCGCTGTAGTCTGGGGGGCGTGGTGTGCGCCCAGCGTGTGGGAGGCCGCGGGTTCAAAGCCCCTTTCTTCTTGCTGAGAAGGGATTTGGACTTTGATCTCCTGCCTCTCAGGCAAATTGCCTAGGTGCTGGGCTCGGAGGTTTTCCCATGTGGGGGCTCTCTCGGTCTTTTCTCTTGTGGGAGGGCCGCGTTCCGTTACATATTCATTGGGGCAAAGGCAAAGCAGGCAGGCTTGGGTAGTCTAGTGGCTTGGCAAGCTGCCCAGCATGTGGGAGCTTGGGGTTCAAATCCCCTTCTTTCTTTCTTTCTTTCTTTCTTCTTCTTCTTGAAGAGAAGGGGCTTGAGCCTTGATGACTTATCTCTCAACTGAAAGGCCTAAGTGCCTGGTGAGTGGGATGTGGGGGATCCCTCAGTCTCTTCTATTGAAGGCAGGCCACTTGCAGTAAATATTACATGAGCATTGGGAACCCCACTCACCAGGATTCCCCGTGTAGTCCTGCGGTCGGGCTCCGTGCCCCCGAAGCAGCGAGCCGCTGGTTCAAATCCCTTTTCCGTTTGTTGAGATCCAGGCTTGGGTCCTTAACCTCTTGCCCCGCGAGCGTTGCGCTTTCGCTATGTATTAACCGGGGGAAAGGAAGCTTTCCAAGCCCTCTATGGTATGGGGGTTAAGGTGTTCGCCTGCCGTGTGCGTGCTCCCGGTTCAACTCCCCTGGGTGCCGTTTGAGACGGCAGGGGGCGCCTCAATCTTTTACCGCTCCAGCCTTCCACTTTAACTATATATTAACCGGGGCAAGCTAAGCTCTCAAGTCCCTCTACGGTACGGGGGTTAGGGCGCTCGCTTGGATTGCGGGTGACCCTGGTTCGCATCCCCGCTCGGCGGGACAGGAGGGCCTCTGGTGGGTGAGAGGAGGCCCCTCCTAGCTGAGCAAGAGGCCCGACACAGGGCCTCTTGCTCTTTTAATTAAAGAGGCAATGCTGCTCTACAGTAAAACCCCCCTCTCACTCTTGTCCACCCTGATCAGGATACACGCCCAGGTTGTGGCAGACCCCAGGGCACTCCCCTGCTCTTTTGAGGGGTGTGAACTGGGGGCCGCCACCTCCTGGGGAGAGTCACTGGCGAGCGATCCCTGTCCGAATCCCCTCTCCGTCCCAAGAAGACAACGGCCTCTTGAGAAAGAGAGGGGCTTCGGACAAGGATGGCCCACCCAAAGGACGGTCGCCTAGGAGGCAGGAAATCCCTGTGCAAATCCCTGCTGAACAGGCAGCTAGGGGATTTGAACCAGGATCTCCCCCAACCCAGGCGAGTATCCTAACCACTGGACTAGAGAGTGAGGGTAGCCGTGAGGCCGGCCCACAGCCCACTTAACTAAAGTGGAACAGCTTCAACGAGCAAGAAGGAAGCGGGCAACCCCCTCGCTAATAGAGAAAGGTCTAGGGGGACACACACACACACACCACCCCCCGGGGAGATTCGAACCCGCATCTCACGCACCCCAGGCACCCAGTGTGACCATCAGCCTACGGAGGGCGTTGCGGCAAAGAGAGTCCCAAATACCGTTTAATTCAAGTGGAACAGCTTTGAAAGGCAAGAAGGGAGGCACCCCCAGAAAGATAGCCACCCAGGCACCAGAGGAGATTTGAACTCACATCTCGCCCACCCAAGGCGCACAGTCTAGCCATCAGCCTACAGAGGGAACGGGGTCTGCCGGAGGCCCAAATACCATTTAATTAAAATGGAACAGCTTCCACAGGCAAGAGAGAAGTTGCCCCCCTCTGGCGATACCCGAAACCTACCAGGCCTGTGGTAGGCGCTCATCTCCAGCCCTCTTTAGCATCAGCAGACCTGGGGAATTGAACCCACAGCCCCCACATGCCACACACGAGGCCCAACCGCTGGACCACGGGAGGAGTGGTGCCGGGCGCTTTGCCTGAACAATAGTTAATTAACGTGGAACACCTTCTACGAGCCAAAAAAGCGAGGGACGCCACGGATTCAATCCAGGACCACATCTTCTCAAGGGTTTTCGCAACAGACGAAGGGAGGATTGGACCCCACAGCGGCCACAAGCCAGACCAGTCGCGTAACCACTGGACTACATAGGAAGCTGCTGAATTGGTTGGCCCAAATAATATTTCATTAAAGTTGAACAGCTTCACGGGCAAGAGGAAGGGATCACGAGACCCCCCCACCACTGGAGCTACGGAACCGCAGAACACAGACAGCCTGTAGGGCAGCGCTCGTCAAAGCCCCCCACAACCTTCCCGGCAGGGAGAAGGGGGATTTGAACGAGCCGGCCTCTTAGCCCCTCTCTGAAGCCTAACCACGGAATCAGAGAGGGAGCCGCAGCCTGTAACTGGGCTCAGGGCCCTTCAATTGAAGTGTAAGAGCTTCAAGTGAGGGTGCTCCCGTCACTCTAGCCCAGCACCCAATGATTAGGGCCCTCACCCGGGCGGTAGGTGAGCCCTTCGCAAATCCCTTGTGCTCGTCCGGCAGAGGGGCGAGTTAGAAGGTGAATGGCCGTAATGCATCAGACCCATAGCCCAGCTAGCCCACTGTCCTGCTTTCCGACGGCGGCCAACGCCGGCTGCTTCAAAGGCAGTGAACAGAAGAGGGCAACTCTCAAGCGATCCGTCCCGTCGGGCCCCCCCTCCCAGCAGCTGGCCGTCAGCGGGCGAAGGACGCCCGGACCACGGGGCTGCGTCCCTGACCGTCTTGGCTAATAGCCACGGATGGACCCATTCGCCACGAACTTTCTCAGTCTTTCTTTTCGAACCCACTTACAGTTTTGGCCCACCCCACCTCCACCGGCAACCACTTCCACAGGCTGAGCGTGCGTTGCGGGGCCAAGTACTGCCTTTGGTTTGGGTTAAAGCTGCTGCCTGCTCATTTCAGCGGGTGACCCCTGTTCTTGCGTTGCGTGAAGGGGTAAATAACACGTCCCGATTCCCGTTCCCCACCCCAGTCATGACTGGCTAGCCCTCTGTCAGATCCAACCTGAACCGTCTCTTTGCCCAGCTGAACCAGAAGCACGCTCCCCCCCACCAACCTCCCTCACCGGCGAGGCCCCGAACCACGAGGTTAAAAGTTACACGAGGGGGCCTCTGCCTCCGTCCCCTGGGCTGTTTTGTGGGGCTTTGGGCCGGTCCCTAACCAGCTCACGCTAAGTCACCTGAGGGGTTCCTGGCCGTGGCTGGCAAGCAGAGGGCTGTACCTGGGAGGGGAAGACGCTGGGTCGATTTCCTTCTCCCCGCCTGATGAGCTGCGGGGAGTTGAAGAGGGCTCTGCAGTCTCTCAAGCGTGAGCCCCAATAATGAAGTAAAGAACCGCCTTAGGAGGCTTGCTCGTTGTAGCTTGTCGGGGCCTGTGCCACTTCCATGAAGTGGTAACTGGCCAGCCTTGCGACATGAATCCCTCTGTAGTCCAGTGGTTTGGGCACTTACCCAGTGCGTGGGTGATGCTGGTTCAATTCCTCCCCCAGCTTGCTGAGGAAGGACTTAAACAGCCATCTCCCTGGTCTCAAGTGAATATCCAGCTTCTGGACTAAGAGGGATTCTCCTGGGGCACGTGGGCCCCTGTGCCTTTCTTTTTCTGCTGAAGCTGTTCCACTTTTACATGACATATTCATGGGGCCAGCAGTCCACCCAGCAGCCCGCTGTAGTCTGGGGGGCGTGGTGTGCGCCCAGCGTGTGGGAGGCCGCGGGTTCAAAGCCCCTTTCTTCTTGCTGAGAAGGGATTTGGACTTTGATCTCCTGCCTCTCAGGCAAATTGCCTAGGTGCTGGGCTCGGAGGTTTTCCCATGTGGGGGCTCTCTCGGTCTTTTCTCTTGTGGGAGGGCCGCGTTCCGTTACATATTCATTGGGGCAAAGGCAAAGCAGGCAGGCTTGGGTAGTCTAGTGGCTTGGCAAGCTGCCCAGCATGTGGGAGCTTGGGGTTCAAATCCCCTTCTTTCTTTCTTTCTTTCTTTCTTCTTCTTCTTGAAGAGAAGGGGCTTGAGCCTTGATGACTTATCTCTCAACTGAAAGGCCTAAGTGCCTGGTGAGTGGGATGTGGGGGATCCCTCAGTCTCTTCTATTGAAGGCAGGCCACTTGCAGTAAATATTACATGAGCATTGGGAACCCCACTCACCAGGATTCCCCGTGTAGTCCTGCGGTCGGGCTCCGTGCCCCCGAAGCAGCGAGCCGCTGGTTCAAATCCCTTTTCCGTTTGTTGAGATCCAGGCTTGGGTCCTTAACCTCTTGCCCCGCGAGCGTTGCGCTTTCGCTATGTATTAACCGGGGGAAAGGAAGCTTTCCAAGCCCTCTATGGTATGGGGGTTAAGGTGTTCGCCTGCCGTGTGCGTGCTCCCGGTTCAACTCCCCTGGGTGCCGTTTGAGACGGCAGGGGGCGCCTCAATCTTTTACCGCTCCAGCCTTCCACTTTAACTATATATTAACCGGGGCAAGCTAAGCTCTCAAGTCCCTCTACGGTACGGGGGTTAGGGCGCTCGCTTGGATTGCGGGTGACCCTGGTTCGCATCCCCGCTCGGCGGGACAGGAGGGCCTCTGGTGGGTGAGAGGAGGCCCCTCCTAGCTGAGCAAGAGGCCCGACACAGGGCCTCTTGCTCTTTTAATTAAAGAGGCAATGCTGCTCTACAGTAAAACCCCCCTCTCACTCTTGTCCACCCTGATCAGGATACACGCCCAGGTTGTGGCAGACCCCAGGGCACTCCCCTGCTCTTTTGAGGGGTGTGAACTGGGGGCCGCCACCTCCTGGGGAGAGTCACTGGCGAGCGATCCCTGTCCGAATCCCCTCTCCGTCCCAAGAAGACAACGGCCTCTTGAGAAAGAGAGGGGCTTCGGACAAGGATGGCCCACCCAAAGGACGGTCGCCTAGGAGGCAGGAAATCCCTGTGCAAATCCCTGCTGAACAGGCAGCTAGGGGATTTGAACCAGGATCTCCCCCAACCCAGGCGAGTATCCTAACCACTGGACTAGAGAGTGAGGGTAGCCGTGAGGCCGGCCCACAGCCCACTTAACTAAAGTGGAACAGCTTCAACGAGCAAGAAGGAAGCGGGCAACCCCCTCGCTAATAGAGAAAGGTCTAGGGGGACACACACACACACACCACCCCCCGGGGAGATTCGAACCCGCATCTCACGCACCCCAGGCACCCAGTGTGACCATCAGCCTACGGAGGGCGTTGCGGCAAAGAGAGTCCCAAATACCGTTTAATTCAAGTGGAACAGCTTTGAAAGGCAAGAAGGGAGGCACCCCCAGAAAGATAGCCACCCAGGCACCAGAGGAGATTTGAACTCACATCTCGCCCACCCAAGGCGCACAGTCTAGCCATCAGCCTACAGAGGGAACGGGGTCTGCCGGAGGCCCAAATACCATTTAATTAAAATGGAACAGCTTCCACAGGCAAGAGAGAAGTTGCCCCCCTCTGGCGATACCCGAAACCTACCAGGCCTGTGGTAGGCGCTCATCTCCAGCCCTCTTTAGCATCAGCAGACCTGGGGAATTGAACCCACAGCCCCCACATGCCACACACGAGGCCCAACCGCTGGACCACGGGAGGAGTGGTGCCGGGCGCTTTGCCTGAACAATAGTTAATTAACGTGGAACACCTTCTACGAGCCAAAAAAGCGAGGGACGCCACGGATTCAATCCAGGACCACATCTTCTCAAGGGTTTTCGCAACAGACGAAGGGAGGATTGGACCCCACAGCGGCCACAAGCCAGACCAGTCGCGTAACCACTGGACTACATAGGAAGCTGCTGAATTGGTTGGCCCAAATAATATTTCATTAAAGTTGAACAGCTTCACGGGCAAGAGGAAGGGATCACGAGACCCCCCCACCACTGGAGCTACGGAACCGCAGAACACAGACAGCCTGTAGGGCAGCGCTCGTCAAAGCCCCCCACAACCTTCCCGGCAGGGAGAAGAGGGATTTGAACGAGCCGGCCTCTTAGCCCCTCTCTGAAGCCTAACCACGGAATCAGAGAGGGAGCCGCAGCCTGTAACTGGGCTCAGGGCCCTTCAATTGAAGTGTAAGAGCTTCAAGTGAGGGTGCTCCCGTCACTCTAGCCCAGCACCCAATGATTAGGGCCCTCACCCGGGCGGTAGGTGAGCCCTTCGCAAATCCCTTGTGCTCGTCCGGCAGAGGGGCGAGTTAGAAGGTGAATGGCCGTAATGCATCAGACCCATAGCCCAGCTAGCCCACTGTCCTGCTTTCCGACGGCGGCCAACGCCGGCTGCTTCAAAGGCAGTGAACAGAAGAGGGCAACTCTCAAGCGATCCGTCCCGTCGGGCCCCCCCTCCCAGCAGCTGGCCGTCAGCGGGCGAAGGACGCCCGGACCACGGGGCTGCGTCCCTGACCGTCTTGGCTAATAGCCACGGATGGACCCATTCGCCACGAACTTTCTCAGTCTTTCTTTTCGAACCCACTTACAGTTTTGGCCCACCCCACCTCCACCGGCAACCACTTCCACAGGCTGAGCGTGCGTTGCGGGGCCAAGTACTGCCTTTGGTTTGGGTTAAAGCTGCTGCCTGCTCATTTCAGCGGGTGACCCCTGTTCTTGCGTTGCGTGAAGGGGTAAATAACACGTCCCGATTCCCGTTCCCCACCCCAGTCATGACTGGCTAGCCCTCTGTCAGATCCAACCTGAACCGTCTCTTTGCCCAGCTGAACCAGAAGCACGCTCCCCCCCACCAACCTCCCTCACCGGCGAGGCCCCGAACCACGAGGTTAAAAGTTACACGAGGGGGCCTCTGCCTCCGTCCCCTGGGCTGTTTTGTGGGGCTTTGGGCCGGTCCCTAACCAGCTCACGCTAAGTCACCTGAGGGGTTCCTGGCCGTGGCTGGCAAGCAGAGGGCTGTACCTGGGAGGGGAAGACGCTGGGTCGATTTCCTTCTCCCCGCCTGATGAGCTGCGGGGAGTTGAAGAGGGCTCTGCAGTCTCTCAAGCGTGAGCCCCAATAATGAAGTAAAGAACCGCCTTAGGAGGCTTGCTCGTTGTAGCTTGTCGGGGCCTGTGCCACTTCCATGAAGTGGTAACTGGCCAGCCTTGCGACATGAATCCCTCTGTAGTCCAGTGGTTTGGGCACTTACCCAGTGCGTGGGTGATGCTGGTTCAATTCCTCCCCCAGCTTGCTGAGGAAGGACTTAAACAGCCATCTCCCTGGTCTCAAGTGAATATCCAGCTTCTGGACTAAGAGGGATTCTCCTGGGGCACGTGGGCCCCTGTGCCTTTCTTTTTCTGCTGAAGCTGTTCCACTTTTACATGACATATTCATGGGGCCAGCAGTCCACCCAGCAGCCCGCTGTAGTCTGGGGGGCGTGGTGTGCGCCCAGCGTGTGGGAGGCCGCGGGTTCAAAGCCCCTTTCTTCTTGCTGAGAAGGGATTTGGACTTTGATCTCCTGCCTCTCAGGCAAATTGCCTAGGTGCTGGGCTCGGAGGTTTTCCCATGTGGGGGCTCTCTCGGTCTTTTCTCTTGTGGGAGGGCCGCGTTCCGTTACATATTCATTGGGGCAAAGGCAAAGCAGGCAGGCTTGGGTAGTCTAGTGGCTTGGCAAGCTGCCCAGCATGTGGGAGCTTGGGGTTCAAATCCCCTTCTTTCTTTCTTTCTTTCTTTCTTCTTCTTCTTGAAGAGAAGGGGCTTGAGCCTTGATGACTTATCTCTCAACTGAAAGGCCTAAGTGCCTGGTGAGTGGGATGTGGGGGATCCCTCAGTCTCTTCTATTGAAGGCAGGCCACTTGCAGTAAATATTACATGAGCATTGGGAACCCCACTCACCAGGATTCCCCGTGTAGTCCTGCGGTCGGGCTCCGTGCCCCCGAAGCAGCGAGCCGCTGGTTCAAATCCCTTTTCCGTTTGTTGAGATCCAGGCTTGGGTCCTTAACCTCTTGCCCCGCGAGCGTTGCGCTTTCGCTATGTATTAACCGGGGGAAAGGAAGCTTTCCAAGCCCTCTATGGTATGGGGGTTAAGGTGTTCGCCTGCCGTGTGCGTGCTCCCGGTTCAACTCCCCTGGGTGCCGTTTGAGACGGCAGGGGGCGCCTCAATCTTTTACCGCTCCAGCCTTCCACTTTAACTATATATTAACCGGGGCAAGCTAAGCTCTCAAGTCCCTCTACGGTACGGGGGTTAGGGCGCTCGCTTGGATTGCGGGTGACCCTGGTTCGCATCCCCGCTCGGCGGGACAGGAGGGCCTCTGGTGGGTGAGAGGAGGCCCCTCCTAGCTGAGCAAGAGGCCCGACACAGGGCCTCTTGCTCTTTTAATTAAAGAGGCAATGCTGCTCTACAGTAAAACCCCCCTCTCACTCTTGTCCACCCTGATCAGGATACACGCCCAGGTTGTGGCAGACCCCAGGGCACTCCCCTGCTCTTTTGAGGGGTGTGAACTGGGGGCCGCCACCTCCTGGGGAGAGTCACTGGCGAGCGATCCCTGTCCGAATCCCCTCTCCGTCCCAAGAAGACAACGGCCTCTTGAGAAAGAGAGGGGCTTCGGACAAGGATGGCCCACCCAAAGGACGGTCGCCTAGGAGGCAGGAAATCCCTGTGCAAATCCCTGCTGAACAGGCAGCTAGGGGATTTGAACCAGGATCTCCCCCAACCCAGGCGAGTATCCTAACCACTGGACTAGAGAGTGAGGGTAGCCGTGAGGCCGGCCCACAGCCCACTTAACTAAAGTGGAACAGCTTCAACGAGCAAGAAGGAAGCGGGCAACCCCCTCGCTAATAGAGAAAGGTCTAGGGGGACACACACACACACACCACCCCCCGGGGAGATTCGAACCCGCATCTCACGCACCCCAGGCACCCAGTGTGACCATCAGCCTACGGAGGGCGTTGCGGCAAAGAGAGTCCCAAATACCGTTTAATTCAAGTGGAACAGCTTTGAAAGGCAAGAAGGGAGGCACCCCCAGAAAGATAGCCACCCAGGCACCAGAGGAGATTTGAACTCACATCTCGCCCACCCAAGGCGCACAGTCTAGCCATCAGCCTACAGAGGGAACGGGGTCTGCCGGAGGCCCAAATACCATTTAATTAAAATGGAACAGCTTCCACAGGCAAGAGAGAAGTTGCCCCCCTCTGGCGATACCCGAAACCTACCAGGCCTGTGGTAGGCGCTCATCTCCAGCCCTCTTTAGCATCAGCAGACCTGGGGAATTGAACCCACAGCCCCCACATGCCACACACGAGGCCCAACCGCTGGACCACGGGAGGAGTGGTGCCGGGCGCTTTGCCTGAACAATAGTTAATTAACGTGGAACACCTTCTACGAGCCAAAAAAGCGAGGGACGCCACGGATTCAATCCAGGACCACATCTTCTCAAGGGTTTTCGCAACAGACGAAGGGAGGATTGGACCCCACAGCGGCCACAAGCCAGACCAGTCGCGTAACCACTGGACTACATAGGAAGCTGCTGAATTGGTTGGCCCAAATAATATTTCATTAAAGTTGAACAGCTTCACGGGCAAGAGGAAGGGATCACGAGACCCCCCCACCACTGGAGCTACGGAACCGCAGAACACAGACAGCCTGTAGGGCAGCGCTCGTCAAAGCCCCCCACAACCTTCCCGGCAGGGAGAAGGGGGATTTGAACGAGCCGGCCTCTTAGCCCCTCTCTGAAGCCTAACCACGGAATCAGAGAGGGAGCCGCAGCCTGTAACTGGGCTCAGGGCCCTTCAATTGAAGTGTAAGAGCTTCAAGTGAGGGTGCTCCCGTCACTCTAGCCCAGCACCCAATGATTAGGGCCCTCACCCGGGCGGTAGGTGAGCCCTTCGCAAATCCCTTGTGCTCGTCCGGCAGAGGGGCGAGTTAGAAGGTGAATGGCCGTAATGCATCAGACCCATAGCCCAGCTAGCCCACTGTCCTGCTTTCCGACGGCGGCCAACGCCGGCTGCTTCAAAGGCAGTGAACAGAAGAGGGCAACTCTCAAGCGATCCGTCCCGTCGGGCCCCCCCTCCCAGCAGCTGGCCGTCAGCGGGCGAAGGACGCCCGGACCACGGGGCTGCGTCCCTGACCGTCTTGGCTAATAGCCACGGATGGACCCATTCGCCACGAACTTTCTCAGTCTTTCTTTTCGAACCCACTTACAGTTTTGGCCCACCCCACCTCCACCGGCAACCACTTCCACAGGCTGAGCGTGCGTTGCGGGGCCAAGTACTGCCTTTGGTTTGGGTTAAAGCTGCTGCCTGCTCATTTCAGCGGGTGACCCCTGTTCTTGCGTTGCGTGAAGGGGTAAATAACACGTCCCGATTCCCGTTCCCCACCCCAGTCATGACTGGCTAGCCCTCTGTCAGATCCAACCTGAACCGTCTCTTTGCCCAGCTGAACCAGAAGCACGCTCCCCCCCACCAACCTCCCTCACCGGCGAGGCCCCGAACCACGAGGTTAAAAGTTACACGAGGGGGCCTCTGCCTCCGTCCCCTGGGCTGTTTTGTGGGGCTTTGGGCCGGTCCCTAACCAGCTCACGCTAAGTCACCTGAGGGGTTCCTGGCCGTGGCTGGCAAGCAGAGGGCTGTACCTGGGAGGGGAAGACGCTGGGTCGATTTCCTTCTCCCCGCCTGATGAGCTGCGGGGAGTTGAAGAGGGCTCTGCAGTCTCTCAAGCGTGAGCCCCAATAATGAAGTAAAGAACCGCCTTAGGAGGCTTGCTCGTTGTAGCTTGTCGGGGCCTGTGCCACTTCCATGAAGTGGTAACTGGCCAGCCTTGCGACATGAATCCCTCTGTAGTCCAGTGGTTTGGGCACTTACCCAGTGCGTGGGTGATGCTGGTTCAATTCCTCCCCCAGCTTGCTGAGGAAGGACTTAAACAGCCATCTCCCTGGTCTCAAGTGAATATCCAGCTTCTGGACTAAGAGGGATTCTCCTGGGGCACGTGGGCCCCTGTGCCTTTCTTTTTCTGCTGAAGCTGTTCCACTTTTACATGACATATTCATGGGGCCAGCAGTCCACCCAGCAGCCCGCTGTAGTCTGGGGGGCGTGGTGTGCGCCCAGCGTGTGGGAGGCCGCGGGTTCAAAGCCCCTTTCTTCTTGCTGAGAAGGGATTTGGACTTTGATCTCCTGCCTCTCAGGCAAATTGCCTAGGTGCTGGGCTCGGAGGTTTTCCCATGTGGGGGCTCTCTCGGTCTTTTCTCTTGTGGGAGGGCCGCGTTCCGTTACATATTCATTGGGGCAAAGGCAAAGCAGGCAGGCTTGGGTAGTCTAGTGGCTTGGCAAGCTGCCCAGCATGTGGGAGCTTGGGGTTCAAATCCCCTTCTTTCTTTCTTTCTTTCTTTCTTCTTCTTCTTGAAGAGAAGGGGCTTGAGCCTTGATGACTTATCTCTCAACTGAAAGGCCTAAGTGCCTGGTGAGTGGGATGTGGGGGATCCCTCAGTCTCTTCTATTGAAGGCAGGCCACTTGCAGTAAATATTACATGAGCATTGGGAACCCCACTCACCAGGATTCCCCGTGTAGTCCTGCGGTCGGGCTCCGTGCCCCCGAAGCAGCGAGCCGCTGGTTCAAATCCCTTTTCCGTTTGTTGAGATCCAGGCTTGGGTCCTTAACCTCTTGCCCCGCGAGCGTTGCGCTTTCGCTATGTATTAACCGGGGGAAAGGAAGCTTTCCAAGCCCTCTATGGTATGGGGGTTAAGGTGTTCGCCTGCCGTGTGCGTGCTCCCGGTTCAACTCCCCTGGGTGCCGTTTGAGACGGCAGGGGGCGCCTCAATCTTTTACCGCTCCAGCCTTCCACTTTAACTATATATTAACCGGGGCAAGCTAAGCTCTCAAGTCCCTCTACGGTACGGGGGTTAGGGCGCTCGCTTGGATTGCGGGTGACCCTGGTTCGCATCCCCGCTCGGCGGGACAGGAGGGCCTCTGGTGGGTGAGAGGAGGCCCCTCCTAGCTGAGCAAGAGGCCCGACACAGGGCCTCTTGCTCTTTTAATTAAAGAGGCAATGCTGCTCTACAGTAAAACCCCCCTCTCACTCTTGTCCACCCTGATCAGGATACACGCCCAGGTTGTGGCAGACCCCAGGGCACTCCCCTGCTCTTTTGAGGGGTGTGAACTGGGGGCCGCCACCTCCTGGGGAGAGTCACTGGCGAGCGATCCCTGTCCGAATCCCCTCTCCGTCCCAAGAAGACAACGGCCTCTTGAGAAAGAGAGGGGCTTCGGACAAGGATGGCCCACCCAAAGGACGGTCGCCTAGGAGGCAGGAAATCCCTGTGCAAATCCCTGCTGAACAGGCAGCTAGGGGATTTGAACCAGGATCTCCCCCAACCCAGGCGAGTATCCTAACCACTGGACTAGAGAGTGAGGGTAGCCGTGAGGCCGGCCCACAGCCCACTTAACTAAAGTGGAACAGCTTCAACGAGCAAGAAGGAAGCGGGCAACCCCCTCGCTAATAGAGAAAGGTCTAGGGGGACACACACACACACACCACCCCCCGGGGAGATTCGAACCCGCATCTCACGCACCCCAGGCACCCAGTGTGACCATCAGCCTACGGAGGGCGTTGCGGCAAAGAGAGTCCCAAATACCGTTTAATTCAAGTGGAACAGCTTTGAAAGGCAAGAAGGGAGGCACCCCCAGAAAGATAGCCACCCAGGCACCAGAGGAGATTTGAACTCACATCTCGCCCACCCAAGGCGCACAGTCTAGCCATCAGCCTACAGAGGGAACGGGGTCTGCCGGAGGCCCAAATACCATTTAATTAAAATGGAACAGCTTCCACAGGCAAGAGAGAAGTTGCCCCCCTCTGGCGATACCCGAAACCTACCAGGCCTGTGGTAGGCGCTCATCTCCAGCCCTCTTTAGCATCAGCAGACCTGGGGAATTGAACCCACAGCCCCCACATGCCACACACGAGGCCCAACCGCTGGACCACGGGAGGAGTGGTGCCGGGCGCTTTGCCTGAACAATAGTTAATTAACGTGGAACACCTTCTACGAGCCAAAAAAGCGAGGGACGCCACGGATTCAATCCAGGACCACATCTTCTCAAGGGTTTTCGCAACAGACGAAGGGAGGATTGGACCCCACAGCGGCCACAAGCCAGACCAGTCGCGTAACCACTGGACTACATAGGAAGCTGCTGAATTGGTTGGCCCAAATAATATTTCATTAAAGTTGAACAGCTTCACGGGCAAGAGGAAGGGATCACGAGACCCCCCCACCACTGGAGCTACGGAACCGCAGAACACAGACAGCCTGTAGGGCAGCGCTCGTCAAAGCCCCCCACAACCTTCCCGGCAGGGAGAAGAGGGATTTGAACGAGCCGGCCTCTTAGCCCCTCTCTGAAGCCTAACCACGGAATCAGAGAGGGAGCCGCAGCCTGTAACTGGGCTCAGGGCCCTTCAATTGAAGTGTAAGAGCTTCAAGTGAGGGTGCTCCCGTCACTCTAGCCCAGCACCCAATGATTAGGGCCCTCACCCGGGCGGTAGGTGAGCCCTTCGCAAATCCCTTGTGCTCGTCCGGCAGAGGGGCGAGTTAGAAGGTGAATGGCCGTAATGCATCAGACCCATAGCCCAGCTAGCCCACTGTCCTGCTTTCCGACGGCGGCCAACGCCGGCTGCTTCAAAGGCAGTGAACAGAAGAGGGCAACTCTCAAGCGATCCGTCCCGTCGGGCCCCCCCTCCCAGCAGCTGGCCGTCAGCGGGCGAAGGACGCCCGGACCACGGGGCTGCGTCCCTGACCGTCTTGGCTAATAGCCACGGATGGACCCATTCGCCACGAACTTTCTCAGTCTTTCTTTTCGAACCCACTTACAGTTTTGGCCCACCCCACCTCCACCGGCAACCACTTCCACAGGCTGAGCGTGCGTTGCGGGGCCAAGTACTGCCTTTGGTTTGGGTTAAAGCTGCTGCCTGCTCATTTCAGCGGGTGACCCCTGTTCTTGCGTTGCGTGAAGGGGTAAATAACACGTCCCGATTCCCGTTCCCCACCCCAGTCATGACTGGCTAGCCCTCTGTCAGATCCAACCTGAACCGTCTCTTTGCCCAGCTGAACCAGAAGCACGCTCCCCCCCACCAACCTCCCTCACCGGCGAGGCCCCGAACCACGAGGTTAAAAGTTACACGAGGGGGCCTCTGCCTCCGTCCCCTGGGCTGTTTTGTGGGGCTTTGGGCCGGTCCCTAACCAGCTCACGCTAAGTCACCTGAGGGGTTCCTGGCCGTGGCTGGCAAGCAGAGGGCTGTACCTGGGAGGGGAAGACGCTGGGTCGATTTCCTTCTCCCCGCCTGATGAGCTGCGGGGAGTTGAAGAGGGCTCTGCAGTCTCTCAAGCGTGAGCCCCAATAATGAAGTAAAGAACCGCCTTAGGAGGCTTGCTCGTTGTAGCTTGTCGGGGCCTGTGCCACTTCCATGAAGTGGTAACTGGCCAGCCTTGCGACATGAATCCCTCTGTAGTCCAGTGGTTTGGGCACTTACCCAGTGCGTGGGTGATGCTGGTTCAATTCCTCCCCCAGCTTGCTGAGGAAGGACTTAAACAGCCATCTCCCTGGTCTCAAGTGAATATCCAGCTTCTGGACTAAGAGGGATTCTCCTGGGGCACGTGGGCCCCTGTGCCTTTCTTTTTCTGCTGAAGCTGTTCCACTTTTACATGACATATTCATGGGGCCAGCAGTCCACCCAGCAGCCCGCTGTAGTCTGGGGGGCGTGGTGTGCGCCCAGCGTGTGGGAGGCCGCGGGTTCAAAGCCCCTTTCTTCTTGCTGAGAAGGGATTTGGACTTTGATCTCCTGCCTCTCAGGCAAATTGCCTAGGTGCTGGGCTCGGAGGTTTTCCCATGTGGGGGCTCTCTCGGTCTTTTCTCTTGTGGGAGGGCCGCGTTCCGTTACATATTCATTGGGGCAAAGGCAAAGCAGGCAGGCTTGGGTAGTCTAGTGGCTTGGCAAGCTGCCCAGCATGTGGGAGCTTGGGGTTCAAATCCCCTTCTTTCTTTCTTTCTTTCTTTCTTCTTCTTCTTGAAGAGAAGGGGCTTGAGCCTTGATGACTTATCTCTCAACTGAAAGGCCTAAGTGCCTGGTGAGTGGGATGTGGGGGATCCCTCAGTCTCTTCTATTGAAGGCAGGCCACTTGCAGTAAATATTACATGAGCATTGGGAACCCCACTCACCAGGATTCCCCGTGTAGTCCTGCGGTCGGGCTCCGTGCCCCCGAAGCAGCGAGCCGCTGGTTCAAATCCCTTTTCCGTTTGTTGAGATCCAGGCTTGGGTCCTTAACCTCTTGCCCCGCGAGCGTTGCGCTTTCGCTATGTATTAACCGGGGGAAAGGAAGCTTTCCAAGCCCTCTATGGTATGGGGGTTAAGGTGTTCGCCTGCCGTGTGCGTGCTCCCGGTTCAACTCCCCTGGGTGCCGTTTGAGACGGCAGGGGGCGCCTCAATCTTTTACCGCTCCAGCCTTCCACTTTAACTATATATTAACCGGGGCAAGCTAAGCTCTCAAGTCCCTCTACGGTACGGGGGTTAGGGCGCTCGCTTGGATTGCGGGTGACCCTGGTTCGCATCCCCGCTCGGCGGGACAGGAGGGCCTCTGGTGGGTGAGAGGAGGCCCCTCCTAGCTGAGCAAGAGGCCCGACACAGGGCCTCTTGCTCTTTTAATTAAAGAGGCAATGCTGCTCTACAGTAAAACCCCCCTCTCACTCTTGTCCACCCTGATCAGGATACACGCCCAGGTTGTGGCAGACCCCAGGGCACTCCCCTGCTCTTTTGAGGGGTGTGAACTGGGGGCCGCCACCTCCTGGGGAGAGTCACTGGCGAGCGATCCCTGTCCGAATCCCCTCTCCGTCCCAAGAAGACAACGGCCTCTTGAGAAAGAGAGGGGCTTCGGACAAGGATGGCCCACCCAAAGGACGGTCGCCTAGGAGGCAGGAAATCCCTGTGCAAATCCCTGCTGAACAGGCAGCTAGGGGATTTGAACCAGGATCTCCCCCAACCCAGGCGAGTATCCTAACCACTGGACTAGAGAGTGAGGGTAGCCGTGAGGCCGGCCCACAGCCCACTTAACTAAAGTGGAACAGCTTCAACGAGCAAGAAGGAAGCGGGCAACCCCCTCGCTAATAGAGAAAGGTCTAGGGGGACACACACACACACACCACCCCCCGGGGAGATTCGAACCCGCATCTCACGCACCCCAGGCACCCAGTGTGACCATCAGCCTACGGAGGGCGTTGCGGCAAAGAGAGTCCCAAATACCGTTTAATTCAAGTGGAACAGCTTTGAAAGGCAAGAAGGGAGGCACCCCCAGAAAGATAGCCACCCAGGCACCAGAGGAGATTTGAACTCACATCTCGCCCACCCAAGGCGCACAGTCTAGCCATCAGCCTACAGAGGGAACGGGGTCTGCCGGAGGCCCAAATACCATTTAATTAAAATGGAACAGCTTCCACAGGCAAGAGAGAAGTTGCCCCCCTCTGGCGATACCCGAAACCTACCAGGCCTGTGGTAGGCGCTCATCTCCAGCCCTCTTTAGCATCAGCAGACCTGGGGAATTGAACCCACAGCCCCCACATGCCACACACGAGGCCCAACCGCTGGACCACGGGAGGAGTGGTGCCGGGCGCTTTGCCTGAACAATAGTTAATTAACGTGGAACACCTTCTACGAGCCAAAAAAGCGAGGGACGCCACGGATTCAATCCAGGACCACATCTTCTCAAGGGTTTTCGCAACAGACGAAGGGAGGATTGGACCCCACAGCGGCCACAAGCCAGACCAGTCGCGTAACCACTGGACTACATAGGAAGCTGCTGAATTGGTTGGCCCAAATAATATTTCATTAAAGTTGAACAGCTTCACGGGCAAGAGGAAGGGATCACGAGACCCCCCCACCACTGGAGCTACGGAACCGCAGAACACAGACAGCCTGTAGGGCAGCGCTCGTCAAAGCCCCCCACAACCTTCCCGGCAGGGAGAAGGGGGATTTGAACGAGCCGGCCTCTTAGCCCCTCTCTGAAGCCTAACCACGGAATCAGAGAGGGAGCCGCAGCCTGTAACTGGGCTCAGGGCCCTTCAATTGAAGTGTAAGAGCTTCAAGTGAGGGTGCTCCCGTCACTCTAGCCCAGCACCCAATGATTAGGGCCCTCACCCGGGCGGTAGGTGAGCCCTTCGCAAATCCCTTGTGCTCGTCCGGCAGAGGGGCGAGTTAGAAGGTGAATGGCCGTAATGCATCAGACCCATAGCCCAGCTAGCCCACTGTCCTGCTTTCCGACGGCGGCCAACGCCGGCTGCTTCAAAGGCAGTGAACAGAAGAGGGCAACTCTCAAGCGATCCGTCCCGTCGGGCCCCCCCTCCCAGCAGCTGGCCGTCAGCGGGCGAAGGACGCCCGGACCACGGGGCTGCGTCCCTGACCGTCTTGGCTAATAGCCACGGATGGACCCATTCGCCACGAACTTTCTCAGTCTTTCTTTTCGAACCCACTTACAGTTTTGGCCCACCCCACCTCCACCGGCAACCACTTCCACAGGCTGAGCGTGCGTTGCGGGGCCAAGTACTGCCTTTGGTTTGGGTTAAAGCTGCTGCCTGCTCATTTCAGCGGGTGACCCCTGTTCTTGCGTTGCGTGAAGGGGTAAATAACACGTCCCGATTCCCGTTCCCCACCCCAGTCATGACTGGCTAGCCCTCTGTCAGATCCAACCTGAACCGTCTCTTTGCCCAGCTGAACCAGAAGCACGCTCCCCCCCACCAACCTCCCTCACCGGCGAGGCCCCGAACCACGAGGTTAAAAGTTACACGAGGGGGCCTCTGCCTCCGTCCCCTGGGCTGTTTTGTGGGGCTTTGGGCCGGTCCCTAACCAGCTCACGCTAAGTCACCTGAGGGGTTCCTGGCCGTGGCTGGCAAGCAGAGGGCTGTACCTGGGAGGGGAAGACGCTGGGTCGATTTCCTTCTCCCCGCCTGATGAGCTGCGGGGAGTTGAAGAGGGCTCTGCAGTCTCTCAAGCGTGAGCCCCAATAATGAAGTAAAGAACCGCCTTAGGAGGCTTGCTCGTTGTAGCTTGTCGGGGCCTGTGCCACTTCCATGAAGTGGTAACTGGCCAGCCTTGCGACATGAATCCCTCTGTAGTCCAGTGGTTTGGGCACTTACCCAGTGCGTGGGTGATGCTGGTTCAATTCCTCCCCCAGCTTGCTGAGGAAGGACTTAAACAGCCATCTCCCTGGTCTCAAGTGAATATCCAGCTTCTGGACTAAGAGGGATTCTCCTGGGGCACGTGGGCCCCTGTGCCTTTCTTTTTCTGCTGAAGCTGTTCCACTTTTACATGACATATTCATGGGGCCAGCAGTCCACCCAGCAGCCCGCTGTAGTCTGGGGGGCGTGGTGTGCGCCCAGCGTGTGGGAGGCCGCGGGTTCAAAGCCCCTTTCTTCTTGCTGAGAGGGGATTTGGACTTTGATCTCCTGCCTCTCAGGCAAATTGCCTAGGTGCTGGGCTCGGAGGTTTTCCCATGTGGGGGCTCTCTCGGTCTTTTCTCTTGTGGGAGGGCCGCGTTCCGTTACATATTCATTGGGGCAAAGGCAAAGCAGGCAGGCTTGGGTAGTCTAGTGGCTTGGCAAGCTGCCCAGCATGTGGGAGCTTGGGGTTCAAATCCCCTTCTTTCTTTCTTTCTTTCTTTCTTCTTCTTCTTGAAGAGAAGGGGCTTGAGCCTTGATGACTTATCTCTCAACTGAAAGGCCTAAGTGCCTGGTGAGTGGGATGTGGGGGATCCCTCAGTCTCTTCTATTGAAGGCAGGCCACTTGCAGTAAATATTACATGAGCATTGGGAACCCCACTCACCAGGATTCCCCGTGTAGTCCTGCGGTCGGGCTCCGTGCCCCCGAAGCAGCGAGCCGCTGGTTCAAATCCCTTTTCCGTTTGTTGAGATCCAGGCTTGGGTCCTTAACCTCTTGCCCCGCGAGCGTTGCGCTTTCGCTATGTATTAACCGGGGGAAAGGAAGCTTTCCAAGCCCTCTATGGTATGGGGGTTAAGGTGTTCGCCTGCCGTGTGCGTGCTCCCGGTTCAACTCCCCTGGGTGCCGTTTGAGACGGCAGGGGGCGCCTCAATCTTTTACCGCTCCAGCCTTCCACTTTAACTATATATTAACCGGGGCAAGCTAAGCTCTCAAGTCCCTCTACGGTACGGGGGTTAGGGCGCTCGCTTGGATTGCGGGTGACCCTGGTTCGCATCCCCGCTCGGCGGGACAGGAGGGCCTCTGGTGGGTGAGAGGAGGCCCCTCCTAGCTGAGCAAGAGGCCCGACACAGGGCCTCTTGCTCTTTTAATTAAAGAGGCAATGCTGCTCTACAGTAAAACCCCCCTCTCACTCTTGTCCACCCTGATCAGGATACACGCCCAGGTTGTGGCAGACCCCAGGGCACTCCCCTGCTCTTTTGAGGGGTGTGAACTGGGGGCCGCCACCTCCTGGGGAGAGTCACTGGCGAGCGATCCCTGTCCGAATCCCCTCTCCGTCCCAAGAAGACAACGGCCTCTTGAGAAAGAGAGGGGCTTCGGACAAGGATGGCCCACCCAAAGGACGGTCGCCTAGGAGGCAGGAAATCCCTGTGCAAATCCCTGCTGAACAGGCAGCTAGGGGATTTGAACCAGGATCTCCCCCAACCCAGGCGAGTATCCTAACCACTGGACTAGAGAGTGAGGGTAGCCGTGAGGCCGGCCCACAGCCCATTTAACTAAAGTGGAACAGCTTCAAGAGGCAAGAGGAGAGTAAGCCCACCGCTATTCCAGAACGTTGAGTATAAAGGCACCAGGGCAGATTTGAACCTACATGTCTCACAGGCCAAGCCGATAGGCTAACCATTGGGCTATTGGAGGGGTCTGAAGAAGGTGCTCACCTAAACAGCATTTAATTAAGGTGGAACAACTTCCACAGGCAAGAGACATGAAGCACCACATAGCTCAGGGCACAGACAGCAAGATTATATTTGATATCTGCCCAAAGTCCTTCTTAACGCAGGCCAAGGGGAGATTAGAACCCCATTATACACAGCCCAAGCTAAACCATTGCACTAGAGCAGGAGGACTGTAGCAGCCTTTGTCCAAACATTAATTGTTTAATATGGATTAGCTGCAACAGGCAAAAGCAGGGACACTGCCCCTCATTCTACACCAGAGAACACACCCAGGCTGCTGAAGATGCCTCCTTACAGGCCTTGGCAACAGGTAGGTTTTACAGCTCCCTCCATCTTTTCAGTTGATGCTGATCCATTGTAACTACATTTTAACGGGGACAAAGCTCCATAGTGGGGATAACTTGTTCTGGACTTTTCTTTGTTTGGCATGTCACCCTGGGGATGGCTCTGCTCCTTAAGCCTGTCCCTTGCTTTGCTCCTAGTGGCTCTGTTTAAAGAACAGACAAAAAGCTGTATCAGTTCCATGTTCTGGGATGGGAGATTCTCTGAAATCACAAGGGTCAATATTGTTGCTAATTTGGAAGCAAGAATAAAATCCTGTTACATAAGGTTGGTTGGGGGTGGGCGGGGTTTGGGTAAAGAGTGTAAATGGAGGTCGATAGTCATCTCTGAAGCTCCATGTATCCTGAGATCAATAGAAATATTTTCATTCAAAATCAGAGAATTGAGCTCTTTTCGTGGCAATTTTCTTTTAAAAACAAAAAACCTCCCCCTGTCCTGTCTTGCATTCACACACTGCGGGGTGTTGCTGCACAGTCGTGATATTGACTAGAAACAGACCATGGAAAAAAGAAACTGACGTGTTCTGCCTCTCCTCCCATACAGTAAACAAACTTCCAGCAATGAGCTGGTGAGTGAGAGAATAACTTTCACAAGGCCCTGCTGTCAGTTACAATTGATGTGAGGAAACTCAGTGGGGGTTGTAGGCATCTTTTTTAAGCTCAGAGTCTCCCCTTTAATCTAATGTCCCCTGTAGCTTCTGTTCCTTGTTCCTCTCTGCATTTGTTGCTTTTTACAGCTCTGGAGAAGGGACAAGACTCTCCTTCCCCTGCCTTTGCTCTTTCTGGGGGAGGGAGGCAGGCTGAGATCTGAAGACCCCAAGCTGGTTGGAGGAGCACCGATGTGCTCAGGCTGTGGTGTCTGGATTCACTGGTGGTGTTTGTGCCTGCAAGATCCCAGATGTCTCACCTATGTTTCCCACAGGGAGCAGGGCCCTATTGGCCTTTTGGAGTATTTTTACGTCCCTCTGTATTTAGGGGCATGTGCTGCTGATTGCCCTGTCTCTGGGCCTCTCAGCTCTCTGCTATCCAAAGGAGAGGAAGCCAGCTTGTGTTTCTGATTTCCTTCCTCTGGAAGGCTCTTGCTCCAGAGGACAGAGCTGTTGACTTTCTCCCAGGAGATGCACTTGATCTATAATGGCAGGGGTATTTTAAAACCCACCTCCATTCCCACCCCCCTATAAATGTCTCCTGCAGAGCAAGGTTGTTACAGGGTTCAGGAAGGAATTTTCCCATTGGGCAGTGTTGACCAAAGAGGCAGGTTCTTAAGTGTTGTGTGGTAGCCAGGATGACAAAACTGATGAACCAACACCCTGCTCTGTTCTCGCATCTCCTTGGAGGTCTACCCAGGCCTTTGTGCATTTGCTCCCATTACCTCGATGATATGATAAATCCAGTCCAGGAATTCAGCCACCTTGGTGTAAACCCCAGGGTAGTTGGGTTCAGCACACCCTGTGCCCCAGCTCACGATGCCCACTAAGCGCCAGGTGAGTTCGTCTTGGCAAACCAGCGGACCCCCGCTGTCTCCCTGCAAGACAGAGCAAGTGTCATGGTGGGGCAGTGCTTCTGTTAAGCTAGCAGGTGGGATTATGCACCATAGGGCTGCTCCTGCCTTGTGGGCCCTGTCAGCTTTGCGAGAGGCTGAAATGCAGGAAGGGGCAGAGCTGAGTTGCCTGCTGCTAGTACGTCCCCTTGGCATGAAGACAGCTAAACCCCAGCTCTGTTATATCATTTTAGTTCTCATGATTTTCCTCTCTCCCTTTCCCTCAGTCAGAGGATCTCAAAGCACTTTACTGGCCATTTTCAATCTATGCATCCTGGCGACACAGCGCCAGATCTTCAAAGGCGTTTAAATAAATGGGAGTTAAGCAGCAAAATACCTTTGTGAATCTGGGCCAAAATACTGTACAGGACTTTCCACGATGCTCTTCCTCCCTCCTGTTTAGGAAGCCGTGTTGCAGCAGGAAGAGAACTGAACCATGCTGTGTGGGGCCCCTTCATCCCTGGGGGAAGATGCTGCTAGAAGGTGCTCAAGGAGCAGAAGCTGGGATTTGCAGACAGCTTGCAGAAGGGTACTGGGCCCCATGGAGGGTTCTTCCTCTACACTGCTTCATTGATGCCCAGGGATGCAGTAACACAGCACAGGAATGAAACCCAACAGCCTGAGGCTACCTTTGTTGTATGTGGTTTTTCCTGGCCTGATAGATCCCTAACTAATGGACCAAAGATGCTGCTCTCGAAGGCCCAGGTGAACAAATGGAGTTAGCTACCTAACTCCTCTCCAAATCCATGGGAGTTAGGCTCCTCAATCCATTTGTGACTCTGGGCCTAGCTCCCCCTAAGGAGCTGCTGTATAGCTTCACACCAACGATCTGCCCATTCAGTGCCTGTCTCCAGCTGGGACTAGTGGCAGTGCAGAAGACGGGGCTAAATGCCTGTAATCAACAATAATGCAGTAGCCCATCTTAAGCAACGTTTGCTTCTGACTACAGGATGTGCGGCTGTGGCTATCTGTCCTAAAGCCAAAGGACTGTAAGTGGAGGATGGAGGGCGTGGGGTGTGAATTGATCCTGCATTGTCCTTCGCTAAGGGCAGCTGCTAAGGAGGTGGGATTTATAACTTCCAAGCAAAAGAGGAAAAGCTTGCTGCAGCTTGGTACCCTGGTGCAGGGGGCGGCTGGCAGCTGCCCTCTCTGTATAAAGGAGCATTAACCTAAACCATGGCGGTGCCTGAACGTCTATATTCTAGTGACCCGCTGTTCCCCAGGAGGAAGGGGGCCTGTGCATTAGCTCCACGCACACCCCTGCCATACCCCCTTCCCACCTCTGACACACCCTCCCTGGTTCGACGGAGGGCCTGATCAAACCCCATCATGCCCCCACCCTGACACCCACAGCCTCTCACTAGTTCTACACAGGGCACCAGCACACCCCCAATGTGCCCCTGCGCTGCCCCTAAAACCGTCCCACCTCACCCTGCACACGCCCCCGCCCTGCCATGCCCTCCTTGTGCCGCACGGGACCTGAGCATGCTCCTGCCATGCCCTCTTCAGTAAGGGGCTAGAGGGGGGACCCCTCTTCATTTAGATGGGGAGCCACGTTTCCCACCCTCTTCCCCATTTTCATGTACGTGATAGACACCGTGTGGGATCCAGCCGATGGTAAGCAGCATCACACTGTTCCTCAGTGGAGGAAAGGACCCGATCCCCCACAGCCTATTAATAACGGGTTGTTTTCTCCCTGCTCTCACCTGGCAGGCATCTACTTTTCCGTCCAGGTAGCCAGCACACAGCATCCTGGGGGTGAGCTCACCAGAGTACATGCAGGAGCTGTTGCATTTCTTGGTGCTGATTAAGGGAACAATAGCTTCCTTCAGCATCTCAGCAATATGAACTGGATTTGAGGAAAACAAATGAGAGAGATAGTTTAACCTGCAGCCCTGGTGGCTAGATGCTGGTGTTTGCACTCAAGGCACAGTGGGACATGGAGCATTACAGACACTCTTCATCTCCAGGGCTCTGGGTGTTGGGAGGAGGAGGGGGTTGGGCTGCGGGTTGGGACTAAGGACTGCAGGAGGTTTGGAGATCAGAATTCAATACTCTCCTCTGGACTCAAACATCCCCTCGGTGAGATGCTGCCTTCGGTTGTCTTCGTTTCAAAAGGGAGCTACAAGAGAGCTCTCCATGCCTCCTGGAGCTGCTCACCGTGTTCAGGTCTGGTGTAGCCCCAGCCGGAGATCCAGCAGTGGGTGCCGCGGGGGAAATCCTGACGGTACAGCGGTAAACACACTGCACGGATGGCATCTGGGGAGAGAGCCATGTGTGAGAGCACCACCAGCTTGGGATGCCCCTCACAGCACACAGCACAAACAACTCGAGAGTGGCTCCCAGGAGCAGCCAGCCTGGAGTGAGCAGGGGTGATCTAGTCCTGAGAAGTGCAAGCGAAACACCCTTGCAGCTCTGCTCCCTCTGGCTCCAGGGGCCGGATTCTCCAAAGAGCTCGGCTTCCACTGTGCCCTTTACAGCCAAATCCCAGCTCTTTAGAAAATCTGCCCACTTTATTCACTGTATCCTTGGGAGACAAGGTCTTGTGAGCGTTCTGTCCCATGTGCCATCACCAGAGGCCCCGGGGCTTGCCTGGGGAAAGCTTTCTCTCTGCTGCCCACAGCTCTCCACAGCTGGACCAACCCTCGTTCTGGCACTGCCCCTGGGATCGACACAGGCCACCAGCGTAGGAATCAGACCATTGGTGGGTGGCACCCTTGTGAATGGAAGCCATGGGGCTGCCCTGTGGGGATCCCCGCCCCCTCCAAGGGGAAGATGGCTGAAGAGAAGGGTCTCACCGGAGAAGTTCAAGGGCGTTGTGAGTTTCATCAGTGCGATGTCATAGTCGTGACTCCTGTCGTCATAGCGGGGGTGGTAGATGATTTTCTCCACCGCCGCCCCAGCCTGCTGTTGGACTGACACATGAGCGATCATCCCGGCAAAGACCAGCCAGCTGGAGACCTGAGGCTGCCTGTAACTGAGCAAAGACATGGCCCACCTGTTCCTCTGGGGCTGAAGTATTGCTGGGGCGGCCAATTCCCCACTCCTTCCCCGGCTGAGGGAACAGCCGTGCTCTGCGCTAGGCTGCCCTCTGAGGCCTCCAGCTCTGACATTCCCAGACTTACTTGTGCACGCAGTGAGCAGCCGTGACGATCCAGTCACGCGCCACCACGGAGCCTCCACAGACGTGTTTCGAGTTGAGGTATAGGCTGACCTGCCACGGCCAGCGTCCCAACGGGGCGTCGCTTCCGCCCACGATCCGGGCCGCCCTGGAGCGCATGCCACACTCTGAAAAGGGGGAGAAACATTAACCTGGTGCCCCCAAACACCTCAACTGGGAGTGGGGGAGGGATGGGCAGCAAAGGGTGTCCGAGAAACTGCTGAGCGGAGCTTTGCCTTGGGGCCGAAGAGAGAGAGGTAAGGTCTTTGAACACCAAGGCTGGGGGAGAAGAGCAGGAGAACAAAGAGTCAGGAAATGGGAGACAAGAAAGGGAAAGCAAGGCAGCAGAGAGGGGAACAGCTGACAGGAGTTATTCCCCAGGCATGCTCCTGCTTCCTGGCTGTGCCCCACCGATGTCCCTGGCTTACCCCCCACAGGATGTCAGGGATTCAGGGTGGCCCCAGCTTTCTCCCTTTCTTTTGCCACCTGTGCTGTTCCCCATGTGAAATAACCCAGAGAAACCCACTCTAATCCCTTCTGTGTGCTCCGAGCTAGTTCCAGGACCTCTGCCTTCCCACCCAGTGACCTAAACCAATCTCCTCCGTGTATGAAATGTCCCCCAGCCAGCATCACTAAGCCAGAGTGGAGAGGGAGCAAGAGAGAACAGCGGGGAACGCAGGAGTCCCACCTCTCCACCTGGGCCTTCTCTGGGCTTGCCTCTTGCCCGGCAATAGCCCTGGGCCTCAGGGAGAGAGTTCAGGGCCGCAGCTTCCTTCTCTGACAGAAGGGGCTGCTGAGACGGTTAGGATTTTAGATACTGGGGGCGTTGATGGCACGTGCTGTTAATGGCACAATAGCTACGCCATATGGACAGGAGGGATTTGGGAGCTGATGGTCACGTTGCTGCAGCCGCTTCAGGCAGACCCCAGCTATGAAATCACACGGACAAAAGGGCTGCTCCAGGGGCTTCATAACCATCCTTTTTCCTTTTCTTGCTGCTCAGCCCGCTGGGAAGCTAAATCTTCCTCCCACCCAGACAAGCTGGTTTATGCTGGCTTGTTATTGCCACCCAACACTGAGGCTGCTGGATTGGTGAAAACCACTCTGTGAGGAATGACACAGGCTTTGCAAACCAACACCAGGGCACTCAGTGTCTGGCTGACCTGGGGCTTTTGCTAATTAACAGAGGGTCTATAATAGCACAAGGAATGCAAGAGACTTCAGTGCAATGTGGGGATGGGGCTAAAGCACTTACCGGAGCATTTCAGAGCCACAATTCGCCCTGAAGCACAGCTGCTCCTGCACAAGAATAAAATCAGGGTTCGAAATAAAGTTCTCCCAGAAATCTGCAGCCATGAAACACAGAGCTGGCCCATCATGGGGTGGCCCGCCTAGGAATGGCGACCAGCCAGATTCACCCAGGATGCCCAGAAAGTGGATTCTGATAGGAATAATCATCATGCCCATGGAAGGCTTTTCACCTTCACAGCACTTTGCAAACGCGAGCTGATGCATGGCAGAAAGTTCACATGCGCAACGACAGGGGCTGTGGTGCTGCGGCAACAAAGCAGAGTTGTTCTAAGAGGGCTAGCGGGCCTGTCTAAAGGTCTGCACGTCAGCTACCCTGTTGGCACTGAGGGTATCTCTGCTCTGCAATCAGAGGTGCGATTTCAGCATGTGTAGACGTGTGACTAGCTCAGGGAGCATTAGCCATGAGGCACAGACTGTGCAAGCCCGTCTGCGACCCAGAGTCGTTATTCTGGTAGCTAGTCTGTGCTGAAGTCCGCGCTGCCAAAGCTTTGCTGCTCTAGGTACTCGCCCTAGCGAGAACAAAGCGAGCTCAGATATGCCCACACCTGCTGAGTGCAGCACAGACATCCCCGCTGTGTAAGCATCAAGCTGGCTTAAGTCCTGTTTCAGCGGCATGACCAAAGCACCCAACGCTGTGACCCTCCCTGCAGCTGTGGCTCCTGCCAGTGCAGTCACTGTGCTATTTGCCTTCCCATTTGGCGTCATTTAGTTGCCAGTTCAGATTTTCTCCCTCCCTCCATATTCGCTGATCTGAGTCGATGCCAGCTGTGCAGAGCCTGGCAGTCACCTCCAGAAACATGGAAACTTTTTCTCAGACAATACAGCCATGAAAGGACCTTCTGTTCAGTTCCCCCAATGCCATTCCTGCTCTCCCCAGCTCCATCACCCACCTGACCTGCCACATGTCTTCAATGCTGTTCTTCTGGTTGAGCACAATCTGAACAAACTCTTGCGTATCATTCACCTTGACATCTGTCAGGTTCACTCCTTTGTGATGGGCGAGTCTGCAGAAGCAAGAGCAAATGTCATCACCTAAACACAGAGAGAGATCAGAGAGCTCACCTGTGCCTCTGACGTGACAGTGTTGTTATGGTCACTTTCTTCCTCTCTTCTGTACAGAACCATTGTACTCTAGTTTATATATGCTAATTCTGGCCACTGCTCACACAGAGATGAAAGGGCTAAATATAATAACCATCACACACTGGGAGGACGAAACCTTTACCCTGCCATGTTTCATTGAATCACAGTGCTTAAACAGGAGGGCTACCAAATACAGACACAAAAAAACAGGCTTCCACGCTTGCAACTTGAGTTCCAGTTTTGTCTCTCTCATTTACCAGGGGCAAGGCCCCTGTCTGAAACTGCACAGCACACAGGGACATCTAGTGGCTAAATAATAATATTGCAAATGAACATATACCCCGGCCCTTACTTTACATTCTAACCCCAAAATCAGGAAATAGGTTTGCTTGGATCACTAAAGTATATTTTCAGATGCTACCATCACTTCGCTAGCCTTGCAAAGTAGGCTGCATATGAGTACAACAGGAGACAGTAATAATACTGTGTCCTTCGCTAACGCCTTCCAAGTGAGGATCTCAAAACACGCTCCAAACATGAACGAGTTCATCCTCACTTGGGAAATGGGTGAATATTATGATCCTTGTTTGAAAGATGGGGGAAATGAGGCACAGAGAAAAGAGGTCACAAGGGAGTAGAGGAGGTAGAATTAAAACCCAGGAGTCCTGTTTCTCATTTATGCCAGAAAACCATCCTCCTCATCTCTATGGGGATGTTCAGCAGAAATGCACAGCCACAGAACAGCAGTGGATAGGAGAACAGTAACATTATATCTGGGAGTGACTCTATAGACAGCAATGATATAAGGGCTTACCCCAATTTCCAGGGAAGCCGATGGAAAGATAATTCCACAGTCCATGATTCTGTAAGCTTGGGAAGCTGCTATAAAAGTCTCGGGAAATAAACCCAAGCTACAGTACATCTAGCATGGGTCAAAAAATGCAGATTGTTTTTTTCCCCACAGAAAATTTTTTCATTTAAAAAAAAATATCCGGTGAAAAAATTTATAATTTGCAGTGAAAATTCCAACCCCCAAATGGTTTGATTTGAGGGGTTTCCTCCCTTTTCCAGTGGCAAAATAGAAAAAGGGTGAGAAATGGGATTAGCACAATGGGACACCATTCTCAGTTGAATCTAGGCCCCAGTGTAATGCAAATAAATATCAGTAACTCCACGGTCCCTGGCTCCCAGCCCTGTGCTCTGATCACATTACTTCCTGCAATATCTTCATAAAAATGGCAAATCAAAGACCTGTACCTGAGACTGGCCGACTGTGTCTATGCTGAGAGGAGCATCACTTACTGGAGATATCCCAGCTGCCTACAGATCAGAGTCCCCAGGGAGAGATTCCATCGCTCGTGACATGCCAGGAGCCAGCCGGGCCTGCCTTCCACCTGCACTTCCAACAAGAAGTTTCCCGTGTTTATTCTGAAAGATACTAAAACCATTTGATTAAAAACATCCTGCAAGCTTCTCTGCGACCAGCTCTTTGCAAAGGCCCAAGCCAAACACAGTAAAGTCCCAGTGACTAACGAGGGACAAAACCATCCCCAAGTCTGGCTATTGCAAACCACCCCTGGACCTTTCTGTGTGTTCCCCGGGCTCAGGGGGTGGCACTGCTGGGTACTGGCAAAGCATTCTGGGTAGTGGTATGCAGAGGGGGCTAACAAGCTTCCCCTTTGCTTCATCATCACTCCAGTGTCTCAAAAACAAAGAACTTTGGGGACTTTGGGTTTAAAGGCAAAAGCTGAGCAGAGCGTGTTTGAGTGAAATAACAGCTGCAAAATTAGTTAGAGGCTGAATCCGAGATACTTGCTACTTACATAGCACTTTCCACTTAGAGATCTCCAAGCACTTTAAATAGCACCATTAACACTATCCCCATTGTAGAGGCAGGCCGAGCTTGGTGTCACAGAGTGATTGTGCTGGAGGCAAGCATAGAACCCACTGCCTGTCCTACACTCAGTCCAATGAACCACAGTCTCCTGCATTCAACCTGCAATTAGTATCTCAGGGATCAGAGTAACAGCGTGTTAGTCTGTATTCGCAAAAAGAAAAGGAGGACTTGTGCCACCTTAGAGACTAACCAATTTATTTGAGCATTAGCTTTCGTGAGCTACAGTTGCATCCGATGAAGTGAGCTGTAGCTCACGAAACCTTATGCTCAAATGAATTGGTTAGTCTCTAAGGTGGCACAAGTACTCCTTTTCTTTTTATCTCAGGGACTTGATTAAAACTCCATTGCTGTAAACTGGTGACTTTGTGACACACCCCATTCCAAGGGCTAGTTTCAGGTGGGATTAAAACAGGGGCAGAGGTTACCTCTTGGGTGTGAGGGTTGGAAAAGGGGGACCAGTGGAGAACAGGAAGGGGGACATGTTTGGAGCACTGATGCACCCGTACCGAACAACCTGTGCGGAAAGAGGGGAAACCCCCAGCCGAACGGGGCCCAGACACACTGATCTGTGGCGACCTCAGGAAACGGGTGAGGAGGGCTAACGCTGAGCCCTAGACAGCAGGAGGCGAGGGAAAGTCATTCACACCATCGTTGGAACCACAGCTCACAATCTGCTCAGCCCCCACTTTAGGGGGGGGTCAGAATCAGGGGGTCAGTAAGGAGGGGTCCAGCTCCCTGCTCCTCTGCTCAGAACAGAGAGAGAGTTCCAGCTCTTCTCCCTGGCTTGGGTAAGCAGCACGTCCCCCCTCCCGTCCCCCCGCTCCTCCACCTCCTGCTTCGCTCCCCTTTAACCACTGGGCTCAGCTGTCAGGTTGCTAATGTGATGCCGCAGCCCCAGAGATTGCGAACATCCTCCAGGGAGCGAAGAGGGAGGCCGAGGCCTGGCTTTGCCTGGCTTTTTACTGCAAAACTCAACAAGAAAAACAGAATGTGGGGGAACTTTCTGGCCGGTCGTGACAACGAGAAAGGGGCAGGCAAAGGCATAGAGACAGCCTCAGTCTTTGCTTTGCTTTTGACCTTGAGGAAGGGAAATCTCCTTGTCCTTATGTTGGACAGGCTGGATTCCAGGGGGTTTCCACAGATCACTGTGAGTGAAAGGTCCCGCTGAAGGCACTAAGTGACACATCCTCTCCACAGGGATCCTGGCAGCGAGGAGAGAAGGGGTATGGGGAGTAAAGATCTCAAACCTCTCCTGGGAGCCGTGGTGACAATGGGCTCGTCTTCCCCGGCGTCTCTGCAGATCGGGATCGACTCTGTGTCCTGCAGGGGGCTGGAATCCTGGTCCGACAGGGGCGCTGTCAGGAATTTCACTTCAGGAGAAAGCGCAGAGGATTGAGATGTGATTAAACAGACTAGACAAGGCCCCAGAGCACACGTTGTGGGGAACAACCCTGCACTGGCCCCGAGGGGGTTAGATATACCCTTAGGGCTTGATCCAAAGCCTGCTGAAGTCAACAGAGAGATTCCAGTTGATTTCAGCTATTCTGAGGCTGATCTATTATTTGCACTACAGTAGCACATGGAGGCCCAACTAAGCTCGGACCCCCACTGTGCAAGGTGCTGTACAAACGCACAGTGAGAGACGGTCCCTGCCCCGAAGAGCTTACATTGAAGCAGACAAGACAGACGCAGGGTGGGAGGGACAACAGGCTCAGCGAGGGGAAGGAACTTGCCCAGGGTCACGCAGTTGGTCATGGCAGACCAGGACTAGAACCCATTCCAGTGTCTGCAGCTGCACGCAGCCCCCTGTGCTCTGGCTTCCTGGGCTTTGCAGCTGGGCTGTCCCATGCCTAGCGTCTGTGGTCCTGGGACCCTGGTGACCATTTGCTCATCACTTGCATGACCCCAAAGCCCTGCTCTCCATTTTGGCCACTGGTCTAAGGGCGGTTTTGAGAGAGGTGAGGAATTCCCCAGGAGATACAGACCTAGAAGCCACGTCCCAATGGCTGCCCCTGCCAGCAGCCCGATGGCCCCAAGCAGCAGGAGGCATCTCTTGATGGGGCAGAGGTTTTCCAGGGACGTGTTGGAAGAATCTTTAAAAAACAGAGAGAGGGGGAGGGAGGATGGATACTGAACAAGTTCTGGGTCTCATTGTCTTCTCATCTGTGGCACAATCTGGGGCCCTATCTAGCCCCTTGTAAACTCCCTAGCTCACCACAAACTCTCCTCTCTTCCTATGAGGATAAGCCCAGTGGTCCACCATGTGCCAAGGTTGGTGCCCAGGATGGGGCAGCGGGTCTCAGTCCCTAACAAGACTCCCCAGGGTGAAAACACAAGAACTAAGAAGGGATCCTTCCCCTGTACATCTTCCATCTGGCCAGAAAACACAGTCAAAGGCACAGAAGCAGCAGGGTCCTTTCAATTAAAGAAGCCAGGCTAGTGGGACCAGGCAACCTACCTACTTACTAATAGCTGGCTGCGTCTCCAGAGAGGCAACATCTGCAGCATCTATAGCTCACAAGGGAGGCTCTGAGTCATTTACATGAGCACAAGAGGCGGTGACACGGTGCTGCACTGTGCAAACGCTTGTGAAAAGCATGTGATCTTCAGATCGGCACACTGGAGAGCCTGTCCCACTTGGCTGCATTTAGCGATGCAGAGTAGACTGGCTGGTTGGACACCTCCGACAAGGGGCAATTCCCAGTGACCTTCTCCAGGAGATGTGGGGAGGGGGCAGGCGACGGTGACAACCCGCACGGCTACCGCAGCACCCTCCATGCAGGGCTCTCTAGGCCCTGGACACTCGGGGTTGCTGAAGTGAGGGAGGAATGGACTGATTTTTCAGGCTCAGGAGGGTATTTTCCTTTCCAAAGGTAGAGGTGAGGGTTAGGGCCTGTCGACACTGAGAGTGCAGCCCCGGGAACAGCAAAGAAAGCAGCCTAAGCTTCCGCCAGTTCTGGGGTGAGCACGGACAGCTGCCCGAGATTCCCGTCAGTGTGGGATTCCCACGTGAGGCCCCCTCAGTCTCTGACTGCTTATCTCCTAGGCGAGGGTCAATGCAGCCACCTTGATGTAAGCAGGCGTTGTGGGGATGCCAGTCCTGGCCCGCTCTGCATCCTATGTGTTCTGTGGGTGCCAGGCGTAGCAGAGAAACCCCTTATGCCGCATGCTGCCCCAAATGCCCCATCCCCGTGAATAGCTCACCACGTCCTGCTGAGGTCTGAGTCCTTCCCATGTCTCTTGGCTCTGTTGTCTTGGCCCCCTGGCTTTGGCCAGCATCCCGAGGGCTATGGAGGTCAATGGGGAACTGGGCAACTGGTCCAAGACTCTAGAGGGAAAGAAACAAAGATCTATACAAATCTGGGGCCACAGGGAAGTAATCAGGGGAATGGCCCAAAATGCACTGGTGGAGGTGGTTCATGGCCCAGTCACTCGTGCTGGGCCCAGATCCGAAAATCCACTTCGATAGATAGGTGAATAGCCAATGCACCCTATTCCCCTGTCGAACCAACTGCAAAGTCCCTATCCTGCAGGCCTCAGTGTCCAAGTGTCGTGCCGTCTCCAAGTGGTCAATGAAAACCTCACAATACCCCTTAGAGAGGGATCTCCACCAATGTGGTTCTAAACTGAGAAGATGGAACCCCTGGCTCAAGAGCCGGGATCCGGTCCCAGCTCAGCCCAGAGAGGAGGCATAAAGCCAGAGCAGTTTGGGAACAGGCATTCCCTTTGTTCTCAGTGGAAGCCTGAGATATGGGGGGTGGGATCCCAAGTCCTAGGGGGAAGGATGGGAGAACAGAGCACTCCCCTGGCAGCCCTGTGTGGGCTGGGTACAGCCGGTCAATACACAGGGGGAACTCTCTGGCGGGAAATTCAAAAGCAACAAAACATTTTCATTTCGTTTCAAAAATGTTCACCGAACTTTTTCCAGTTTCTTTTTTTTTTTTTTTTAAATGAAACGACATTAACCCCCTGGAGAGGAAAATGGGGGAAACAAAACAACTGCCCTACCCCCAACACTGAAAATATCCTAGGTTTTCTTCAAAAAACGATTTTGACCAAAACAAAGAGTTTCCATGAAAATGCTCATTTTGCTCAAAAAATGTTGTCATGAAATGTTTTCCACCAGCTGCCGTGCTGGACAGCCTGAGGCTGTCCTCTACCAGCTGTGCTATGGGGCACGCCAAAGCACTGTAAGACGGCCTAAGAAAGAAAACAAGCTACTTCATCCAGCAATCTGAGTGGGGCACTTCCTGCCTGCGCGCTCACATACACATACGCACAGCTGATGCCTGCTGAAGAGCCCAACGTTCAGTTTCTTAGCTTTCCATTTGCTTCTTCAGTCACAGGCTCTTCACTAGTTTCCAACCCACAATTCCTCCCTCCCATTCGCTGGAACGGTGGGATGCGAATGTCAGAGCGTATTAGATCCTCTAGCGCAGAGGTTCTCAACCAGGTGTCCAAGGAAGCCTGCGGGGGCCACAAGCAGGTTTCAGGGGGTCTGCCAAAATAAACCAGAGCTGGCGTTAGAGGCGCTGGGGCCCCGGGAAGAAAGCCCAACCCCCATCGCACGGGACTGAAGTCTGAACCCTGCTGCATGGGCCTAAAGCCAAAGCAAGTTAGCTTTGCAGGGCTCCCTGTGGCATGGGGCCCCAGGCAATTGCCCTGCTTGCGACCCCCTAATGCCGGCCCTGGCTTTTAATGTGCTGGAGATGGAGAAAACCAGTTGTTGTGGCGCAGGTAGGCCATGGAGTTTTTATAGCCTGGTGTTTTTTTGGGGGGTGGGGGGAGGCTCGGGAAGAAAAAGTGCATTAAAGGAACCCACGGAGCTCACCACTTCCATACCGTGCAGGCCCTCTTAGCTCCAGGCTGTGCACCACCAGACAGTGCATGGTCGTACAGGAGGTAAAAGCTCCTTACCATGACAGCGGCACTCAGGGGTGAGAGCGTGCGGCTAATTCACCATCACTGCTCCACGGGGCCAGCGGCTGCTCTCTGGGCACCCGGGCCTCCCGTTAAACACGCACGCATGGGCTAGACAAAGCCAGCAGCTATGGTGTCACAGTGAATAGAGCTGTTGTTTTCCCAGAGAAGTCAGGAGGCTGCCAGACTGGTTTGCCCACCTCCCTACAGTCTGCTAATTGGTGCCTGTAATAGATAAGGGGGCAGTCGCTTAGCAACATCCCACCCTCCTCCCCATGCCCCAAAAGCATGCCACTCTCGGGGCGCCCCACAGGGAAACTCTGTCACTCTGCTGGATTGAGGGTTGAAAGCGACAGAGCAATATTAGCCTTTGTTGAAATGTTTCAGATCTCAGCCCTCTGGTTCATTTTGATTCTGTTTGGACAAGACTTACCTGCAGTGCAGCCATACTATTCCAGGTGATAAATAGAGAGAGCAAGAGGTGATAAATAGAGAGCAAGATCAGCTGCAGCCTATCCTAGCCCCGTAGGGTTCAGTTCATCCATCATTTAGGAAGATGGGATCCTCTTTCCTGAGTCCTGCGGCACCAGCGCCAAGGGCACGTGGTGGTATTAACTGGATCAACAACTCCCAGCAATTTCTGCTCCGGTCAGGTCGCTGGCAGAAACTCCAGGAGTTCTGTCACGGTTAACACGGCGCATCGGGAGCCGTGTCTTGGGCAGGTTTCACAGCAGCCGCAGAGCGTGATATTGTGTGGCCCTGGTGCATAGCTGTCCTGGGGGCCAGCTGTCACATGCTACAAGGCCATTTCCATTGTCTCTTTCTTCCCTCAAAGTCAGCCAGCCCGTCCTGGGCCTTGCAGCCCGAAGGGGTCTGATCTAATGGTTTGACAAGGGGTTTCCTTGAACCTGCCTTGCTCAGGGGGTGGGAAAGAATGAGGCCATTTGCTATGGAAATGGTTGTGATTACCAGCAGGATCCTTTGCGCTGATCCTAGGGTTTTCTCTCCCTTTGCACCATCTTCCTTCCTACCATCATGGTCTCTGTGTCCACAGACAGGGCTGGGGTACTGTGGTAAGATCCTTGGCACCCCCATTCCCCCAATACACTTTCACAGGGTCTGTGACAGAGATAGCGCACTGGCTGCCTGTGTCATCCCTGTGTGTCACGGCCAAGAGGGCATGGAGAGGCTCATGGCAAGTCACTCCTGTCCCTGAAGCTGCCTGGTTGCAAGTCAGACTGGACTGAATTTACAGCACGTAGAATGGTGCATTTTACCCACCTTGGGCTACAGCACAAAAGGAAGAGTCCGTTGGGATAATTAAGCCAGAGCAGATGAAAAGGCATGTACTGTCAGGCCACTAGTGCAGATCTCATGTGCAGTGGGGCCGGTGGTTACTCTCTTCACCTGAGCAATGTATTAATTCTTACATCCCCGGAGCAGTATAGTGCAGAGAAAATGGCAAAGGTATGTTTCATTGATGCAGGTCAGGACTGAGCTGAACTGGCAGAGCTGGGTGCTGCAGGATTGAATTGTATTATTGGACTGCAGTGCCTGAGAAACCTCAGCTGACTGATGGGTGTCGACAGAGCTGTGGGTGGGAACCCCAGGGCAGGAAGAGCTGTGGGGGCTGCGGATCAGAAAACCAGCAAGGCGCTGCACTTTGACGGCAAATTGCTCCTGAGCCCCTCCACGTCTCAGCAAACCAAGCCCTTGCGAGCCGGGGGGCTTTGACATTTAAAGGTAACTTTCACAGGCATTATATGTATTATTTGCTGACCAGGTGACAGTTACTCAGCACTCATCACTCAGCCCTAAAGCCCGCCTTCACATTGCACCTGTGCATTTGTCTGTAACACTGCAGGCTTAAAACAAACAGAGAGCCAGGTAATTCTCCAGGAACGTGCGCCCAACCCTCAGCTCCCTGCATGTCCCCCTGGCCTTTTGGATGCAGAGTGCAAAGAATAAACTATCATAAAGGTCAGAATGGCAGGTGCCACCATTTCGTTTCTCTTTTGATTTCCCACGTTAATGTCATGCTGGTGAAAGGTGACTGGTTGATATCCCAAGAGAATGAAAGTCTTTTATCCACAGCATGCTCCCCTACCCCCTCTGCCCCACAGCATGGCTCACTCACCAAAATGACATTGTAACATTTGTAAATTGCTAGACATCATCTTGGTCAATATTAGGGACAGATCGCAGGACCTCTAGCACCAAGAACGTGCTCCAGAGTGTGCTAAAGAACCAAGTCCCCAAGCTCGCACCTGCAGCAGACTCCTGCCCATTGTGGATAGGGCAGAGGGGAACCCATGACACACCCACAATAGTGGGTTACACAAACATTGCGGGGGTGTCAGTGTCACATCCTTGCTGCGTCCATATTGCCCAGCCTGGGAGCAAATTACTGGGGAGTTTCCTCTCCATTTCCACATGCATCTAAACCTATGAGCCCTTGATTTCAATGGCTCTCTCTGGATTCACCCCATGCAGCCTCACTGATCTTCCTGCACATCCATGCCATCTCTGCCTCACCTCTCGCATCTCCTGTTTCCCCTCACCCTATCTGCTCCTTCCACTTCTCTCCTCCATCCCTCACAGCCAGAGTTTCTCCTTCACTTTGATGCCAGATGTTTTCCCTTGTAGCATCACTGAGTCCTTTCCCTTCAAATTGTCCTTTCCCTTCTGCTTGATGGCCAGCCCCATCTCCGGGCAGACACTTGGCTGCCTCAGGCTCTGTGCTGGGTTAACAACAGTACAGGTGTCTCATTTTTTCTTATTCCCATTCCTAGACAGCAGATGGTGCTGAAGGACTAGGGAGACATGAGTGGGGCTCTTGGATGTACAGGACTGCAGCTGGTGGGTGCTGAGTCAGCTGCTTCTTTGCTTGATGCGCCATCTCTTTTTCCAATCTACTCGGAAAACGATGTGGGAATCACCGTCCTGTTTTCTGAGGCTGTCCCAAACAGAACAGTCCCCAGTGGTCTGTGGGTAGAAAATTGAGGCAAGAATTAATTCAGCCATATAGCCCCAAATTCCTATGGCTATGGGGTTAGGGAAATGCCTGGATTTGCTGAGGATCAAAGTTTTGTGACTGCGGCCAATAAACACATTGCTCCATTTTGGTGCAAAAAACAAACACTTTTATAGAAATGTGGCTGACCAGAATATAAGAATGAGGAGAGATGGAATAATTTACTGGTTGTATGAGATTAACAGCTGAGCTGTTTAAAGAAAGATGAACTAAATGGGGTGAACCGTAAAAAAACTACAAAAACAAATCATTGCTCTAATTTTATAAAGATGGGATGAATACTGACTGAAAGTCATAACGAGGCTTGCAAGGATTAGATTTTTGTCAGTAAACGTCGATTTCACTGTACACACACAACCCGATGAAATAATAACAATAATCAGAATTCAATAATAATCAGAATTTACAGTTAGGCAAAGTAAGAAAAATGCTGATTAAGAACTTATTACGGTTTGAGTTAAGGATAGTTGCTTTGCACATTTTGACATGGGATGTTGACAATTTGTGTTTTAACAGCTACAAAGCTTTAACTTTCTGAATCTCAGCATTTACTGTCATGAAATAACTATTGTCTGAGCCCCACATGGTCAGACCTCCACTACCCCCTGCAAATTTCCCACAATTGTGAACATTTAAATTGAGAAAAATAGAGAACAAAGGCTTCAAAATAAACATTGATATTATCCATCACAATTATCAACGTAAAAAAAAAAAAAAAGAATTCTGCCAAGCCTACTCACAGCCTAAACTGCCTCGATCCTGTTCTGTTCCCTTATCTTTTGTAGCTGCTGAGCTCCCTCTTTGTACTTATGTAGGAAAATAAAGTGTACTGCCTACAATGCTGTTTACTTTAAATAAAATGCTAGTGACTAAGACAGAGCTGGTCAACCGGTTTTTAAATGAATAATTCTGATGAAAAAAAGAAGGGGGAGGAGGGGACCGTCGTGGCATTTTTTACCTATTTTTGATCAGCTCCACTCCGTTTTTTAATGTAGCTATTACAAAACACAAATGCAGGACAGAAACAAACAGCAGGAGACTGCAAACATCAGTCCCGATGCTGAAATATTCCTTCGTGTATTCCATCCATACTGACTGACAGCTGTGGTTATGAAGGATACAATGTTTTCTTAGTCATTTTCATTTAGGAAACCGCTTCCTGGATTCTGTACAATACAATCATGTTTCTAACTTATTCTCTTTGGAACAAAACAATCTCTCGCTTTTGAAAGTCACAAGTAGGGAGGGTGGAATATGTAAAGCAGCACAGCCTCATCAAAGCCAATCAATCTATGTCCATTTACAGCCTCTGGGGATCTGGCCCGTGGTGTCTCAAATAAGGTACTCAGTTAATTTTGCACCATATTTGCAAATAAAACATGAACAAATATTTCTGCCCATTAATCAATGGGGTCTGCTGAGTCTAACCACAAAAGGGTCATTTATTGGCAGACGTGACCGTGTTCTTTGGAATGTGTGCTCCTCCCTGTGATTCTCCCAGCTCATTTCACACAAGCTTCTGGGCATTTCCAAAATGGGCCAGATTTGAACCAATGTCTGCTCCAAAGCTCTGCTCTTCCCCTGAGCCAGCCAGTCCTCGTGGTCTTTAACCCATTTAGCAGAGGAGAAGGAGATTCATGGTATTTGCTACTTACTGTCAGCCCCCACAATGAGCCTTGCAGATCGGATGGTTGGACACATTCCCTGCCCTGCAAATCTTACGGCCTGAGGTGGGCATGTCACCTCCTCAGCGTGTGAGCTAGTGGCGGACAATGTAGAGGCTGGAGATTGGCAATGCATTGCTGCAAAGGAGTGAGAGAAGTGAGAAGGGAGTGAGAGAACCTGGATTTGTGCAGGAAATGGCCTAACTTCATTATCATGCACATTGTGTAAAGAGTTGTCACTTTGGATGGGCTATCACCAGCAGGAGAGTGAATTTGTGTGGGGGGGTGGAGGGTGAGAAAACCTGGATTTGTGCTGGAAATGGCCTAACCTGAAGATTACTTTAGATAAGCTATTACCAGCAGGACAGTGGGGTGGGAGGAGGTATTGTTTCATATTCTCTGTGTATATATAAAGTCTGCTGCAGTTTCCACGGTATGCATCTGATGAAGTGAGCTGTAGCTCACGAAAGCTCATGCTCAAATAAATTGGTTAGTCTCTAAGGTGCCACAAGTACTCCTTTTCTTTTTGCAAAGGAGGAGAGGTTCCAGGGCAAGCAAGCGGGCTGCTGAGCCAGGGGACACAATTCACCAAAATGGTAGCTGGGGCTGGGACTGGAGTAGCTGGGACCGGGACTGGAGTAGCTGGGACCGGTTGTTTGCAAATGCAGGACCCTGCCAGGCAAATGTCTCTTCCTTTAAGGGAGGGAGTGGGCAGCAGATAATTCTGAAGAACTCCTACCCTAATGTCTCACTCCTTCAAGCATTGAGAAGCCAGGCAGTAGAGATGCCAAAATCTAATCTCCTCTGCACAGAACTTCAGTGAGTGGGCATCAATCCTGTTTGCAGCTTCACATTGCGTTGTGCTCCTGTAGTTGGTGCAGGGTATGTTTCCTGGGTGTTTGATCAACCCTTCCAAGATTTCCCATCAGTCAGGATCAAGTCCACATTCCTTCAGTCCTTGCTGGCATGTGTTTTTATAGCAAAGCTTGGGATGTCCTGTTATTCTTGTTCCCTCTGATAGCTCGCCGTATCGCTTGTCCTTGGGTATGCATCTGTCTTCCAACCTACCCAGATGGCCCAACCAGAAATCTTGGCCAGTGATCATAACAAATGGCACCATTGTCTCCACCAGGGCATCAAAGTCCATGACAGGAGCTGGTTCGTACAGCTTGAAGAGAAAAGAGCCCCTAGGAAGCAAGCTGCTCCCAACCAAGATACGTTTCAGAGTAGCAGCCATGTTAGTCTGTATCTGCAAAAAGAAAAGGAGGACTTGTGGCACCTTCGAGACATACATTTGCAATAACTGCCAAAGATCACACAAATCTCAGATTGGGCTATTCAGTCACATGAGACATTGCAAATCATCTACATCATAGGCTGCAATTCCCACTGTCTCTCGCAGATGAAAATCGATCAACCCTTATTGTTATTATTATTGAACATTTGTATTGTGGTGGAGTGTGAATTAAAATGACCTGCATCCACAGGATGCAACTCTTTAGGCATATTAAATGGCCTGTTAATATGTAGTTTCTAATGCACTTTGAAAGTGGATTAAATTCACTGAGGATTGCATTAGTGCAGACCAATGTTAGTGTAGGAGCATCTCCACTTTGCACTAGCTTGGAAGTACTCCAACTGCTCTCCCACACTGCACTATGCCAGGACCATTTACCTGGCTGCCCTCCACTGCGCTGTGTCACCTTGACCGGATATCTCCTCCCTGTTCAAATGTCGATGCAGAGCCAGGGTCGGTCCAGGTGCTGCTGCACACTCCTGGAGTTCCTTTTGATGCAGCAGCTAAGTTCTTCTTCTGGGGTTTCACCCAGTGAGGTGAGCACAAGACCAAACCCTTAGAAGGTCAGCCTCACGCCTTGGGGATTCATCAGGCTGTTTTTCAAGACTCTCTCTCTTGTGATGAAGGATTTTGCTGCACGTCTTTACAAGACATTTTAAATCCTCCTTGTAGGAGGATGTCCTGAGTGCTTTCATTCAGCCTGTCACAGCTGGACAGCCCCAGGAGGGAACTGTACCGGATTTCAGTGTAATTAATCTTACAAACCCTCCGCAATGCTTATCCAATTCAAAGCCAAACCCTCATCCAAGTTGCTAGTCGTCCTATAAATGAGTTTGCCTTTTGAAAAGCAAAATCTTAGCTGCTGTTTCAGGCTCTGAGGCAGATCCAGTGTTTGGATTCCTGCACATGATGGTGGGGAGCCCAGACAAGTCTAGTAATGCAAAACCCACGTAAGCCCAGAGATCCCTGCTCATGGGGACACACATGCTAAGAGCTCAGATGCTGCAGTGGGCCAGGAGGAGCCCAGAAAAAGAAAGAAGGAGTCAGCATCAAACAATGCAGGATTCATTTTCTCTGGGATAAAACGGCATGCAGTCTCCTGATCCAGAATTCCCAAGGCAATTAGCTCAGTACGAGGGAGAATACAGAAGGGACAGTCAGCTGGGAGAGCACGTGGTCAATGTTTGGGTGGGGGGAAATTCAGCAGTTACAGTTCACAGGGTTCTCTGCTCACAGCTTGGTTTCTTTCAGATTTGATTTGAGTAACATTTGCATGAATGAGCCCAAGGAAATCTCAGAGCAAAGTCACCATGTTATGAATGGATTCCCCCGAAACCCTCTAAACTGGCCCAGACGTGCAGAACGCAGCACAGCTCACCCAAGGGTTTTTTTGGGGAAGAAATCCAAAAACGAGTGAGCCCCACCTGTACCCGGGTTGTGCTCTGACAGCCCAGCACACAGTGCTACTGCTACCAATGACGTTGCCGTGTGGACTCTAGCAGTTTGGCTGCTGAATTTGAAGACTCGGTGATGTTCAGTCAGGGTTCTGCTGCCTGGTACCCGGAGTGCGAGAGGAGGGGTGAAAAATAAGATTGATTCTTTAAGCATAGGGTCCATGAGAGTGAAATGCCAGGCTGATGGAACAGCTGAGTGTCTTGCACCTTTTGCCACCAGACTAGCTCCCCAGGGTGAGCGCGGGAGGCATGCTGTGTGTGCACTACATCACTTACCAGTCCTCTGAGGCACGAATGTGTGGAAATCTCCATATCCTTGCTGGAGATTCAGAGCTTTCACCCATTCCCTTGAGGCTCTCCATGGCAGTCACTGTCTTGATGATGGAGGCCTGGACAGGAATTCAAAGCCTGTTAATGTGGAACCAACCGCCAGGATGGTTGTTGCTTAAGCTTCTGTCTACACTGCACAGTTGACGCAGGTAATTGGCACCCGGGTCTGAGCACCTAGGTTAGCCTAGCCTGGAGTGAGCATCCCCACAACAAAGCCATACCCGCGTGTCTGTGTCCTCACTGTTTCTGCACTTGCCCATGCGTCTGGAGGCATATTCCCTGGTTCCTTGTGCTGAGATGCTCTAGGATTCTTTCCCTCTCAGCTGTGTCAATTAAAGAAGAACATGTTTGTTCTTTGGGGGAAATTATGGGAAGGCAATGGAGGATTATCAGCATTTGAGTGATTTTGGCTGCACTTTCACTGGAAAGTGGGTATGTTCTAGCCTGAGGTAAAGTGGACATCGAGATCTAACCCATCTCCCCAGCCAGGTCAGCTAGCCTGGGTTTCAAGCACCTCCAAACCCAGGCCAGAGGTTCTTCTGTGTGGGTGGTAGGAAGCGAAGGTTAAAACCTGCGTAAGAGCCTGGATTAACTCTGCAGTGGAGACATACCCCGGCACAGAACTCCTTTGCTCCAGAGACTGAGCATACTGCCTTCTGTAGGCTCTACCAGTCCACAGGGATAGAGACCAGAGCTGGGAATTGGCCCTGGATTTCCCATGAGCAGTGCCCAACTCACGTGTCTCCTGAGGCAGTACAGAACCAGGGCCAGCATCCTCTTTCTTTCCGGGCATCTTTCTTTTCAGAAATTCCCACTCCGCTGCTGAATTTCTCTGGGAATGATACTGTTTGCAGTGAGTGGCTATAGCTCCTCACTAGCTGGCTCTCGCTCCTATCAGCTGACTTAGGGACTATGCAAAAACCCAGAGAAGCCCTTAGAAAAGCACAGGTCCCTTATCTGACTTCTTTACCAGGTGCAGAGAGCTGCTGCTGGGACTAGATACATATGTGTATTTTACCTGCTTTGTTTTTTTCTGATTTAATGGGGGGGAATCCCGTGGAAGCTAAAGAAGAAACCTTTTTCTTATTTAAGCTAAAAATGAAGCTGTGCTGGGTTCAGGGTGGAGAATTCACAGGCCCTGCTATTCACACACTGACTCAGCTGGTGCCCTCGGCCGTGAGCCACTGCTCTCTCCACGGAAGGTGAAGGCTCTGCCTGAATGCTGCTGGGAATGAATTTGGGGCCAGATCCAAAGCCTGTTGAAACTGACAGGACTCTTTGCCTTGACTCCAATGGGTTTTGGATCAGGCCCTTTGAGAGGGCTAAGGATGCAACCCCAGAGTCTGAAATCCTCTCTCCTGGGAAAAAATCTTAGAGGAGGAGAAGAGTGACAAAACTTCCAGCAAAGTTACACCCGACTCCAGGATAACTTGCCCAATCCCAGCCATTTCCCACTCCCTGTTCACTCCTGGCATCTCTTGGGGTGTGTCTACATGGCAGCTGGAGGCGAGCTCCCAGCCCGGGTAGGCGGAGGCATGCTAGTGGGGCTAAAAATAGCTGTGTGGATATTGTGGCTCCAGCAGGGACTTGCGCTAGCTACCGGAGCTCAGACCTAGGAAGTCAGGTGAGCTTGAAAGCCCGAGCCGCACTGTCCCCACTGCTCTTTTCAACATGCTAGCTTGAGCCCCGCTAGCATGGGACTCGCTCCCAGCTGCAGTGTCGACATGCCCGTGGAGGCTCACATTTCAGAAGGGAATTTATTGCAAAGGTCCCTGACTCTCCCTCCTGCTGGACTTGTGACCTTTCCATGAGGCCCTTTGGTAGTGGATGGGTCTTGCTACACAGCATCCATCTCTGGGAACATGTACCAGCATCTGCCCAGAGATGTTACAAGAGAAGCCCAGGTCGGGGTGGGGGGTGGGGTCAAGTAACATTTTAAACGTCTCCACACTTTCACAACAGTAACATTGCACTTTTCCCCAAGGCCGTAACTTCTCTGCTTCCACCCCTCCTCTCCTCTCACCTTATTTCCATGGACTTCCAGCTTCAGAAATGCAGCTGTGTTGTTGTCGTTGTTGTCGAAATGCACTGAGCAAGAGGTGAGTGGTGTATTATTGATCCCTCTGCTTTGCTGGCTTTGGTTTATGTTCCTTTCCCTGGGGCTGATCCCTTAGACAAAGAGGAGCAACCAACGTTTACGCAACTTGACTGGAAGAAGCAAAGTTTCCTTCAGTTCCCAGGGCTGAAATGTAAAGGAAAAGCACATTCTGGTTAATGTCGTCTAATTACAGATTAGTTCCTTCCATAGAGGCAAACAGCAGAGTTTAAATCTGACACTTTCAGTGCCAAAGCACAGACCTCTGATGCTTGAACGAAAGGAGTAACTCCATTATCTGGCATCAATAGTAGGCTGCTATCCTCCATGTGGGCCAGTCAGACACTGTGTAAGTATGTTACACTGAGAAACGCAAAGGCGCAGTGCAAGGAACATGAGAGTTTCCTGGCTATTTACACCACAGGCTGTGTTTCTTCCCTAGTTCCAAATAAGTTCTGACATATTTCTAATCTCAGTTGGGAATAATTTCCTAGTGGTGAGCTAGCATGATTCTCCCAGTGCAGTGCCTTCTGATATTGGAGGAAGTCTTTATTTGAAGAGACTTTTTCCTCCATTTGTAGCAGTTGCAGGAGTCCCTTGAATGCATCTCCTGGATGCACAGACATGAAAACAAAGACAAAGGGTGCATCAAACACCACTTAGGAAGTATTCCAATGGCATCTCATGGGTCAGAAAGCTAAAAGCCCCATGTCCACATACAGCTCACTTGAAAAGCATTTTACATCTCTTCTCAGACGAGCAATACTAGGGCCAGGGAGGTTCCATTCTCTGAATCACCTCTAGGGTGCTTTGACGCACTGCTTTGTCAGTTTCCACCCCTGCCCTGCTTTACTCATCACTAACTATTCCAGACAAAAGGTGCAGAGCAGAAGACACTTCATCAAACATCTTCTCCAATCAGAAGCCATTTTCACCATGGAGGGCACGATCCTTTGAAGGCATGAAACTGCCCTGTCTCCACGCTGTCAATGGGAGCAGAACTCAGCCGGATGTGAACCTGTAATCACAGAGGGAGCTGTGCCTTCAGTCAAGGACTTTGCACTGAACTTACTGAATCTGCTGGCAGCTGCATGTTACAGCCAGCCATTACTGGGAAGTGCTTTATGATTGAAGTTTACACTGAGAAATTCAGCTCCATTTGTTCTGAAATATTACAGATGGGAAACGTTCATTAGGTCCCAAGTAGCATGGAGAATTGCTACCTAGAATGTTTCCCAGTCTAGATTTAAGTGACTCAAGTGGTACTGTTAAAACCTCAGTGTGCTACAATGACTCTGTTTCCATTTTAAACCCAGCTAGGCCATAAGCATTAACACTGTTAATCACCCAGGGCTGGAGGTTCAAAAGATGGTGGCCAACTTATTTTGTGTTTCAGAAATGCAGCTCCACGCAGTTAAAAGACCCCAGCCACCTGGATGTGCCAAGACACCATACGCTTGGGGGGCATATTACTCTTGATTTACATGCAATAATCCTACTGAGGTCAAGCACGGGACTTCGATGGGACCAGAGTTTAGTCTTAGGGTATGTCTTCACTGCAGGTTAGCTAACCCACATTAACTAATTCTGGTTACAGTCACAGTGAAGGCATGGGCAGCTTTTAACTTGGGTTAGTAGCTGGAATTCAACCCCAGACTCCCCTGCAGGCTTTAACTCCAGCTTCTAACCCAAGTTAAAAGCTGAGCTGCCATGTCTTAACTTGTTTTAAGTGCGGCAGGTTACAGTAGCAGTGAAGAACACACCTTTTTTTTGCATTGAAGACATACCCTTGGCTTAAATTTCAGCTTCTATGCACGGCATTCAAGGGATTTCTGCTGTGTGACCCACCATGATATCTGTATGTACCATGCCCAGTACATCCTCCTTGATGTGCCCTGAATGGAGACATCTGGAGCTTTCTAAACTACTTTGTCCCATAACATTGAAACCCAACAAAAATAAGATGTTGTTATGCTGAAAGATGCTAATGGCTCGCCCACTTTGGGGGGTGTTAACCCAGACTGGAGATTGTGTGAGGTGCACGCTTCTTTGTCTGACCTTCCTATGTATTGCAAAGCAGCTGCCGCAAAAGTCTCACCTCTGAAGGCCATGTGGTCTGAGCAGAGGCACTTTGAACTAGAGGGGTTTCCCAGGTGTAAGGCTCAGGGACTGAGTCTGGGACAGTTCTAGCCCACGAAAGCTTATGCCCAAATAAATTTGTTCATCTCTAAAGTGCCACAAGGACTCCTCGTTATTTTTACTAAGCAGTTGGATTGTGGTGCAAGACCCTAGAGAAAGACAGGGCCCCAGCTTCTTCTTGGGTCAAGGTAAATGACACCTGAGCATTCGTCAAAGAAGGTTCCCTGTGTGCATTTTTCGACCCCTTCTGTTTAAGCAGACAGGACTCATATAGTGTGTACATAAGCAAAGTACACTAGGAAATTCCTTGACCCACCCCACCGATTTTTACTCTAAATGGGAAATATACCTAGAAAGACCCCAAATCTTCTCCCCCTCAGCAAGTGGGCAAAAAGATTAAATAAAAATAACTATAACAAAACACAAGAAAAAGAATGGCCACACTGGGTCAGACCAATGGTCCATCTAGCCCAGGATCCTGTCTTCTGACATAGGCCAATGCCAGGTGCCCCAGAGAGAATGAACAGAACAATTAATCAAGTGATCCATTCCCTGTCGTTCATTCCAAGCCTCTGGCAAACAGAGGCTAGGGACACCACCCCTGCCCATCCTGGCAAATAGCCATTGATGAACCTATCCTCCATGAATTTATCTAGTTCTCTTTTTGAACCCTATTATAGTCTTGGTGTTCACAATATCCTCTGGCAAGGAGTTCCTCAGGTTGTGTGTTGTGTGAAGAAATACTTCCTTTTGTTTGTTTTAAACCAGCTGCCTGTTAATTTCATTTGGTGACCCCTAGATCTTGTGTTATGAGAAGGAGTAAATAACACTTCCTTATTAACTTTCTCAACACCAGTCATGATTTTACAGACCTCTGTCATATCCCCCCTTAGTCGTCTCTTTTCCAAGATGAAAAGTGCCAGTCTTATTAATCCCTCCACACATAGAAGCTGTTCAATACCCCTAATAATTTTTGTTGCCCTTTTCTGAACCTTTTCCAATTCCAATATATCTTTTTTGAGATGGGGTAACCACATCGCCATGCAGTATTCAAGATGTGGGTGTACCGTGGATTTATATAGAGGCAAAATGATATTTTCTGGCTTATTATCTATCCTTTTCTTAATGATGCCCAACATTCTGTTCACTTTTTTGACTGCCGATGCACATTGAGTGGATGTTTTCAGACAACTATGCACAATGACGTCAAGATCTCTTTCCTGAGTGGTAACACCAAGTGCAGAGCTGGCTGACAATCTCTGCTAGGCCGTAGGGGTTGGTCCTCTGGCTCCCGGCTACGGTTTGTCCTAGGCTACGGGATTATCCATTCAGGACTGTCTGAGATGTTACACTGGCCCACTCTACCATGCATATAGACCCTGGAAAGACTGCACTGACAGTCTGCCTTACTGAGGTGACAAGCAGTGTATAACCAATATAGACAGAATTTTTCACTCGCTGCTCCTGCCTGTGTGGGTGACCCTATGAATAAATGAAGGATGTGTGATTTACTGTCCCAATAACTCTGGAACACAGCACAGCCACTCATGCTCCAGAAGGGAGCAAGAACAGGGCTTGGAAGAGAAGCAGCAGTAAGAGGGAAAGGACCTTTCAAACTCCTCCAGCCGCCTGTGCTGGACTCAGGGGAGCGTTTCTGCTCTCAAATAGGCTGGTGTAAATCCAGAGTAACTGAGTTCAGTGGAGCTGCTCCAGATTTACACCACAGTGAAGGGAGAATGTGTCTGAGGGTCTTGCAATGACTCGTGCAACATAATGAAAAGGCAACTCCATAACAACAGGTTGCAAGTGGTGTAAACTTCAGAAGCAGGTTCGGGCTTTCCCATGCAGGGGAAAGGGTCCCTGAAGTTTTAGTGCATTGGAAGATGAGAAGAAACATTTAGAGAAAGTGGAAAACTCCCCCGCTGACTCTCACATTCCCAGCGGCAATTCTTATCCCTTCAGCCAGCGTCTGTCCAGGCTACTGCTCGGCACTTCCAAGTAGCTGGACACAGATGGCTGGACACAGAGAAGTGGCCCCGTTTTGGCATGAGGCAGGAGCAGCCTCCTGCAAAGGGCTAAGTGAGCTTTCAGCTCCCACTGGTGTCAATGAGAGTTGAGGGCTCTCGGAACCGGGCCAACAGTGAGCCGAAGGTTAGGAATATGCATCGAGATGGTCCCATACAGCTCCTACCCCGCAGCACACGTGGTCTCACAGTGCTAATCGGATGTGCAAGCAAGGGTCCTTCTGTAACTGGGAGGCTGATCTGAGATAATGCCCAACCCAGCAATCCTCTCCTTGGAAGGAAATGTCGATTTCTTTCTAATGGAGACCAGGGGCCTAAATTGCTGAGATCAAATCATGAGAATATCATTTTCTTTCAGCCCAAATGAAGGGTAATTTAAAGACTCTTTAAAAAGCCACAGAGAGATGCTGTCAGGAGCAATGAGCAGAAATTGATGGGAACAGAATATTTTGCTTCCATGCAAGGAAGTAGATTGTTTCTTTGTCTGGACCAACTACAGACCAAGACATCTGGGGACAACAAAAACCATGCAATGGAGTTTTGCGCCACAGAGCACCAGGCATCCAGTGCACAGACAATGACTGAGACAGTTCAGCATTTGGGATTCAATCTAATCCCCAGCAAAGCCTGATCCAAAGGCCAGTCAAATCAATGAACAGGTTCCCATTGACTTCAAAGGGATCTGGCCCAAACCCTTTAATGGGAGCTGGCACGTGCCCCTGACGAGCACGAGGCAAATGTTGGGAAAAGGTCAGATGTGGCTCAGGTTCCTTCCGAGCTGAGTTTAGGGGAAAGGCAGAGAAGCTGGCTAAGCATTAAGGAATGTGGTGGGTGCATCATGATTATTCATCAGCAAGTCCCCCCATGGGTTTGACACATACTGCACCTAGCCTCTTTGGGACCACACTGCCTAGGAGGAGCAAAACTCTGCTAATTCACCTCACCACAAAGCCGCTGCAGCAGCATGGCATGTCTGCCCCTCCTTTAAAAAGCCTTTATTCTTTACCTTTAGGGCCCCCTCCATCTCTGGCAGCAATCCTGGAGCCTCTTCCCCCCTCTGCTTCCCTCTGAGACTCTTTCGGGGGGTTGCAGGGCTGGGAGGCTCCTCACTACCACCTGACTCCATGGATATAGGCACATTACAACCCAAGACCCCTCCAAGCATCCCCTGTTCCACTGGACAGTCACCCCAGATTACCTGTTACACCTCAGGTCACCATATCTCTTAGCACACAGAACTTTGATAAGGTTATAGTGAAAACAAGTAAAAATTCATTTAACAAAGTATAGAGATTTGAGTGCTAGCAAGTAGGAGTATTGGAAGCAAATGGTTCAAATAGAACAAAATCATAACCTGCATTCTAGACCCTCAATTTAATTAATTAGATACTCTCCTGTTGAATAAAGTATTGCTCACCAGTGCTTTCCAGCAGGCAGGCTGCGACCCTTTTTCACGAGACAAAACACGCTGTCCGCTTGTCTCGAAGGTGTAGGGTGCTGTGTGTTTCCTGGCATTACCTGGTATATCAGACGAATCCTTTGAATTTAGTCAGAAACAGGACACCGCCCCACGGGTTGTTTTTTCCTGTGAGTTTTCTCTCTTGTTGAGTTCACAATCTGATGTCCGGTGTCTGGCCTGGAATGCAAATAGGCACCCATCGCAAGACATACAATGCACAAGACACACATGACCAGATGGGGAGAGAAGCACCTGCTACCTTCTGTCTGAAAATAACATTTTGTCACCTCCTGGTGTCCTGCCTTAACACCCCTACTATAAGAACCTAATTTTCAGTATAGAGCTATAGCTCCTGAAATATTACCGTACACACATTTCGCAATGATTATGATGATCAGTGGGCTACTAGCTCTCAGTAGATTCCTCCTATGCCACCGTTTAATGAATTATTATGCATCTATCCAACCCAACGGGTTCCCTGTAAAACTCCATGTGCCCTCCTTGCCCTCTGCCTTAGGTTCCTGAGTCACACGCTCCCTGTTTCAATCTGCAGTACAGAGGTTCAAAGCAGTGCAGGACTCAGCTCCGGCCTCATTCTAGAGTCTTTCCTGAGGCAATTTGCTTCATGAAGGTTATAGAGTGAGTGGAGGCAATTTCAGGGAAACACATTTCTCTCTACAAAGATTGAGGAGAAAAGCAATCACCATAACCTACTGCAATCAGTTATTTAAAGAGAATCTGGCACCTCAAAGAACAAAATGAAAGAGCATTCAGAGGCAATTCAGAGAGATTGTCTGCACTTCTCCTCCCTGTTCTGGAGAATGAGCAGAAAGTTAGAGCAGACTGAGTGCCCCTGTCTTTGCAAACCAGAGTAGCCAGAAGCCATCGCTACCACACAGCAAGCATTAAGAAGGTTCCATAAGTTAACACCCCAGGCAAACCTTCACTCCAAACTGAAAAGGCCAGATTTTCAAAAGTGTCTACCACCAGCAGCTCCTCCTGGGAACAATGAGAGCTACATTTAGGGGCCTAAATGGGAGATGAGCCCTTTGAAAAGCTGGAACAAAATGTGCACTGATTAATGCTCAGAAAATGTCATTACCTTTTTTTTATTTTCTCGTATTCTACTCCTCTGTGCTTCCTGGGTCAGGAGAGAACGTGGAATTACTGGAATTCAGCACAAAACCCCAGCAGAACCCGAAATCTGCCCACAGCCTTTTCTTGTGCTCTTGCAGGACATTCAGAGCCGAGGTAGGGATAAGCAGCATGCAGACTTGATCAGTCACTGGATCCCTGGGATGTGATTGACACCCAGAGTTACCTCAATTGTGTTTGACATTTCCAGACCGGGACTGGCGAAGATCCTTTCCTCATGTGACAGATTATACTCTTTGGAGTCATTAAGATAAAGCTCTTTTTCCAATTAACTGGATTTTAATTGCTACAGCCCATTGCGTCTTGTCACTGGCAGTTAGAGCTTGTACTGAGACTGTGGCATTTTAGAACTTAACGATGATAAGCGTGTTTTAGCCTTTGGGATGAGCCCTGACCAGAAAGATGGTTTGTTTTCTTACTCTTTTGCTCTCTTTGCTTCTTTTATTTTTCTGAAGTTGCACCAGGGAATCTCGGGCTCCTTTGCTCCCATGCTAACCAAGAGTCACTGGCCCTTGCAGTCAGAGCATGGGCTAGTGGGGTACAAAAATGCTGAGCCTTCAAACTGCTTTACATCCTGCGCTGGCTTTGATCTTCAGGTAACGCACATCACTGGGGGAGGAGGGTGAGATGACAGTGTTCTTTCCCTGTCAGCGTGCATGGCTGAGAATCTGTGTGGTGATAAATGAAAGAAAAATGCCCTCTGGGTTGACATGTGAGCTATTTAGATCACATATGATCAAGGAATCTCTGTGTATATATAGATCCCACCTGACCAAGGAATATCTATCTAAATGTGGGTTTTATTGGTCTTCTTCTTTCCTGAGGATAAAGCAACTTCCTGGCATAGGGGCTGGAACTAAGGGTGTGGGGGGTGCTGTTGCACTCCCTGACCTGAAGTGGTTTCCATTATATACAGGGTTTACAACTTGGTTCAATAGCTCTCAGCACCCCCACTAAAAAAATTGTTCCAGCTCCCCTGTTTCCTGGTGTTAGCATAATGAGTGAAGAGAAATGGAAGTGTAGGAACGTGGATGGGGGGAAAGAATGTGGATCTGTTTGGTGTGACGGTTCAGATGCCTTTATAGACACACATGTGAGGGAAGATCAGGTAATCCTTAGACAACTCTCCTGGTCCAGTATTCACAGCTGACATGACTGTAATCAATATCGCCTGGAAGAGAAATCTGCAGTGTTTCAGACAGATGGGAGGGTAGTTGCCTTTACTGCTGATGCTCTTTGAGGTGTGGCCAGGGTCTAATTCAAGCCTTAAACCACACAGAAAACTAAACAACGTATCAAGTCTGTGAGTGCATGAGTGTGACTGTGGACATGCGCCAGGGTATGTCGGATTGTCTGATTTTGTGTGCATGTAAAGGAGAGAGAGAACTGACAACCCAGGGCACTGTGACCCAGAGAAGCGCAAAAACAGGTGCACTTGAGCCAGACCCGTTGCTTCTTCAGCTGCTCAAAATGTGTTTCAATCACTTCAAGGGCTACTAAGAGGATAAAAGATTGGGAAGCGTGGTGACATCTAAGAGCTCGCTGTCACTACCAATAACACTGCCCAACCCACAACCCTGAATCATAAAATACGGTCTGTTGGCTGCAGGGTTAGATTGGGGGAAAACCCAATAACCCAAGGACACAGTGGACTTTCTCAGTCATGACGAGGTTGCTCTTCAGTGCTACGTGCATCAGCATGCTCTATCAGTTGGGTATTGAGGCCAAACAAGTGGGCTAGGTATTTTAATCTCTAAGACCTTTAAGGCCAAATCTGCTGGTGTAAACTGGCCAAACACCATCCAAGTATTCTTCCCAAATCCAGTTATTACCTATTCATCCGTCCGTCCGTCAATGAGCTTATCTGCCCTGTCGTCATGTTATTCCTAACAGACTCTGCTCAGGCTGAGCACGTGTCTGTGTTGCTCTACTGGGACAGAACAGGAACCGTTTCCCTGAGTCCAGCTCATTTCACCATCTGATTCTTTAGCTCAGCCTTGTGTTCGCAGCTAGCAGAAAAACCCAGCCACTCCACAGCTTTACAGGGTCCTGAGCAAAGAGACAGACTTTTCTGTTCTAGCTGCAGTCAAGGGCCATGCTGCTGCCAGTCAGACATCCCAGCAGCTGATCATTTATTGAAAATCCCCAGGATAGGAAGCTGCAAAACAGCCTTAAACTCTTGGAGCCAGATGGGGTCACCGCACTGTTTACTGACCAGATCTTACAGCTGTTATGGGTTTGTCTGAGCAGGGGGTAGGTCTCTGGAGCATATTACCTGCTGAGGGTTGGTGACCTTTGGAGAACTCAAGGAGCAAATCTTCCTTGAACTTTACTGCTTCACCCCAGGGAATTCCCTTGTAAGTGCATTTTTTACACATAGCTGATGTGGCGGCTGGTTTGCTTCTGAAAACGGACATGAAAAGGGGACTTAGTGCTGTGCCCTATAAAATGATATCGGAGGCGTAATTCTGTATGCTGGGGGATGAAGCTGGGTGTGTGTGAGATGAGGGACGACGAGAGCAGGCAGGTGTGGTGGGGAAGGCTGGGAAGAGATGGTGGCAGAGGAGCAATGCAAGCAGACAGACACTTTATCCTGTATAAATTGGGTAAAGTCTCAGTTGCAGCATTGTCTGGTGGCCAGGGCCGAGGGCCAGCAATCAGGAGAGGTGGATTCTACCCTCAGCTCTGCTGCATACTCACTGTGGGACTCTGGGTGAGTCCACCTGTGCCTCAGTTTCCCAGTCTATAAAATGAGCATTCTACTGCCTGGCCAGCCTTTGTGGAGCCTATGGATGGAAAGGTCCATATAGGTGCTAAGTGTTACTATTTCACGACTGCAGAGGCAAGACATCAAGGGTCCCAGCCTTTCATACAAGGGGGAAGAGAACAGAGATACAACGTGGCCCTCCTTTGCAGTGCTCTGACTGGGAAAGGATTTCCTCTGCTTTGTCCCTCCCTCCCTTAAGCTGAGTTTTAGTGCTGGTGGAAGGTGCTGGACTGACGGGGCTAGAGAGCAGCTGCCAAAGAGAAAGTCTCCTTCCACGCCTGACCTGGTGGGAAGAGGGTCCATTAGAGCTCGGGGGCCGGGAAATCAACCAGCAGCCTGCAACAAGCCACACACACACACACACAGCAGCTGTCCATGTCCAAGCAAGAGCCTTTCTCCCATGGGACGTAGGATTCTGGGTCACGTACGAGGTGCTGAGGGTTGCTCATATGGAACGAGGTGTCTTGCATGCTCCTCAGAAGGGGCTAGGAGTCTGGACTCCAGAGTTCTAATTCTGGGTGTGCATGGCCCTTGGGAAAGTCCCTTCTGCTCTCTGCCTCCGTTTCCCCTTCTGTGAAGCAGGCCTGATAATGATTTTTGGAGTCTGGGAAGGGTTTGTGGAGAGCTTTGAGAAAGCAATGACTGATGTTATTATTCACCCCTTAAGTCCCATGTTGCAGTGACTTCTGCCTGCTAACCCCTGCCCCTCTTCCCCAGGACCAGCGCCACCTCTCCTGTGCTGCCAGGGAGCAAAAAGTGGTTGTACTAGGAACCTGCAATCAGGTCCCCTGGGACCTGACCCTTAGGAGTCTCCACTGACAGACATGAAAATGGGATGCTGATTCTCCGCACCTAGCGCTGCAGGGCCTTTGCATCACCACTCCTGACAGAGCAAGGCCATTGTGGTGGTCTGAGCTCCCGGGAATCCCAGCCTGGAGGACTTTATTTTTCCTTTCTGAGCTGTTTTTGCCCCAGGGTAGCTTGCAGAGAGACGTATTTGTTTTGCTGCTCTTGAAACCATCACCCTGCATTAGAGGGGCTGTCAGAGTACTCGAACGGAGCCCCACATGTGAGCCTTTTCCTATGCTCAGCCGCGGGGGAACTCTTTCCTGCCTGGGAAGCAGAGGGATGCACACTTGACGGATGCATGCAGTGGATGGCAGTTTTTGCATGCTAACAGCTCTTGCATTAAAGCCATGGCCCAGCCAAGCTCCCCCAGCCCTCCTTCCTGTTGATATCTTTGGAGGCATTTCACGGGAGCACTTTCTGCATGGACAGCGATAAGCCCAAAGACACCTGCCAAGCATATGGCACATCGCTGAGCATGGCTGCTGGCTTCAGCTTCCATACTGATTAACGTCATCAAAGCAGCCGCTAGTGACATGATCTCTTATTCTGCCAAAGGCGGCAAAGAGTCCTGATGGGAACTCCTGGAGGGCTGCTGAGACCTTAGGAAACCTTTGACAGTCATCTGGATTTCTGCCTCTCTCCGACCTCTTTATTTGAGCATAAGCTTTCGTGGGCTAAAACGCACTTATGAAGTGGGCTGCAGCCCCCAAAAGCTTATGCTCAAATACATTTGTTAGTCTCTAAGGTGCCACAAGGACTCCTGTTCTTTTTGCTGATACAGACGAACACGGCTACCACTCTCTGAAACCTGTCTCCTACCTCTTCCTTTTATCACTAGCGGGACCATCCTTGTCACAAACGGAGCTTTGTTCCTTACACGTCTCATCTTCTCCTGCTGATGTCCCACCCCTAAAATGCTAATCCTCCGAATATCATGCCATCGTCACTTTTCAGCAGCAGGCTGTGATGTCACAGATGGGAGCCGAGAGCTGGCAAGAGATGCTTCTGTGGAGGCAAATTTAGCGAGGTCACAGCCATTTCATTCAGCGGGCCACAGCGGACCTAGCTTCAGTGCATTACCAGCTCGTGCTGTTTCTTATGGTCCCCAGCTGCGGCGGACACACATTGATGGAAACCAGCGTACCGCACGGAGAGGGCAAGGCCAGAAAGAGCGGAGTAATAAACAAACAAACAAACTCACACGTGAACAGGGAACGAGTAAAGCCCAAGAAGCTCTCATTGCAGCCTGTTTACTCATCCAGGGCAGGGAGCTCTTGCTCTCTTTCTCAGCAACCTAAACAGCAGCAGCAAAAACCCAGCCAGCCGACCAACAATCCCCCTCCCCGTCCTCCTGGCTCTCAGCCCCGCCGTTCCATGAGCATCTGTGCTCTCTCTAGCAGGAGCCCCTGGCTGAGCATTGGAAAGGCAGGGGGTGGTAGAATGTACATGACCCTCTATCAGAGCCTTTGGAACCTCTGGCCCTGCTCCTCTCCTCCCTGGCACTGTTTTATCTCCGAGGGGCTTAGCTGGTGAAGCATCATCCTGGTGTGTTTGGTTGTTTTTTGTTTTTTTTTTACTATTTGCTAAACTGTTTCCATTATTAAACAGACGCCGTTCCTAATTTCCTTCAGAAATCACTCACCTCTATAGCAGGTCTAATTGGAGACATAAACATGATTAATGAAGATGGCATCTGGTGAATAGAAATGCTGATTTGTGGCAGGCTGGCCAAGCCGACAAAGACCAACTGCTACCTGTCTGGAATACACATCTCCCTCCAGAACAGAGTCTCACCCACCTCTCACCTCTAAATGGAACGTCTCTGAGCTCTGCCATTTGCTGTTTCACTCTCCTTACTGAAGAGACTGCCCGTGGTTCCTGCTCCGCAGCGGGGGAAGAATTTGGCAGCCGTATCATTTGATTACAGGGCTCCATAGGGGTTCTTAGCACTTTGGGGTTCATTCCAATGCTCACTGGGGGGCTTTCCTTTTAATTCAATGGGCTTTGGACCAGGCTCTTGGAGACCACTCCTTGTTCTATTTAGGGAACACATACAAAGGCAAGGGCCCGGCTCCAAAGGGCTTAGTGGTTGATAGTCCTAGATGTTGAGCATATGCTGAAGTCACTGGGATTTGCAGGTCCTTGAATAATAGGCCCTATTACCGTCTCACTCAAACAAATGCTACACCCCGGGTTCAGGCGTGGAAGTGCCATCAGCGAGTGGATCGCTGCAGGAGGTTCTGTGAGAGAAGCGGGCTGTACGGAAGGATTTGATTGAGAAGAAAAAGGGCTCACTGGGTGAAGCTGACCTGTCTTCAGAGGCCAGCGCACAGCCCAGGCACCACTTACCTCCTACCTTGCAGACTCTTACAGTGGAGGCAGAGCAGGATGCTCCCCTTCACAGCAGGTTATGTAGAAGAACTTCATGTGTGTGCTACTGCACGTCAAAAATGTTTGTGCAATTGCACGTCTCAGGGGACTTGATCCATCTCTGTCAGAAGAGAATTTCTTTCTGACCCAAATGGACTTTACCTGCATCTCCAATTGTTTTCCCTTTGATTCCCTTACCCCTCTCCTTTCAGCCTTGGGTGATAACTTGAAGATGTGACTCATGGTGCAGAAATATTGAAACTGACTTCATTTTTATTCATTTCCCCTGCAACTTGCTTAAAAGCCGTGGAGGACAGGGGAAAAAAAAGTCTTTCCTATAAAATTACATCATCTATCTCAGTCTCTGCGGCTCCCAGGAAGTCATTACAGATGGAAATTAAAGCCCATTATTGCATTTAATTACCCACCAGATGAACTGCATATATAATGAATATTGTAATCCCCAAACATATATAAGGTTTCCAAGTTCATACCTCTCCTGCTGTGTGGCAAAATCATTCCCAAAGTGCTTGATCCCAAGTCCAATGAATTCAAAGGAAGGACTCTCTCAGTCCAGCAAAGCATTTAAGAACATGCTGAATGTTAACCATGTGGGTAGTCCTACTGTCCCAGTGGGTCTATGCACTTCTATAAGGGCTTTGCTGAATTGGGACCGGAATGTGGATACGTTAAATCACAAGGACAAGGAAAGAGTGAGAAAACCTCGTGGAACTAGAGAAGATGTGGGCATTGTGTCCATTGCAGGTAGGGACACAGGATGCCCACAGGCAGGACTGCATTTCATGACATGTGTCCACAACTTACATGTAGACATGAAGTTAGAAAATACAAACATCAAAGGGGTAGTAGCCTTGTTAGTCTGTATTCACAAAAACAACGAGGAGTCCAGTGGCACCTTAAAGACTAACAGGTTTATTTGGGCATAAGCTTTTGTGGGTAAAAAAACCCCACTTCTTCAGATGCATCTAGAGTCTAACAATAAACTATACATATGGATTAGAAACTACCCTATGGTTTATACTATTCAGAGTGTGCTTGATCCAAGACCCACTGATGTCAACAGAAAGACTCACGCTGTTTATAATGGGCTTTGAATCAGGCCCCGTTAACCTTGTCTGGTGTGGAAGCTATGGCTGTAACTGCCCACTTTAAAGATTAAAACTTTAGCTTAGACATGATGTGCACAAGTGCAGCTCTCCTCGGTTTCTTCACCAGTTCAAATTGTGCTGCCCTATTGCAAACCCTGAATACAGCCGGAGTTTTTACTCAGGCAGCTTGGCTCATGGGAGTAAGGGAGGCCAGGTGAAGACAAACTCTAAAGATGAATGGGACTGGGCTGGGTGTTTTGGGGTGATCAGAAATTCCACCTGTCACTTCAAACCTGAAACATACCTACTCTTAGCTCAGAGAAAAGTGTTTTGTTCCTGCAGCATTTATGGGATTTTTTTTAAAGGAATACATTTAAACAGTCTCCTCTGTTAAACAGGATACATTTCACTCCAGGTCAAACATCACTGGAGCCACAGCCATCCTGAGACCTGAATATGATTTTATGATCTTTGTTTTTCTACCTTCTCTGGTCACTGGCAAGTCCCAGCACTGTCGCTGCTGCAGGATTTCTGAGAGCCCTCAGGGCCACAAGCAGACATCAAACTTTAGCTGAGTCTATTTATTTCTGGTAGAAAATCAATCTTCAGATGCAGCCTCCCTGACCCTGCCGTGGATGCTTGGATTTCTTACTTCTTGTTATCTAGAAACTGTATTTCTTCCACCTTGCACTCAGTCTGGGCTGTGTAGAGATAAAGCAGCCACATCTACCCATCTCCTTTTCAGTGGCAAAGGGGAATATGGAAGAAAATGGAAATCATCTCTTTCATGTTATTCCGTAGAGTAGATTACCCCTTGGGAATTCTCCAGGGCTCTGGCCTATTTACAGCCCAAGTGCTACTTCAGGAAGACTCATTTCCTTCATTAGAACAGCTCAATGCTCCAGAGTGTCTTTGCTTTCTTTCTTTTCTACTGGTACATTTCTTTTTCCAAAATAAATGTCATGGTGTCATAGTGTTGAAGTAGACATCAGTGCTAGCACCTGATCATAGAATCGTAGAATATCAGGGTTGGAAGGGACCTCAGGAGGTCATCTAGTCCAACCCCCTGCTCAAAGCAGGACCAATCCCCAATTAAATCACAATAGGGCTTCCATGGAGTGATGCCACTTTGCACCAGCTCAGGATTTGCCTCCTCCTCTGCTCTCTCATCCCCTCCCTTGGCTGTTACGAGGGCTGGTACAACACATTTTAAAAGTTGGTTCTAGTTCATAGATTTTGCAGTCAGACCCATTTTCTGATGCTTTTCTACATTTCTCACCATATCTATTGCTTTAAAAAATAAATCTCTCAAAATCAACTTCCACTTGCCATTTTTCATTGGATGGGAAAATCGGGCTTCTGGCAAACAAAAGATTCCAACACAGCTCTGATAAAAAGCGACAGAGGCATCTTTGAAATAGTTGGCAACTTTGGGCCAAACTTTGGTATGGGCAAGGGCTTGGCGTGCCCTTGGAATGGTGCACCTAGAGATGAGGAAATGTCATGACAGGCCTGTCAGATGTAGCCTCACAAACATACAGCCAAGCAGGCAGCACCCAGAGTGGACCACTGCCACCACCACTAGAAGGAATGAGCGTGTTGTTTAGGAATCCACCCCAGTGCTGTTATTCCTTCGGGGCTTTAGCAACTGTGTCAGGAGTGGAAAAATCAACGTGCTTCCAAGCAGCATTAACAGCAAGAGGGCTCTTGCTCTCAGGCCAGAATTCTGCTCTTGGAATCCCGAAGATGGATCTCAGCTCTGATAAGCAGCTCTCAGATGACAGCTCTGGAGCCATGATCTGATGGGTGGAGGAGAGAGGAGTATTGGTGCACAGCTGGTAGATCAAATAACAAGAATCGTTACATTTGCAGAGCTTTTTGGTATGTGCACAGCACTTTGCTACAGGCAAATCCTTGGTAGGTCCTTGGGCATCCAGGGCACAAAATCTATTTGGAATCAACGTTCTGCCAGCAAGACACCCACCTGGGAAGACAACTGGGGCTTTGGGCTCTGGTTAGGTCCTACTCAACATCTGATAAAATTCACTCCAGGCACTCATGGGGAACTTGTACCTCTTCAACAATTAACTTTGCAGCATTCCCCATAAGACTTTCAGTTGTCCAGGTTTGCAACTTCTCACTCAGAAAGGCACAGGGTGTTTCCAGGAATCATCGGATACTCTTGCCAGTTGTATCTTGGCAGAACAACTGGGCTCAGAGTCTGCTGAGCTAACTTGGGTCTCACAAGCGTTTCTTCCCTGTGCAGTTCAGACTGCACTCTGAATTCTGTAGCATCATCATCTCTGCCATACACTCCAGATGGGCTCTTTCCTTCCAGCAAAGGGACAGGAAAACACAGGCCAACTCCAAGAACTTGGAGAACACCCTTGCTGCCTGGGGAAGCCATTTGCTTCCTGAAGGAGTTTTGTACACTGTTTTTTTTTATTTTAATCCACATATTTACATATCCTAATTACCTAATTACACAGTTTAATTAGAATGTAATTATAGCCCCTACTTATGTAAATAAATGTACATGCTGTAATTACATACCTGTGAAAGGCAATTATCTAGCAAAGTTGTAGTTAAAGGAAAACTCAACTTTAGGGAACTTTCACTCTACCCCTCCACTGGGGCTTATGCATTAGAAACTAGAAATCCCAGGGAGATACAAGACACACTGAAATAATGCTGATGGGTGGGTCTTTCTTCCTGGTAAGGTAAGCAGACATTATTCAGAAGGCAAGAGAGGGCACGGCTGGGACGGTGAAAATGGAACCTAGGGAGCTAACAGGAAGAATGGGCTGTAATCTATTGTGCTTCCTGCACCACCAAGATCATCCATCACTCCCATCCAATGCCAGAATCTTTTCAGCTGGGTAGAGTAGAAAGACCCCAGCAGGACTGCCATGTGCTAGGCTGAGCTGGCATAGGTGGCCAGGTGAGTCCACCGGGGTTATCTTCTAAAATAAGCCAAGTTAGGAAGAGGATCAAATGCACCTGCAATCATTTCAACACTTGTTCTTCCAACTCAGAACATGCTAAGAAGGAGGAACTCCGAGAAGCGTACTGCTAAAGGGGTGGTGGGAGAGGAGGGACGAATGCCCCATGCAGTGAGTGCCCTGTACTAGCTCTGTGAAGGAGGAGCACTTTCACCGACCAAAGTCCATTGCTGGTTTGGGGTCGGTAATGTCAGGCTGGAGTTGGACTGCTGGAAGGAGTGAGCTCCACATTCAGTGATGTGCCTTGGAGCTCAGTCCCCAAAAGGTGCCACCTGGGGGCACTTCAGGTCATCTTTGCTGAGTAAGTATCCGAGTGTGTGTTTGCTGGGAGGGCAGTGTGAGAGCCTGAGTGAGTGCCTGATTGGCTGGTAGCCTGCAGGGGGCGGGCATTGGGGCTGTCTGTTTGTTTGTTTCAGGGAAGCCTGGCTGTTTAAAAATAGCCAGAGCTTCGCGAACCAGCTGAGCGGCGGTGAACCAGCTGAGCAGTGGGGAATAGCAGAGCAGCACACAGCAGGAGTTTGCCTGGGTATTCGCCTGGAGTGAGCCCAGTGAGGCTTACATCTTGCCAACTTCTCTGAGAAAGCTCATAGTAGGAAGGTGATATGGAAGGGGGGCGTTCAGCTGTTGTGACCTGCACTGGATGTGCCATGTTTGTCTTTCTTCCACAGGACAGAAGCAACTTTGTCTGTACAAAGTGCAAGCTGGTCTCCATATTGGAAGAGAAGATTGAAGGTCTGGAGCAACAGATAATGACCCTGCATTGCATACGAGAATCTGAGAATTTTCTGGACAAAAGTCAGGATATGCTTCTACGGGCACAAAGCTCTAAAGATTTAGAGCAGGTTGCACAGCGGAGCCAAGAGGCCAGTGAAGAAGCTTGGCAACATGTGACCTCCAGAAGAAGAAGGGGGAATGTCCGGGTTCCAGCAACGCAGACACAGGTAACTAACCGCTTTCATGTTCTCTCCACAGGTACCATTGCGGAGAGTGGACCAGATGATATGTCTGGGGGGAGAAAGCAGAAGGAGACTCCGCTGGTTGGAAGGCATGAGATGCGCTGTCCTGAGATGGGGGGTTCCACGACCACCACTCCCAAGAGAAGGAGGCGGGTGGTGGTGGTCGGGGACTCTCTCCTCCGGGGGACTGAGTCATCTATCTGCCGCCCTGACCGGGAAAACTGAGAAGTCTGCTGCTTGCCAGGGGCTAAGATTCGCGATGTGACGGAGAGACTGCCGAGACTCATCAAGCCCTCGGATCGCTACCCCTTCCTGCTTCTCCACGTGGGCACCAATGATACTGCCAAGAATGACCTTGAGCAGATCACTGTGGACTACATGGCTCTGGGAAGAAGGATAAAGGAGTTTGAGGCGCAAGTGGTGTTCTTGTCCATCCTCCCCGTGGAAGGAAAAGGCCAGGGTAGGGACCGTTGAATCGTGGAAGTCAACGAATGGCTACGCAGGTGGTGTCGGAGAGAAGGCTTTGGATTCTTTGACCATGGGATGGTGTTCCATGAAGGAGGAGTGCTGGGCAGAGACGGGCTCCATCTTACGAAGAGAGGGAAGAGCATCTTTGCGAGCGGCTGGCTAACCTAGTGAGGAGGGCTTTAAACTAGGTTCACCGGGGGAAGGAGACCAAAGCCCTGAGATAAGTGGGAAAGCGGGATACTGGGTGGAAGCACAGGCAGGAACGTCTGGGAGGGGAGGGCTCCTGCCTCATACTGAGAATGAGGGGCGATCAGCAGGTTATCTCAAATGCTTATATACGAATGCACAAAGCCTTGGAAACAAGCAGGGAGAACTGGAGGTCCTGGTGATGTCAAGGAATTATGACATGATTGGAATAACAGAGACTTGGTGGGATAACTCACATGACTGGAGTACTGTCATGGATGGTTATAAACTGTTCAGGAAGGACAGGCAGGGCAGAAAAGGTGGGGGAGTAGCACTGTATGTAAGGGAGCAGTATGACTGCTCAGAGCTCCGGTACGAAACTGCAGAAAAACCTGAGTGTCTCTGGATTAAGTTTAGAAGTGTGAGCAACAGGAGTGATGTAGTGGTGGGAGTCTGCTATAGACCACCGGACCAGGGGAATGAGGTGGATGAGGCTTTCTTCCGGCAACTCGCAGAAGCTACTAGATCGCATGCCCTGGTTCTCATGGGCAACTTTAATTTTCCTGATATCTGCTGAGAGAGCAATACAGCGGTGCATAGACAATCCAGGAAGTTTTTGGAAAGCGTAGGGGACAATTTCCTGGTGCAAGTGCTAGAGGAGCCAACTAGGGGGGGAGCTTTTCTTGACCTGCTGCTCACAAACCAGGAAGAATTAGTAGGGGAAGCAAAAGTGGATGGGAATCTGGGAGGCAGTGACCATGAGATGGTTGAGTTCAGGATCCTGACACAGGGAAGAAAGGTAAGCAGCAGGATATGGACCCTGGACTTCAGGAAAGCAGACTTCGACTCCCTCAGGGAACGGATGGGTAGGATCCCCTGGGGGACTAACATGAAGGGGAAAGGAGTCCAGGAGAGCTGGCTGTATTTCAAGGAATCCCTGTTGAGGTTACAGGGACAAACCATCCCGATGAGTCGAAAGAATAGTAAATATGGCAGGCGACCAGCTTGGCTTAACGGTGAAATCCTAGCGGATTTTAAACATAAAAAAGAAGCTTACAAGAAGTGGAAGGTTGGACATATGACCAGGGAAGAGTATAAATATATTGCTCAGGCATGTAGGAATGAAATCAGGAGGGTCAAATCACAGCTGGAGCTGCAGCTAGCAAGAGATGTCAAGAGTAACAAGAAGGGTTTCTTCAGGTATGTTGGCAACAAGAAGAAAGCCAAGGAAAGTGTGGGCCCCTTACTGAATAAGGGAGGCAACCTAGTGACAGAGGATGTGGAAAAAGCTAATGTACTCAATGCTTTTTTTGCCTCTGTCTTCACTAACAAGGTCAGCTCCCAGACTGCTGCGCTGGGCATCACAACATGGGGAGTAGATGGCCAGCAGAAAGAGGTGGTTAGGGACTATTTAGAAAAGCTGGACGTGCACAAGTCCATGGGACCGGACGAGTTGCATCCGAGAGTGCTAAAGGAATTGGCGGCTGTGATTGCAGAGCCATTGGCCATTATCTTTGAAAACTCGTGGCCAACGGGGGAAGTCCCAGATGACTGGAAAAAGGCTAATGTAGTGCTAATCTTTAAAAAAGGGAAGAAGAAGAATCCTGGGAGCTACAGGCCAGTCAGCCTCACCTCAGTCCCCGGAAAAATCATGGAGCAGGTCCTCAAGGAATCAATCCTGAAGCACTTACATGAGAGAAAAGTGATCAGGAACAGTCAGCATGGATTCACCAAGGGAAGGTCATGCCTGACGAATCTAATCGCCTTCTATGATGAGATGACTGGTTCTGTGGATGAAGGGAAAGCAGTGGATGTATTGTATCTTGACTTTAGCAAAGCTTTTGACACGGTCTCCCACAGTATTCTTGTCAGCAAGTTAAAGAAGTATGGGCTGGATGAATGCACTATAAGGTGGGTAGAAAGTTGGCTAGATTGTCGGGCTCAACGGGTAGTGATCAATGGCTCCATGTCTAGTTGGCAGCCGGTGTCGAGTGGAGTGCCCCAGTCGGTCCTGGGGCCAGTTTTGTTCAATATCTTCATAAATGATCTGGAGGATGGTGTGGATTGCACTCTCAGCAAATTTGCGGATGATACTAAACTAGGAGGAGTGGTAGATATGCTGGAGGGCAGGGATAGGATACAGAGGGACCTAGACAAATTGGAGGATTGGGCCAAAAGAAATCTGATGAGGTTCAATAAGGATAAGTGCAGGGTACTGCACTTAGGATGGAAGAACCCAATGCACAGCTACAGACTAGGGACCGAATGGCTCGGCAGCAGTTCTGCGGAAAAGGACCTAGGGGTGACAGTGGACGAGAAGCTGGATAGAAGGCCAATGGCATTTTGGCATGTATAAGTAGGGGCATAGCGAGCAGATCAAGGGACGTGATCGTTCCCCTCTATTAGACATTGGTGAGGCCTCATCTGGAGTACTGTGTCCAGTTTTGGGCCCCACACTACAAGAAGGATGTGGATAAATTGGAGAGAGTCCAGCGAAGGGCAACAAAAATGATTAGGGGTCTGGAACACATGACTTATGAGGAGAGGCTGAGGGAACTGGGATTGTTTAGTCTGCAGAAGAGAAGAATGAGGGGGGATTTGATAGCTGCTTTCAACTACCTGAGAGGTGGTTCCAGAGAGGATGCTTCTAGACTATTCTCAGTGGTAGAAGAGGACAGGACAAGGAGTAATGGTCTCAAGTTGCAGTGGGGGAGGTTTAGGTTGGATATTAGGAAAAACTTTTTCACTAAGAAGGTGGTGAAACACTGTAACTAGACTAGATGGACTAGATGACCTCCTGAGGTCCCTTCCAACCCTGATATTCTATGATTCTATCTCAGCTGTTGTAATGGGCAGAAAGACAAATGGCCCCTAAGGCAGCCAGGTCCCAGACCATGTGAGGCCTTATAAAGTTAAACCATCACCTGGAATTTAACCTGGGAAACCCATTGAAGTTCACAGAGCGCAGGAGCAGTGAGCTCCCACAGACCCCTCCCACCATGTTTTGCACTCTCTGGAGCTCCCCAATGGTCTCCAGGAGGAGCAGTCAGTGGCCCACAACCCCAACTCTGGCTGAGTCCATTCCTACAGGACATGCGCCAAACCCTCCACCCAGAACTGCTTACAGAAAGACTGTCTTCCGACTATGCACCCAGCTTCCAGCAGGGAGGAGCTGTTTGCACATCCTTCAGTGTTTGTTTGCAGTCATTAAGCAAGTCCTTGAAATGCCGGCTGCACAGAGGTATAATTCTTCCATTTCACAAGGTCATATTTATAGGGATTAGGGAAGCCTAATTTACAGATTAATGACACGTTCCCAATAAATTACTTCTGATATGTGCCCACGGTGCAGAAACAGCTTGCAAAGGCTCTCTGGCTCCAGAGCTGGAAACGATCCATTGCTTGAAAAATCAGAGAGGTCAAATAGTCTCTCAATGGCTCTTCAAGCTTTTTATAGGCAGAGTGGCTCTCGAAAGACATCTCTGTTTGATTGGGTTCAGTTAGTTGGAAAATGAAAAAACCCATCAGAGCCACAATTGTAATAGACTCCTTCCCACCGCAATACAATTCTTAGCAGCATAAGCCCTGTCAGCCTGGCCCTCCGTGCTACGGTATCATCTGACTTCCACTGAATCAGGGCTGGATATGTTATTCACAGTCCTGAAGAAGTTAGCCACGCTGGAATCTGGCTGTGATGATACGTATCAAACTGAAAAGGACAAGGACCTGGCATCTCATACTGTATCTGGGGGATATCTGCTGAAAGGTGGTTCATCTGCAAACAGCAGGGAACTTAGGACTGATAAAAAAGATGATATTCTGGGCCAGACCCACAGGTGGTGTAAATTGGCGTGACACCGCTGACTTCACCGATTTATACCAGCCTACATGTACCCTTCTAACCTAGTGGGAAGAAATTCAGTGAGTGGATGGGACCATGTGATGGTCAGTAATACAGGGCCCTTCCTTGGGGAGATAAATATAGAAACATTGTAATGGACTCAGGGGATTGGGGGAATTCAATAAGTCAGCAGCACCACAGTTGTGCCGGACACTTTGTCCCCAACTCTGAGATCAGTCTGAGCAGCGCCAAGTTCAGGGAAGTAACCAACACGACCCATCAGCAAAGGCCAAGTGTGGGCCCAGGCAGAGGGTTCTTGGAGAGAATTGAGTTGACAAAATTCAAGAGCTCCAAGCCATCCTGCAGGTGGCAGCTCCAGCCAAATCAAAGGCGGGGGTTCCCCTCTCCCCATGGGAACTGCATTCACTTTAGGAACAACCCCTTGGCACGTTTCCTTGAAAACAGGCCCCTCCCACTTGCAGTCAGTTTGTGGCTAGGTTGTATCTTCAGGCCCAGCCATCAGGGAGGGGTGACATACCGGCACAGAAACCCCTCCGAGGCACACTTCCTCCAGAGCTCCCTGGCTCAGCTGTGCATGGAGCAGTTTGCTATGACGCTCCTCCCCAGCGCCCCACATCTCTGCTGGGCTGTGCCAGGTGGCGATGCCGCGGTTCCCCCTCCTACTCGTCCCTCCCTGACATACAGCCCTGATGTTCCCCGGAGAGGTGGCGGAAGCAGCCTGAATGCATCCATGCATTGGAGATTCTTTCCCCTTCCTGCAGCGCACAGGATTGTGTTAAGGCTAGTGAAAATCTCACCCTGGAGTATTTATGTTGTTAGTAAAACTTACAAAGTGGCTTTCCTCCCCCCCCCTTGTTTATTTTCCCTTCCTGCAGCTCGCATCAGCTAATTACCAAGCGCCTTGCGGTGAAGCAGAGACCTCACCTTATTCTGGGGGAGAACGCCTAGCACTCCAGTCCTGGAAAGCTACCTTTCTCTCTTGATGGTTTCTTAATGTACCCAGTGAACTTCATAAACACAACATCCCCTGGAGAGAGGAGTCTTTCTTCTGTTCCAGCATTAATGGATTTGCAGAACAGTGGATGCCAACTGGCAGAGAAAAGAAAAGGGATTTCAGGGCGTCAACAAGGAATTGCTACAGTACAGAACTACTAAATTAGATGCTTTCATCCCAATTTGCACCCAGGAAACAAGGGGCCCTGCTGTTTTCCTAAGGAAATGCTCTTCAAAAGGCAGATTCCTCATTGGGGCAGACTTGAAGCAAACAAGGGCATTTACACATAACGGAAAGTACTTGGTGAGTGCTTTTTCTCAGGTTCCCGAGTTATTTGCTGCACATTTTCCCTTTGCTTGTTAGTGAAATGTCTTTTGCATTGGTGTCCCCTGGAGCCTGGGACTTGCTTCTTACTGATTTCCCTGCTTTTAAATACATATTGGAAGCATTAATTTTTCAGAGGGGAAACCATATCAGATTCTGTTCTGCACTTCCTTTAATGCGGCCTCTCCTGGGCCACTTTGGGACTGGCACTGAGATGGCTAATAGGACTGTTGAAAGATTTCTGTCGAAACGTTGGGTTGGTTTTTTTTTTTAGATCAGGCCCAGAGAGCAGTACACATCACACATATAAAGTGCTCAAGGTGGGGCATACACTCATCATTGTAGGGTTCCCACAGGAGCAGACCATGAGCTGGGATGGAGTAAAGAACCCAGTTCCTCTGCCCTGTCTCAAGCAAAGCTCTGATTACTTCAGCCAGAGATTGGTCTGAGCCTTGGCTACAGAACAGGGCCCAGAGAATTTGGGGAAGTATCATCACTTAGTGAAAAAAATTGCTTTAAAGAGAAAATCAACTGAAAGATAAAAGGATTTATGCCTTTAACCTGACATATTTCTCCATCCTGGAAATCTCCCATGAAGATACATTACAGATATGGAGATTTAAGCGTTTGTGAAATTGCTCTAAATTGCGATCTCAGGTGACAGAAAAACTCATAAAAGATTTGTGGGGTGTTTGGATCACCGAGATTACCATTTATATATTCAGAGTAGGCACCAAACCACAGATGCCATTCCAGCCTCCTTGAACACGGGGAGTCAGAGGAAAAACAGTTTGAGCTTCACAGAGGGCAGGTGATAGTCAGATTCATTAGAACATAAGAATGTCCACACTGGGTAAAACCAATGGTCCTTCTAGTCCAGCATCCTGTCTTCCAACAGTGGCCAGAGGAAATGAACAGAACAGGGCAATTATCAGGTGATCCATCCACTGTCGTCCAGTCCCAGCTTCTGGGAGTCAGAGGTTAGGAAAACCCAGAGCATGAGGTTGTATCCCTGACCATCTTGGCTAATAGCCATTGATACACCAGTCCTTCAGGAACTTATCTAATTCTTTTTTTAACCTAGTTATTCTTTTTGCCTTCACAACATCCTCTGGCAATGAGTTCCACAGGTTAGTTGTGTGTTGTGTGAATAAGTACTGCCTAAAGTTTGTTTTAAATCTGCTGCGTATTAATTTCATTGGCTGACCCCTGGCACCTGTGTTATGTGAAGAGGTAAACAGCATTTCCCTATTCATTTTTCACACCAGTCATGATTTTATAGACCTCTATCATACCCCCACCCCCACAGTCGTCTCTTTTCCAAGCTGAACACTCCAGACTTTTTAATCTCTCCTCAGATGGAAACTATTCCATATCCCTAATCATTTTTGTTGCCCTTCTCCGTACTGTTTCCAATTCTAATATATCTTTTTTGAGATGGTACGGCCAGAATGGCCTGCAGTATACAAATGATGGGTGTACCATGGATTACATAGTGGCATTATGGTGAATTTTAATCATTATCATAGCTTTTGAGGCCACAAGGGACCATTATGTCATTTAGTCTGATCTCCTGTATATCACAAACTAGAGAAATTCATCCACTTACTCAGAATAACTTGTATTTGACTAAAGCGTCTCTTTTACAAAGGCATCCCATCTTGAGCTGAAGACTTCAAAAGATAGAGAATTCACCATTCCCCTAGGCAGTTTGCTCCAATGATTAATCACCCTCACTGCTAAACATATGAATTTGTCAGGCTTGAACTTCCAGACATTCGTTCATTGTACGCCTTTCTGTTTTAGAGCAAAGACCCTCATCAGTACCTGGCATTTTTCCCTACCAAGGTACTTATGCATTACAATCAATTCACCTCCTGACCATTTTTATAAGCTAAAAAGATGGAGCGCTTTGTGTCTCTCAGTGTAATTTTTCTCCAGCCCTGATAAAAGTTTTGGCTCTTCTTTTCTTTTTTGATTCTGGTTCAAAAAAAGAATGAGATCCTGATATACCAAGAACTCCCACTAACCTGGCCATCTCAGTGCCGCATATGCACAGTTGTGCACAGGATTGGGCCCAGACTCAGGAAAATGCTGCCCTCTCTGGCAGAGACCTCGCTGAGTCAGAACAAGATCATTAGAGCTGTTCTCTCTCATCAGTGCAACATAAACTAACCATTTAAAATCAGCATTTTTCTAATAATCAAGGAGCAAAACATGACTCGAGTCCCTTGCATCTACCAATCTGATAAAAGTTCCGCGCTCAGACATTAAACTGAGTTATACCTAGTTTGCATTTGAATGTAGCAAATGGGAATCCCAGGTCCTCCTTCCCAGCTGTTACTTTTTGTATTACAGTGATGCCTGGAAATGCTGATCAGGGATTAGGGCCCCATTGGGCAAGGCATTACAAACAGGCATAGGAAAAGAGATAGTCAAAGCGCTTACAGTCATACAAAGAAGAGAACAGACGCTCTTGCACTTAAGGCACTGGCCTGGGACCCAGCAGAGCTGGATTCAGTTCCCTGCTCTGCCACAGACATCCTGAGTCACCTTGGCCAAGCCACTCAGTCTTTTCATGCCTCAGTTCCTTACCTCTACATTGTGGGTGATGATAAACCTCCCTTTGTTTGTTTTATATGTATAGAGTGGAAGCTCTTTAGGCAGGGACTGGGTCAAATTATGTGTGTGCATGGTGCCTAGCCCACTGGAGTCCTGACCTTGGTTGGAGGAGCCTCCAGGAGCCACCATAAATCAAATGATAACAATAAAATAATAATACAAGTATTTCATAATCCTGAAGACACAAGAGAAGGGATAAGGGTGGGGACAATTGTACCAGAGTCCTGAGCTCAGGTTTCCCACTCTCCCGCAAACTTCTTAACAGGGGTGAAATGAGGTGCAATGGGAGGAGGTGGGGCCCCAGTGAACATGATGTACCCAGGCCCCAAAGTTCTTTCAACAGGCCTACCCGGAGGAACAGACACAACCTAGGGTTTGTAAATTTTTAGGAGTCGGGGATTTATCTTTTGCAGCCTGTTTAAGAATGAAGATTGAAGCAGCATCAACCAGCCTTATTTAGTGACAGTTTTAAAGGCCTGAGCCCACGTTTCCTGCTCAGTGATCCATCCAAGTGAAGTCCAGTGTCAGTGCATAATCTGCCTTTGCTATTATTGCTGGCAGTAGAAGGTGCTGTAACAAAGACTTAACTTGGGCAGACAGGGTCATCCCCTTCCTTCTCCTCTTGCTATTGTTAAAGATGGAGAAATAAAGTGCTCTTCCTGCAACACAAGTAGGTAACAGGCATAGAAACAGCCTCCAGGGATAAGAATTCACTTGATTCTATTGAAGGAAGAACAACTGAACTCTGCCAGTTGGAAACTTTCAGGCTATTCAGATAATAAATGAGTTGTGAAGGAGATGAGAGAGGCTTGGCTGAAGTACGTGATGTGACTCATCACCCCCAAATTCACCCACACCAGGTGCCGTGTGTGGAGGCAGGTGTGTATTTATTTAAAAAGGGAGAGGACTGATGCAGAGATGGGTCTGAGCCAACAGCTTCAATCTGGATCCAGGTCTTGACTTCCCCAAAGTCCGAGTTATCCAGATCTGATGGGTTGGTTCAGCTTGTTCTAGGGACATACCACACAACACAGATCCCAACCCTGCCTGACAGCCCTGCTCATTCTGAAGCCGCCTCATTCATATTAAAGAGCGTTTTCTGTGTTTCTCTCCAGAAACAGAAAAGCAGCAATTTTTGCAGGCTCCACTCTGCTAACGCAACTTCACAGCCAAAATGAAAGTTTTGGCTGGTGGGGAGTCCCACGGCTGGCTGGGACACTGCCTTCTTCCCTAGCACCTGCAGAGTCCCAGAACCAGGTCAGGTTCAGCTTTTTTGTAGCTATAGCTGTGACACAAGGCAAGAGCCATTCCACGTGATTCCCTGCGAACTGCAGGCCCTGCAGAGGCAAACTTTCTTAGACGGAGGAGGCTCTTTGTGCTCCTGGCTTTTTCCTCCTTGCAGCTTGATACATCGTCTGTTGGTATAAATGAAGGGTACCAGATCATCAGCCCCGGAGCCTTGAATGCTTGGACAGATACAGCACAGGCAGAGACAGGGCAAGTTTCCTGTGGATGCTGCACAGACCTTCTGTCCCAGAGTGCAGGGGGGCATCTCTGGAGCTGAAGACAGAGTTCAGTCTCCATGGCCTCTTCAATTCCTGGCCTCTCCCTGCTAGGAGCTGCCAAAAGAAGGGGGCCGCTTATGAGGGCGTAATTTCAGAGGAGACAATGTGGTGCAGTGAAGAGGGCTCAGGATTCTTGGGTGCTCTGACACTGTGTGACCTTGAGCAACTAGCTTCCCTACTGGGTGCCTCAGTTTCTCTGTCTGTAAAATGGGGTGATCATCCTGTGTGAAATGGTTTGAGATCAGAAGGAAAGAGGATATTCTCATGCAGCCATATTCACTGACCCACCCACTCCAAGTCACTGAGCAGCTGCCAGATGGTATCAGCCATAAAATCTGATCCACATTCAAACCACTAAGTAGCAAAAAGCTCTACTGTTCATTATCACCAGTACCCTCTGTGTCCACACTGAAATGACCCCTGTTGCATTGGAAGACATCTCAGTAGAGACAGAAGTAGAGGCAGAACTGTTCGCAACATTGCTCTAGACTAACAATGAGCAACGTTCACCCCCACCCCCCATGATTTCTTTGGTATCCTCAGCACTCCTGAGGGTTGTAAGAGCCTTAAGCAAAAAAATCCCCCATCCATCTTCAGTCTGCATCTTGACTCTCTATCACCACTGCTTGCCACTGTCCATGGCCGCTGCAGCATAAATTGCACAGTTTGAAGTATTAGAAGAGTGGGCTAGTATTTCCTTCCCAATTCCAGCATTGCTAAATTGGCATATTTCAAAACAGAGTCATTCATTTCTCGAGGAGGGGCGTGATAACAGAGCCTTGCAAATGGACCAAAGTCGGGCTACACATTTGTAATTAGATTTTAAGTATACTAAAGTCTTTAATGGCTTGTCAACAAATGCCTCCTTTGTGATGAGATTCTGGTGTTATTTCCATTTCTGCTTTGTGCAAGAGTGGAGCAGGCAGAAAAAGCAGAGAAAACCACTTGGAAAATTTGATCCTTGGGGGTCTACGCTATAAACCCCCGTCTGTGGGACCCAGGCGCGTGGACTCGGCGTTTCCAAGCCCACACTTGAGCGTCCACACTGCATTATAAAGCTGGGTTTACAATTGCCGGACCCAGGTCTCACAGCCATGCTATCCCATCCATACTGCACTGCACTGAGCTGACTCAGGTCTGAGGCTTGAGCTGTGTCCACACTGCAAAACGGCAGGGCTTGGACCTGACTCACAGCAGGACTTGGGCTCTGTCCCACCCCTCTACCTGAGTGCTCTGATGACCCGAGTCAGACTGATATGTGGGTAGATGGACAGGGAGGTTGGGCTCAAATCTAAGTCTGAGCCCGGGCTTAGAGGGCAGCGTCGACATAACCTAAGTGACTTGCTGAAGGTCACATAAGAAGTTTGTGGCAGAGCCAAGAACTGAGGCTTGATCTCTTGAGTCCTAATCTTGCCCTTTAACCACAAGAACATCATGTGTTTTCAGCTGAGTCCAACACCTCCTGTGGGGCCTTGTCTGGTGATTGCAAACTCAATGTCTTAGATTTCAAACTTTTTGTGTAACTCCGTCAGTCTTGAAAGGCAACACATATGCTCCAGCCACTGTGATGGCATAATGGCACCATAATGGCACCCTCATTAACTTGGTGACTGTTGTTTCTGAGAGGGGATGACAACCCGGGGGATATCTGTAGCATTCTTATACTGTGTGAAATTCCATTTCCCTGCTCAATTTTGTACTGATACTTACTTGAATTCAAAGCGGTAAGCCGGACCAGAGCCTGGCCCAGCCAGGAAAGGAATCAGGACTAAGAGATAAGAACAACCTCAGGAACACACCTTCAAAGCAGCTAAGAGAACAATGGGACTATTAAGAGGTGATTTTACTTCCACAAAGGTAACAGGAGCTGTTTTGCAAGGCTGAGACCCTACAGATCAAGAGACCCTGGCTGGTTAAAAGGTGGCCTGGCAGAAAGGCAGGAGGGAAGTGGTCAGCAGGCCCTAAGACTGACACACAGACGGAAAGAGAGGTAGTAGCTGCAGAGATTCATAGATTCCAAGGCCAGAAGGGACCATTGTGATCACGTAGTCAGACCTCCTCTAAAACACAGGCCACAGAACTTCTCCGCAATAATCCCTAGAGCCGAGCTTTAAGAAAAACATCCCATCTTGATTTAAACATATACTCAGTGATGGAGAATCCACAACAGCCCTTGGTAAATTGTTCCAGTGGTTAATTACATTTATACCCTACTTCCAGTCTGAATTTGTCTAACTTCAGTTTCCAGCCATTAGATTGTGTTCCACCTTTTTCTGCTTGATTGAAGAGCCTGTTATTAAACTTTTGTTCCCCACATAGATACTTATAGACTGTAATCAAGTTTATAACCTTCTTTTTGTTAAGCCAAATAGTTCGAGCTCCTTGAGTCTATCACTAAAATTCATGTTTTCTAATTGTGGCTCTTCTGTGACCTCTCTCCAATTTATCAACATCCTTCTTGAATTGTGGGCACCAGAACTGGACACAGGAGGTGCCAAATACAGAGGTAAAATAACCTCTCTGCTCTTACTTGAGATTCCCTTCTTTATGCACCCAGTGATGACATTAGCCCTTTTGGCTGCCCCATGCACCGGGAGCTCATGTTCACCTGATTATCCATCACTACAACACAATCTTTTTCAGAGTCTCTGCTTCCTAGGCTACAGTCCCGCGACATGTAAGTATGGCTTGCATTCTTTGTTCCTAGATATAGACACATATAGTTAGCTGTATTAAAATGTATATTGTTAGCTTACACCAAGTTTCCCAAGCTCTCCAGATCACTCTGACCTGTCCTTTTCAGTACTTACCTCCCTCCCAACTTTTGTATCATCTGCAAACTTTATCAGGGATGATTTTATGTTCTCCTCAAGGTCATTAATAAAAACATTAAATAGAGTAGGACCAAGGACCAATCCCTGGAGGATCTCACTCAAAAAACACCTGCTCAAGGATGATTTCCCATTTACAATTACATTTAGAGACCTATCAGTTAGCCAGCTTTTAATCCATTTAATATGTGCCGTGGAAGTTTTACATTGTTCTAGTTTTCTAATCAAAATGTCGCGCAGTACCAAGTCAAGCACCTTACAAAAGTCTGAAGACAAGCTCTGTGCAAGCTCAAAAGCTTGCTTCTCTCACCAACAGAAGCTGGCCCAATGAAAGATGTTACCTCACCCACCTTGTCTTTGTAATACCCTGGGACCAGAGCAGCTGCAACAACACTGCACAGTACAGACATCTAAATATATTACATCAACACTATTACCTTATCAATCAAACTTATAATCTCATGAATAGAAGATATCAAGTGAGTTGCCTGCAAGCAGGCAGGCTGTCTTTAAGCAGGGTTTACACAGATAGGCCAGGAGCAGCTAATAGGCTAGGGAAGATCCCAGTGGGATAGACCTCTTTTTGTGCTTTTTTTCAGCCCTGTCTCTGAACGCTGTTCCTGCCATTAATGTTAAACAACACTGTTTGAGAGGGCTGTGTGGGCACTGGGCACTAACCACTAGTCACCACTCCCAGGGAGATGTCAACAGCAGGAGCCAAACCCAGATGGACGTGCTGAAGTAGCCACGATTGGTATTAGGAGGCTGTAACCCAGGTCCTGGGCTGACAGTGGGCAGATTATTGAACTCTGCCCCAAGAGAGGTAAAGACCTGAGGCCTGGCAACTGCAGGGGTGCTCTCCATGAGACCCCAAGAAGCGGTGGTGGTGCAGTCAGCCTGATCACCATGACAGGGGAACGACAATCCTATGAGAAAGACGAATGTTTCTCCCTGATACATCCCCCTACCCCTGCCTTGTGGGCAGGATTTCAAGAGAGAAAGAGACAGGCCTAGCCTTTATGTGCAATCGCTTTGGGAGCCAATGACAGGCAGTTCTGTGGCAGGTGTAATTACAGTAATCACAGCTACTACAGGATGTAATTTCCATGGGGACATTCTCTATGGAAGCACAGGTTGATACAGACACTTCCTGAAAGTGACCGCAGCCTGCAGCTTCATTAACTCCCCTGGCTCCCAGCAAGACACTCTTCCCTGCCTAGCTGCTCTTCCATCTCTGGCAGGGAAAACAGCCCAGAAAACGAAGCAGGGCTCCATCTCCTGCACTACTTGGTCTGTTCAAAGGAACTGGACTAGGCAAGGACAGGGAGGGGGATTCCAGTTCTCCTGCACAGGGAGTTAAAGGAGCAATGGGTAGCTCCCTTGACTGTGATGTTCCTAAAAATCTGCCAGGCCATTTTGTATTGTCCATGCAGACAAGGACAATAGATGAACCGATCTAGCCCATGATTTTGCCAATCAACGATTGTTCCCCAGAGCACACTTCTACTGCTCCGCCCATCCCACTTTTAAAAATCCCAAGGGCTGGGTCCCCTTGTGAAACTAGCTAAGCTATCTCACTGGTTGAAATAAACCACTTTGTAGAGGGCACAGATAGGTCCTGCTTTGGAGTCTTATGTGGAACTTAAGTAGTGAAAAGGCTCAGTGCGCTGGAGTGAACTTCACCCTTATTGCAACCGGCTTGGTCCAACTTGCGGGGCTGGAGCAACTCAGTAATGGAAACAAACTTCCTCTGTAGCTGAGGCCAGGAAACAGAGACATTGATTCTGCTACAATGTGAGTCCTCAACCAGATGAGGAAGAACATACAGCATAAGTAATAATTAATCCCTATTTACTTAAATGCATTTCAAATGAACAATATTTAATTAAACACATTTGCTGAGTTTAATCAAAATCTGATTTCTGCTACTTGAAATCATTTGAGATCCAATTAGTCATGATTACATCAGGCTGACTGGAAGGAGAAAAGCCTTGCATTGCCTTGAAGACCATACAAATGACTGAAGTTAGCAGGAGGAGTAGCGTGTCATGGGTTTGCTTTGAACCTTGTGCCTACATTATTCTGTGGCTTTCCTTGCATAATTCTCTGATGTGGAAAGGGAATACAAAACCTAAATAAAATATTAGCCTTTCTCCTTGGCATTTTTTCAAAACTATTGGTTATAGCAGCATAATTATGGTTGTATATATCGTGTCAGATTTTTAATGCTAATAGATCGATTTTTTAAAAATAATTACTGGAAAATGGACTGAGTTAAGAAACAACTCTTGTAACTGCCTGAGGCAGGGACAGTCATTTTTACTATTTGTTTGTACAGTGTCTAGCACATAGGGCCCTTAACTGAGGTCACTATGTGCTAATATAATATGTTTAGATTGGGCTTTCTTTTTGTTCTGCGTTTATACAGCACCTAACACAATGGGGTCTAGGTCTGTGACTGGGTCTCCTAGATGCTACCATAACATAACTAATAAATAGTAATATTAATAAGCCCAGTGGCTGAGATTTTCCAAGCAGAACTGGGGATTCAGTTATGCATCTTCCCTTTAATATTAATGGAACATATACATGGCCCATATCCCTAGCCCAAACAAGGCCAGAGCCTGTAGCTAAAAGTTATATTGAATTATCCACCAAATTCAGAGTATTTCAGGGAAGAGATGAATGACTGAGGGTAATAAATAAAAATGTTTGTGTTTATATGTGTGTGTGTTTATCTCCTCTAAATTTCCCAGAGTGTGGATGGCACATACGGTACATATGCTCAACCTGCAGGCCATGCGTTAAGGGATAAAGCGAAGGGAACAGTTTTACGGTGATTGGTTCATTCCATGGAAAGATACTAAAATAGTCCATGTATGTGCAATCATCCATCATAGTCAGCTGAGAGTTCACATGGCAATTGAATGTTCAATGATGTCCAGGGTGACGGGTTCTCCAGAGCTTAGAGCAGGGAACTGGGAGCCAGGACATGTGCCTGCGTTTCCCCATTGGTTGAGAGAGAATAATGTTACTTCCCCACCCCACAGGAGTGTGCGGAAATCTCAGACTGGTGGTGCTAGGAAGGACTGAAGTTATTCTGCCCTGTTCTGCTACCATTTAGCTACCTGCAGAAGGGACTGACCGCGGGAGCTGCGAGGCTGAGTCCCCTCGTCAACTTTGAACATCACAACCAAGATCTCTCCATAAAACTGGTGTTTGTGCGACTGGCGGAACGGCACCGCTAACTGCATTACTGAGGATGCCATAAATCACACTCCACCCTCTGAGGTGGGTGTGCGGCATGGGAAATCCAGCCCCTAGCTTGAATCTAATGAGAGTTGGTGGAAATTTGCTGAGTCCAATATTAGTCTTTCCCAGGGAGACACTGAACTTCTGAGCTAACAGTTTCTTTTCTTTGTTTCTGAATCTCTGCCAGACGATCTGAAGACAGGGAGCAGAAGGTGGGGAGATGAACACCATGAGGCTCTCTAGGAAGAGCCAGGATCCTGCTGCACCTGTTTTGCAGTTTCAGGGCAAAGCTCTGGCAGTTTTCTTTTCAGGCTGGGCTATGTAGGTGTTGTTAGGGTGCACTCCACCCCTAGCACATGGCTGGTTTGCATTTCTGCAGTGACCCAAGGTCATGAGCAAATGTATAACAGTGTTGGAGGTGATGCAGATCCCTTTCTGGGGAGCTAAGAGAGTCCTTTTCGGGGTACTGTGAGAACAGTCACAAGTGGAAAGTCTTCTGCCAATTCTGCACTAAGCCTCAGCCAAGTAAAGGTCTTGCAATCTGTTCACTCAGATTTCCCCCTGTGGGAGCTTGCGATGGGGTGTTCAGGCCACACCCACAGTCCTGACGGGGTTAAGGTAGTTAGATGGGCCAAGTAACTGCATAGGCTACACCCGGACGGCTCAATAAGGCTTAATGAAGGATGAAGCTCCCCTGGGCAGGAACAGGCAGAGCTTCTATCAAACTAAGATGCTGCGAACAGAAGGGGGCTGCAAGGGGAAACAGTCTGCAGTCACCCCTGGACAGGATGGAAGTGTATTGGGGCTGGTAAGAAGCCAAAGGGGAAGTAGTCACAGGGAGCGGAGGAAGCTCGGACGGGTGGTAAACTCAAAGGTGCAAGAGGATAGGAGGAAGAACTAGGATAGAGCCCAGGGAAGTAGCAACCAGGAGTGGGAATAAGTAGACCATAGTTGCAGAGCATAGGGTCCCTGGGCTGGAAACCGGAGTAGTGGGCAGGCCTGGGTTCCCCCAGCAGCCACTGGGCCGTGGCACAGCCTTGGACCCAGAGCCTGGAATGGCAGTGGGACAGCTTGTCCAGAGAGACACTGACCTACCCAGGGAAGGGGAGAGCTACTGTGACCTGTCCAGAGGACTGAATCACAAAGAATGCAGCTACCTTAAGTCCTGGAGGGTGAGATGATACAAGAGGGTGAGCGACCGCAGGAAGGGGCATCCGAGCAGTGGTGAGCTTATCCCCACATGAGTCACCAGGAGGCGCACCGGCAGTGAGCAGTGAACCCTTTTACAGAGCTGCATGTAAAGCCATGAGGAGGCTCCCCAGAAAGAATCTATAGCAGGGGCCCTACCTCCTGCCTCCACTTACACCACGCACACTCCACGGCTCTGCCAGCCTAAGGCCCCCTGCGAACGAGTGGAACATTTCCGTTAGATGGCGGAGCAGGATCAATAAAAGTTCAGAACTGGACATGCAGCAGCGTTACAGGCTCTTCCTGCAGTGAAAGCGTCGGTCACTGAGCAAATACGCCCCTTCCGAGACTGAACGTTACCCGCTGAAATGCCGATTCCTCAAAGGCTCGTGTTTTTCATCAGCAGATCTGACTCTTTGTAGCCCATGGATAATCCATTGCATTCTGTGCTTTGCTGAGTCTATCAACAGTCCAGGTGAAAGTCTTTCCATCCAATTTCCCGCTTTATTAAAGGTCTCTGCAGAACATGGTCTTCAAAAGTGCATCTTTCCATTTGTGGTGCCTTATGCCTGAAGCGCGCGCGCGTGTGTGTGTGTGTAGGCCATAATCTTCTTCCCAGCTCAGACAATCGTGTGCCTTGCTGCGGAAAATCACACCACCCTTCAGAGCTGTAGCTCATGCTATTATAAAGTTCCAGGTTAGCAGTCTCTACCCATCCTTGGCAGATAACATTCAGTGTCATCGTAAGTTCAGTTTCCCTGAGCACCTGCCACTCTTCATTTAGGAGCAGTTCAGCCTCAGAGAACAAAACAGCTGGGATGGAAAGCAGATCTGAATGGCAGGCTGACAGCTGACACACTAATGAACTCCAGTGTTCAATTTTTCCAGCAATTTGATCTTTAAAACAAACCTTTGCCACATCAGCTGACAACACCTGGTAAGACTTACACCGTACTTATGTGTAATGTAATGAGATACTAAAGAAATTGATGGCAAAGAATTGAAAAGCCAGAACTGTCATTCACCAGCACCGGAACATTCCTGCTAATATAAATAACTCGTAAAACAATTGAAGTGCCTTTTTGCTTTGATGCAATGTTTATTAGCTCTATTATTCTTCAATAGACTTATTTCAGCTAGAATGTGTACAAAGCTATGCCTGGGGGATATTAAATGTTCTGGCTATTTAAATAATGCAATTGACACTAATTACAAAATGGATACCAACTGTGTAACTGGAAGTGCAATTTACAAAATCCATTTCACATGGACAGTGTTGCCAATGCGCCTGGTTTCCTTGGTGGAACCATTCGGTTTGTGAGGAGTGACTTGTTACAGGAGAGCGAAACAAAACAGCAGTGAAGACCAGGGGGTCTGAACTGATGTGAGCTTTGAAAACATCCCAAGACTCAGCTCAAAGGTGGCTTTGTTACAAAAAGCAAAAGAGCTGGAATTTTTCAGAAAGAAGGATTTTTTATTTGCTTGGTTTTTTTGCAAAACTTTGCATAAGATTTCAAATCTTGAGCCACGGAAGTCCATGTGACTTTTGCCTTTGACGTCAGTGAGCTCATTATTTGGCCCATGTTCACCGAGAGACAGCAATCTCTCTTTATGGGCACACTTTGCAGTTTTGGGTGGGGCTTTGATTCTATGGTGAAGGGTGACAAGTAATAACCTAGATAGATAGATAAAAGGAGGACTGAGACATTGTACCCTCAGAGCCCCTCAATGTCAATTGGCAGAGGGCCCACTGTACTGTACCTCATACCAGGCCTGAGACACTCACTACACCTAACACATTGCTGTCATCGAATTTATCTGTAAAGAGTGTTGTGTGAAGTAGAAAACAAAAGCTGGTGACACACCAGTCATTTACATCATTGCATGATATATGTACAGATGGTGCGTAAAGAGTTCTGTATGTGTTCTGGAAATATGTTCCTAAAATATGTTTTGGAGGCAGTGTTGATAAACAAGTTTATCAAAGTTTAACAAGGGAATGTTGACATGCCTGTGTCCTGAATGTAAATTAAGCAGGGTAAGCCAGAGACAATGGGCCATTCATTTACATCTGAGGTAAACACCAGTTACCAGGAGGATGAGGAAACAACATGCCCTCAGCCCACAAGAGGACACCCCAAAGTCTGAGCCCCAGAGGGTCAGCCTGACTCTTGAAACAAAGACAATGAACTTTGGGTAATACAAGAAGACGCAAAAGGGCATCTTGTTACCCATCACTCAGGGGACTAAGAGGCCAGCGCTGTCTGTATCTCTGAACGGTGGCTCCCCTACCAAGTGGAAGGGCGATGCTGAAAGGTTACTTTAGATCACAAATTTAACTCAATAGGCTACATACAATTTAGGCTATATTTCCCTAGTTTGTTTATGAGAAGATCATGTGAGACAGCATCAAAAGCCTTACTAAAGTCAAGATATACCACATCTCCCACTTCCCCTCTATCCGCAAGGCTCATTACCCTGTCAAAGAAAGCTACTAGGTTGTTTTGACATGTGTTCTTGTCAAATCCAGGCTGACTGTTACTTATCACTGTATTACCTTCTAGGTGTCCTGAGGAAGTAAGTTTTAGACTCAGCTTATGAGCTCTTTCATGGTGCTGGGAACAGATCTGGGTTTGGATTTTGAACCCATCAAAGTCAGGAGGTATTTGGACCCATGACTGTATTTCAGTTTTACACAAATTTGTTGAACACAGAATTTCATAGATGGAGGCCAATGAATAAAGAATCCTGACATTCGCTATGTTTGTTGTGCACAGGAGTTTGCTGTTATTCTTTTCAAGTGTTTGTGCAGCAACCCGGGGCTTAGGGGAAGCAGATGGTGTAGACCTACAGTAATTATTACTTTCCAATTCCACCCAGAGAGACAGATTTCCATAGGGCTGGGATCTATCTTCAAAAATATGCAGCTGTACGCTTTGCAAAGTCAAGTTGCCTTCAGACACAGAAGCAGTTCTTTAATATAACAATAACTCTCCAGATGGAGAAGGCTGTCCTTTTGTGGGGATGAACAAAACTCACATCTACCCTGGCTGCTCTCAATCCAAGCCCTCATGCAAAGCCAGCGCTGCACTGTGCATAGAGACAGACAAACAAGAAATGGGAGGGAACTGGCTTTACTTAAAGGAAATCAGAACAAAGTCTTTCTACAGGCTGAAGGGGAATGCACCAGAAGAAGGGTCAAAGTGGTTGCTGGGGCTTTAGAAGAATCCACCTCTTCTCTCTCATTGCTTCTATGGCACCCATCTCTGTGATATGTGAGCTTCTTGTTAATGACTTTATCCTGACGACACAGTGCGAGCTAGGGGACTCAAGCCCTAGTTTACAGATGAAGAACTGAGAGATTAAAGGATTTTCCTACGGTTCCACAGGGAGTCCATCAGAGTCAGGAACTGACACCCCCCCTCCCCCGTCTTTACATTCCCAGTACACTGCCACAGCCTCAAGCTCAACCTGCCTCCCATTCAATGGGATACCCTGACTCTTCCTCACCTCCCCAGACTTCCCCTCACACCTCTTTGGGCCCCTCACTATGACTCCCTGTTTCAAAGCTCTTTGTAAGCTACCTGTTCTGCAAGCAGAAGGATGTGTGCAGGCCAGCTTCATGTCAGAGTATCCTAGCAGGCAGAAATGGAAAAGACCAATAGTCCTCCAGATAGATCAGGCTGTTCCCAAAGGTGTATTCTCTAGTATATTCCAATGCAATTAAAGCAACACAACCCCCCGGCATGGATTCAGCTATACCAGTTTCAATGTGCCTATCCCAGTATAGATGCCTGTGAGGGAATGAGGATAAGCTATCCTGCTATCAGGCTTCTTTCTTCCAATGTAACTGCATCCACACCAGGGGTTGCCCTGGGATAACTACTTTAGTAACAAGTCACACCCTTGACATAGTCACATGGGGACTCAATCCAGATACAACTGCTCAGAGAGGTGGAGGGAGGTCCAGGCACATTAGCAATCAGAAACAGTTGCTTCTTAATGAGATAGTCACACTCCTTTAAACCCCATTGCTACTATAAGGCTGGACTGTTCCCTTCCCTAGGGGTAGAGATCTGGTGGATCCTGGCAAGGAAGAAAGAGCGTCAACCCCACCATGTAGTTCCCCTTAAAGCAGCTGCTCTGCAAGGATCAGGATCTGTGACTGGATGGGGGCTCATGTTTTCAAGCTTTTCTCCATACCCACAGGAGTCAGAAAGTAACTTATTTAAAAAAATAAAAGCTGAGAGTCTGTCATAATCACATGGCTCCCGGAACTGGGGCTTCAAGAAAAATAGCAACTACTGCAAGAATTGGCAACAGTGCAGTGGAGTCAGCTGTTTGGGAATGGAAGTCGCCTCCTGGGGCCATTAGGAGGATTAGTTAGTTAATAAGTAGTGCTTGGAAGATGCACCCTGCTTGTCATGGATTAGCGTCTATCGCTGACGTTTTGCAGCAGACTCTGTATCTAGTTTTACATGTCATTTTGGAGATGTGAGGCTGCGTGTGAATGTGTGTGTGTGTACACTTGGGATACATGAAATGTTTGTGAGTGCAGTGTGGTAAAGTAATGTGTGTGTGTCTGTTTGGATGGGGTGTGTGAACTATGAACATGTGTGCGCATGTGGATTAGGTGTGTGAGGGGAGTGTGTGTGTATCAGTTGGAAGGGCGACATGTGACATGGGATGAATGCATGTGCACATGTGGAATGGGTGTGTGAAGTATGAGGGGGCACATGTGTGTCTAAGATATTGAAATACGTGGCTGACCCTTTTCATCTTAGTTACTTGCACATACTAAACCACTAACTACAAAGCTAACAATGTGTGAGAGGAGATTTTGAAACTCAACGTTTTTTAAGAACAGTTACACTGAAAAGCTAAACACAAAGTCGTGGGCTCTGACTTTCTGAACTCAACAAAACTTTGTGCCACTTGCTGCCAGAAATCAGATGCAGGAGGATTTTTTTCTGATTAATAGGGCTTTTTGCCTTCTCCTTCTAATTTCAAAAGGTGCTAATCTAATGACTCATTAGATACAAATAAAAAAGATGGGGGAAAAAGAAATTGAATTGGGTTTGTTTAGAGTTTCAGAGTTTCTTGGCAAATTGTTCTTTAGCCCAAGAGTTTTGTTTTTAACTAACGCAAAACAGGGCTTTTTAGATGGAGTTGTAATAATGATAATGATAAAACCTCAGCAAAGTGTGTGTGTGTGTGTGTGTGTGAGAGTGTGTGTGTGTGTGTGTTACAGCCACAAAAATATATACTCAAAAGTTAGGAAATGCCAGAATTAAGGCATTTCCAATGGAAAAAATAGCATTGAAAATAGTAAAAAATAGTATGTGATTGTATAAGTAAAGACTACACCAAAATGCATATGCACAAAATGGCCAGATTAAGATACAAAGGCAACCTGAAATCTGGCATTTTCTAACTAAATGCTTGACTCTGCAACTTTAATAATGTTCTTTTAACATTGTTTCTGTGTGTAGTAAGATCGATCGATAATACACACCTTATGTATGTTAGATTCTTAACAGTGTTGACAGCTTGTACTTGTGTCGTAAATATGCGCTCATCTCTGCACTACTTAGAGGGTGAAATTCATCCCTGGGCAGAGAGCTAGCGCCAAGCCTATGCACCACTTAACTCCCAGTAACTTTAACCCTCAAATGAGAAGGCACATTGTTGATTTCAGTGGAGTTACTGTGTCCTGCTTTACATATCTGTGAGAGAGCGTGGATTAGGACCATGTGACTCTAAAAACACCCAGTGCGACTTTATAGATATGTGCTGGAAATATCTCCTTGAAATATATTTGGTAAGCAGTACGTAAGCCATGCTTGTTCCAGACAATGGAAGGTGGTTCAGCCTGCTTGAACGTGGCTCCAGTGTAAATTAAGCCAGATGTGACCAAAGACAAAGAAAAGCACATTTATGTACAAGGTAAACAAAGCCCCCAGGAGAGCAACTGGGAAAGATGGCAGCAGGGGACGGAGACTTCAGGAGGCTTCCCGCCTCTTGAAGCAGGGTCAATGAACTTCGGGAAGATATAAGGAGAAAGGCTATAAGGATATAAGGCTCCTTCACCTGAAGAGACAAAGGAACCATGCACTTTGAGATCAGTGAAGGGTCCTGGCCAGAGAGACTGATCAGCCATGCTGGAAAAGAGAGTTGGTGAGAAACACGTCTTTGAACAAGAGACTCCAGAGTTTATGGAATCAGGTTTTAGTCTCAGAAGCATAACATTAGTTTTGTTGGCGTATCCCCTTTTCTATCTTTATTCCACTTATCACTTAAAATTATCCCTTGTCATTTAATCAATTTGTTTTACTTTTACTATAAACCAGTTTGGTGCTTTGATTAAAATAGGATGTTTGTTAACCCCAGTTAAGGTAATAAGTGCTGGGTGGGTACTGTCTCTTTAAAGGAGCAGCAAACTTAATATCCTCTGTCAGTTTCCAGTGAGAAGGCTGGACACCACAGGGCAGATGGTTTGGGGAAAATTCAGGACTGGAAGGTGCTGGGGTCTCCCTACAAACAGTAACTGGGTGGTGGATTCCAGGGTACCACCTGCATGCTTGTATACCAGCTGTTGGTGTCAGGGCTGTGAGCACAGCAGAATAGTATTTAAGACACCCAGAGCTGAAAGGCAGCCCCTTCCTGGTCTGGTTGAACCCCAAAGCGTCACAGCCTGGTATGATCTTCATTTGCAAGCATCTGAGACTGCAGCATGCAAGACAAGAGGGGAATCAACGGAGGCTGTTTTGGGGGGCTGAGTCAGCATGTGCTCAGACTGACTCCCCTCCAGTGGCGAATAACCCAGACAGCCATTCCGCCGTCTCCTCTTAATTCCAATTTCCCTTTGTTCCACAGGGCGAATCAGCAGACTGAACACAGCCAAAATGGCAGCGCTGCCTCCTGTGTGTTAAGTCGGGGGACATTAACGAGGCCATAAAAACATCCTTTGATGATGATGTTTTATTAGGCTCTGATGAGAGGCGACGCTCTGCTGCGGAGGCTCATTACACCACAGATTATGTTTGTGCGCCGACAAGGGGCCTGATCCAAAGCCCAGAGAACTCAGTGGAAAGACTGGAGGAGGCTGCATTGTGTCAGAGCTACTGATGGACTCAGATGCAAAGAGCTGGAGACAAGAGGCAGTTTAGATGATTCTTCAAACTCTCTCCCCACCCTTCACTCTGCAGCTCTGGCCAGACTCGGGGGTTTTCCCCCAGTATTCTCATGCGGCATTGGCTAGGCAAGCAGTAGCTAAGGCTTGATCTATGCTACAGATTTGTGTCAGTGGAAAATCCACACCCCGGAGTGACGCAGTTATAATGACCGAACTCCCAGTGTAGAGGGCTTCTCTCATCGACACGGCTACCGGCTCTGCAGGAGGTGGTGTACCTACACCAATGGGAGAAGCCGTACGCTCAGCCTAGGGAGTGACTTTACTTTTAGACTTCTGTGTTCCTGTTAAACCCTGTTAATTTTATTGGCACCTCACCCTCCAACCCACCCACTTTGTCTGTCTTGTTCACCTGTTGCATTCTGTATGACACCTAGACTATATGTCCCCTGGGGCAGGGACTGGCTGCTTTGGTACTGGTCTGTACCATACCTGGGCAACATTTTTCAGCCAAAAACATTTTTCAGAAAAAAATACAGATTTGGCAACCCCGAAACATTTCAGGGTCAGTTTGGCTGAATTGTTCATGTCAGAAAAAGAACCAAAAAGAACATTTTGAAAAAGGGAAAATGTTTCGTTTTACATTTTTTAAATGAAACATTTTGATTTTTCAATCAAAATGATTGTTTTGAAATTTTGTTTATATTTTTTTTTTTTAAATTAAAAACAAATGCTTGAAAGAAAAATGAAACACTTCACTTTAGGTCGAATGAAACACTTGGTTTGATCTGAAAAGATTTTTTTCCAACTTTTTGAAGGGCAGAAAATTTAAAAAAAAAATGTCATTTCAGTTTGACCCCAAACAAATTTTTTCGTTGATTGTTCAGAAGTGCCAGTGACCCAACAAAATCCATTATTGTCGCAGCTCAGGTTTGTACAGGGCCTAGCACAATGGGGCCCTGAGCCTTTACTCAGGTTCTTCTTAAGTGCTACCATACTTAAACTAATTTCAGCACTTCCTACTCTGGTCTCCTCTATAAGCTGCAAGCACAACAGCATGGGAAAAAATGACAATACTATCTGAACATTTACACCTCCGCCCTCTGCTCTCACTGGGTGAAACTTCCCCAGGGCAGAAAGTCAGTGCAAGACCTCTGCATTTCCGAAGTCTCAAGACACCTTTCTTTCTGGAAATCTGACGACAGGGTGGATGTCATCACCTTCACCCAGAACTGGCTGTGTTCACAAAGAGAGAGCACCCCACTCAAGGGATGTCTGTCAGATTTCTCTAGCTTCTGGTACAAACGCTTGGAGAGGAAAGAAAAACCCTTGGCAATTGGCAACTGCAAAATAGAAACAGCTTCTGGAGAGGAGCTGATGAAGACCAACCCATATATCACATAGCTAACTGGGCACTTATAAAACAGGAAGGAAACATACTCTGGGGCTTACTTAAAGTACCGCAAGAAATTCTGGCATTGAAGGATTCCCATAAGGGCCATCCAGACATGATAGAAGGATACTTGTCATTGTTCAATTCACATTTCCCTTGTTATAACAACGTCCCACAGAACAGGAGGGAGATAATTAGTAGGCAAGGAACAGCTAAAACAGGCAACCTGCTGTTTTCAGAGTCCAGCTCTCTGGATGGATCTGCTGGCTGAGAGACCTTTTGTCCTTCGGGAGAAAAATATATCAAGACTTCTGGACACAAAGATGCAAAAGGAAGGGTCGTTTCATGCTCCTGTTCTCTGACCTCAGCAAATTTTGCTCCTTCGTTTTGCTTTTCAGAGGTTCTTATCCTGAGATTGGATGCATGTGAGCAGACCCCTGCCCTGTGGTTGGCTGTAGCAAGAGTCTGTACAGGCCCAGGGCCTGTTCATGCAGAACTGATTGCAGAATCAGGGTCCAAGGAGAAATTTAAACAAAAAGACTCTCCCGCGACCTTTCTTCTATCTATCCATCCACCCACCTAGCCACCCAAGCTGAGCAGAGCCCAACACAGTAGTGAGCTTAAGGGTGATTTAAGACATAATTTGTTGGGCCATCCAGGCTAGATTAAGTGGCTTCTTTTCTGAGACTTCCAAGTCCCATGACATGGCTCCTTCCTTGTTTTTTATTCTGTCTTTTCCAGATGTCCTCTGTAAAGCTCCATTAACATTCGCCCCCATCTCCAGCACCATCCTACAATGCTGTCAGCTGCTGCATACAAATATTTATCAGAATACATTAGGAAGCCTGAAAATCAGCTTCGGCAGCAGAAAGGGTGGGAGCTGGGCGGACATGTGGCTTTCACTGGCCCAAATCCCACCCCCCTCCCTTAAAGATGTTTTGATAAATGAAGGCTGTCAGGACATTGCAGCAGCTCCTTCCAGGCTCAGACTGTTTAAATGGATTTTTCAAAGGTAAACTGATGTGAAGAATGGCCCAGTGCCCCAGACCAGCAGCAGAAGGCATGGCAAGCAGCAGTATAGGCAATGTCATGTGGTGGTGTATTTATGATGCATCACAATGCTGGAAACTATCAATCTCTTCCCAGAAAGGTTTAGGAGGCCTCCTGGGAAATCCAGTTTGTGACACACTTGCCATGCAATGAGCTCAGGACATTGGCGATGCTCCCCTCTGAGAGAGGAGCAGGGATATTATTTCTTGATATTGGGATATTATTTTTTGGTATTTCTCTGACTCCTCATTAACGTCACTGCCCTTCTCCCAAGCCCACCACCTGCTGCTCCCAGTCCCCAGCATTTCATCTTTGCTTCTACTCCCAGCCACAGAGCTCTCCCAGGTCCGCAGATCTTTCTCCTGCTCTGTAGAAGCCCCAGTGTCCCAGCTGCATTCTTCCCATCAGGCCACTCCCAGGCAGGTCCAGCCAAGGGGCACCCAGGGAAGTGGATGCCACATCCTCAGGCCCCAGGACTAGCTTTGTGATCAGAGCCCTGAGCGCACTCGGTGTCCCAGTAGACCGAGAGGGGAGACACAAACTGTTGCTAGCCTTTAATTTCCACCCATGAAAGTAACAAGTTCCGAAGGGTGCCGATGAAGCTCGTACGTTTTAAATGTACCAGGTATCAAATGTGTGTGTTTTTCAGCAAGAAAACAAAGCTCTTTAATATTGCAACAAAGTTAAAAACTATACGAATCAAGCGTCCTTAGAGGAATGAAAACACCAGCAAGCAAATATGATTGTCAGCGACTAAGGGAAAAGTCTGCCAGAACCTCCTCCAAAGCGGTGCTGTAAAAGAGTCTCTCCAGGGCACACGGGCACACACACACACCCCACCCAGTTTCCACCATGTGGCTGACCTTATGCAAGCCACAGGCTCTTAGTACTGGTAGGGTCCCACCCTGGTGGGCCTGCTTACTTTACTTCTGGGTGGGGGAAAGGCAAAAGATCAGGTCAATACAATCTGAGCCCCTCCTGGGGTCAATAACAAAGCAACAACAACCCAGAGGCTTGCCTGGGTCGCAGCTTATGGCCAGGTAGCTGAGTCAGACCCTCCCAATCGGGCTTATCCCTGGGGTTTGCTGGACTCCTTGCACAGCCCGTGGGTTTCTGCCTTGAGGGTTCCTCTCGCTGCACCAGGAGCTATTCAAACCACTGCCTTCTCAGGCCTCCCCGTGGTGTACTGCAGCTTCCACCTTCTAAAGCCCTTCACCTTACCATGTGTGATTGACGGGGCCAGAGGGGCCAGGCTCTCTTAGCACACGTAGCCTCCCAAACCCCCTCCCTCGTCACAAGTGTCTCTGCCCCTAGACAACACAAGAATGGCTGGCTGAAGGTCGGGAAATGGATGGACGGTGCCAAGAACTGTCTAATGAATGAGCCTGCCCTCCACAATGGACCTTATCACGTGGGAAGGGAGCGTTGCTCCCCAGGGTTAATTCTACGCACTGCTAATCCAGAGCTTTGTGCTGAAGTACCTCTGGGAACAAATGGTCTCCCTTAGCGCAGTACATGCTTAATAATAAAACAAGGTCAGTCATTAAGAGGTCGTTTCACCCGTTCTGTGGGTGATAGCTAATTTAGAGAACACAATGAAACTCATCCTTCTTGGAACTGGGGGACAGAGAGAGTGAGATTCTAACTATTTAGATTCTAATTATTACTATATTACTGTATTCTGATTATAATTGAAAGTAGAGAAGGGTCCAAGGCTATGGAGTTTGAAGGGAGGCAGGACTCAAAGTTTCTCAAAGTTCAGGAGGTTCTGGGCCTGCGGATCTGATCCAGGCTCATCTCTGCATGAAAATTCCATGCAGTCACTGTAACTCACTGTTGCCTTCCACAGCCCCATGGGGAATCAGCCAGCAGACTCACTGTGCAGTTGTTATGGCGCACCACAGGATGTGGTTTCCAGAACAAAGGACGAGAGACCTGAGGAGTTATGCAGAGCAACAGGCTTCTTTCTCTGTCCAGAGCTTCTGTTGCATACTTTGGGTCTCATACTTTAGGTCTGATATGTATGCAGGCCTGGAAAAGCTCTCATATAGAGACTGGAAAGATTGTGCTTGTTCATCCTGAAGAGGAGACGAATAACGACTCAGACAGAAGGATACAAAATAATGATTGGAATAGGGAAGGTAGATCGGGAACTTCTGTTCACTTTTTCTCATAATACAAGAACCAAAGTAACTGTGAAATTGAAAAGTGGAAAATGTAACACAGATGAAAAGAAACATTCTGTCTCATGATTAACCTGTGGAACTCCCTGCCACAAGATGCCACTGTGGCCAAGAGCTGAGCGGGATTCAAAAAGGAATTATGGATATGGATAATGGATAATGAGAATATCCAGAGTTGTTACAGATGGGAACATAGGGGGTGGTAGAGTTGCCATCCAATGGAAAGACTTTCATTGACCTTATGGGCATTGGAGTGAACGGGTTCTTTGCATAATCATCACTGTATCTGCCCAGAGACAGAGGTGCCAGCTCTGCAACAAGTATGGCTCTGAGCTTGTGTTCCACCTGCCTTATCCATAGGCAAGGGGGCCTGGATCTAGTCTGTTCCACCAGACTTCCTAGGTGATCTTGGGCTAGTCTCTTAGCCCCTCTGTGCCTCAGTTTCCCATCTGTACAATGGTGATAACAGCATTGCCCTGCCCCAGAGGGGTTTTGTGCAATTAAAGATATTAATAATAGATCAAAGACTCTGAGGCACTCAGATACTCTAGTAATGGGGCCCATATAAGTAACTAAGATACATCAATAGATAGGGTTTACCTAGGCCTGCTAACTTGTGTCAAAACTACAACTGCCCTGTCTTCACTAGGATTTTACTTCATGGAAATGTCATGCAATAGGAAGTACGAACACACCTTTTTTCCTTGTGAAGACAAGGCCAAAGAAAATAAAAAAGGGTTTAAGATTTTCCCCTGCCCGGTGATTGATATTTACATTACTGCAAACACTGTTACAGCGATGACATGCTCACATTTTGGGCCAGACAGAAAATCCCCTTGAGATCTAAGCCTTTGGATCAGCTCTTACCAAGCAGCAGCTTTTCCATAAGGAGAAAAACTTTAAAGCTTTATATCGTCTCCTGATGTTGTTTGCTTTCTCTTAAATGACTCTCCTTCCCAAGCTGTTTCCCTCCAGGCTCTCGCCTGACCCCTGTTCTGAGAGACACGTGGTTCATCCCTCATGAATTCTGGGGTGAGAACTGCATTCTTTCCACTGCCTCCACTGAGACAAGTTCCTCTCTTTCAGTTCATCCAAGGGCTGATACTTTGAAGAAAGGACAAGGAATGGAGGGGGACAATCAAATCAATAAACCCCACCCCCCACCGCAGCATGATACCAGTCACACTTAGGAAGCTGGTCAGAACACCAGCCAGCACCATTAAAGCATTATCATGTCTAAAGATGTTTGCAGGTTTTAAGGCAAAACAAGCCATTTTCCTCAGACGAATGTGGCCTAGGCAACTTACCAGATTGCTGAGCTATTATTACGGGGGTGCTTACGTTTCATTTGTAAGATAGCTCCATTGATTGTGATAGATAATTTGCCTGTCAGTAATGTCATGCCTGACAAATAGCTCCTTACATGAAATTTTCGTGCCTTTGTCACTCGCATTGTTGAGGGCTGCAGAGTCTGGCAAGAAATTGCTGCTGAAAGCTCAACCGTTTAAAATTGCTGGGGGGCGGGGGGGGGAGATTTGAAGGGATGTTATCTTGCAAACGTTTATTGGGGGTATTGAAACATCATTTAATTCCACCCCCTTATAGGTGGCGGCTCAGTAAATATGGGCCTGTTTCACCAGGGAGAAAGTGAGCTTGTGTTTTCACAAGGAAAGCTTCTGGCTCCAGTAGGCACTGGATGGCTCAGGTGATTAGGTATGGGAGGGACTGGAAACTTTAGGTTACCAAGTCAATCGTGGGCCAAGCTGGTGGTGTGCTAAGCCATGCATTACATGTCTTGACGGGGTTGGTGGGTCTCAGTAGTTCAGTTCCCAGCAGAAGGGCATCTACATGACACACAAAACAACCTACACGAGCAAGCTGAGCCATTCACAGCCTCAGCAGAGGCACCAAGGACAAAATGAGTCAGACAAACTGAGTTCCCTCATCCTTCCCCCTCAGGGACAGGAACAAACAAGATCTTGGATCTGTTCTCTCATCTCCTACAATTGCAGGTGAGCAGACCCAGGGATTGGGATATCACGTATCTTTGATCCTTGGGATGCTGGCTAGCCCTCCCCCGCCCCATACAGGCAAATACAGCTCAGTTCCAAAAGCTGGTTGGGATATAATCCAGTCTTCCTCTCATTATGAAAACAATTATTTGTACACAACAAGAGACAGCAAGGGGGTCAGATCCTGTTTTCTGCAGGCCGCTGCATCTGACAAGGAGCTGATATCGGTCATCAAAGACCTCAAAGAACAGATAATGAAATGAGGAGGGTAACTGAAGAAAAAAATAATAAATCTGGCTTATATACCCCTATGAGTACACTCTGTGTGTCCATAGCTCTTCGCTCCTTGCATATGGCATTCTGTACTCAGGCAGACTACAGTAGCACCAAAACACACTTTGTTGCCACTCCCAAAGAAAAGAAAGAAAAGAAGAAAGGAAGAAAAAGAAATGTATGGCAAGAGAGAGATAGAAAGATAAGTTTACTAAAGCTCAATATCCAGCTGCAGCCCTTTATAAATACCAAATAATAAGAAGAAATAACTACAGCACAATATTGAAAGGCAGCCCAGCCATTAAACTTTAAATTAATATTTAATATGATTCAGATGAAGGAAAAAAGCCCACCAACCCCAAACCAACAACTTTATAATTGGAGTCTGAAGCTGCAGCTAGTAATAACAGATTATGTTGCTTCAAAAGGAGATTTACGAGTGTCCAAGACAAAATAATCTCTCTTTGGGCGTTATCTGCACAAAGCAGTGCAGTGCAGAGGAAGGACCAAATTAATCAGCTTCAATGTGCTGCCCCCTTTTCTAATAAAACCAGTCAGTTTGTGCAGGACAGCCTACTCTGATCATTCGGGCCTCTGACTGTCCAGCAAAGAAACCTGAGCATCTGTCTGCAGGGAATCCACTGAGCCGTTTTGGGGAAACATTTACAAAGATCAGCCTCCAAGAAAATATTCGAGTAGGCTTATCTTTGGCTGCCTATTGCCTAAAAGGTGCATGGGGGATGGGAGGCACTGGCAGGAAGATAACTGACACGTGACAGCTATCTTTCTGTGAAATCCTAGTGGAGACAAGGCACCTATGGTTTTACCATGAGGAATTATGTGAGCCCTAAACCTCTGCCAGTGGTTGATCCCACCTTGTTCACCTTCGGGTAAAACTACAGAGCTTTCTCCCCAGTAGGATTTTAAAGCGGGATGGCTCACATGCATTAGTTAACTCATGGTAAACACCTGCCTTTCTTTAGCAGTGAAGACAGACACACACAGGTATGCCCTTATTTCCCTGCTGAACAGATGAATCATTCACTTTGTGCTATGATGATGAGTAACGTCTCCTCCTTTGTGTGGAGATGGCAATTGGCAGGCAGCTGCTGGAAACTGCTGGTGGGCTTTCACTTCAGCCTAACTGGACATGGTTGTCAGCGGGGCATTCTGGATGCAGTGCAACAGCTATTTAGACAATTTTGCTGGGATAAACAGAATTTTTATGGAGCATAATAGCCCAGGTCCCGCCACAGCCAAGGCCTTGGGAGGAGAGCCTGTGTTCCTGGGGGAGATTCTATGTTCTCCAGGTGCACTAGGGCCAGTTCAGGATTTCTCAGTGTGTCCTTCTTTTGTTCCATCTTCACCATGCTGGACCGTGGATGGACGGTGGGTCCCATCTAGTCCAGCTATTCCCATGTTCCCAAATTGTTTGCTGTTTGTATTACAATTACACCCAGAGGCACCAACCAACATCAGGGCCTCTCTGTGCTGGGCGTGGCACAGACCCATAGTGAGAAACAATCCCTGCCCTGAAGTGCTCACTGTCTAAATCGTATTTATGCATTGCTTTTGATTCATTGGACCCCCTGAAGCGAGCGGGCAGCCTTTCTATGGAGTTCAGTGGGCATCAGCAGATTGGACGGTCTATAAATGAATTGCAAGGGGCAGTGAGGGAGACAGAAAAAGGGGGAAGCATTTAAGCGAGCCCCTCCTTGCATTTCATCTGGTGAGATATGAGCCTATAATCCACATTCCTAGAACCTGATGGGACATACGTTATGAGTGTGGACTGATCCCATGAATTAGGGCTGTAGGGTTCTCTGTCCTAGACTGGAAATCTCTTGGAGCCAGAACTGACTTTGTCTGGGTCTTGCACAGAACCAAGCAGTTTGATAAAACCCTTCTCCCTTCCCAGTCCCCCCTTTTAATATTTGTGTTACCCACCTAATGGAGTCTTGTCTTCAACTGAGAATGTAAACTCTTTAGGGGTGGGGCTTGCCTTCTATTAATGTTTGTGCACTGCCCAGCACAGTGGGGTCCCATTTAGACAGGAGCCTTGGCTTGCTACAATAATACAAATAAATGATCATGTATGTTGTCCTCCTTGTTTTCATGCTTTCCGTTGTGTCTGAGTTACTGCTCTCAGACAGCTACTGCTGACATGAATTTCACACTTTTTAATACGTTTCCAGAACACCAAGTACCCTGGTTAGGTTAGGAAGTGTTTTATGTTTGTTCCTATTCATTTTTAAGCTTCTCCATCACCTAAGCAAACTCTTGGATTTATCTCAGTTGGAGCCCTACAGCAAGTTTGTTGAAACAGAATGAATTACAAATTAAAATAGGAAGAGCGCTTGCTCAGATGACATCTGATAATATTGCAGTGCACGCTGCACAAGTATTAAGATTACTCCGTTGCTGGGCTGCTAAAGCAAATCTGTGTATTTAACTGATCTTGAAAATTGAAGACTAGCAACAAATAATCTCACAGTGGCTTTCACAACCTAGTCAAAATGCAAATCGACACTGCCTAGAATTTCCAGGCTTTCTACATCCCTGTTGCTTGCAAATTACGCCTGCCAGTCGCAGGCAGCCAGCGTCTGATCCCTGCCGCAGCTGAGATTTCTCATTCCCCTATATGCATGGAAAAGTCATTAGCAGAAACAAATGGGATTTGATATGAACCAGAGTTACAGCTGTAGCCCTAGAGGGGAGGGGGCTATTTTTTAGCTATGACAGTGTGGCTTAGCATGTAGGGTGCTGAAATAGGAATCTGAAAACCTGGATTCTACTCCCAGCTCTGCTGTGTGACCAAGGGAAAGTAGTTTTCCTGCTCTGTCCCTCTGTTTCCCCTTCTGACCATTGTCTGTCTTGTCTATTTGGACTATAAACTCTCCAGGGCAGAGGTTGTCTTTTATTCTGTATATGCAGAGCACATAGCACAATGGGACCCAAGCCTGAGTAGCGTCTCTATTACCACCATAATGCAAACAATTCCCATTCTCACATTGTTTGATAAGAACCAAAAGTGACAATGGCTGTTACAAACAGTGGAACACAAACCCATGGGGCCGCTGCCAGTCTCAACCAGTCTACAAAGATGAATGGGGCCCACTGCTTTTAATTAAGGGCCAGATGCTGCTGCTTACCCACACAGGCTATTTGACCTCAGTGGGACTCCATAAGGGCCAGAGGGGCTCCCTGTACAGATCAGACTGCAGGATCGGGGGCCAAAGTCTGGATTTGTGTTCACTCCCTCGCTGAAGGTTCACCCTTGGGTAACTGTATAACTAGCTTCAGAGCGGTAGCCATGTTAGTCTGTGTCAGCAAAAACACAGAGGAGTCCTTGTGGCACCTTAGAGACTAACAAATTTATTTGGGCGTAAGCTTTTGTGGGCTAAAACCCACTTCATCAGATGCATGGAGTGAAAAATACAGTAGGCAGAACATATATTCTATATACATGAAAAGACAGGAGTTACCTTACCAAGTGGGGGGTCAGTGCTAACAAGCCAATTCAAATGCCCAAATAAATTTGTTAGTCTCTAATGTGCCACAAGGACTCCTCATTGTTTTTGTACAACTAACAGATCACATATATGCCCTGGAGCAGGGCTTTTTGGAGCAGACAAGGACAATCAGCCCCCCCTCCCTCCATTGCCTTTAATGTTAACTGGTACCATCTCCTCAGGACCCTAGGACATCGCTGCCTGAATCTTCTCGCCAGACTCTGTGTGCAAGGTGACTATGGTCTGTTTATTAAGAACTCTCTTCTTAGGGGTGGTGCTCAGATACATCCATCTAGAGGGCTATACCAAGGCAGATGGGTCCATCCCTCAGGGATTCCACTCAGGCAGCTTAGGGCAGTGTGTGAATCCACTCCAAAGAAGTCTCCCAAGCATGTTCCCATAATGTGTAATGGGCTGTTTGTGTACAATTGGTTCTCACATCTCTCTACACAGCTATGGAAAGGAGCCCTCACCGCTAGCCAGAATAGTGGTAAAGCCACATCTTCCCTAGATTTGCAAAGAAAAACCGGGAGGGAGAAGAGCTATTTAAGCTAAAGAACAAGATTAGCAGAAGAGCAAATGGGCATTAATGGCTCATGAATAAGTTTTGTCTAGAACTTAGAAGGAAGTTTCTGAGACACACAAGGAAGGGGAGGTAATATCTTTCATTGGAACGACTTCTGTTGGTGAAAGAGATTGAGCTTTCTAGCTCCACCGCCCTATTCTTCAGAGAGTTAGGCCTATGGGTGTTTCTTTCACCCATCTTGTCTCTCATATCCTGGGACCAACATGACTACACCACCACCACCACCACCACAAAGGTTTCTATCTAGAAAGAGGTTCCTGAACAGCCTCATATAGGAGTAGCATAGGCAAGCACCCTAACTGGAGATGTAGCTTGATTCATTTTATGAAGGGGTTGTCTGCAATAGAAGAACTTGCCTCAATGCCCCACGGGGTCCCTTCTTGTCCTATGCCCTGTGTTCCTAAACAGTTCCTGCTCTTATGTGCATTTTTAATTTTGCTCTGGGAAAAATGATGAATCTCCAATAAGGACAATAAAGTCCCTATTTTTTGCAGCAGAATAGTGAGTCTCTGTGTTGTGAACATTTTCCATTTCATGCACACACTAATGGAAACTGCCCAGTCATAGCCCCATCCATAGTGCTGAGACAGAAACACACCCCTTGAACAGTCCCAGAGGGAGTCTCACTCAGTCTGAGGGTGAGAGCAAAACCTCAGAGACAGCCCCGGCTATTTAAATTGTTATTCTATTAGCTGGAGAGTTAATTAACTTATCTCACAGCCCCAAAGATCAGAGACTGCACATTTCTTCCCTCGACAGAGAAAGCTTTGCTGCCTTTCTTGAACACTCAGACTTCTAATAAAAAAAAAAGCAACGCTCTGGAAACATGGCGAACATCTCTTCAACCGAATGTGAATTTGTTACTGAGGCAATTAATGTCCCCTTGTTTATTAAGCTAATGTATGGAAGTCAGTTAATATGAGCAATGGCAGGTCCTTATTATCCTAATAGAGCTGTCGCCAGTCAGCCTGCCCATGCTTTGGCTTATAATTACCAATAGAAACTTCAACCCAAAGCATCAGCCAACCTACGAACTGGGGGGTGCAGGGAGGGAGGGAGAGAGAGAGAGAGAGAGAATCTACAAGTGCAAAGAGAGAGACTCCATCTAGGGCTTTCCTAAGGGTTGGAGAGGAGGAGGGATGGACATGGCTAGAAAGTATCACGATACATATCAATGGAGGGGGATGTCGCTCTCTCCTTTGCATCATTCCCTTCCAAGACTGTTGACGGGGAAACTTTGACCTTGCTCAGCTGTAAGCACAAAACAAGGCAGTCAGCTATAAGCAGCATAACCTCAGGTAGCCCGACTGTGACTTACAGCCCAGTACAACCTGTAGAGCCCAACTGTAGGGCCCCAAACTGGCCTCGCATGTTACCAGGAGGTGCAGCTCCCAGCACACAGAGTCCAAATTCTCTGCTGGGATAAACTGACATTGAACCATCACTCCCAGCATGTAAAACTCTACCAGGGCCTAGATGGAAGATGGAGCACTGCAGGCTGGGCAGGTCACCCGCAGGCTGTTAAGGATGAAATCAGTTTCAGTCTCTAGAGGAGCAAGCTCTGAGGCATGGCCAGTTTCTGCATCCCCCTAGTAGCATAATATCCCTCTGGGGGGTGCTCCCTGTCTTCTCTTGTAGAAGCCATCAGACCCCTGCCAGAGCAGCAGCAGCGTATAGGGGCAGCTTGGTCTTAGATGGTTATAAATAAACACTGATCTGGAGACCAACTGCCCACCAGGGCGGTTGCCCCATATTCCTAATGTTGCTTAGAGAGGAAAGACACAGCACCCTCCTTCATGCAAAGCCAGAGTAGAAGCGCTTTGCATGGTGATCTAAGAGCAGGATTTCAGGTCAAGTATTGGCTTGGAACCAATGGCTTGGTGAAAAACAGCCGCATAGCCTCTCGGCTGATGCTGCTGCCCAGGGGCTGTAGAGCGTGGCGGGGAGGTTATGCTTGCTGTCTAGGCAGGTGATTAGGCTTGCGCCTCTATCCACGGGTGGGTCCACTGGATACTCCCACAATCCGCCACATATCACTGTGGAAACAAGCTCCGTAGAAGAGAGCTCAGCAGGGCCTGGGGGGTCTCTTGGCACAGCCTCTCTGCAGTCCATCCCCTCTCCCCTGACTAGCGCTACAGCAGTTAGACTGTGCAGAGAGAGGGGTGACATTATTGGATTAAAATATGACCATGTAGCTCATTGTTGCAACCACTGTTATATATTTGCAACAAATCCTGCACAAAATGTGGCACAAAAGAGGTCCATGGAAAGGTTCATATTTCCTGAATATGATGCTATGTGTATGCATGAATCATTTTTGAATTTGAAGTTATGAGTATTGGCTCTATACTTGGATTTCAAATGTTTGCTCCTGGGGTAACACCCACAGGTAGCTAGCCAGCACATCTTAAGGGACTATTCAAATTGAGTGGCTTATCAGAAGAACATTTAACTGACAGTGGATCATAGGAGACGCCCATCTACACTTAATGGGATTTCCTGCTATAACTAAGCAAAGTCAGACATGGACAGGTGACTTGGCCATGTGACTCCAAACCTCTCATCTTTTACCTGGAATTTTCTACTAACTGGGCTGAGGGCTTTGCTTGAAACCGTGAGTTTCCCTCCACCTGACAGAAGCTATAATAGGCCCTGAGAACACCTCCATTTTGCCTCTTTCCTGCTCAAACCCCTGGCCTATAGCTTTATACTAAAGGGAGTATTCTAACCAAGGAGGTGAGGAGTGGCCAATGATTTAGAATCAGCCAGAGTCTTGACTTAAGCCAGTAGTTTGTTCCATCACTGCTACAAGCCTGAACCAAGAATTTTATGTATTTGATTCCTTTAGCCAATTTTACCTCACCTTTTCTCTTTCTTTTTATAAATAAACCTTTAGAATTTAGATACTAAAGGATTGGCAACAGCATGATATTTGGGTAAGATCCGAGTTGTACAGGGACCTGGGTGTGTGGCTGGTGCTTTAGGATAAGAACCTTCTATTTAAAGGAGACTGGTTTTAAAGAACCACTCATCTTTAAATCTAGTGTTTTGTTGGGGCGGGGCGGGGGGGGAGAAGAGAAGAGATCAAGGACTGGAATACCTAAGGAAACTGCTTTTATAACTTCTCGCTAGGTAGAGTAGTGACACACAAGTTAACTTTGTGGCTGGTTTAGTGTATCTTATGGAAGAATAATCACGAGTTTGTGGTGTGTTCTAGTTCTCAGCAGTTTGTTCTGAATTTGGTATTCTCAGTTGTGACCTACAAATGCACAGTGACAAGAGGGTGCAGAGAAAAGCCCAAAAAACTATTTGAGTGCTGGAAAAATGCCTTACAGTGAGATTGAAAAAAGAAAAGGAGTACTTATGGCACCTTAGAGACTAAGTAATTTATTTGAGCATAAGCATAATTGGTTAGTCTAAGGTGCCACAAGTACTCCTTTTCTTTTTGCGAATACAGACTAACACGGCTGTTACTCTGAAACCAGTGAGATTGAAGGAGCTCTAGCTGTTTAGCTTATCAGAAAGGTCACAAGATGAATTGATTACAGTACATAAGGTACTCTCTAATCTAGCAGGCAAAAAAAAGTAAACTCAGAAGTTAAGCCAGACCAATTGAATTTAGAAATAGATACAATTTTTTAAACCGCGAGGGTGATTAACTATTGGAACAAATTACCGACGAGAGTGGTGAATTCTCTTTTTTGAAATCTTTATGTCAAGACTGGATACCTTTCTAGAAGAGATGTTTCAGTCAAACAAAAGTTAATGGGTTCAATACAGAGGTAACAGAGGAATTTAATCACCTTTTTCATGCTGCAGATGAAACTAGATGATTTAACGGCCTAAAAAAAAATCTATGAATCAATGCATCTATGAAAGGTAGCAGAGTATCATTTCACTGGCAGATTTCAGCTTGTACCCCGGTTTGAATGAAAACATAAGAATGGCCATACTAGGTCAAACCAATGGTCCATCTAGCCCAGTACCCTGTCTGACAGTGGCCAGATGCTTCAAATGAACAGAACAGGGCAATTCTCAAGTGATCGGTTCCCTGTTGTCCAGTTCCAGCTTCTGGCAGTCAGAAGCTTAGGGACACCCAGAGCACAGGGTTGCAGAACATGGAAGGACAAACTAGAGCTAAATCATTCTTTTCATCACAGCTTTGTTACTGTGAGTTTAAAACATGAATTTCCAGCTGAAATTCAGGGAAACCTCCCTCTCCAGATCACTTATAGGATTTGTTTATGAATAACCAAACAGCAGGAAAACACTTCTATCCATCTGAGCACCGTCACCAGATCAAAGTCAAAGTCAGTATTCTAACTCACCACATGGCCATTAAAACTGAAGAGGCTGTTTTATTTCCTATCCAAAAAGCTAGTCTGAAAAAGCTCAGAGTTGTGAACTGTCAAGTCTCACTCTTAAAAAGAGTGAAAAGGAAGGGAAAATTCACTGGGCCAGATCTTCAGGTGGGGTAAATCCAGGTAGCTCTGACATCAAGGCACCCCTCCTGTTTATGCCAACTGAAGATGTGTCCAACTGTTTCCATTTCTCTTCACACAGCCGGTATCACATGTCCCCACCCTCCTCTTCTGCACATTGTATTCTTGGGGAAGACGACATGGCTTAAATAAGCTGTGTTCTGTCAAGGTGACAAAACACAGCTGCACTCTAGCAGGCTGTGTAGTGCGGCGAGAAGTTGCACTGCATCTCATCAGCTCCGAGAAGGCTTGGAGGGTGCCCAAGTTGGAGAACATCCTGTGAATGACTCATCAGAAAGTGAGAAAAATGTGAAAAGGAGAAAAAGGAAGAGATAAGACTGTAGATGGAGCTCCATGGCTTTTGCAAAATAAAGGTAGTTTGAAGCATCCGGAAGGGAGCACATTGTTAGAATCATAGAAACATGGGGCTGGAAGGGATCTCAAGAGGTCATCTTAGTCCATTCCCCTACACCGACGCAGGATTAAGTATATGCTAATCCTGGTGGGAAAGAGCCAAAATGAGTTAGAAAAATTAAGAACCCTCCAAAACTTGAGCCATTCCTTTAGCAGTACCTTGAACTGAACCCCCTGAAAATGGATGGTCCTGCCAATGCCACAGTATTTTCAGCTGTGGTGGGGACTGGAAGTTCCCAGATAGCCCACAAAAAAGGGATTTCTAACAGTGACCAGAAGCAGGACAGCTCACTAGAAAGTCTGTTCCTTTGAAATTTCCAGCTAAATTTGGCAGCATCGCATGGATAGCTTGGACAAGATCCCCCTCCTGTTTCAACATCCTTTAACCATTTGCCAGAGGTGGATATTTGCCAATTGCCCCCAAGGCAAATCCATTTACCCATGCCAAGAACACACAGAAATCCTATCCTCCAACATAATACACAGCATTTGATGGATATACCCCAACAGAATTGGGCAGAGGTCATTTTTCTATGGTGAAGAGACATTTTCCCATCTCTGCTTGTTATTTAGATGGAAAAAATGGAGTCCAAAAGGAAACGTTTTGCTTTCCATGAACCTGGAAAAAACATTTTTTGTTTCCCAGGCATAAGGAGCCTTTGTCTGCACAGATCCAGTTCTGATGGAAGCACATATATGACATATCCTCAAATTCCATAGTACGGTTATTTGAAGAGCTCAAATACCCCTCTGAAGTTCTGGTCCTGCCCTATTGAAATTAATGGGATTTTTGAAGGTGGATTTCTAACTCACACTAGCACAAGCCTGTGTCCTTGCCCCCTTTACCAGCTGGTCCACATAGGAGGATGAGTCTACCACCACTGCGAACTAGTGAAGTTATTCCTGTGAATGCCTGACCAGTCTAGATGTCCATATCAAAATGAGTGGTATACAGTGCTCTTGAGATATTACTAACCTCATGATATTTCTTAAAGCCCCAGCTTATGGAGTCCTGTGATTATATGAGAGTCTTGGGGGTTTTTCAAAGTAGATTTTAATTCTAGCTATTTGTGGAGAAAAAGGTGAACCCTAAAGGCTTAAAAACCAGAAAGCAAATAAAAGCTCCCAACATCTTACAATTTTGGTGAGCCTGGCTCATGATTTTTGAACCCTGTATGGCCAACCTTTTGTGGACAGTTCTGCAACTTCCATGCTGATCTCGCCAAACAAGCTGTCTGAGCATCATGAACTAAGGAGTCCCAACCTGCCTTCAATAGAAGGCACTGATTAAACAAAGCCACTGCTACTACTGAGAGAAAAAACAGGAAACCATCTAGGTTGAGCTGCAGCCTTGTCCCCTAGCATCTTGTCGACCAGAGTCCACATCCAGCCTCCAACCCTCAGACACACTAACTGGCTGAACACTGTACTGCAACTAAGGTTATGTCTCTGCTTCAGACTTTACAGAGGCACAGCTGTAAGGTCTCCCATGTAGCCTCTCTATGCCAGGAGGGAAAGAACTCGCCCACTTGTATCATTAAACCACCAATGAGCAGCGGTAGCTATGTCAGCAGGACAGCATCTCCCACTGACATAGCACTGTCCAGACCAGCACTTATGTTGGTGTGTTTTTTCACACCCTTGACCGACAAAAGTGCTAGTGTGGACAAAGCCTAGGTATATCACTGTGTTGCATTTGACCTCTCATTGTTTCCAATGACTTGGTCCCCTATACTGGGAAATTCGGCGAACTCTCCCCACTGTTGCTCCAGCACAGGAGAAACGCCATGAGTGCCATCAAAGCAGGCTCTGAGCAGGGAGAGCAGTTAAAACAGCAGCCCATTTATGGCACAGCTGCTATCCTGGGCAGGACTGTCCCTGTGCAAGAGAAACCGAAGTAGAATCCCCTAATTTGTGCAGACAAAGCCGTTGAGCCTTGCAGTGGACATGGCTGTTGGTTTTTACTCTTGGGAGTTGCTTAGATGTCATAGTGATGGGCCCCAATACAAGAGTGTAGACCAGGGGTCGGCAACCTTCCAGAAGCGGTGTGCATAGTCTTCATTTATTCACTCTAATTTAAGGTTTTGCATGCCAGGAATACATTGTTTTTAGAAGGTCTCTTTCTATAAGTCTAATATACAAAGAAACTATTGTATGTAAAGTAAATAAGATTTTTAAAACGTTTACGAAGCTTCATTTAAAATTAAATTAAAATGCAGAGCCCTCCAGACCGATGGCCAGGACCCAGGCAGCGTGAGTTCCACTGACAATCAGCTTGCGTGCCGGCTTTGCACGCATGCCATAGGTTGCCTACCCCTGGTGTAGACAGATGGGCAGATCTGATCAGGAACTGGAATTTCCATTCTATGGGAAACTCCAACATTGCAAAAAAAGTGTTCTGATCCTAAAGAAAGGCAAAAATTGGCATTTTCCACAAAATTTTTTTTGAAAAAACCATCTTGAGTCAATCAAAATATTTAATTTCAATAAAAATCAGAATGTTTGGATTTTGACTTGATTTTAACTGATTTATAAATTAGAATATACAATTAAATAAATTTCAAACTGAAAAGTGGCTTTGAAACAAACTCAGAACATTCCAATACATTTTGACTTTGAAACTTTCTACAAATTGGCATTTTTGATGGAAAAATGTTCCACTGGAAAATGGATAGATGGGGTATATTCATTTCAATGTAAACAGCTCCCAGTTTTCCATCCTCATAACCCCTGAAAAGTCTCCATAGCTTAGTACAGACCCTTTCATGACAAACTAAATGGAGCTTGTTGACCTACGTAATTCAATCTGTTCCTATCTAGCATGTTAGTGCCATTTTCCCATCATAAATGCTGTGTTAATAACATCTGCTTTATCTGTTGTGCGTGCTGATATTTTAGTTAAGCGAATCTGCCTTGGAGTCATTCTGATGCCAGGCAGGTCAGAGGCACAGAGATTTATGAGTGGCAATTATGTTTTTAATCATTAAAAAGACTTCAGAAAAAGTTATCACTATCTGGTTATGGCTTCCGTATGAGCAGTAACAGCTGGCTCCACTCAACAAGGTGGCAAGTGCTAAATTCTCTTAGTTGGAGATAAATGCTGCTTCCATGGCCAAACATTAATCACCATGCTTATGGGAGCTCTGTTAATTAAAATGCATATGAAAATACACCTGCTAAAAGCACAATGCTCCCATTTTGTATGCCAAAGGCAACTGATAGGTATGCAGGTCATTTGCACCATGGAAAAAACTGGGAATTTGTAATGTGTGAAAACTTGAAATTCATGGGCTTGTTTATACAAACATGGCTTTGCGTTGGTGTCGCTGCACCTTTGAGTCACCACTCACATGGGTGGACTCAGTTGCATTTATACACCCATGCACGCACATTTATATAACCATGGCAACTAGATATATAAAAATAAATTTTAAAAAGATTTAAAATCTCATGAGGTTAATAAGTCACCATAAACTATGGCCTTGAAACCCGTCCCGTTTGCCTTATCACACATACATAGCATCATTTACACAGTGCCAATCACTGCAGTAGTGGGGCAGGATGGTGCCTGGAGGCAACTTTCCTGTCCCAGTAGGGATCTGTAGAGTCTCAATGAATGAGGATACCATCAAGCTGAAAAACCGCAGCATCCTCAAAACAGCCCCAGTTCTCAGCAGATCATGCTAGAATCAGCGTTCCGTGTCTGGCACTTGAAGAAATCAGGTTCTCACACTGCTTTTATCAATTCTACAGAGTTTAATGTCACTGCACCAAGCAGGGACAGCTAAATGCTGGGAAACTGCATTCCTCTCCATGTCTGCATCTTGCTGCTCTCTTATCTTCAACTTCCCAGACCTGGGGCAAAGGAAGGTGAATGTCATTGCCTGCTTGAATCAAGTCCATGGGCTGGAAAAAGAAAGAATGAGCAGTCAAAAGGCTGTCGAGTGGGCACTTACAAAGTGGGTACGAGTATGGGTAGAGAATGGGAATCTACACGAACACTAGAGGTTTCTGAGAATAAAGTCAAGGGCTGGCAAAGGAGGAGTGAATAGAGCTGGTTGGGAATTATTTAATGAAATCTCTTCATTAAAGAAATGACAGTTTGTCAAAACTGAAGCTGTTCGTGAAACAGGTTTGGATTCAATGACTTTCCCGCCTCAAAATGATATTAAAAGCTGGAATTGTCACAACAGCTCACGTCTACATTTTCTAAAGGAAAAATTTTATTTTCCTGATTCAGAATGAGTTTTTGTTTAGAAATTTAAACTAATTAGACTAAAAAAAGTTTAAAAGGATAGGAAAAAAGGTCAAACTCCAAACCAAATTTTGATGAACCTGAACTGAATTTTGTTTGATGACTATTTCAACTCTTCATCTCAATTCAAGATGGAAAATAATTTTGAACTCAAAAATATTCAAGGGGCAGGAAACCCGTTTCCCAGCCAGCTCTAGGAGTGAGATCCCTAGTGGACGAGGTAATCAGTCTCCCATCTAAACCCTTCAGATACTTGCAGACATTCCTCCCTTAGTTGCTACATTGCATAGTCAATCCATGCCTATTTTAGGAGAGGGGAGTAAACCACTCCAGACCCTTCATCCTTCTGATCACTCCTCTAATGGGTCTGCGCATCTCTGCTCAGGTGCTTGGAACAGAACCACCTGGGTTTGCTTCTCCTCTCATACCAGTTTTACACTGAGTACGTTCATTGACTTCACTGAGTTACTCCTGCTTTAGGCTGGACTACACGAGTGGGGAAATCGCATTTGATAACCCAGGTGTGTTCTCACCAGCATAACAAAGATAAGGCCTATCAGGCCAGTGCCCTGTGATGTCGGGTATCCGTGTATACAGCCCAAAGCTACACAGGCTTATATTGGCTTTATTATTGCATGGCAAGCTAATAGCAAATTCACAGCCCACTGTCACCACTAGATCTCTTTTGTCATTTATTGCATTGTAAGTAGCTTCTCTGTGAAGATCTGTGTGGTGGATATTCAACTCATTCTTTTAGTCTGAATAAGAGATGCCTCCTGCAGTGAGCTTCACTAAATTGTGGAGTATGTTTGCAAGTGAGGGGGTGGAAGCCCCATTACTGCATTAACTTTGAATAGCCTGACCTAGATGAGTGCTCAAATCTCATTGAAAATCAACTGCCTTAGGTCCCTTTGAAAATGCAAGCATGAGCAACTCGCTGGGCAAAGTGTGTGTACTATCTCCCTCCAGCCAACCAGATACTAGAGGATAATAGCTTCCCAATGCTACCTGCTAACAGTCACTCCTTTGTCCCAAGCAGTAGAAGTCTGCTGCAGTGCTGAAGTCTGTAGGTTCAAAAACCTGCCAGTAACCCTTGGCTGGGGTTATTACACATTCAGTAGACTGTATGATCTAATTAGCCTCCATCTCTACTGTTTATGATTTGATTCATATCAGTTTAAGGCCAGAAGGTGCAATTAGATCATATAGTCTGACCTTCTGTATGTCATTGAATTTCACCCACTTACCCCTGTATTGAGCCCACTAACTCATTTGCCTAAAACAATGTGTGTTTGGCTAACATAGATCTTCCTGAAAGGCATCTAGTCTAACACCAAAAGATGGAGAATCCACCACTTCACTCCGTAGTTTGTTCCACTGGTTAATCACCCTCACTGTTAAAAATGGGGGCTGTATTTCTAATTGGAATTGTCTGTACCTCTATAGTTCTACACCACTGCCTCTTTGCCAGGTATGGATCACTCCTCCACAGGGCACTGAAGTAGTTAACATTGGCTACCCAGGCAGACAGATGCTTTCCACAGAGCCAGAGGTGGGACTTCCACTGAGCTTTATTCTGTGCCTGCTGCTAGTGTCTGGATTTCATTCTATTGTTGTCAAAGTCACCATTTGCCAGAGTGACTCAATTTGGAAGGTGTGTATTTATTTTTGGGGAACCTGGTCACTATGCAGCCCATTAGGTTAAGCACTTGCATAATTAGCCTGTTCCAGCTGTCAACACTATTTCAGACAGCCCAATTCCTCTTCAATTATACTGTAATTGAAAAAAAAAGTCTAGATTTTTTAAATCATGGATTTGTTTGGCAACATCAGGGAGGTTCTGTTTGAACAAAACTGAATTTTAATTTGTCAGCTGCCCTTGAAGCATTAGATATATTTAGCAAGGAACTGATGAAAGAAAATGGATAGCAACTCTTGCTTAAGCAGGGAGCCAGCTGTTATTCACAGGTTATTGATTCCTATTGACATCAGGAGACATTTAGATTCTAACCACAAGTGACTAGAGCTACTACAATTTTGCTTGGAAATGTCAAATGCACAAGATCTAAATTGTTACGTGGTCTTTTAAATGCCCCTGGGGCAAGACACATTAAGCGTCTTTTGCTAAGACCAGGGCAGAGATGTGAAAAGTTCTCTGAAAGTTAAGTCTGCCACATACAAGAAGCTACCCTGCCACATACAAGGAGCTGCCAGACAGCCATCATGGCCATGTGGCTGTGCATTCTGGATCTGCTGAATGAAAGTGATATTGTATCATGGGGCCGCAGTTTGCTCACTGAAGTGAATGGGAGAGGGTGGGTTTGTGCGTGCGAGCAAGCGAGAGTGCGCGCGAGAGCAGAATTTGGTCCATTTGCCTTTGGAATGGAATGGAGAGATGAAATTTCTTGGTGAGTTAGAGGAGAGGCTTGTTTGGTTGTGCATTACTCCAGTTATATGCCTCACCTGATTTCAGGAGTTACCCTGACATAAAACCAGAGTAATGCAGTGAACACACAGGTCCCTAAGCTGTGATTCAGATCATGTGATCTGCCTTTAAAGCACATGATCTACTCATGCTTAAAGCTCAGTTCATACTTAAATGCTTTGTTGGATCAGGGTTTTAGTCAACTACCTCACTGCATGATGCATGCTTGTGGCCTGCAAAGCCACAGTGAGGCAGGAACCTGTCTCTTCCAACTCACATCCACAGGCAGGAGCACTGTTACTGACACGCTGATGGACTGACCAGCGCTAGGGAGAACTGGGCAAACTTCTCTGCAAACCTTCCCCCCCACCCCACTGAAAAATGCACATTCAGGTCAACCAAAGAAATTAGCAAATTCAGGTAGATTTCAGTGAATTATTTTGGTAAAATATTAAGAAAAAAATCAGAAATTTCCAAACAGGTTGGTTTTGGCCTTTCCAAAAGGAAAGGTTTTGGCTTGTTTTAGAAAGACATTTCTCTTCAGAATTTCACTAAATTGAATTTAAAAAGTTTGTTAAAGGTGAAAAGAAACCCTCAAATTAAATGAAATTGTTTCAGTTGTACAAAATGTTTTATTGGACCCAAAAATGTTGTTACCGGGGGGGAGGGGGGGGGTTGGGGGAGAAGAGAAGAGATGTGGTTTCATGTTGACCAGAACCAATTCCTTTTTTTGGTTCAGCCAAATTGGTTATTTGCACAGCTTTAGTGATAAACTCCCCTCACCTGGGCAATGCAGTCCCTCTCCCATACAACACATGTGCCAATCCATTACTGGGGAAGACTCTTGTCATTTCTTTGTTTCATTAGCTTTAGTGGCTTCTCATGCTCCCTGCTGTATGTTTTAAGGTCAGCTGGAAGCTCCCAGAGTGAGCATCTTGAAATTAAGCTTTGCATATGAGGGTCAATCCAAAATTCACCGACACCCATGGGAGCGCTTTTATTGACTTCAGTAAGCACTGGACTGGGCCACAATGCTCCAAGATGCTATGCTAGATGTTTTATTTTGTGACGTGCTATCCAAACACAGACACAGATGACCATGCCAAGCCCTTCTGTTGTATCTAATAGAACTCACCTGCGACCATAGAAAGATTCATCACAGGTAGGAGGAACTGAAGTTCGGCTGCCTGACCCTATTACGATTCCCCCCGCCCCCTGACATCAGGGATAGAATATGCACAAAAGACCATTTAATACATTTCAAGATGAACTTTCAAACCAAACAGCCATGGGAAGGTTTGCAAGCCATTTATCTTCTGTCAATCACACTCTACATTGTGGGGAGAGCCTTTTGTACGGTCTCACCTTGGACTCAAAGCCAGATTGGTACTTGAGTATTTTATCAGCCTTTTCCATATGAAAGACAGTGCACAGATTCCATTTAGCAACGAAGGGGACATTTTGCTCTAATGTTTTCCAGCATCTTAATGTTACGCTAGAGCCCAATTCATCATTGCCTTGAACCTGTGTCATCCTCAACACCACTGTAAAGCACTATCAAGTCTGTTTTCTTCTAGCTCTGCACTTCTTTTGGCTCATGAAAATATCTCCCAAGGTGCATGAGAATGGTGAATTGAGCCCATAACAAAATCCTTTTTCTTCTTCCATAAACCAGGAGATAACCTAGAGGGGATGCACTCTGAAACCGCACCTCCCCCTTACGCTGCAGGAATGTATTTCATGGTGGCATTCCGCCAATACTGTTTATTGCTCAGCACTGTGCAATACGGCTGGATTCCGATTCCACCCCCACAGACAGGCACGGAGCTAAATCCACAATGGAGATTTAAGACTGTGTAGCAATACATAATGTGAGGACACATCCAGGTTTGCGCATGCCCATCAACAGAAATGTAGACACCACGGGGACTTCAGCAGTGGAAACTGAGGCACAAGAAGGTGAGGCGATAGCTGAGTGGGGGTGGAGGTGGGGTTGAATGTCTAAAATTTTGACTTTGGCACCTCAACCTTCTTGTAGCTCTAGCCCAGAGATTTAGGGCGTATCTACGTGATGGATTTGTATTGCAGTAGTGCTAAGGAGCCCCAGTCCTGGATCCATTGGGCTAGGTGCTGTACAGACAAAATAAAAAGATGGTCCCTGCCCCTACAAAAACTGTATACCCCAACCATCAGCGACTTGCCCAAAGTCAAACAGGAAGTACATGGCAGAACCAGGAATTGGACCTCAGTCCTAGGCTAAGGCCATAACCCCAATGGCCATCCTTCCCCTGCTACTGATGAAACTGGTCCCCAAGAATCAGTCTAGGCTTCAGAGACGAGATTATATTTTCTTCAAAGGTTGATAATGTTAGTGTCCAATCTTTGACTTCAGTAGGAGTTGATGGTGCTTCTGGATTCTGGTCCTTAAAAAGATAGGCAAGTGCAGTGAATATCCTTCCCACTCTTCTTGTGCCTTTTTCCTTGCTGCATTTTCTCTCATTTCCTCATAGCTGGGCAAGATTTCAGATAAACTCGACTTGACATTTTAAAATATGAAGATTGCGTTCTCTGTAATCACTCCCTTGTTCTCCAAATCTCCGAGAGGCCCGAAGGCAGCTTTCCGTATGAACTTCTCAGGCAAGCTGGAATCCCAGGCTGTTCTGCAGGAAAGGCGGTGTCACGTACTCACCAGTTCCCCAGGGATCTGAGCTTCAAGGGGATGCTTCAGAGTTCTTCCACCCAGGTGCCCAGCTGTCAAGAAGAATATAAGCAAATGCAAGAAAAGGCAGGTGGAGGCTGCTTAGGAGGTGACGTGTGAGAAGCAGCAGTCACTCAGTAGTGAAATGGTGGGTATATTTAGAGTAAATCAAAGGAAGTCCTATTTTGTACAGTGCGAGGCCAAATTCCTGGAATCCACAGCTCGGCAGGGCAGAGAGTTAAATATAGTGGCTGTGACTTGCCCTTTAAAAATAAAAAAGTGGCATGTGCAAAGAGCAGCATTACTGGGCTAGAGCATTGACACATTTTGAGTCAACTTATTGGGCTGAGCAAATCAAAGCAAAATCTCTAGGACTTGTAAGAATGGGTTCACATCCTAGTCTAAGGCAGAGCATTCCAAAGAGCCACCAGGAGCTCACAGTAATAAGGCAGGGAGGCTTAAGAGATGACGAGCAACAGAAAGGAGATGGAAGCAATACACTGAAGTAAAAAATACCCTTAAAGTGACAGGCCAACAGAGACTCAGTTGAGGACCATGAGTTAGGAATAAAATTTGCCAAAATGCCAGCAAGACACTAGTTACTAAATGATTCAGCTGCAAGATTTAATAATAAAAGCCAGACTGACCGAGTTCTGGCTGTGACTCTTCCACCCCTCCATCTGTCTGAAACTAAATACAAAGCAGGGTGAGGAGTTGATTCAGGTAATGGATCAGGCTTTAAAGTTAAAGTAAGGACAATGTGTGCTGGGAAAAACTCCGACAAAGAGGTATTGCGCTGTATACAGCGTCCCAAAGGGAAGGGTGAAAATCCCAGGGTTTGGGGTATTCACTCACTCCTCGCTTGAGTGAAACCCTGGAGCACACACTATAGGAAGCTTTGCCTGGCCATCTCATTTCTGATCTCCTTCTGCTCTGATGTTCTAAGGCTAGAACCAAACTGACAGTAGTTCAAAGCCTTTGTCAATCACTACAATTCACTCAGGCTAATAGGCGGGAACAGCACACGATAGCAATAAGCAAGGGGCCTAGTTGCTGCTCCCCAGGAAGACAAAAAGGAAGTCTGATCAGCAAAAGACTGGAAGGGTGAGAGAAGGGCTGACAGGATGGCAGAGTGTAGCCAATAGCAAAAACCTGTCAGTCACCACTGAGACTAAGGATCTGGACAGACTTTCAAAGCAGGTACAGGCTTTCCAGAGACGGGCATGGAAGAGGTACACAGACAGGCGGCTGGCTTTCCAGCAAGGGAGTCCTCCACTCATGTACACTCAGACGTCCAGGGAAAGTCAACATTGATACCAGGCAAAAGAAATGATCTTGGCACAGGAGTTATGAGACTTTCTAGATACAGATTATATAAAGCAGAGTATGTGTGTGGGTTAGTATACATAAAGATTGCCATGTATTGTAACTAGAACTGGTCAGAAAATAGTCACCCCTCCCTCCCCCCATGGAAAATTTTGAAAGATTGTTTTGTTTTGATCAAGATACCCAAAACCGAAACTTCAGACAAAAATCAAAATATTGCAGGTTTTGGCCAAAGTTCATTAGGTTTTTGGGTATTCATCTTTTTGACAGACACACATGAGCAGAGCTGCCTGAAATGGTGCTTGTGAATTCCACCCTATTCGCAAAAAAGAAAAGGAGGACTTGTGACACCTTAGAGACTAACCAATTTTTTTGAGCATAAGCCATCCGATGAAGTGAGCTGTAGCTCACGAAAGCTTATGCTCAAATAAATTGGTTAGCCTCTAAGGTGCCACAAGTCCTCCTTTCCTTTTTGCGAATACAGACTAACACGGCTGTGACTCTGAACCCTATTTGCAGCTCGCTAGTGGCTCACAGATCCGATTCCCACAAATGGGTCCAGGGTTTCTTAACCATTAGAGAATTTAGGCTGCCTGTGGGTTGTTTGCAGACTGTCTCATTCCTTGCCCCTTCACTAATACCTGGGTATTTGCATCCAAATTCTCTGCTGGTGTAAGTGAGCACAGCTCCACAGACTCCAGTCAATTTCTGGATATTTACATCCACAGAATTTGGTCCATCAAACCCATTCTCACCTCAAGTCCCTTCACCTGGTGACATTCGTAGCCCTGAGGCCCACCTCTGTTTGTCTGATCCCTTCTTCCCAATATAATCCTTTTGGCTTTTCTTGGGTGAGTGACAAGAACTGCATAGCGGAACTAGCAAGCAGGGCTCATTAATGGATGGGGTTCCTCTGGTGAGAACATTTGCTAGATCATAATTAACTCAACATGCAGCCAGAGAGCAGTGGCTGGAAGCTGTGATTTACAGTATGCTGGGAGGCCTCCAGTAACAAACAGGCAGAGACTCATGCCTCTCTCACTCAACAAATGGAGACAGAAGAAAACTAGTCCTTCAACTCTTCCCCCTTTTGGCTTCTTGCAGGTGGGGTGAAGATTCACATTCATTTAACAAGAGACAGCACTCCTCACTTGCCTTTAATAGAGTCACACACTGCCTCTGATAAAGACGACTCTGTAGATGCTCCTCTCCTCACATCAAGGACCTGGAGAAGATGGGAAGTGAAAGTATTCTATGGGAGAGGCGCATCTGCATTTCACACTAGGCCCTTAGCCACTAGTGACATCAGAAAATGGTTGCTCAACTTGACACATCATGCCACCTCGGCTGCTGGGTTCTCTCTGGTTGCTAAATCCACCTCCCACACCATGGGTGACAGGTATAATAGGCCCGTGGAGGCCTGTATGACCTTGAGCAAGTCACTTTATTTCTGTTTCAGCTCCCCATCTGTAAAAGGAGGCTCATAAGACTTCCAGACTTTGTCCTGGCTATTTAGACTGTAAGCTCTTTGCTTCAGGGATGATCTTACTGTGTATATGAACAGCACCTACTACAACGTGGCTATGATCTCCACTGGGCCCCTACGTGCCATGTTAACACAAACCTGTAATACGACCTATATGTGTTGCTATGCACTGCTAGTTGGGGCTGATTTGGGGGTTGCAACAAGAGATTCAAGTTTGACATTAGGAAAAACTTTTTAACTCTAAGGACAGTTAAGCCCTAGATCAGGTTTAGGGAGATTGTGGAACCCTGTCACTGGAGGTTTTTAAGATCAGGTTGGACAAACCTCTCAGGGATGGTCTAGATTTAGTTGGTCCTGCCTCAGTGAAGGGCTGGATTAGATGACCTCGAGGTCTCTTCCAGCCCTGCATTTCTAGGATTCAATCATCATTCTGGGTCCAGAAGGCAATGTACTTCAACACCATGAGAAGGTTTGAATTAAAATCTCCTCTTCCAGACTAGAGCCTGAATTTGGTTTCACAAATTCTCAGGCTGCCTCTGGCAGGGTAAAGCATTCCCAACCATTCTAACACTAATTTGATGACGTCAGTATTCAAGTCGCAGCAGCATGGTATACCAGGTGTTTGCTTCCACAACAGCATCTAGAGAGTCAGGGACTGTGCATCTTGGTGATCAGAAGATCCCAGCAATCAAAAGTAATGACTGACTTAAGACATCGAAAGTGTGAATAAAATGCTTAAGGAAAAGGGTTGGCAATCTCTTAAAAAATCACAGTAAGACAAATCCAGATTCTGGTTCGTGCTATGACTAATCAGGTATCTTTCCAGAGGGGCCCCCCCCCCCCCCCCACGCAACACCACTGGCCCTTACACTGGCCTATTCATCCAGCAAAGCACCTAAGCACAGGCATAATTTTAACACGTGACCAATCCCACTGAAGTTACACATGTGCTTAAATGTGATGCTTTGCTGGATCAGGGTCAAAGTGATTGGAGAAGAGGGTGGGTGCTGAATGCTAGTGCTGAGTGAATCAGTCACAACAAATAAAGCTAGCCAACGGATGCCCACCTTCTCTCTGTTTGGTATCATCCACAAGCACATTGTGAAATGCTCCCATTTATTGGATTGTTTTAGCGGTCTGCAGATCATGCTGATTTTGAATACTAGAATCGAGTTTACATGGAGTTTGCCATTCACACTCATTTATGTGACTACACTAATCAGCCCTGTGTACTGCGTATTCAGTTGTGACCACCATTCACAGTGAGTCAGTTATGTCATTCAGCCAGTCAAGAAACAGGAATGGTATCACATGACCTGTCATTAACACCACAAACTGAATTTTACAACCACATACAATATGAAATTCGCTTTCAGCAAATACTCGTGCCTGCAAGCAAAAAGTGTTGCTGTACACAAACACACAGGTTAAAAGATTAAGCTCTCCAGTGTTTGCAGAAAGCAAATGTAACCATTGTGGCTACAATCAAAAAGAAATTTTATTTTAAATGCAAATGGGTATTTGTGCAATACTGTCTCCCCTCGTTGCTCAAACACACTGAATTCCCTAGGCTATTTTGACTTGGTAGCTTTCCAGCAAGCCAGGCTACATCTTTAGCTGTCAATTGGTATAGCTTCATTGATTTCACTGACTATAAAGACTACAGTGGAACTATGCTGACCTACAACAGGTGAGAATCTGGCTCACTGCATCCCCTTATTTGCAGGCATACCACGAGAGAATCAGAAAAGCTTCCTCAGAAGTACGAGATGTTTCTCCTTTCAAGCTAGATAACTCCATGCAGTTCACTGCTTCAAACAGGATTTAACCAAGGACAGAATGATGGGTTAATTCTTAGAATAAACCCATCAGAGGACGGTTAATTCACTTTCCTGGTTGGCTGCCAAAGGCCACAGAAAAAGGAGCTGCAGGAAATGTGACATTAGCGTCCATTAACTGAATTCATGAATTTGCATAACTACAGGTGAGTTTAATGGCCATTAGTTTCTGTATGATCAGAAATTGTACAATCTCATTCCATGGGGGGTGCAGGTGAGAGGAATTAATCTGAACCAACCACACTCTCAGCATCTTCCTGTCTAGATTCAAATCACTTTGACCTTTGCTGGCCGAGGATGAACTAACTGGATTTAAATGGAGACAGAAAAACAACCACCCTTTTTTCCTTTACTGGAGGGCTATCAAGCTGGACTGGTGTGACAACGGTTCTCCCAGGCCCTAGGAAATTCTTTCTACTTTTTAGTGAATAATCCTGGGGCTTGCTGGTTTCATGAAAAATTAAAACATGGCAGGTTTTTCTTATTTTGTTTTGAGTCACTGTCCCTCCCCCCCCTTCCCCCCATGAAGGAAAATTTTCTCAGCCTCAAAACTATGCTCCCTCCATGAATCCAGCAGGGAAAAATAATTGGACTTTGTGAAATGAAACTTCATCAAACATCTTTGCTACTGTTAAAAACACATATTGCTCTGACTTCTGGAATCATATCCTACTACTCAGGAATGTGTTTGTAGGCCTACACATTTCCTGTCTGTCCAGATATTTATATGGCTCGCCAACATGAATTAAAGCAGGGAAGTACAGATAACTTATTATCCCCCTTCTTCAGAAGGGGAATTGAGTGACTTGCCCATGATCATACAGGAAAGATATGGCAGGGATTGACCCAAGATTGACCAAGTCCCAGTCTTCCTTTGAATTCTAATGGGTCACCAATTTAATCATGTCAGACATTTGGTCAATATGTTGATAAAGGGGAGCATCCCTCTCTGCATAACTGAGACAGCACCTGTTCAGTTTGGGGCCCCTCAAGACCAGAAAGATCTTGATAAACTGGAAGGAATTGAGAGAAGAGCAACAGAAGTGATCAGTCAACTTGAGGGACTAGTTTATGAGGGAAGAAACCAATTTCCTATGAAGGAAAGGGTGGCCTCATAGTTAAAGATCTGGATTGAGACTCAGGATTGAAAGTCATTTCTTATTCAATCTAATCAAGAATTGAGATTTGCAAAAGATTTCCCATTCACAAACCAACCACAAAGAGTTAAGTCAATCAACGCTTTTCATTTTGCTTTTAATTTTTTCTCTTTAAGCTTTTAAAAATCTAAATTTACTATAATTTCAGAATGAAGCCATTTTGATGTGGAAAACAAACTTTCTAGCTTGCCATGTTCAAAATGGAACATGCTGACAATTTCAAAGCTGTTTTCAGTTTCAAAACCGTTTCAGTTTTGATTACTCAGCTTTTTTTGGAAGAAAATGGTGCATTGGAGAAAAAAATCAAAAAACCAGAACTCCTGACCAGCTTGACTCAAGATTTCTGGGTTCAAATCCTGGCTCTGCCATATACATTCTATTTTATTTTGGGCAAATCACTTATTCTCTAGGCTAAGTCATCCCACCTTTACTCAAGGGCCAGCAGCACTTATAGGACTACTTGGGGTAACTCCTCTCCAGTATGAGAAAGTGATTCTCAACCGGGCCTGCTGGGCCTCGCTTCCCCATCCATAAAAAGAAACTCTTCCTTTCTCCCATCCTTTGTCTTCTTCCTTCAGGTTGTAAATTTTGGGGTGGGGACTGTCTCTTATCCTGATACGTACAGCATCTAGCACAATGGGGTCCTGATTTTAATCAGGGCTGCTAGATGCTAGTGTAATTATAATTATTAAAACTGTAATAAAACTAAATATAACCAGCCTGATGGGGTGCCAGTTGAGCAAGGTGCTGAGTTGTGCCTAACTAGGCATCTGAATAGTAATCTCCTTCAAGTAAATGGGACAGTTACATGCTGTGTGTTCTACTACCTTGCTGAACTGGAGCCTAAAAAAGGCGCCGGGTCAGCAGTTACTGGGTGTATAACCCGGATGACGCCCAGAAACTTATTCCAGACTTTGAGTTCTGTGGAGCTGTGAAATATTGATTGATGCTTATGTTACATTTCTTTCCTAATCAACCCAGGCCATGAGCTTACATAACAATCACCTTATTATTTCCCTTTTTGAAGTCAAATTAGAAGGATGAGGAGATCTTCATTAATTAACAAGCAGTGCTGTGGAGATCACCCGCCTTTCATTTCCGCTGCATCAAGCGAGGGTGAACTTTACACAGATAGGGAATTTTAATACACTTTTTTAATGCTATTCCGATCTCTCTTTTTTTAAGCTTCTGTCATGTCAAATATGTATTTGAGCTGGAAATGAAAAGAAACCCTCACAAACTGCCTCATGGCTGCTGCATAAAAGTAAGTTGAAATCTCAAACTGTGCTAATGTGCACTCACTTATGGGTCAGCGGTTTCGGAAACAAGGTTGGCTATCTGCTAGGCCTGGGGCAAGAGATGTGCGAACTTCCCCGCCTTGTAAGACTTCTGACTAGCAGGTCCTCAGAACCACTAGCCAGCACTGTGCAAACACCCTTCCACATAGCTCTGCAAATGTGCCTCCAACCTAAACTCTTCCAGTTGTAGGCATCCAGCAGATCTGATTCATGTCCGTTGTGATCTGCAGCACCCTCTGCTATTCCAGTCCTAGGTCTCCTAACAGCTCTGCTGATCTGTCTCACTCCACACCCAGAACCACCCTCTGTTACTCCAGTCCTAGGCGTGCCAATCAGTCTTGCGCCGGCATGAGTGACACATGCCCCTGGGTGGTTCACTACTCTAGGTCAGTAATTCTTGTGAGGCCTGACATACTCATTACACCTAACACTAGTGGCATGTTCTATCTCATTGGAAAACTAGTAACTCACTAATATTCTTGCATGATGTATGTACGGCATCTTTACAAAAACCTGTAATATGTGCTAGAACTAGGTTCTTAAAATGTGTTTGGCATAAGCCCCGTTTGCCACAGGCAAAGAAATGTGTACTTGCTTGTCTGACCAACCTGGTCATCAGGCAGGACCAAAGGTGGCACATTTACATGCAAGGTAAAAGCCATCATGGGATGAAGTAAGGAAAGAGGACCACTTAATCTCCAAAGCTGATATGAAAGTACCCCCAGGAAGCTTCCTGCCTCTTGAAGCAGGATCAAAGAACTTTTGGAAGATATAAGGAAAGAGAAAAAGTGATTCTGGTTCCTTCACCTGAAGAGACAAAGGAACCGAGCACTTGGAGATCTGTGAAGGTTCCCGGCTACAGAGTCTGATCGACCATACTGGAAAAGAGACCTGGAGAGAAAGAAAAGGAGCATGAACCCCAGTTAAGCTAACTGGCTGCAGTGTATTGTCTCTTTAAAGGAGCAATGAACTTAATGTCGGTGTTCAGCAAGAGGGCTGGACACTGCAGGGAGACCTGTCTGGGGAAATCTGGAGTTAAAGGTCACTGTTTCTTACCTGCACAGCAAAGTTTGGACTAGCTGAGTCCTGAAGAGTTTGCTGGCAAGGCAGACAAACTGGCATGTCAGGGAGCGGTCACACGTGAATAGCGCCCAAGGACAGCGGAATGGGGGGCAGGAGTCTATAGCACCCCCCTTCCCTTTTAAAATGGGAGCACTATGCCCTCACTTTTTACCAGCCATAAGTGTGAGCGACAGGGGGGAGGAGGTGGAGAGGAGCAAGCGAGGGCAGAAGCAGCACAGGAAAGGAGCCACATGGGGAAGAGGTGGCATGAGAGGGTAGGGCCATGGTTCAGGTGCCTATGGGCCCCACACACTTTTAGGGACCTTCTATCACCCCTGGTAGTACCAAACTCACTTGCTGAGACAGAGGGATAACACAGTAACTCATAAGTCATTACCCAGCCAGCAAGTCTTATCAAGGTGCCATCTGCTTGGCCAGCTGCTGCTCACCGCCTTGCTGGCCAGAGAGTATGTATCAGAACCCCATGGTGCAATGGGAAGAGCATAAGGAAGGAGAATCTGCTTCAATGAAAGCAACCATCCCCCCAGGATTCAACGAGCACAACAGAGCTATGCTTCTATACTGGCCATGCTCTATTGAGAAATCCCTCAACGCTGCCTTTGATGTGCATTAGCACTGGCATAGGAGTTTTCTTAACCATTAGCTAATATGTTTGACGTATCAGGTCACTACAGCCCAACTGGAAACTTTATGTTGGCCAGGAAAGTCCCCTCCTTCCCTAATGGCTGTTTTATCAACAGTCACTGAAAGGCTACTAGCCTTGGAATCCATTCAAAGGAATGAAGCCGACTGGATGCTTTATACGTTTCACATGGCTGGGGAGCATGCCAGTTTCTCTCCTTGCACAGCTCTGGCATAGCCAGCAGTGAGGATATTTCCTCTGGGCTCTAGCTGGGAGATGGGGTTTGGAGAGAATCCAGGGAAGCTGTTTGTAATGTCACAGGCGGTGGGGGTGGGAGGGGGGGAGAGAAGAGAAAAAGCAGAGGTGGAGGGGGAAAGCTGTCTTTACTAGGTGTTTGCTCTTGGCTGGTCTGCTAGGTTCAATACAAATAAGTGATGCTGAGGGAGATGGTGGATATTCCTGCGCTTGAGGCTAATAGAACAGCACTATCTACAATTAATTGGAGGTATTTGAGGCTCTGTAGGTATCTGCTAGTTACATCAGTGCTAGGGTGTTAAAATCATCACACGAGGTTTAAAAGGCTACGTCCAAAGAGCAGCAATGCTCCATTAATTTGCTGACAGAGCTCCAGGGATTTTAATGATCTGAGAACACATGCACACTCTAGAAATGTGGTCTCCCCTTGCTACTCAGCCAAGCCCCAGAACAGACATCACTGAAGGAGTTAAGCTCTTGCACTAATAGTGCAAAGGGCATTCACTCGTGTGGGTGCTCCAGTCTTTGTTCAGTAGATTGTGTGGCCTGGTGGATGAAGCGCTGGCTGGGGATGCAGGAGACCTGGGTTATATTTGGGCTCTACCATTGATGTGCTGGGTGACCTTGGGAAAGTCAGTTTGTCTGTACCTCAGTTTCCCCACTGGTAAAAGAGTTAAAGCTGACCTCCCTTGTATTGTAGCTATTGGTAATGCACTTGGAGACCCACTGATGGAATGTGTTACATAAGAGCTAGTGATTAGCGTTATTGCTATTACAGCTCTTGGTTGTAGGCACCATTTTTATCATCTTCCTTGCTAAAAGACTGGGTTTTAGCTCAACCCATACCAAGGCTTAAACTAGTTCATAAAATTAAACTACCTGGTTTATTTACACAACTCCCATAACCATAGAATCTGACGACCTCACCATCTTTTATAGGATCATCCTCAGAGCACTCCTGTGCAGAAGGGCAGTGCTATTATCCCCACATTACAGATAGGAAACTGAGGCACAGACACAAATGACAGCATACCCAAGATCTCTCAGTCTGACGGAGCAAGGAATGTAACCCAGGCCTCTGAAGCCAGTGCTCCAATCACCAGACCAGCCTTCCTCTCCGAGAATTAGCAATGTCAGGTTTATAGGATTTAGAAAACTAGATCCAGGATGGTGACTCTCCACCCTCTTTCTCTGTTGTAACTCCACTGAAGCCAGACCCTCTGTGCTTTGCTATTTGTACCTATTCTTTAAGGGCTAGAGGAGGATTCTAATCACAGCTTTGAACAAGGGGTTGTGTAAGCTGGAGCACCCCAGGAGCAGCCCTGTGAGGCCTCTGATTTGGAGGCACCAAGTCACAATTAGAAGAGTACTGCTAGCCTATCCCCACAATAAATTACTACAGCTCACACCAGCACAGCTACCGGGTGTGGAGACCAGGTTCCACCCCTCCATCTCCTCCCCCATCACATTCTCTTTCTCCCTGGAGTGTGAGTTGGAGACAGAGGTGGGCCTCGTGAATTTCGGTCATTAAGTGAGGATCGTATTATATTGTCACCTGACATTTATTACTTTCCATAAAAATGTAGTAACTAAAAACCCTTTGGCTTTCTTCCTAAGAGCTGAAGCGCCACTTCCAACTCCAGTTACTGCCTTCTGCCTCCTCAACATTACAGGTGGAGAGTCATCCTTCACTTTCAGTCCCAAGCTGCTGCATGCTGTTGCAGTCGGTTGACCAACAGCTATCACATTCCACCCCAAAAGATGGCTGCATGCCCATGATGCACAGACCTAGACCCATAGATTAGTTACCTGATCACATAAGTAATTCTTTTCCATGCACGTCCTCCCACCTTGCAAGTTGTAGGCTCAGGGCCTGTTGTGTCATTTACTCTTTATACAACGTACAGATCCACACTGGCATGCTGAGGTATGACTAACCCTTTACTAAACCTATATAGCCCATCAGGCCCAGCTCTACACACACCTTACTCTGACAGGGTTCTGATGTCCTGTGAAACATCAGTCTGTATTGAAAAGGATACTGCCCAATTCCTATAAACTACAGGGCTATGATCTGTACATCAGTATGTAAAGCATATTGATCATTTGGGGCTCTTGGAAGAAAGGCACAATAGAAGCGTTGTCTGTTATTGTGATGTCTGCTCACTCTTCCCCTGTTGAGTATCTGACTTGAGGTGTAGTTGACCTGCAGATGTGATAATCCCAGATAGCTCCTTTGGACTGCACTTCACTCCAACCCCTTTACTGGATCCAGCCTTTTGAGAGCAAGTTAAAGGAGTCCAGACAAAGTACTTAAGGCAGGTGCATAACTTCAACAGTCCCAATTATGTGCTTAAAGTGAGACGACTCATTATTAAAGCAACGTGCGTGCTTAAGTGATTTGCTAGGTTATGGCCACAATGTATCATCTAGAATTGCTCTAGAGTCACCAATATACACATTGCATGTGCCAAGAATGGGTGATGAAATTCACCCCATACAGTGGGCCAAGACAAGGCCAACATACCACAATTTAAGTCTCTCGAGTACTTATTTGTCATTTAAGCACTATTTTAAGGATTTAAGTGCTATAGATGCTTCATGGATGGCCCTTTGATAAAAATGCATGGAATTCATGTGTGCAAACCATGTTCCCCCACCCCATCGGCCACTGTGGCTTACAAACGCTTGTGAAGTGGAAATTGATGTAGTGGTGGTAGCTTGAGTTTACCAAGAAAACACATACTGAATGAACCAAAAGCTTAATTGAGTAAAGTGCATTTGTGTCTTGGAAAACAGAACTTTCGGGAGGCTGGTATCTCCCTTAGAGTACATTCTGATATTATAGTAGGTATCCCAGTAATACTAGGATCTGCCTCCCATTCACTCCATCTGGTTAAAAGCTGCAGTCCCTGCTATTCCAAAATGCAGTTTGTTACTTGGATTGTAAGTTCACTAGGGCAGGGACCATCTTTTTATCCTATGTTTGTACAGTGCCAAGCAAAATAAGGACTACAGGGGGGTCACTACCATGATACAGAACCACCAACCATTTATGCACTGGGCTTTGGATCAGGTCCCTCGGGCATCATCATGTAGTAATACCACAGCCTGAGCCCTATTCAGTCTGCATTTCCCATCCTAGCAGCTCAGGGTCTAGGGGAAATTCCTAGATGAAGGTCCCACACTTTAAGCACAAGAAGAAAGGGGAGCAAGGGGGAGTTTCAAGAACCTGGAATTCTTCATAAAGTACCAGATCCTATTAGTATCTGTAGGAGCGAGAATGCTGTGATCCAGGAAAAGTTAAGGTCAACTCCATCAAAAGGTTCATACATTCTATTTGTGGGTGAAAACCTAATAAAACTACAGAATAATAACGGCTCTCCAAAGAACTTTTTGTCCTGCAAATTAATCCTTGAATTTAAAAATGCTGGTTGTTCAATCTACCTTACATCAGGCAGGAAACTAGCTTGCATTGGTGTCTGAACCTCTGACATCACATGGAGAAGCTTTCTCCGCTAGAATTGGAGATTGAAGTCTGGCATGGTCAGGTTTTCTGGAGATATTCAGATTTCAGATGGATCAACATGACAATCACTTTCTGCATGGTATTTTGGGGTTACCACTTGTATCCTAAGCCAGACCCAAGACCTGAAGAGGCCTACAAAAATAAAAAAATTAACCAAACTTTTCAATCTTAAAAAAAAAGGGGTGAGAGGGGAAGTGGTGGTTGGGAGCAGATTCCTACATGGTCTTATTTCTTCCAAGCTCATTTACTCTTCCTCAGCTGTCATTCACCCATCAGGGCATCTGCAGTGCTTCCTTTGGATGATGGCAGTCACCTGTTCATTACAAAGCTGAAACTGTGGCTAAGTCCTTCATACTGATGCTGAAATTCACCCCATGTAAACACTTCCCATGGATAAAAATGCTCAGTGAAATAGAAACATGTAATTCCATAACACTGGGTTCATTTAACAGACTAATTTCCTTCCATGGGCAGCCACCATAAATGCTATGATAATTAGGTATATTTGGCCAGGGGGAAGTGAACACTAGAATGAGTTGATTCAAGCAGGAGGGATTCATTATTTGTATAATAAACTATATTTCTTATATTTAGATTACAATTATATGTTTCTAAGCCATGGGCTGGGACATGCAGAACAGGTCATTTAGTCATTTGTTATTTTAATCATGACCATTTAGGGAACAGCTGTTTCCTTTGACCTTTTGGCACCAGTGGTTCTGCTCTACAAAAGCTACTTGTCCTTTTATTGGGCATCTCTCATCAAGGTGGCTACAAATTAAGTCCTTGCTGAACAAAGCAGACAAAGAGCAAGGATGCAAAATTGCCAGTAAGCAACCTCAATCCAGATTCTGCATCTTGGTCATTTTATTAGAATTCCTTAATATATTCCACTTACCAAGCTTGAAATGTCAGCTTTAAAGCCAGATGGATAAATCAAATGCCTGATGTGGTCATGTGAACTGGAAAAAAAAAAGCATCTTTCCTAGTTGACTACATCAGTGGCACTTAGTGCTCATGCCAGGTACACAATGGAGTTCAGGGCAGAGTTCAGCACAAGCAGCTCAATTTACAGCATAGTCCTGAATACCATGGAGAAATTTAATGTCCTGCTTATTTGCTAATGGACTCCAGGGGAAAGCACTGCCCTTTGTCATACAGGACTGGAGCACTCCCCATACAGCAAGCCCAACTGAATTGGAAACAGTCAGTCAATCTGCTGCATTAACTCTTAGTATAGTTCTCTAATTGTGTAACAGTAGTGCCAAAAGAAACCGGTCAGATGGAGGCACCATTGTGCTAGGCAGACATAGCGAGAGAGTCTCTGCCCCAAAGAACTTACAGTCTAAATGGACCAGATAAAAAGGTTGGAGGAGAGAAAAGGCAGATGCCCAGATCCTCAGAGGTATTAAGGCACCTAACTCCTATTGAAATCAAATGGGGTTCAGAGCAAATATTGAACTTAAGTCTCCCATATCCCACAAGTGTCCTAACCCCCAGGCTTTTAACACTCCCCCAGCACACATGCTGCATCCTAGATTTTAGAAATCTTTCCAGGCAAATTTTCATCAAAACCAAATGAAATTTTCATGTAAACCAAAATCAAAATTTACATAGAAAAAGTTGTCAATTTGTTGATCAACTCTGTCATGTAAGACTTTTTGCAAGAACACGTTAGCACAGGACAAAACAAATAAATGAGCAGTTCCAACTCTGCTCAGAGCAGAGATCCAGAAGGAAGTCAAGTCAAGAATGAGTGAGCTAGGAATGAGTTGAAGAGCTATGTTCAGCTCTCCTTTAATAGTAGAAGGAATTAAGGAAATGGGGACCCTTCAAGGCTCGGAAGATCATGAAGAATGGGGAGAAAGTTCATGTAAGTTGCTTGCATTTAAATTCCACAATGATAAATGCCTCAAACAACTAAGATAAATTGCTTAGGCTCAGTCTACTTTGCAAAGTTATTGCATAGAAAGTTTGCTTATCTCCATGTTTGTCTGAAAGGCTACAGTCTCCCACAGCAGCTCCTGGGAGCAAAAGGTGATATTTATGTTCTTATCTACTGGCAGCTATCCGAAGCCTTCAGAGACCTTGCATAAAACAAAATAGAATTAAACCTTGAAACACCAAAATGTCTTGCAGATCAGTGTGTTCATCCAGACAGACCAATGAGAAGAGCAATGACAGCAGATGCCATTTGCTCAGTGATACCAACAACGTTCCACACAATGGACCAAATTCTGGTATCCTTATACTGATGTAAATACCAAGTGATTAAAGCATTAATCCAGATTGGCCCACATGCAGCTGAGAATGGAGTGCACCGGCCGGAAGAGTCTGATCACAGGCCTAAAAACTAGAAATTGAGTTTAGTGTCTACTCTAGCACAAACTGCCTTCTGTACCGCCTTGGGCAACTCCCTTCCCTTCTTGGTGCCTCAGTTACCCAGACTTTAAAATGGGTGATAAAACCGACCATAAGCCCCTCACAGGCAGGGTTAATCTCGTGAATAGCTTTTACCTTAAAAGTTTTATAGACAAGTATAATTATTAGATATTTAATCTACACAGCTTCATCACTGACCACCAGAATTCAGTCCCTTTTCAAACACTGCTCCTCTGCTTCCATATAGACAGGTTTCAGACTAACAGCCATGTTAGTCTGTCTTTGCAAAAAGAAAAGGAGTACTTGTGGCACCTTAGAGACTAACCAATTTATTTGAGCTACAGCTCACTTCATCGGATGCATACCGTGGAAACTGCAGTAGACATTATATACACACAGAGACCATGAAACAATACCCCCTCCCACCCAACTGTCCTGCTGGTAATAGCTTATCTAAAGTGATCATCAAGCTGGGCCATTTCCAGCACAAATCCAGGTTCTCACCCTCCGTCCCCCCCCCACACAAACTCACTCTCCTGCTGGTAATAGCCCATCCAAAGTGACCACTCTTCACAATGTGTATGATAATCAAGGTGGGTCATTTCCAGCACAAATCCAGGTTCTCTCACTCCCTCACCTCCCTCCAAAAAACCACACACACACAAACTCACTCTTGTGCTGGAAATGCCCCACCTTGATTATCATGCACATTGTAGGGAGAGTGGTCACTTTTGATAAGCTATTACCAGCAGGAGAGTGAGTTTGTTTATTCAGGGTCAATTCCACTCCATAACCTCTCAGGAGGCATACAGCACCTGCAAAGGAGGCATCACCTTTCATCCCAGAAATCTCAGACAGCCTATGATGCTTGTTAGATTTCTAGCCTGCCTGCTGAGACTCAAGCAATATGGGGAAGCTTATTACTTTAACACCGAGAAACCCTGGTCATGAAGCAAGCCAGCCATAGCAGTAAGCACTGTGCAAACAAAAAGGAGGGTCTTTTGAAGCTACATCATGGTTTCAGGGGGGTCTCTGAACAGTCTGAGGTTTGCCTGTCCCTTGTTTTGAAGTTCACAGAAGGAAAATATTTGCAGTTTTGATCATTTGAATTTTAACTCCATGACTGACAACCCCCCAAGGTTTCTACTTTAAAATTCTTTTTTAAAAATGATCCTAGCAGAAGCCAGACTGCACTTTCCATCCCCAAGCATGGAGATAAAAACAATCAGCAGGGAGCTGATAAAGGCAGCAGGGTCATAATTAACACTTCCACTGCGTTGTGTTTATCATACTAACAGCAACTAGCAGCTAAGAACACCATGCTGGAGTCATGCTCTGTGGCAGAACACTAAGCACTTTACAGTCATGGTGCTGGTGGTGGGTGTTGCATGGGAAGGAAACAAAGGAAAATATGTTTAATGCAGGACAACTCTAGTAAATAGACACTTATATTTTGGTTACTCTCAGAGTTCCCAGTAAAGACTGGAACCCCATTGGGCTGGGAGCTATACACTCCTACAGCACCCTTGCTCTGCAACCTGTAGTTCCAGACACTAGGAATAATGCTATAATTGGTTAGTTTCAGTCCTTCTAAGGACCATCTTGCAAGCATGGTCTCAGGGCGGTGGGGGCAGGAGGTAGCTCAATGCACATCATGAGAACAAGGGTGGGGATGAGTGGTGGTTTGCCTACTCCAAGAGAATGAGAACTAAAAAATTCCCCCCCCATCCGAATTAGGAAAAAGTTGAAATGCCAAAATTTCTGCAAACTAAAAAAAAGCTTTGAGTCAATTGAACATTTTCAAAACATTGTTTGGATTTCAAGCTTCAGGTCTATTTTCTTTAACCTTTTTAGTAGAACAAGTTAAAGTTCAAAACAGACAAAATAGTGACAAAAACAAAGCTTTCTAACCGGCCATTTTGACAATTTCAAAACTTATTCCCACCCCCCAACATTTTCTCAAGTCAGGAAATTAATCAAAACTGATTCTTCCTTGCAAACAATTTCAGTTACAAGTCAGCGTTTCAGGAAAAAATACCTTCTAATTCCCAGCCATCCATAGCCATGAGGTTTCAAAATGCAGCACTTATAAATGTGCAAACGACATGTAACAGCACCTGTCTGATGAGCAGAGGGGCTCCTGAGAAGCTAAGACCCCCAGAGACTCATGCAGAGGCATATGTCTCCAAGCAGCCACTGCCAGCAATGCCCAGCACAAAGCAGCAGGTGTCTGAAAATCTGCAATGAAAATGACAGGAGTTGAACAGACACCCAACAAGCATTACTCATGTATCTGGGTCAGGCCCAGGACCAAGGTAACGATGTAAACAGCAATATCTAAGAGCTATGCATGGCTCAAAAGCTTCTCTCAAGGAGAAGTTGGTCCAATAAACGATATTACCTCACCCACCTTGCCTCTAATATCCTGGACCAGTACAGCTAAAACTACATTGCATATGGTATAGTTAACATGTATCTGTATGCATTGCATCCTACATTTTTAGGATTGATTTTCTCTTAATTTGTGGATAAATGTACAGCTGAATGTCCCTGAATAGCAGCCTTTACTGAAGAGAGTTAGAGCATCAGAGCAAGCACCTTCTAATGCCACACCAGCCTCCCTCAATGATACAACTTGGTGAGAGGAAAGGTCAGACTCCCTGTTCATGTTTGTTGGAATGTAGATGCCTGTCCCAAGGGGCTTGGACCGAGAAACTCATTACACCAATGAGCACCATGTAGGGAAGAAACAAGTTTGCACAAGAACTCAAATGCTGAAGATGTTCAGTTTGATTCTTGACAGAAGAATCAGAATCAGGAGATCTGGTCTATGGACATATTGCTAATTTTCTTAAGCTCTTAAGAGCTCTTTGTTAAGGAAGTACATGGTCATCCAATCTAGTGGAATGCAGAATTTGGGTTCTGTCAGTATTTTACAAGGACTTGACTGAGCTGCTTAAAACCATGGATTTTGTTTTTTCTTCCTGCACTCACAGCTGCTAATTAGTGGTAATTACAGTGGGAGGGTTTCCCAGTCATCAGAATCACCTTATTAATTAGGACTGATTAGTTTGCTTCCTATCCTGCATCTTGCACTTTCTCTTGCACCATCCTTCTCTTGCAGAGCACCTCAATGGTGAAACTAAACAGCTTCAGCAATTCTTAGGTCACAGTATGCAAATCCATCCCCAGAACCTCTAGAGACCATGCAAAATGGGAACCAGCCCACGTGATGAAATGAAATCACCTAAACGTCCCACTTTCTTTGGGTTAAGCAATGCCTCTTGCTGTTGGGATTCACAGAGAGGGAACAGTTGGACTTGGAATAGAGAGAATAGAATCATTGAAATGTAAGGAGGAAATGGACCTTAAGAGGTCATCTAGCCCAGCATTCTGCACTGAGGCAGCGTCAAATATACCTAATCTTAGCTACCCTTAGAGTTAGAAAGGTTTTCCTAAGATCTAACCTGAATCTTTGTATAGCCTTTGCTATGTCCTTGTTGACAGTACATAAAGTATTTCCACACGTAAGTATTTGGGACGGGAAAATAACTCAGTCTTCAGGGTATAGTCAACTGCTAACTGATGGGGGCTCAGGAGGAAACATCCCCGGGGGCAGGATATCCCATAACTGCAGGGTTTCTTGCACTTTCCTCTGAAGCAGTTGGTGCTGACCACTGTCAGAACAGGATACTGCATTAGGTGGACTATAGGTCTGACCCAGTCTGGCAACTGGTACATTCCAGAGGAACTGCACATTGTGTCTGGCTGGAGGAGGTTTGCCAATGGCTTCTCTCTACATAAGCCAAATTAAGTCATTAAGCAGGGTCACCCAAGTTAATTTTCATTCCCATCCTGGCACCTCAATTTATCACTGCTACAAACCATTGGAAATAGACTATGTGGAGTGAGCAGGCCTCCATAAAAGTGGCTATGGTTACAAATGAGATGCAGATAGTGCTTCATCTGTAATGAAAGAAGTACTGAGGCTCATCCCTGGAAAGTCCTGTCACAAATTAAGCCCTGGATGCAGACCATAAGTGTTTCAGCTCCAGTAGAAATGGTGTCTCCCTGCAGTTTACTGTGGCAGCCCTAGAGGAAGACACCCATGTTAATGGACGTAAAGCAAGCAGAGAAGTATTTTACCCAATATTCTGGTGGGGCAGCAGGGGATGGGTTGCTTTGAACTATGGTTCTTTCATCCAGACTTAGAAGTAATAAATGTTACTTATTATGGAGATGCCCATTGTATCTTTACAGTCAATGTTAAATTTTACACTTAAACCTGGGTTTCCGTTTCTTTGTTATCCTCCCAACAAGTGCAGTACTTTTATAGAATAGAGAGCCTGATCCAGAGCCCGTTAAGTCAATGGGAGGCCTTCCACTGACTGGAGTTGAACCAGTGACTAACAGTGTTTTCACAATCAGAATGAGGAAACCTGAGAACCTTCCTGCTTTATGCTGAAAGTTGCTGCCTTGGAAAAAAAGGGTATTCGTCCGAATGCTGCAACATTCCACAGAGCCACATTCCAAAACCAAAATCCATTTATTTAATGACAGTTCCCTAGTCTTCCCTTTCCCATGTTAGGTCAGGGGCTCAGCAGAAAAGCATACTAAGACTATGTAATGCTGCAGAATCATCTTAACTATGTCTGATCTGCTGAATTATGGCTTCACACTTCAACAAATACAATTAGCGCTAATGATGGTATTCGTTTAATGGGTTGACTTTTCCATTGTCTACTCACGGCTGGCGAATGGAGCTGTACCATAACAATTCTAATGAAAGTCCATACTTCAGAATCTTAATGGAGTCCCTTAGAGCAAGGTTCCCTTCTAATTAGATTAACTGACCTAACATTGCTCATCTAGGTCTCTTATTACCTTCATTTGATCATGCAACATTATGACACTATTGCTATGAATGAGCAAAATTCAGCATGGAAGAGGCTCCGATAACTCAGGGGACAGTTAATAGCAAAGGCAGTCCTCTCTCTCCAAGCCATACATTCAAATACTTAATCATTAGTGGCGATAAAGCAATTTTCGTGCATCTACAGTACTTACACGGCCCCCCCATCACCATAGCATCTGAGCACCTGACAATCTTTAAGGTCTTTATCCTCTCAGCACCCCAGAGAGGTCAGCCAGGGCTATTAGTTCTCAGCTGTAAAACAGGGCTAAGACATAGGGAGACTAAGACCTGGATACACAAAAATAAGCCACCTATATCCTAGTTTCAGCACTGAGATGCACAAAACTCCTGCTGAACCCTGTAGGCCCCTAAACCCACTTGGCACCTAAAGTTTTTTTTGGGGGGGAGATAGTAAAAGTTCCCTCAATGCCCATGTTTCTGCCTCATGGGCACTGCTGCCTCTGTCTAGGTGACTGGGTGCCTACCTCCACCCTAAGCTGCAAAGCAGCTCATGAAGTAGGGCAAAGACAGGCGTTCGACAATTACTTTGCCTGCAGGGCCCAATCCAGTAAATGTGCTGAGAAAGTGCCCACCGGATTGGGCCCCTCAAGTGAGTACACAAGGTGGGCTGCAGAGGTGAGGAGACCGCCTTCATAACTTATCCCAGTGGTTTTATTCCCATTTACTCACCTCGGGTGTGGGAACCCCCCAATTTGAGTCCCTCCTCCACCTGCAGAATTGCCATTTCTCAGGTGAGCACTCTTAACTACTGGGTAATGGGATATGTGGGCCTTCTTCAGTGTCTCCCATTGAAGTCTCTCACTGGCTAAGGAATTCAAGAGTCACTGGGGCCAGAAAAGAGCGAATAAACCAAGAATGACGACCGCCCACTGGTTCGAGCATTTCCCCACGCTGTGGGAGAGCCAGGAGCCAGTCCCCTTGCTCCCATGACCCTGACTTGTTTCTGGGATGCTGGACTAACAGACCTGCTAGCTGGCTGAGTCACAGATGGTGGGACTGTCTGCTGTACACCACTTCTGCTCTGCCTAAATCCTGGCCCTAAATCAGGATTGATTTCTGACTGCACAAATGGACTCTCCCATTTCAGTGTTTGGCAGATGTATCTCCCCCCTACGCACGCTGAATAACTAGCCTCAGAGCAAGCACCACCTCTGGAAGTTGTTCTGAAATCAACGTACGCTAATCAGCCATTCTGCAATCGACAGCTCCATCACAGCAGCCCGGACAAAGTGATGGAAATCGGGGAGGAGGATAGAGAGAGAAAACAGCAGGGGAAGGATTCATTTTTCAGAGGCTTCTCTTTCAATCAGATTGAGCAAACCAGCCCAAAGGGTTATATATGGAGAGAAATATCCCAAGAGAGACTGGGTGAGGAAGTTATTCAGCAGAACCTCTGCTTTTGCGGATTATACCCCAGCAGCATGGCAGGGACTCCACTTGGAAAGATCTTGTGTCATAATGATCACGAGCAAAGAGCCAGTTAAACCCAAGTTTTTAATAGTATGGCAGAATGAAAATAAAGGAACCAGCGTCTCTAAAAGTTGGGAAATTTCCTGTAAAACTGGTGGTTCACACTGAACTATTTAGTTATTTCACAGAAGTGCCCAGAGGCCACAGATGAGATTGGGCCCCATTGTGCAGCCTAGATTTTATGGTACCCATAGGACATCCTATCATGCATTGCTTCATTCCCACTAGACCTTAACACTCCTAAGCCACAGCAATACAAACGCAGCCATCTCAGGAGAACGAATGGCAGCAAGGAAATCATTTTCACAGCAAAGAAACATGTTCGCAGGTGGCAACTGACAACAGCATTTCCCCCGTCACTAGAGGTTTTGGATCCATGCCTGAGAATATCTGTTCCAGCAGGTGGGTCTCTGCAGAGCCAACCCTCGTTGTTCCCCGCAGCTTTGCTGCCAGCTCCAAAAGACAAGCCTTTCTTGTTTGTTGGCTCAATAAAAGCAACATATTATCCAATTTGTCTGCTGATTTAGTCTAAATTGCATGTGGGATTCACACTGCAGAATGTCTGCATGTGTAATTAACAGATGAAAATCCTTCTCTTTTTAAAATGTAAGAGTTCTGATTGCCACAGCGATAGGTTTCATAGATTAGGTGGTTAAACCTTCAATTAATGCATATTGACAGCCAAATGTGAAGCTAATATGCAAGTACTAATCTGTCTAGATATTTATATTTCAAGTGATTTAGTTCCTCACACTCCACGCTCTGATGAAATTACATATGCTGAAGCACAAATGTTTCATGGCAATGTACCGGTTTCAATTAAGTTTTCATTGGGAAGCGGGGAGAGACTCATGCTGTACAGCATGGTGGTTACGACATTGGTCTGAGGTGTGGGAGAGACCTGGGTTAGCCCATCTCTGGGCCAAATCCTTGAGTTCCAACTTAAATATTCTGGCATACTGCATTGACCTTTACTATCTTTTATTTAAGAGGAACAAGACTCTGAAGGATTGGAAGCTTGGGCACATCACTGCTGGCGAGCCGTGTGTGCAAACAGAGAAGCAAGTCTGCTCCTGAACTTTGCAGAGGCTCCCCTCCCACCCCTGAGAGCCAAAAGCACACATTAGTGATGAGCATCCAGCTTCTGTAACCCCTTCATGCATGCGTGGGGAAGGCATGGTCATGAGCCAATGTTGCTGTTTCTACGCCACTGCTCCCTTCAGAGGGAATAATCAGCCATGAGGAAAGAGGGGAGGAGGTTTCTGTTGCTCAATGACATTCAAACCATGCACCCCACCCCCCATCATGTCAGTCACTCCAGGAGTGAGGAATCTTGGACTGCTCAAGCCACAGGGGAAGGGATGAGCTGAAGGGAAAAAACGAGCTTAGTTCTCTACCCCATCATTTCTGTGCTCCTACAAAGCATGCACTTGCATCCCTAGAATCTATTTCTTCTCTCCTAAATATGAATGCCGGTACAGAGATGCATGAATCTAGCTAGATTCGGAGATTACCTGAGGTGCCAAGAGAAGAAACCTTCCCCTTCCTAAGCAGCATTTATATACTGTACAGTGAAAGAGGTGCCCAGGAGCTTCCCTGATGGTGACTCAGAACAGTCTCAAAGCTTACAACAGCCTGGGACCTTCCCACCAAGTCTGATCTCCTTGTCTCCTAAATGTATCCACTCCAAATGGGAGCTTCCTCTCCTGCATGGACTGGAGGTCCACTGACTCCCCTGGCCCTTCATGGAATTCTCCGACCCCCCTCCTCCTAACTAAGGAGGTGCCCCAACAGTCAAAATTCCCATTTGCTCCACTCCAACCTGGAGAAGCGGTGGACAACGTTTTGCTTTGAGCCTACATTTGACCTGGTCAGCTTGTTGGACCCTACCAGGAGTTCAAACTCTCACTGACAGCACTCAGGTCATTGGAACACACAAGCCTCCCCATCACAGCAAGGGGCAGTCCCCAGGGAAGGAATCAGTGTACTAGGGCCCCCTAAATCTCTAACCTCAGGGCCCCCTATGCCCTTGGGTAAAATTCTGCATTCTTCAGATACAGAGCAGAACCTGCCTCTGGAATTGTTCTCCCCAATATGCAACTTTCTCTCCAAACGGGAGCGTATTCTGGTGACTGTCGGTTAGCCCTGGATAAAATGTGTACCTGAGTTAAACTGGATGACTAGTTAGTGTCCATATCTGAAAACAGAATTTTGCCTTTAATTTGACTGAGCCATCCACCCCTTCCTACGGCCCATTTGAGTTCTGTCTCTGGTCACCCTGATGACCAATGGCATGGGACACAATTTGCATCTCATTGGCAAATCTCAGCCGCAAATGTGCACTGGTTGCGTTTTGGAGATGCTTCTTCCTTGGTTGGGCAGCTGATATGAACTATCTAAATTAGTGGCTGTTCAGTCATTTTCTATCTACCCATGTCAGCCTTGTCCCAAAGAAAGAACTTCACATGAAACACTTCCCTCCATCTGAACGAGCACAATGTGTCAGACAGCACAGTGTAAAAAAGACCTAGCCGTTAATCCAGTGAATACACAACTGTGCAGAGACTGCTGCACATTGTCATCACCCTGCTGGGAAATTTGCAGGAAATACGCTGGCAAGTGCCTTCTGGCAGTTGCTGCCCAAATTAAACGGGTCTCCAGGAGTCTCAGAGCAACTGTCTGGGTCAGCAGTTGAACTGTAGTCCAGAGAAGTCTAGACTAGCTGCTGATTATTAAAGGAAAGCTTCCATTTGTTCTTGTAAACTTCAGAGACAGAAAATAAATCTTCCACATCAGCCAGATGCATACAAGGCCAACCCAGGTCTTCAACAGCTGCCAGAACACACTGCAGATCCAGGTGCACTTGTGAAGTAGATTCATCAGTAGCATCAAAGGCCAAGCAGAGCTGTAGTTAAGACTGGTTTCAGAGTAACAGCTGCGTTAGTCTGATTTGCAAAAAGAAAAGGAGGACTTGTGTCACCTTAGAGACTAACCAATTTGAGCATAAGCTTTTGTGAGCTACAGCTCACTTCATCAGATGCAGTGAAGTGAGCTGTAGCTCACGAAAGCTTATGCTCAAATCAATTGGTTAATCTCTAAGGTGCCACAAGTCCTCCTTTTCTTTTTGTAGTTAAGACTGTTTCTATTGACAGAGCCCCTTTTCAGTTTTTAACTACACATACAGACACCGTAAGTGACTTATCTCCTCAATGACGAAACAGTCAGGGGAGTGAGGGAGGGAGAGGAATTGTTTCATGTCCTTCACTTTGAATTCTTTCTGCTCTGAGGTTCTCCTGCACCCCAGCATGTATTTTGCATTTCACAAGCTGTGCTTGAACAATGAGGCCCTGGAGATTATTCAGGAACCTTTTTTAAGGGGAATGGTAAGCATTAATAAGTGCTTCACATTTGCAACAATTCAAAGGTGTAATCCCTGTGAGCGACTTGTTTTTTAATTACACTTCTAATTAAAAACAATGTTTTCATATGTCCTCTAAAGACTTTGAAGATCAGTTTAAAAGCAAGCATGCTGGTAAGGGAGGAGGCTTCGCAAGTGAACTGGAAATAGAGATCTAGCCACGCAAATGCCATCTTGAGCAATCAAATGGCACATGTGTTCCAAGGTTAAGTTACATGAGTTCCAGTCCTCAAACAGCCCTAAAAGTGATTTGAGTATTTGCCTTTTATCGCTCTTCAAAAAACCCACAGAGATGCCACAATTGACTGCATTGCACCAGGCATTGTGTAGTGAAGTTCCCAGATCTGGCTCATTCCTCCAAATCCACTCAAGAGCTGCCACTGATTCTGAGCACTTCCATTTGGGTGCTTGCCCTGATACAGCTTTCATCTGATTTTCAGAGGTGTCAATCAGCTGCAAATCCAGGCACTCAGCACCTTGGGAAATCAAATTCAAAGGATCCAAAGTTTAATAACTCAAATTTCTGCTCTGCTTTCGAAAAGTTGGCTGCAGTTCACTTGCTCAAGGTCAGACTCTGAATCTGTGATGGAGACTCCTAGAAAACTGGAATTCCTGGCTCTCAGGTCTGTGCTTGTACCAGTAGACTCAGTACCAGCAACAATGCTCACCTACCTTCTTGGGAGTCTTAGCTAGTGAATATTGGTGGGATACTTGGAGGGAAGGTAAAGAATTAATAGCATAAGACTACAGTAACTCTCCAGATGGGTGCTTCAGCCAGATTTCTTCACCTGTGTTGTTTTTCCTGGTGTCCTTGTGTCTTAACATCTGCAACCAGGAGCTTTCTATTAAGGGCTTGATCCTGCACTTGGTGTGTACACACACACGCCGAGTCAACTTTTCATCTGTATGTGTTTAGGAATAGTCATCCATTCTCAACCTAGAGGGCAGAGCCTTGCTAAACCAGAGGGAATTCTGACCTGCATTTACACCACCAGTCCAGTTTCAGTGAAAAGCCCAAGGGGATTCAGTCATAAACCAGTCCTACTGCCCTTCTTGCAGACTGTTGGGAGCCTTTTGTCCCATCACAGATGGGACAGATGCTTTAACTGAGCACTTAAGCAGCCAGGATAATCATCAGTTACATGGAAACAGACTCAATGAAGAACGGGTAAATGCTTTAACAGTAGGGCCTTGGGGAAGCTTCTCCAATAAAAGGAACTTGCACTGACCTCAGGCAAAATATACCAAGGAGCCACTTTTAACATCTCTGCATGTTATTTCTGCTGTTTAGCCAAGCAAGAAAGACAAGCACACCACACTGATGTCTGCAGCATGAAGAGAAACAACCCTTCCATGAGTCTATGCAAGGAGGAGTTTGAGCAAAAGGCAACAATTATTTCTCTAGCTATTTTAATTGCAGCTGTGGAGTTGGGATAAGGAGACCCTGTAACATGCATGTTTCAGATACTTCCCTGCTCTGACAGCCTCATGTCCTTGGGCTACATCCTCCTCTCCCCCACAAAACCCCCGAGGGATTCCATAAGCCAATGGAATTGATTTGGCCATCGCAAACAGGGTTTTGACTTCGGACAGCAAATGTGCAACAGGGAGCAGATACTCTCAGGGAGCAAACATGCTGTCTGCAGGGGAACACCTTCAGGAGGCAAATAAAGGCAAGAAAATGGAGGAAAATCACAGGAGGGGAGCTGAACTTTTAAAACTTTAAACATTCTGTTTAGAAGATACCCTTTCAGTGAAGTTGACTGATCTAAATGTCACATGCACAGATTCTGTAATCAGGGGTTCAAGATTCTCATACCAGTTTGTTCTCTTCCCCCTGCCCCCCAAACCTGGGAAAAACCAAAAGACAACCGAGCCCTCAATTTGATTCACAGCTACCACAGCCAGGGTCTCCATCTAGGGAATATTTTGGTGAGCATTTCTTTGCCTGTAACGGTCTTAGGCAACACATGCACATGAAACCAAGGAGGCAAAACTTGGAGTCTTCTAGTCAAGAGAAAAAACCCACAGATGTTTAAATGGAAACAACCCAGTTTAGTCCCTGACAGGCAGAGCTATTCAGAACATTCAACTAATTATAAGGTAGGGGAACTGTCAATATAAAACTGGTGTCAAAGGCACATGGAAACTGCTGGTGTCATTTTTTTGTACAGAGCTACAAGGCTCAGAAATGTCAAGTCAAAATTTCATTTTGAAACAATTCCCAGCTATTTTATCTAGTGACAAGTACTTTTGTTCTGCACAGGTTTGAGGAGATGAGCAGGTTTCTTTTATAAAATAGCTCCTTTCTTCACCCCAGGAGTCAGACCACACTACCAACCTGACACTACCCCCCTGTTTTAAAGGGAGACTTGAATATTTAAATATTAGGAGAAAATAATGGTTGAATACAGCATAGAGTTTTCCCAGCCAGTATATCCATCCCCTCCCCCCATTCTCTATTTGGTTTAGATTCTTATACCATGGCAATAACTCAAGGTTAAAATAAATTGGCCTCCATTTTCAGAAAGCCGATGAGGTAATCTTTTATTAGACCAACTTCTGGGGAGAGAAGCTTTTGAGTTTGCAGAGATCTCTTCTTCAGGTCTGGGAAGAGTATTCAGAGTACACAGCTAAATACAAAATCTCCTCCACCTTGTAAGTAGGAAACATTCTGAGGGACCATTCAAGTCAAAGAGGCCTATCAAGAGGAAGTATGGCCTAATGGTTACAGTATTAGCCTGGGACTTGGGAGACCTGGATTTAATTCCCTGCTTTGTCACCGACTCCATGTGAACCCTGGACAAGTTGCCTACTTACTCTGTGCCCCAGTTTCTGATCTGTACAATGGGATAACAGCTCTGCCCTACCTCCTAGGGGTGCAGAGAGGATAAATACCTTAAACCATGAGCCACCCAGATACTATAGCAAAGGGGCCACATCAGAGAGGTGCTTCAATTTTTGGGGTGCTCACCTGAAGATACCTTAGAGAAGCTTTTTTTCAGAGGGTAGCTCCTCTGCACTTTCTGCAAAATCATAGAATCATACAATATCAGGGTTGGAAGGGACCCCAGAAGGTCATCTAGTCCAACCCCCTGCTCGAAGCAGGACCAATTCCCAGTTAAATCATCCCAGCCAGGGCTTTGTCAAGCCTGACCTTAACCTCTAAGGGAGGAAATTCCACCACCTCCCTAGGTAACGCATTCCAGTATTCACCACCCTCTTAGTGAAAAAGTTTTTCCTAATATCCAATCTAAACCTCCCCCACTGCAACTTGAGACCATTACTCCTCGTTCTGTCATCTGCTACCATTGAGAACAGTCTAGAGCCATCCTCTTTGGAACCCCCTTTCAGGTAGTTGAAAGCAGCTATCAAATCCCCCCTCATTCTTCTCTTCTGCAGACTAAATCCCAGCTCCCTCAGCCTCTCCTCATAAGTCATGTGTTCTAGACCCCTAATCATTTTTGTTGCCCTTCGCTGGACTCTCTCCAATTTATCCACATCCTTCTTGTAGTGTGGGGCCCAAAACTGGACACAGTACTCCAGATGAGGCCTCACCAATGTCGAAGAGGGGAACGATCACGTCCCTCAATCTGCTCGCTATGCCCCTACTTATACATCCCAAAATGCCATTGGCCTTCTTGGCAACAAGGGCACACTGCTGACTCATATCCAGCTTCTCATCCACTGTCACCCCAGGTCCTTTTCCGCAGAACTGCTGCCTAGCCATTCGGCCCCTAGTCTGTAGCGGTGCATTGGATTCTTCCGTCCTAAGTGCAGGACCCTGCACTTATCCTTATTGAACCTCAGATTTCTTTTGGCCCAATCCTCCAATTTGTCTAGGTCCTTCTGTATCCTATCCCTCCCCTCCAGCATATCTACCACTCCTCCCAGTTTAGTATCATCCGCAAATTTGCTGAGAGTGCAATCTACACCATCCTCCAGATCATTTATGAAGATATTGAACAAAACCGGCCCCAGGACCGACCCCTGGGGCACTCCACTTGACACTGGCTGCCAACTAGACATGGAGCCATTGATCACTACCCGTTGAGCCCGACAATCTAGCCAGCTTTCTACCCACCTTATAGTGCATTCATCCAGCCCACACTTCCTTAACTTGCTGACAAGAATACTGTGGGAGACCGTGTCAAAAGCTTTGCTAAAGTCAAGAAACAATATTATTCATCAGGGTTCTTTCAGGTATCTGAAGTTGGGTGCCTGAAAATGAAGAACCCGCAAAATCACTTGTCAATTCTAAAAATGTAGTCTTAATGTCTAGAGATAAACATGTATCCACTCCCTTCCTCACACAGCAAGCAAGTTGTGTGTGTTCTCATTATGGCAGATAACTGCCAAAGAAAGGCACTTTGCATTTGGACAGAACACATACAAGGCTGGTAGCAATTCTTCACTTGGCAGGTGCCATCTGTAAAGTCCCTTCTCTGAATCTATGGAACTGAAACCAATTCCTCTATGGTCATCAGAATGTTACAGGAGCTACATTAGATTACATCATATTCCAATGTCACCGATACACACCAGCTCACATGGCACCCTGAGGTAATTGCATACATTATCTGTAAAAAGAAATGGTATCGTACATCACCCCAGGCCACTCAGCCAAGTGTATAGATGGTACAACAATCCCTTTTGCCTTCTCCACTTGCCCTGCAAAGGCCATTTTAAATCATGTGGAATTAATTTCAGACATAAGCAACATCCCTTCTTCTAAACTTAATCTCATTCTTCAGCATGTTTGCTGTAAATCATGAACAGTAACAGTGAGATTGAAACAGGTTTGAATGGGATGGATAAACTGAGGGGGCCTCCCTAAGAATAAGGGAATGAAAGGTGGGGAAGTAAACGTTTTACTCTTTATAGCAAATACTTCACTCACTGAGGACACTGGCCCCCACTGTAGTAAAGGAAAGGGTATAATTAGCATTCTTGCAGTTTTAGCATTCACTGTCTAGCACAAATTCAGCCTCAACATTATCATGAGGATCAGTGTTTGATTCCCATTTTACAGAAAGGTAAACTGAGTCCCAAAGACATTATGTAACTTGCTTGAGGTCACACGGCATATAACTGACAAAGAAATGAAAGCCAGGATTCCTTATTCACTGGCCCAGGTGTGTTGTCTAAAAAAGATTGGATCTCCTTGGGAAAAGTTCGCAATGAATGTCAATATTACAACAAGATACACAAAGAATACTACTTCAATAGTTTAGTCTAATCAAAATGAAGCCTGGCAAGCCATGGAGATGCAAATAGGACTGCTAAATGTCTCATCCGGTGAAGCAGTGATATCTTTGCACATATCCAAAACCCTTGGATGTCACTAGTCCGCTGAATCATTAGTGAAATCTAAATAACCTTTCTGTGACTTGATAAACAGCATTCTAGCAGCTACAGCCCTTATGCTCCATCACCAAATTAAAAGCATCCCAGACCTATTGTACCACACACTACATTTTGCATTTAACAGAATCATCGTCATTTGATGAGAACTCTGCAGAAGATTTGTATATTCCTAGTTCTGTGTCCCCACCATAGGAAAATGCTGGCTCATTGTTGACCTGTGGAACATTTTGCTTTAGTCTAATGCTTTATGTGCTTTTCCCCAATGCCAATTCATACAGAGAAATAGTTTAAACTCCCACAATTCAGGACTCTCAGTCGTGTCTCCTTCACATCAGCTGAGCTGCAAGTTTCAGAGTAGCAGTCGTGCTAGTCTGTATCTGAAAAGAAGAGGACTTGTGGCACATTAGAGATTAACCAATTTGAGCATAAGCTTTCGTGAGCTACAGCTCACTTCATCGGATGCCTGCAGTGGAAAATACAGTGGGGAGATTTTATATACACAGAGAACATGAAACAACGGGTGTTACCATACACACTGTAAGGAGAGTGATCAGGTAAGGTGAGCTATTACCAGTGGGGGGGGTGGGAGAGAACCTTTTGTAGAGATAATCAAGGTGGGCCATCTCCAGCAGTTGACAAGAACGTGTGAGGAACAGTACGGCAAGAAATAGTTTTTCTCTGTGTAATGACATGTACCAAGAGGTTTTTAAAAGCTTATAGAAAATAGCTCTTCTGCACCACAGTAACTTATGGATCACATACTCAGCTGGGGTACATCATAGCTCCTTTGAAGCCAATGGATCTACTGTTTTACATCCATTGAGGATCTGGCCCCATGTGTGTAATTACTGCCTACACCAAGAAACTGAGCCAGAGCCTCAGAAGGTTCACATCAGCACCATTCTGATTTCTGCTGTAAATCAGTGTCACTACCTCAGCTGAGGAACTGGCTCCATAGAATAAAACCTAGGTCTCCTGACTCCAACCCCAGCACTCTATGCATTGGTACATGCAGCTAGACAGAATGCATACCAACAACCATGCAGCTGAAAGTGGTCTCCCCTGACTCGACTGGAGTCTGGATTGGATTACTGAGCTTGTCTTCACAGTCTCTAGGCATTGCGTGAAAGGTCATTCCACCTATCAAACGGCACCTCCAGACTTTGGAAAGGTAATTAGGCATTGTACTACATTGCTTGGAAAAATCTCATTTAAACTGCAATTAAGATTTTATTGCCATCTCCATTGTTAACATCTGATTTCAAACAATTGTAAATTTTTTTAAAATCAAAGTCATTTTTCTAGTTAACTCTGTATATGTACATATAATTTTGAAAAATCATCCAGGGCATGCTGAGTTAGATTAGTTCTATCGCTCAGAAGACTACACTTCTACGTTGTGTGCTCAGAGGCTCAGATTTTGCAAAGTGTATATGTAGGGTGTAGGAAGAGGATGAATATCAGTTTAAATACCCAGTGAGCCCTCTAGTGGTGCTCACTGTTTTAGAAGCCCCCCAGACCCCAGCCAGGAGAGCAGGGTATACGTAGCTAATTCTGAGTAACACATTCAAGAGTGAGTGGCATTTGTGTGTTACGTATTGTCAGCAAACCTGGTTATCTGGGACCCCACTGTGCTGATGTGGTTTTCATAGTATGCTTGTTGTGTAAGAGCAAGACACAATAGTATGCTATGGGCAGAAGGTGCTGGCCCCATAGCCTGAAGACTACAGTCCTGTGTGTCCACAGAGCAATTGAAGCAAAAGGCCTGATCCAACAGGCACTAGGAAGATCCCCATTGACAAGAGCAGACTCTCAATACACCCTGCCCACATTACCTAAACCCACCTTTAGGGCCAAAACCAAACTATTGGGGATTAAGGAACAATTTTGCCTCTGGACTGAATACTCCCTAACTGCTAGGTTATGTCCTCTTTTACTGAAACAGGTGGATATTGGACTACACTGTCCCCTGGGCCAATCCAGCCTGAAAATTCCTATTTCCCCACAGGAGAATCAACAACTGCCATGCTTAGAAATGCCTTCAGTTCTTCTTTTGCTACATAAACTCAGTAACAAAGAATGGACCCAATTCTACATGCAATGACAGATGACCACTGAAGTCAACAGGAGACACCTATGGAAAGCAAGTAGCCACCTTCTGTGCATTAGTTCAACAAGCTATTCTATATATATTGCCCATCCAGGCCACTTCACATCTGAGCCTATAATTAATCCCTGCCTGAGCCTTGCACATCTGGAGAGTTCAAAGGAAGGACTGTAGCAGGTTGTATAACTCCACTCAAGAATAAATCTGAACAGCATTTCTTGAAGGAATAGAAAGCACCTGTTTGCATGTAGGGATTCATTAAGTCAGACAACTAGTTCTTCTCTCTTCACTAAGGTGAAACGAAGGCAGGGAAATGTACTGCAAATCCAAGTCCTGTGCAGACAAGGAGATTTCTGACTATTTGCTTAGCAGCCAGTGTCCTGAATTCAGTCTTCTGCTGTATTTACAGCTACATGTGGCTTAGAAAGATTTTGGCTCCGTTTGCCGCAATGAGCCCAGGATACAGAAGGGCTGCCATCAGACAAATACAGGGGAGAGATGTTAACTGGGGTTTTATTTTAAAGCAGTCCATGGACTAACAATTATATTGGTCCCAGCCTGACCCAACCCACTTGCAGGATGGTTGTGAGCCCCAAAATAATGAGAAAACACCTAAGGGAGATTAAAATAGGAGCAGTTTGAGTAAAGCACAAGCTCACTCCCAGCCGTGTAGAGACCAACTGGTCCACAGGTGCCAGTGAGGGCCTCCAATGCTGTAGATTTTGTTTTAGGGGAGGCAGGAGTGATTTGGTAATGAGAAGGAAAGCATGGAGTCAGCAAGGGCCCCTCTGGGCTGTAAATTAGTTATACTGGGCTCTGGGCAAGACAAGGGAAAACTAGGCTATGGTGATTGACATTGCCTCCTAGGGCACCTCCATGAATCCAGATTAAGGAGAGCAAATGCCTCTTCTGGTGCTATTCAGAAAAGTCAGGCAAGCCGTGTCCTGGGGAGGAGGGAAAAGGATAAACTTGGATTTAGGGAGCAGATGGTGCCACAGATATTGATGGTGGGTTTTGAGAAGAATGCAGTGTCTGGTAAGATGATGCATAGAGCAGGGGAAGGACTCTTACCTTGCACTCATCTTGATCAAGGGCAGAGAGAAATTAAAGTGAAGACAGCCTGTAGCATCTGAACTTCAGTACCGAAGTAATATAATTTTCCCACCCTAGTAGAGGCTGCCCAGTCACGCAGCCTACAAGGAAGGATTTCCCCCCCCAAAGTCAAGTTCTTTATCTAGGTAGGAGCTATATTGTATTACAGGAGATCCTCCCCACTCCGTACGGGTAGGAGTGGCACCAAGATTGGGCAATTCAGACCCAGATCACAACAGATTTCAATCCAAAATCTTCACCCCACCATTAGTCCTACTTGAATGTAGGATGGTGTCCAATTGCCCAGCATGGGAAAATCATGGCAGACAAAGTGCTCTGGAGGGCATTGGTATCTGTTCTCCTCTATGCTTATGTTCGTCACCTCAGTGGCGGAGGCTAGATTGCCTTTAGTCTTCCCAATGGGAGGAACGTAGTGACATTCACATTCAGTTCCACCTTCCCCAGTATGCTACAGGCACTGACAGTTACTGGAGCTCTTGTAGAGAGCATCAGGCAGCACAGCTGGGCTAAGCATGCACAGGACAGTAAATTAAGGTCAGAAGGGACCATTCGGATCATCCTGTCTGACCCTCTGTAGAACACAGGCCAGAGAAGGTCATCCAGTAATTCTTGTAGTGAGGAAATCACTGCATGAAATTCATGAAAGCCAGTAGATTGTACTTTGTAACAGAAACCATGTTTATTTTCAGAAACTTTTTAAAGTAGCATACCTTGCAAGCACAAGGAACCCACAAAGGCATGTGTGTTACCCCCTGTTCTGGCCATGCAATTCTCAACTGTCCCCCCCCTCAAAATCATGCCTATATTCTGAAAAAAATCCATGGCTTCAGCAGCCTAGTACACTTGTGAACAGCAACCCTAAAAGAGAATGATAATTTTGTGATTAATGCACTGGACTGGGACTCTGGAGATCTGACTCTGCAGTAAACTTCCTATCTGACCCTGGGCAAGTCACTGAAATGTGTCTGTTTCTCATCTGTAAAGCAGGGATTACACTTTCTCCCAACCTTTGTCTTGCCAATTTACATTGTAAACTCTGCAAGGCAGAGACTGCCTCTCCCTATGTGTTTATAAAGCACCTAGCACAATGGGCCCTGATCTTGATTGCAATCCTCCAGATGCCACCTTAATACAAGAAAGTTATTCATAGTCTGTATTAGTGCTGTGTGAGAACCAGAATTTCTGTTTCACAGGAAACTACAATGTCAAAATTTGAACTATAAACGAGTTAGTTAATTGCAATATTGGAAAGATGCTGGCACAAAAACTATTTGTAAACACCTACAGGATAATAGGATAAGGAATTGTCAACATGGACTTGTCAAGAACAAATGATCCCAAACCAACCTAATTTTCTTCTTTGACAGGGTTACTGGCCTCCAAAATATTTGCAAGCCATCCCAACTTGGTGTCATCTACACACTTTAAAAGCCCACTCTTCACTTTGAGTCATTAATCAAGTATTGAATAGTACCATACCCAAACCTGATCTCTTAAGGACCAACCTAGATATGTTCTCCCCCTGACAGCAAACCAAAGATAACTTCTGAGTTTTTTTTTCAACCAGTTTTGCACCCACTGTATAGTAACTTCATCTAGACCATATTTCCCCAGTTTGCCAGAGATGCTGATAATTACCTTGGAACGGGTCCTTTTGCTTGTTTCGGATCACAAAGTGCCTTCCACAGAAAGCTTAATTATCTCTAAATTTCATACAACTGGAAAATTAGATTTTTCCAAACAATGGAAGGAATTAAATACAAAGCACCAATTAGAAGACATTATTAAAAAAAGCACAAGGACTTGACTTAGAAATTCAGCCTGGTGTTTACAAAGCTCTCATGAGCCTATTATTCTATTTGACCAGAAGGTACCATTGCAATAGAACAAATTAAATGGAAAAAGTTAGGGAGGCAAATCTGTCAGCAAATTGTGGCCAGCAGTGAATCATTTTATTAATACAGAGCTCAAAAAGTCAGGATTATGTTATGCAAAAGCATAGAATGTTTAGAGGGATTCAACATTCAGTGGGGTATTCAAGCAATTTGATTATGCTGCCTACTGATTCCCCTCCAGCAGCCTGAAAAAGGTGAGCCGTGGCCACCAAACTCTGGAGAAAGCCAAGAACTTGAGCTTTAGGAGTGAAATTTGCTCATTTGCAGAGGGACAGAACTAGGGCTTAAGTTACAAGACCTAAGCCTCGATGTTCCTCAGCTGAGAGGGGAATTTCACCCTAGAGGACCAACCTGTCCAGATTCTCATGGGGTCATAGGTTGAAGCTATTATGGTCTGTTTTTTCTGGGTACTACACCTTTCTAAGAGTCCTACTTGTGTGAAGATAACCACCTGTTTATCAAGGAACGATGGGGTTTGGTGATCACAGCACTAACTGGGGCACACGAGGTCAGCAAATTTTGGGGTCAGGGATTGTCCTTTTGTTCTGTGTTTGCCCAGGACTGGGGCTCTTAAGCACCGATCATTCAAAACAGTTAAATTGAGAGCAGGCTTCAGTTCCCGTCTCTGCCAGACTCCCCTGCATGATCTTGAACAAATCATTTGGGCCTGGAGCCACAACGAGACTTGTGTTGCAACACTCATCACTGAGCATACCTATCAGAGCCGGCCCAGCAGACAGGACTGGAGGAAAAGCTCCTATCTTGACCCGATTTGTGGGATTTCAGCATCTAGATGCCGAGAGTGAGGCAGCAATGTGCACACAGGCGCCAGGAACTAGGGCTCCTAGGGAACCTTTTACAGCAGTAATGGGGCATTGAGTGAGTTCAGGCAACTACAGGGCTAGGCAGCAGCTAACCAGGGGTTTTGTGGATCAGAGTTGAATCTAAAACGGAGACTTAGCAACCTAAATCTGGGTTTGAAATGCCTAACTCCTTTTGGTCCTTATGCTGTCCGTTCCCTACCTGTAAAATGGGGATAACATGGCTTTTCTCCCACCCCTTTGTTCATGTTTTTAGGTAAGCTCCATTGTGTAGGCACTGTTCCTATGTGTATGCATGCGGAACAGTGAACTCATTTGGGGCCTGGAGGCACTACTATAATTCAAGTAATAAACTATCAGAATTGCTGTGTCCTGAAATCAGCTGAGCTACTAATGAAGTACAGGAGTTAAGTGCCAGACTAAGCTTTAACTAAGCTACTTTGCTAGTGATCTATTAAAGAGATGCTAATTAAAGCAAAATGGAGATATTAGAATTGAGAGATGTGTTAGGTAACTAGGTTTTCCTTTCAAACTAATTTTTATTCTTCTATAATTTTCTGCCACTTTGCACAAGTGTACTTGATTGGCAAGATCTCACTGTGAAATAGCCAATAAATGATAAATCTGTAGTTCTGGACCATGGGCAGGAGCCAGAGCAGAAACCCATCTGAAAAAGCATAGGGAAGGGAGGCAGATAGGCATGCATTCAGGACAAGTGGAGCAAGAAATACTTCTGCCAAGGCCAAAATAGGCTGGCAAATCAATTGTTTCAAGCTAAGGAGCAGGAGGAGTTTTTTGAAGCAGTCATGCAGGTGAAATAAGCTGTGCTACCCCAATGAGATCAGACTCCTTCTTTCTGTCCTTCCATGTCTGATGCCAGCATGGCTTAGTTACTTTAGAGCTGAACAGTCATCACAGATTGTAGGCCCACATAATAGCAGTAGCATTGAAGGGGTGTAGTAATAAAGAGGAAGAAAAGTGCACCTCTTGGAAGAAATGCTTATTGAGTCACCAGGTGCTACCTCTTCATCATATCCTTGAAGTATACTGCCCAAGCCAACGATCAGTCTCCACACAGCCAAACCCATGTGGAAGCGGGGGAATAGTCCCGCTCTTGTGGGGAACTTTCCTGGTTCTGCACTACCCCGGTGAAGTGGGCTAGCGAAAGGATCCGAGTCCTCGCTCCTACTTCCTTTACCCAGTGGCCTCCCTGCCCTTGAGGACTCCCCTTCCACTCTCCTGTCTGGCAGAGTCCTCGTAACCCCAACAAGGCTGGGCCCAGGATTCCTGGGGGGCTTGACCCCCAACCCTGCTGTGGTCACCTACGACAGGGGCTAGGGTGTCCCCACTCCAGGGTACACTCTGCACTGGGCACTTCTCTGACCCACTGACCATTACATACAAGTTAAAACAAATGCAAGTTATTTAATCAATTAATTTTAAAAAGAATAAGGAATAATGAGAAAGGTTAAAGGAAACATCACCCTGCTCTGTGGCAGGGAACATCACAAACTGTCTCTGGAATGTCAGGGCAGTTCACAGTCTGTTCCTTGTAAGTCCCAGGCCTTCTTCTCCGGCCCTGGCTATGCTAGGGATGCTGTAGGTTGGACACTTGCTCTGGTGGTGGCCACACGCTCTCAGGTTCCAAGTGGTAGGACCCTTCTTCCCAGTGTCACCCCAGCCCTGTCGGGGTTATGATCCAAGCCTGGCCTGCAGAGCCTCTTGGCCAAGGCATCTCCCTGTGCTGGGCCCGCTGCCCAGGGTCCCCCTCGCTCTCCCCAGCTGCTCACCGCACCCAGCTCCAGTGCGGTGAGCATCCAGCATTGCACCACTCGGTCTCAGCATGGCTGCTGCTGCTCTGCCTCCAGCTCCCTGGGCTGCTTCTCTGGCCCCTCTGGCTCTGGTTGCTGCAGCTCTGCTCCCAGGGCAATTCTGCTCTCTGGGCTGTGCCTCTGGCTTTGGGGCTGCAGCTCTGCTCCCAGCACAGGGTCTGCTCTCTGGATCTGGCACAGCTCAGCTTGGGCCCTTGCTTTCTCCTTAGCTCAGCCCCACTCTGTCTGACCCAGGCAAATCCAGCTCACATGGAGGACAGGATCTCTCTGGCCTCCTAACTCCCTGATTAGCCTGCCAGCCCTGTCATTCAGGCTGACCTGGAGCATTGGCCTCTCCCCATTGTTCCTGGGGACTGTCAGTTTCAGGATCCTGATTCCCCATCGATCCTTCCCCTTTTTAGCAATGAGCTAGCAACTAAAACACCCCCACTGAATGTTAGTAAGGGGGCAACAGTCCCCTTACACATGCACCAGGGAAAAGCCTCATTGAGGTCAAGACTCCAAGTATGTGCTGGGTCTGTCTGCACTGATTGGGGCCAATTCTATCTAGGTCAGTGCCATGCCTTCCTTGCCTGAACAGGCACCTCAGAGGATCAAAGCAGGTGAGTCTTACTGGATAATGGGGTCCCTGCATTGCCTCTTTTGCCAGACAGGAAGCTGGTACCTGGAGGGTGGTTGGCAGTAGGTGGCTTGATTGTACCTTCTTTGCCAACCTTTGTCAGCAATGGCTCAGAGGCCATTGTCCAGATGAGGATAGGGAAGTAGCTTCTCAGGCCTGGGGAGTGATTCATATTGTATTGATGGGATTGACGACTGTCCACTAGCTAGAATTGTGTAGACAGAAAGCCCTTCAATTTGATAAGCTCTTCATAGCCACATCCATCTTTTACACCATCTCCATGCAGAATCATGCTTCATGTAGCCCAGAGCCCACTCTTGGGTGCTACAGCATACAGATAAATTAAAAGCATCAACTTCTCTCTAGGTGGGCTTTTCCTGTGTCTCCATGTGCCTAGGATATTGAATGGGCTAAGCCAGTCAGTCAACTCCCAACTCCAGCCACTGAATTCCATGCAAGTTACTACAGCCTGGACTGGAACAAGGATCCTTCTGGCCAGTAGGTAGCAACTCTGATTATGGGAGACAGAGGTTTCCTCATGGCCAGGCTGGTAGGAGTTGCACTGACCAATGCGGGGGGAGGGATAGCTCAGTGGTTTGAGCTTTGGCCTGCTAAACCCAGCATTGTGAGTTCAATCCTTGAGGAGGCCATATGGGATCTGGGGCAAAAATTGGGGATTCATCCTGCTTTGAGCAGGGAGTTGGACTAGATGACCTCCTGAGGTCCCTTCCAACCCTGATATTCTATGATTCTATGTCTCAAAAGTTGCTCTAGAAGGTTATTAACCAACTGTAGTTGATAAATAGAGTCATTTTACTGTGAATATATAAAAACTAAATATTTCCCAGTCATACTGTTTATGTATGACTATATATTACTATAGTAAATGGAACAAGGAATTCATACTACTGTGGCTCTTTCATGTAATGCTCATCATTCATTTGGCTCCTGAACCACAGAGGTCTGAGTATCACTGCTCTGTGATAGTTGATGTCTGACTAACCATCCAGCTATCCTGAGGAGTCTCATCTTCTTCCTTCCCACCAGAGCAGCCCCAAAGAAGGTTCCTGTACCACCATCAAAAGGAGCATACAAATGGAATAAGTAGATGCCTATAGCCATGCAAAAGCCTGCTGGATATTAACTTCCTCAGCTGGAAATTTTATTAAACAAGATGATTACTGGATAGCAGGGCTCCACAGCAAAATCAGATCTGAAATGGAGCAGGCAACTCACCACCCAAGCATCTCTAATGCTGATCTGCATTAACCATAAATGTAATTGCTTTCATGAATAAAAGCTTATTTCTCGCAGACTTAGAACACAGTAGCACTTTCCCCTTCTTTATATAAGTGGTAATTAAATGCATCAACAGTCAAAATTAATTAGCATGGAAGCTTCAACACCACTATTCACTGCTGCCAGGGACAGTTTTTTTATATAATCAAAACCATCTCAGCTTCATTTTCCCATTCAGATCTGGACATGCCTATAAAACAAGCTCAAATGCTTGAAAAAGGTTTGGGGATCACAAACTTGCTTTGGAGTAGGGAACAGGGTGGGATCACTCAGTTCAAGAGTAAGATGCCTTCAATTTCCTACACAGACCTACATCTGCAGTAAATTAATCCAGGCCAATGATCGCCAGCTAACAGCTGATCTAATCACTTCCTGTTCCTGAGTATTACAATACAGTCTCTGCATGAGGGATTTATGCTCATCTGCACCCAGACCAGAGCAGGAAAGAGAAGGTTAAGTTTCCCCAGGGTGAGAATGGAAAGAAGCCATTCCCTGCCTGATCAGAGCCATTCTGTTCAGAGCCAGGCTGTACAAGGTAAAACTGTAAACAGCTATGTTTGCTTGTATGGGACTTGTGCATTGCCCTGGGTGCAGAGGAGCCCTGCTACAGTCACCAGTACCCATCTCCTCTGCTTCTAGCTAGTTATAGCTACTACTTTCTGGCCACACTCTGGAGCCTTTAGTCACACTTACACTGGGCCCAATCCTGCCCAAGGTAACAGGGACTCTGACATTGTCTTCAGGAGCTGGATTGAGCCTACTGAAATAAAAGGGATGCCCAGCATACGAGTAAGTGTTCCCCAGAGTAAAGACTCCCCAGCCTGACCCTAGGTTTCTGCCACTCCTAATGACAGCTCATTCTGCTGATGCTCTAGGTAGTGTTACTGAAACACTTAGTATTTGTGTTACCATAGCACCTGTGGGACCTAGTCATGGACCAGAGCCCTGCCATGGTAGGTCCTGGACAACCACATGAGACAGTCCCTGTCCCAAAGAGGCAATGGGGACACAGATGGGATCTAGTCAATGAGAGGATACCAGTCAGCATGAGAAGAGGCAGTCACAGCTCACCAGCTGCCTGGCCACTGTCAAGTTCATTTTTGGCAACAGAGGAGCTATTTCAGGAGGGATTTGAGGGAGGATGAAGAGGTGGCTCTGTGTAAATTCAGACATAGGGGCAGCATGAGAGACAGCTTGACCGACCATTGAACAATGCACAGTGAAGATCTATGGCTGCTTCCAAGATGAGGAATGTTGTTGGCCACTGGCCTTCCACCAAGGGCCTCATCTTCATTCACAGACTACACCAGTCACAGTAGCCCACCTAGCTAGTACAGTCACTAGGCACCTGCCACATTCTCACCAGGGATTACACAGGCTTTGCACAGGGGTCCTTTTACTTTGTTGCAGCACCTCACTGCAGTCAGCTCTAACAGATTTGACTGTAGCCCTGTTGATGTTACCCCCTACCCCTGCACTGAATTGGGAAGGTGACCATCTTTATGACCCTCTTCTCTGTGCAACACCCCGGTTCTTTCCCTCCCTTGCAAGTCTTTCCACATGCTCAGTGAGCATGCAGGCTGGCATTTGACTTTAGGGCTTCCCCACTTGTGGCATCCTGGGAATATAATCTGTCAGTTTGTAATGCAGACACAGCTGGTAAATACTCTGCTTCCACTGTAGCAGTTTGGCTTTATATTGCTCTGATCATCTCTTAACATCCAGAACTCCTATGAGTGCAGTTAAGCTTTCTGTTGCAGCCCCATTGCACTAAATCCAAACCAAATCATTCTCCTCCAGCCATGCTAGTGTATGCACAATAAGGCTTGGGGAGCAGTCTGTCCTTTCACTCAATGCCATCCAACCTTCAGTCCTGGATCTGTGATCACCTTTGCTGGGAAAATTGCACATGGGTTGGACAGGAAAGATGGATTTATTGCAGTAGCTAAACTGCCTTCAGTAATTAAGATGTCACAAGACAACCCAACTCCTCCCCTCCACACTCCACCCCCAAAGGATTAACAGCAACACATCTTTCCAAATCAAAAAAATCTCTTCCTTCTCACCCAAACACCTATAGAAAGAAACATCACTTAACAGTGAATCTGAGCACTAAGGCTATTTGGGGATTTACACAAAGGGAGGGGGCACAGCTGCCAGTACCTCATCAGAATATATGCCATCTTGTATCCTAACTGGATATGTGCATCAACAGGTAGTGTACCAAGGAGAGCCCTGATACAGGCTGTCTGAGCAGATTTCAGCTATTGAGTAGGATTCTCCACTCACTCCAGTTTCATGCTAGCACATCAGTGGAACAATTCCTTGATTCACACCAATAGAAGTGAGATCAGAACCCAACCCTTAATAGCCAGTGTTTCGATCCAGCAGAAAGTACAGCCATGAGAATCAGCCCAACTTCAACTTCCCTACTAAACAAGCTTTCATGATCGTATTTTGAATGTGTTACTGACTTTTGGACACCCTTCTCAAACTGTCACTGAGTGGAAGAAACATTTCCTGAGTCTGCCTGGAACTAGAGCTGGTTGGGAGACTTTCCCCTGTGAAAAAGGTCAACATTTTTACCAGCTCTGGGCAGAAGTAGGAATTCAGATAGCACTATATAAACAAGATTAAACTTCAGATATCCTGTTGGTTCTCTGGTCCTGTTGCTTTCTCCACCCACACTCCCTGCACAAGGAGCAATAATGAATAGTGTAGGGTGACCATGCTGTCTGTTACCTTGGGACCCCTCCAGCTGGTTAGTTTACCAGCTTTCATAGCTTCTAGGGCCAGAAAGGACCACAGTGATCATCTAGTCTGACCTTTGCTGGCCTGTCATGCAGAGGTCATTCAAAGTTTTGGGAAAGTCCTATTTAATAGATTTTAGAAAAAACATCCAACCTTGATTTAAAAATGGCTAGTGATTGAGAATCCACCACATCCCTTGTTAAATTGTTCCAATGATTAATTACCCTTGGTGTTAAATAGTGTACACATTATTTCCCATCTAAATTTTCCTAGCTTCAACTTCCAGCTGTTGGAGCTTGTTATAGCTTTGATACAGTACATTGAGGAGCCCTTTTATCAAATATCTCCCCTCTTAGATATTTATAGACTGATCAAGTCACCCCTTAACCTTTGGGAAAACTAATGGATTGAGCTCCTGGAGTCTATCACTATAAGACATGTTTTCTAATCCCTCAGTCATTCTCAATGCTCTTGTCTGAACTGGCTCCAGTTTATCACCACCCTCCTTGTACTGTGGACACCAGAACTAGACAATATTTGCAAAGCCACCATCCCAGAATGGAGGACCTGGCCCAAGGAACTCCAAGTTTTGAAAGGCAGCCTGCTAATCAAATGGGCTTATTGCTATTTAGTCAAATCAAGCCAAGCCACAGAGATTGCTCATGATGTTTTCCAACATTTCAAACACCTGACTCTTCCCAAGCCTGTATCTGGAGCAGTGTGCCTGCTCAGGTAATTAAAAAGCTAGCTGCAATGGGAGCAGAACCATTACTAACTGTGTGAAGGTCCTAAGTCAAGTCAATATTTTTAGCAGGTATTCTCTCATTCAAATACTTTTGACCTTGCAAGATGTAGAAAAATAATATACATGCTAATTAATTGAATACCAATGTCATCCTCCTCTGATTTCAGACCAGGAGAGGGAAGCTAGAGATGCAGCTGGAAATAATTAGGCACAGGAGGGCTTTAGACGTTCATTAACTTTCATTTGCAAACTGCTTGGTCCTTTGTGAGCACATCTAAGCTTGGAGTCCGTTCACTCCTTTCCAGTGGCAACACCAGAGGGTTCCAGGATTACCAATATAATGGCAGCTAACAGGTATGCCCAGCTTTTCAGAGCCCTGCTCAAATAACCAGAAATCTGATTGACCTCTTGGGTTTGATAACTTGCTCCAGGCAGGCTGCCTGCAGAGCAGGGGGAATAGACAAGAAATGCCATGATCAGCAAGCTGAAAAAGGCTTTGAGCAGCCCAGGTTAGAAAGGAAGCACTGCCAACTAAGCTTCCTTCCCACCCAATTGAAAAATCTACTTTCTAATGCCTGTTCTAACAGCCCAGAGCTTTACCCTCTGATCCATGTAAGTAATGAGTTTAGTTAACCCCCCTGGGAGCAGGTGGGGTTCTTACTGTGCTGGAGCATTTTTTAATTCAAGACAGCTGTCCCTGCCCTGACAGTCTCTTCACTTAGGGCATGCAGCTGTGGTCTTCCCTCTTAGGGAGAGTGATAACCCTGTTTCCCTATCTTTGCACAAGGTTTGTCTACATCTTTAAAGGAGTCTTACTAGCAGTGAATGCCCCTTGACAACAGATTGAGTGAAATCCTGGCCACACTGAAGTCAGTAGCAAACCTCGAATTGTTTACAATAGGGCCAGGATTTCACATACAGATTTTAAGCCCAAAAGAACTATTATGATCATCCATTCTGACCACCTGCAGAACACAGGCCATGGAATTTCACCTCCCAGTTCCTGATGAAGATCAATAACTTCTGCTGGTTTGAGAGATGCAGTTTCTGGGTTGCACACAGATGAACCCTGCATTTGAGCTCAGAGGGGCTCAGGTTAGGTTACTTGCTGGAAAATCTGAGGTAAGAGAGTTGAACTTTCATTGTTAAACTAGAAAATTGGACATGCTTCTGCTGTGATAACCTCTGCCATAATGCAGAGCAGAAGGAGACAAACCCTCATTAGAAAGCATGCAGAAAACAATTGGCATGAAACCCTGAAAACATTCTTCTGCTAACACCCAAGGGCCTGTGAGTGGCATTTGGCAAGGCTGGAGACAAAGTCATGAAAAGCTGAGTCATTTAGCCATGACCAGCATGATGCAGGCCACACAGATAGATGGGACATTGACACCACCAGGGACCATTTTCAAGGCAGATCAATTGGCAACAGCACCACTTGTTCCTATTGACACCACCACCACCACCAGAGCTTCCATGGTGCACATTTAGGCTGTACGTATGGGCTAATTCCATAAAATTAAAAACCTGAAACCTAAATTTCAGTTTTCCCAATCAAAGAACTGAAGAAACTCAAAGTCTTGTTTATTCCAACTTTCCATAAAATAGAAATTCTGTAGAAGCTTTACCTAGCCAACTGTGCCTTTATTTGCTGGGAAGCATGATTGGCCCCTCTGAAATTTCTATTGCCAAACACTCCCTCCCCACAGGAATTTCTCTGAAATATTAGCTGCATCCCTTTCAGGGCTCCTGAGGTTAATCAAACTCTTGACCAACTGGATTGGACAATAAATTATTCTAAACTAAATCAGAGAACAGACAGTGGAGCAGAAAAATTAACAATTTGTTTGAGCAGAGGTTTTTTTGGGTCACATATATCATGGGTTTTGCTCTCTGCTGAGCCCTTCCCAATCAGGGGTATAAAAATGCAAGTCATGGTTTGTATTAGTGCTGAGGAGAGTCCCACAGATCCAAAGGCAGGCACAGAACTCCAGGATATAACATGGTTTTAGAAAGTCCTGACTATCCCTAAGTACATTATGAAAGCACAGTAGATTATATTGTCTTGATAGTGAAACAGCCATCTGATTCAGCAGCAAGCTGTATGCATCGGAATGTGTTGTGTGTCTTTAGAAGCTATTCAGACAATCTTATATTTCTCTATGGGCCTTGCCAATGGCCTGGAGAATATATGAAAGGAGACAGGTGTGAGACTCCCTGCAGTGGTTTCTCCAGCAGTGGGGCACTAGGAGGTGGCTTTCCCCTACTTAAGGAAATGAGAAAGTAAATCAGAGTAAAATACATTTGACCTAGTCCCCATTCCATGCAGCATCCATGACTTAGTTACGTGGAACAGTTTTTCCCTGGTGAAGTGTTCCATGTACACACGCTTCTCTGTTCCCCGGGTAGCAGAGTGCACAAATTAAAGTCCTGACCCCGTTCATTAAGGACAATCTGAGTCTTTGCCTAGGTTACAATGGGAGTTTGATCAGGTCCTAAGGCAGCAGTTATTTCTATGCTCTGTGGTTGTCAAGGGAGGGGCACTTTTGGAAGTGCCTTTAAGCAGAGAGCACTCAGGGTACATACACACTGCAGCTAGAGGTACATTTCCCAGCTCAGGTAGAGAAAGACATGCTAACTTTGTTCTAGTGACCTAAAAATAGCATAGCCATGGACTCAGGCTCACTGAACAAGGACATTTAGGATCTTAGAAAGGATTGCTCATTATAGGAGAACACTTCTGCTTCGGGCTAACAAAATAAGAATACTTAGTTCTTATATAGTGCTTTTCATCAGTAGATTTCAAAGTACTTTACAAGAGGAGGTCAGTACCATTATCCCCATTGCACAGTTGGGGAAATAGAGGCACCAAAAAGGGAAGTGATTTGCCTAAGATCACCAGCCAGTCAGGGGCAGGGCCAGGAATCGATCTCAGGTCTCCTGAATGCAAGTCAGCATTCCATCCCCTAGGCAATATTGCCTCCACAAGTAGGCTTCTGATGGCTCTGAAGGACACTAAGTTGTCCCAGACCTTTTATCAACCAGAAGGAGAAGGGGGAAAGACACCCTTTAACATCTGCTAGCAGGAGATTGAAAAGTTGGGCAATAACTAGGGATTTCTAAAAGGGAAGCTAAGGAAGAAGAGCCAGGGGTAAGGCACTGGTGTGGTACTCATGAGATTAAGTTCCTGGCTTTACAACAGACTTGTTGTGAACATGGGGGAGACACCCAATTTCTCTGGGCCTCATTTCCCCCTCTAATTCTTTCTTCTGTCTTGGCCATTTAGACTAAGCTCTTCAATGCAAGGACTCACTGTGTTTGAACAGTAGGTCACTATCTTGGCTGGGCCATCTAGGTGCTGCCATAATAAAGACAGCTAAGACATAATATGGGATTCACTAGAAAAATCTGTGGTAAATTAAATAGCAGCTACAGCCTTTGTGATAGATTAACTTAAAGACAGAAAGGTATTCATTAACAAGTGAATTGGGTTGATTAGATCCATACTTCCACTGCAAGGTAAGAGGCTACCTTGAAATGTGCCATCACATACTTTGTCAGGGACTCAGCTTGTGTTGGGGTGGTGTGGCTGTATTTATCTAAATGATCACTTTAATGCAGCTGCAAAAAAATCATCTCCACAGTGGAATGCAGTGTTCACATAATAGCTGTCTACAGCAGGTTACCAAGCAAGTGAAAGGTACAGTTCCTGAGATCTAACCGCATTATTGCTTACTACACCACCCATTCATTTTATATGTGGGTTTGTTAGGTAATACAACTCCCCCATATTTCTACAGAGATTGTGCACTGTGTAAATCCTGCACCTCATGCTGGTCATTAATTATCAGTGCATTCTTTATTTCACCTCCAGTCCACACACAGCTTGTGATCCCAGTTGTTGTAAATTTAGAGCAGAAATTCTGAACCATGAGATGAAGATGGAACAATGCTATTTTCATGAAAGGGAAAAATACCTCCATCATTTAACTCTCCCTGGACACTATTCTGCTTCTAGCATCCACAGTTTTATGTTCTTATCCCACATCTGGATTTGGCAGGTTGAAAGGTGCTGCTAAGAGCTGGACAAAACTCATCAGTTGCTGTTTCGAGTGATTTGTGGGGGACTTTTGTTTCAGGAGAGTTTCACTCTTGCACATTAACTTGGTACCAGGTTGGCAGAAAGTTTGCAAAATTCAGGAACTGCCCTGAATTTCAGGTTTACTAAAAATCCACAGAACTGGGGTTCTGTTTTGAACCCTTTACCTAGCTCAATTGCAAATAGGATTGCATGAAGACAGATGAGGCATTTTACAGCACCGGTTACATACAGGCCCAATACTGTTCATTAGCAACTCACATTCAGGAAAATTCCCACCATTAAGTGTTAAGAAAAAAGTCTTTCTTCCCAATAGCAAGAAATTCTTCTTCTCCATATGTTCTAATGCACAAGTTTAGGACACAGAATCAGTGGGAATATTTGCTTCTACCTTTGTCTCACATGAGCTGCTCTCACATCCCTTAATTGAGACAGCTAAGGGAATGTTTTTGTTCCTTTGCACCCTCACAGTGTTAACTTAGGGGATAGCTTATTAACTACTTGAGATAAGGCAAAACAAACCAGAGGAGGCCATTTGCTCTGGCAAGGCATGTAATATGTTAATTGCTACTGGCTTGTTAGGGGCTTTGCAATTTGCCAGTAAGCAGTAATTCCACTTCCCTGGCATTGTGGGCACTTGTGCACGAGGTGAGCACTTCGCCCTCCCTTGAATTATTGATTCACAAACATGGACTTTTAAACAGCCTTTGCCATAATTGCAGCAGCCATTCATAGATTCCAAGGCCAGAGGAACCACTGTTAACATCTAGTTTGACTTCTTGCATAACACAGATCACCAAAATAATTCATACATACAGATTTTTTAGAAAACATCCCATCTTGATTTAACAGTTCTCTTTGATGCTAATTCCACCCCGACCCTTGGTAAGTTGTTCCAATGGTTAGCTACACCTTATTTCCAGTCATTTTGTCTAGCTTCAGCTTCCAACCATTGCATTGTGTTCTTCCTTTCTGATTGGCTGAACAGCCAATTATTAAATATTTGTTCCCCTTCTGGGCCAGCAACATAGCTGAATGTATGGGGGGAAATTAGGCTGCTAGACTGTAGTTAAATAGGATGCTGTAGGATACTTATACCTTGCCCATGAATGGCATTGCATGTCTCAGCACACCACACCACTCACTATTGTTTCGGAGCTGACTCAGAAGGGAATGCTACCTACCCCCAGCTACTATTGGGTTTGGTTGGAGAGGTCTCCTATCCACCTACTGAGCACGCCCAACCCCGCTCAGCTTCCCTAGCCCAGGTAGAATGCAGCTGTGTGGCACATTTTTAGGTCTTACCTTGTGACTGACTTTAAGCAGACCTATCAGGCCTGATCAGCTTGTAGCACTTCCATTAACCACTGTGGGAGTTATACATGCATTGAGGGGAGCTGACCCTCAGGCTGCTGCAACTTCACAGCACAGAAAGGGGTGGTTATTATACTTACATATTTTAATAGAAATGCTGCAGTAGCACTTCAAGACAGACACCCACTACAGCGACAGGAGGGCTTCTCCCACCACAGTAGTTAAACCAGCTCCCCCAGAGGCAGTAGCTCTGTTGACCAACTACTGTCTACGCCAAGGGTTTAGGTCAGCTTAACTACCTGATTTTTCACACCCCCTGAGCAATGTAGCTGGGTCAATAACTTTTTGTTTAGTTCTGGCCTTAGGTGCTTTGCAGTTTGGCTATCTTGATGTAAAGCCCCTAGTGGAGACAAGGTACTGTAGTTTTTAATCTTCATGTAGCTACTCAATGTATACCCATGTGGAGGATTATAGAGTTAGCCTTGAGTAGTTACAGCAAGGTAAAAAAATTTACCTAACCACTGAACTGCTTAGTAATAGTGATCATAATCCTTGACAGGGGAGGGAAGCAAAGAAATACCACAGTAATATTTCATTTCAAAAATGGGAACTACACAACCATAACTAGCTTCCTTAAGTGGAAGTTAAAAGCAACAGTCAAGAGTAAAATGCTTGCAAGTTGTATGGAAACTTTGTAAAAACTCCATAATAGAGGCTGAAAATAAATGTACACCCCAAATAAGAAAGAGGACCAAAAAATGCCACTGGCTAAGCAGTGTAAAAGGCCATTAGAGGCAAAAAGTCTTCCTTTGGAATGGAAGGCAAAATTGGAAGTCAAATCCTACACAGAAAAATGGAAAGGAACACACTTTTACACTTACAAGCGTTTAATTAGGCAAGCCAAAAAAGAATTTGAAGAGGAACTAGCAAAAGAAAAAAATGCATTTTTTTTTAGAAAGTCAGAAATTGGAAACCTTCCAAAAAGAGGAAGTGGGGTCGCTGGATGACTGAGGTGCTAAAAGGAGCACTCAAGGAAGATAAAGTCCATTGCAAAGAGGTTACATGAATTCTTTGCATCAGACTAAAGAGGACATGAGGGAGATTCCCACACCTGACCTGTTCTTTTAGGTGACAAATTTGAGGAACTGTCCTAGACTGAGGTTCAGTAAAGGTGGTTTTGGAACCAATTGGTAAATTAAACAGTAATTAATCACCAGTACCAGATGGTATTCACCCAAGAGCTCTTAAGGAACTCTATGAAATTGCTCAACTGCTGTGGTATGTAACCTAATCACTTAAATCAGTCACTGTATCTGATGTCTGGAAGATAGTTCATGTAATGCTGATTTTTAAAAAGGCTCCAGAGGTGATCCTGGCAATTACAGGCTGGTAAACCCAACTTCTGTACCAGGCAAATTAGTTAACACTTGAGTAAAGAACAGAATTATCAAACACAAATTAGCACGCTCTGTTGGAGAAAAGAGTCAATGTGGGTCTTTGTAAAGGGAAATCATGCCTCAATCTATTAGAATTTTTTGAGGGTGTCAACAAGCATGTGGACAAGGATGATTCAGTGGATATAGCATACTTGGACTTTCAGCAAGCTGTTGACAAGGTCCCTTACCAAAGGCTCTTAAAAGATAGGAAACAAAGGACAGTAATAAATGGCCAGTTTTCAGAGTGGAGAGGAGTAAATAGGGTACTTGGACCAGTGCTATTCAACCAAAACAGAAGCGCTCTGGAAAAGGGGGGTGAACAGCAAGGTGGCAGAGTTTGCAGGCGATACAAAATTACTCTAGATAATTAAGTCCAAAGCTGACTGCAGAGTTACAAAGGGATCTCAAACTGGATGACTGGGCAACAAAACAGCAGATAAAATTCAATGTTGATAAATGTTAAGTAATGCACATTGCAAAAATCAATCCTAGCTATTCATGTAAAATGATGGGGTCTAAATTAACTGGTACCCCTCAAGAAAGTGGTCTTGGAGTCTGGTTAGTTCTTTGAAAATATCTCCTCAGCGTATGGTGGCAGTCAAAAAAGCTAACAATGTTAGGAGCCATTAGGAAAGGAATAGATAAGAGAAAATATAATGCCATGATGTAAATCCATGGTACGCCCACCCCTTGAATACTATGTGCAGTTCTGGTTGCCCCCATCTCAAAAAAGATTGGAACTGGAAAAGGTACAGAGAAGGGCAACAAATTACAAGGGGTACGGAACAGCTTCCATATGAGTAGAGATTAGAAGGTCAGGACTGTTCATCTTAGAAAAGATGATCAAGAGGCAACATGATAGAGATCTATAAAATCACAGAAGATGTGGGTAAAGTGACTATTTACCCCTTCATGTAACAAACTAGGAGTCACCTAATGAAGTTAATAGGCAGCGGGTTTAACACACATGTACATACGTAAGGAATATTTCACACATTGCACAAGTCAGCCTGTGGAACTCATTGCCAGGGGATGTTGTGAAGGCCGGAAGTATAACTGGGCCCAAAAGAAAATGAGAAGTTCATGGAGGGTAGGTCCATCAATGGCTGTTAGCCAAGATAGTCATGGAGACAACACCATGCTCTAGATATCCCTGAGCCTCCAATTGCCAGATGCTGGGTCTGGACAACAGGGGAAGGATCACTGTCATTGCCCTGTTCTGTTCATTCCCTCTGAAGTATAGACAGCTGCCACCGTCAGAAGATGGGTTACTGGAAAAGATGGACCATTGTCTGACCCAGTATGGCCGTCCTTGTGTTCTAACCACAAGTTGTTCTAACAATTGGCTTGAGTTTGTGAATTTTTCAAATGATGATTTCCCCCCACCCACCCTCCAATCAGAAAAGGTCCTTTTTTAAAAAACAAAGTATTCCAGGGAAAAATTGACATAGTAAAAATGTGCCTTTGTGAAAAATGACTAGTTTTATTGCTAAGAATTAGAAAATTAAAGACTTCCATAAAAGTTATGAGAAAAGCAGGAGCACATCTCAAAGCCTTCCCTGTGAAGACAGCTTTCACATGTTTTGGCAGAATTCATTTCCCACCCCCAGTGCTAGTTTGGTTGGTTGGGACACAGGGTGCCCATGCAGAACTAGTCCACCTGGAACACGAGGTGTCGACAAGCCTTGCCTGGGCTCCCCAGATCACCACACTCCTGCAGACAAGAAGTGTCCCATTCTGTTCAAACAGGCCTTCTGGTGCTGCAGGAGGCAGCCCAGGGACTGCCTCTGAAAATGCTTTTAAGCCAGACTAATATCAGCATAAGACAGCAGGGAACCTCTCTCCATATTAACATCATTTACACTTAATTAGTGGAAGACACCAAATTGGCACTATAGAGTAAGTGATGCCTAGATTGTATTCAACATGAGTTGCAAAAGCCCAGGGCATTTAACCACATGCACTCTGGCCATCTGCTGACTGGATGCCCTTCTGTAAAGGCTCTGATACCTTGATTATGTAGAGATGGGATATCATTCCATCCTTGAAACTGAAGATAATTACTAAATAAGTCACTGCAATTCAAGCAATACATTTGAGCCTTGCAACATCATCCTAACTGCAATTGTACTGTTGTCTGAGTAGGATAAAGAACATGGGGCCCTAACTGGTGGTGATTTAAATTAGGATTGTTTGTGTTCCTTACCCTGACGAATGGCTGGAAAGAGATGCTCTTGGCCTTCAATAAATCAACTCAGCCTCTCTAAAAATAATATACCCAACTAGACTGGTACTGTGTGAGGTCTGACTGCAAAGTTTCAGACATTTTAAGGGCCTGAACCCGTTGAAGTGAATGGGAGTCTTTCCACTGGATCAAGCTGGAAGTGTCCTATTTGTTGCAAACAACAAGGGGAAGGATTCCCTTCCTCTGATAGACACACACACTGGATTTATGGCTTAAGAATATCTGCAGCCCACTAACCCCACTTTTTTGTCCCATGATTGCAGAGGTGTTAGTGGGACACTTCACCTTGAATTCTCTTACAATAGGGCTTAGCTACTTATACTAAACAATATGCTCCACCCTGTATTTAGCTGTGACACCAAGTACCTTCCCCAGACCTGAAGGCGATCTGTGTAGCTTGAAAGATTGTCTTTCACCAACCGAAGTCAGTCCAATGAAAGGTACTGCCTCACCCACCTTTGCAGGACCGAGGCCTAGCAGAGCAAAGTGCTGAGACTGATCCAGAAAAATACTGAAGCACATGCTTAACTTTAACCACATGCATACTTCCATGATGTGTTGGGGCTGAAGTGCTCACTCTCTAGCAGGGTCAAGCCTCTAGCTCAGCACACAGGAAATAGAATTTCTCCTTCATGCAGCATTTAAAAGAAGTTGCTCACATATCCATAAGTGGCTGCAGAGGCTAGCAATGGAGGACTTTATGCAAAGCACTATCAAAATGAAACCAGGCCATGGCAGGAGTAGCAGGACAAACAAAGAGGCTGGGGGCATGCCTGGGTACAAGGGGAAAATGGCTGGTCCTCTTTTCTCTCTGGCTATTCTAGGCTGCAGAGCTGTGCAAGGCTTCTGAAAATTAGAGCATCCCAAGGGAACCCTCTACCTCACCCAGGGAGTTGACAGCTGAGAGCAGAGCAGAATTAGGTGCACTGGTAGCTTAAGTCACTTGTATTCCCCTGCACCCCACCCATGTAGAATCTCCTGAGACAGCATAGAATCCAGTTCCGGAACTTCCTGAAACCCTAACCTGCACTGATAGTGTTTCATTAGCCATTATGTTTATGGTATAGATGCCCATCAGATACTAGCTCCATATACCTTAACAAGGTAATTGGAGACCAGGTCTTATTTAAGTGTTGGCTTTGCTTTTTACACCTGCTACATAAAGAGGATATTTTATGATGGAATCAGGTGAATGAGTTACAAACAGAAGCAAACCACATTACACATTCTCATTTAATTCTCCTGGAGACTGACCCTGGAGTCTGAAATCCTTGGTTTAGCCACAGAACAGATAAGGTAAGAGTTTCCTTCACACACTTCCCCAAGTGCCCATCAAACTGCTCCAGTGGGGTAACTTGAGAGGGGAGTTTGAGGTCCACATTCCTTGGCCTCTCCTGGACACTGCTACCAAGGGGCCAACAGTGAAATCGGAGCTACACTGATTTACACCAGTAGCGAGTCTTGACCCTCATGTAATTATACCACATGGCACAGATATAAAACATGGCACTATTCTGATGCAGCACAGGCTTGAAAAAAGTGGAACTGGGCTCACAGCATTTTTGTTCTACAGTTTGCGCAAGGCCACTTTTGCAGAATTGCTGTTTCACTTTTATACAAACTGCCACCTAAACCAGTCAGAAATATTACTGAAGTCCCTTCGGCAGAGTCTAACAATCCTGAGAGCACATCCCATTAAAAATACATTGAATGACACCTGCCCGGTAAAACACAGGCTAACCTATGGCCCACTGCCTCTGAGATTGTCATTTTGCAGCACTTCACACCTTGCCCTGTCAGCTTGATGCACTGGCTGCTCTGTGCAACACTTAATTTCTAAACAGGCCTGTTTCCCAGCTGCTTGATTCAATTGCTTCATTATGTCATTGCCTACAGAACACTTCCTACTGTCTATCTCACACCCCAGGAGTGATGAAAACAAGAGGACCATATGCAGTGATTAAGCACATGTTATGAGGGAATTCAGTGTACACTCCAACCTTTAATTAAACGCTCTTATTCGGGGACCTTTGCAATTGCAAATAGTTCAAGCACAGAAAGTTGCCACAGTCTCCCAGTGCGGATATTTAAACCAATTTAACCTCCATCAGCCACTCTGAAAAGTGTGGCATTTCACTGGTGATTAAATTAGTATTCAAGCCTAATTAATTATGGGAAGACAGAAAAAGCCAACACCACACAGCATATGTTGCAAACCTAGTTGAGAATAGAAAAATGTTAAATTGATCTGTTATATATACACACATATAACTGGAGAACATAAATGTCTGGTGTTTTGGAACTTGAGAAATATTGCAACAAGCATCTGATATCTATATTAACTCAAACCCCCAAATGGGTTGGGATTGTTTATACTGCATTATTACTACAAGATGGATTTTACCAGCTGTCTTGCTGAGCAATAAGTTAGCCCTAATCTATAGTTAGAACTATCACGGTTTTAAGCACATTGTATGGTCTAGAGTAATTATTGCCCTAACTACATTGAGGATCCAGGTAACTCGTGAGGCTCATAGCAGTAAGAGTCAGTAGAGCACCCTCTATGGAAGATTCTGGGAAAGCCGTTAAGTCTGTCAAAGAATCCTTGTGTGTTAATAAAATCAGGGCTTCTAAGCATTTGTTGCTAGTATGAACTCCAGTCAACAGAGAAGGGGAGCAAGTCCCAATAAAGTCAGATTAATTACAGAGACTTACCTTTAGCATCATGTCACAGGACACACAGCAGCACTGGGGATTACTCCTGTCCAGTCTAAAGCCCCCTTTCCATCATTATCGGCTCACCACAGCCCCACTGCCTCTCTGGGACTCTGGGCACTTCCTCTTGGTGACTCAGCCCCTCCAGCCAGGTCACAGAACTGTCCTTCCCTGCTGGGGTATCCAAGTTCTGTTGTACCAACTGTTCTCATGCCCCACCCCAGACAGTCTTCCAGGACAGGCCTGTGCCACTTTCCCAACAGCTGGTAGGGGAGCCCAGACCCATCCACTACTCCAGTTTCCAGTCCAGGGACCTTACATACAGCAGCTATGGTCTGCTTGCTCTAAGATCTTATTGCTACTTCCCTGGATTCCTTTCCTACTTTGCTGTAGCTACTGCCTACCCACCAGCTTTTCCAGCCAGAATGCCCTCCTCCTAGGGAGCAACTGTAGACTACCCAACACAGGTACTCCAAACATACCCCCCCCACACACCCCAACAATCATTCCAGCCTATTTCCCCTGCCAACCTTTGCTTTTTCCAGCTTCCTGGCTTTATACCAGCCCCTACTGTTCCTTCTCAGCTGTGCTCCATCATCAATCAGCCTTGCAAGCGCTGGCTCTCCCCCAGGTGCACCCTCTCAGGTTAATTATCCTGAATTAACCTGCACTGCCCTGTGTGGTGTAGAAACCTTATCACACCCCATAACAAAGAGGGAAAGCTTTTTTGCTTTCAAAGTCTGGTCTATGCTGACCAGTGCTAATTCATGTAATAACTGCTGACTTTATGGTTATTTCTCTGGTCAGAGAGGAAAATCCCGCAACAGTCGTGCTGGGCAGATATGCTTTGCCTGGGCTACAGTAAAAAGCAATGAAAGATTAACAGGGCCCAGGGAACAATATTACTTTTGTCCGATTGTATGAGAAACCGGTTATAGTCCAACTAAATCAATGACTTCCTGAGCCCATGGCAGATTCCATAAGCCATAAAAAACTCCAACACACACATAGCTAAGCTGCATGTCAGCTGCTGTTTGATTCTGCTGAAGTTCAGCACATGAACTGCTGTAATATTTCAGTGCAAGTATAAGGCCAATAGACCCCGGGCAGGCAGGATTGAACCGGGGACCTCTGGAGCTTAGAGCATGAGCTTCTACTACATGAGCTAAAAGCCAACTTCCTGTTAGCTAAGGCTGTAGAGCAGACTCATTTTATCTCTCTCTTTAAGTGGTCTTGGCAACGCTAGCTGGGACAGACCACACGGAGAAAGTGTGTGGGTTACATACTTCCCCTAGCTGAGGAATTGCATCCCAAGCTTCAGAGTCTTTCCAGCTGAAATCCCAGTCGAGCCCCCACTTGTAATGCCGACAGACCCTGGTTGTCCACGGGTGGGATTGAACCGGGGACCTCTGGAGTTTAGTGCATGAACCTCTACCGCATGAGCTAAAAGCCAAGTGCCTGTTAACTAAGGCTGTAGAGCAGACTCATGTTCTCTCGCACGCTGTAAGTCTCGTGGTTTTTTTTTGTAAGGTCTCGGCGCCACTAAATGGGACAGAACACCACACCCAGAAGGTGTGTGGGTTACACAAGCAAAACATATCATCACTAGCTTTTGATCCCAGCTCTGCAGTGACTAGATCTAGGTTTGAATATTAAGGTATTTTTATTGCAGAATGTTTTGGTTTTTTTGGAGAGCGGGGAGGTTTCAACACTGGAATTACTATGGGATTCACTTACCCACTTCCATTCCCCCTCCCTCTGTCCTTTCTAAGATTCTACCAGCCCAGCTTCCCATGTACCAAGGGATGGACTGGACTCGCCGTAGATGTGCACAAAGTACTCACGCTACGATGTCGGACTTCACCAGAATCAGGGCATGATTCTCACTTAACTCATGACTCTTGCACTGGTCCAGCAGACCCCTGCCAGAGTGGTGTGAAGGGGCTTTAGCATACCTGAGAATCAGGCTATCCGTGTTTTTCACATTGTGTAACAAAATCAAAATTGGGCCCATTTTTGAAGAAAATTTCATTAAGGAGCAAAAGTATGTCCAGCAAATCTCTTGCCCCTTCTGCCAGTGCAAAATATACTGAGCCCTGGGTATATTCTCTGCTGTATGGTACTTGGGTTGAACAAAGCCAAACTTTCGGATAGCCACAGCTTAGAGCCATTGTGGAATCTGTCCAGTTTCTAGCAGGGGACACCTGGGCTAACACAGGCCCATGTGAATCAGAAACACACTCATTTTCTAAGCAGTGATTCATTTTTCATTTTTAAAAATATGCAACATTTCATGCTTTTAGCATTTACTTGATGCAAAACTAACCCTTTCATTGAAACTGCTAATGAAGTGAAATGTGGGATGGGGGAAAAATTCTGTGAAATCATTTTGAAATGGCCTCTGTTCTGAAATGGCCTCTGTTTCTCCAAGGGTACCCAGCTCCCCATCCAGGTGGACAGAAGGGGACCTCATTAGAGAGCAACACCTCTGTCATCTACAGCTGTTTTTTTTTCCTACCAAAAAAAAAAAAAAATCACTGAAAACGATTCATGTTCTTTTTTATCAAAATAATTTGGTCATTCTTCAAAAATCCAGACCCCAAAATGTTAGGCTTTAGTTGCCAAAAACTGAAAAGAAAAACAAACAAACCACATTTCAGGTTTGCAGTTTTTTGACAAAAACCCAAGAGCGTTTTTTTTTTTTTTTTTAAAGATGTTTATCATGAATTTTGTCAAGAAAGGCCATTTGCCATTAAATCTTTAGCCAGGTTCTTTGACTATTAACCGGCTCCTGGAGAAGTAAGAAGTAATGGACATTGCAGTATGTCAATGCTTTATTGTAACCTTGTCTTAATGAAACATTTCCAAAACAAAAGTTTCAACTAAACGTTTTGGACCCTTCTGCTGCACAAAGAGAGAGGCCTGAGTGTGCTGCCTTTGCAGATCTCATGGCCCCTTTGTCCTGGGGAGAGGGAGAGACTCATTGGAGCTAGGTTCCCCTTTATTCAAATCCACCATAAGCAGGCATCCTCCCTAAAAAAGCTCCTTGTCCCTTCCTGGGCTGACTCTGCGTCTCCATATCATGGTCTATTGGGGAGTAACGTCTCCTTTCCAGATGGTTTGTCAGGCTGGGACTCATTTGCAGGAGAAGCTATAAGAGCAGCTCTTGCAAACCCTGGCTCAAGCCCTGATGTGCTGAGAAAACCTAGTCTGTTCAAGGACTTGATGGATTTTACTGTCTCTTTGATTTGAGAGCCAATGTGTTCTCCTTTCTGAATCAATTCCTGGCCTCTTTGCCAGCACTGACCCTCTGCGGTGCTTAATACCTCACCCTGAAAAATGCCTTTTCTATTGTTTTTAACCTTGTTAGCTACCATCAAATGTTTTGGAAGAGGTCCATTTGCTGTAAAATTATCCCGGGTTTTTCTCTCTGTTGCCCATGAGGATCCGTGGCAGGGTTCTCAGCCCCAGCTTAATAAACCGCAGTCTCATTGTCGGCTTGTGGTAATGTTTGCTTTTTCTACCCACTTGGGGGTTTGTGTGTGGCAGTGGGGATGTATCTAGCTGCAGCTGCTGGCATGCCTGTAGGCAGTGTGCATCCCCTCCCCTGCTCCTGTGTGATGTGTGATGAGTGAAGGAGGCCACACCTTCACAGATGGGGTGAGCTCTGCCCAGGGCTGAGAGAATCCCTGCATTTGTCACCACTCATCTCCCATTCAGGCGTAATCGATATATGTATTTCAACCTCTCTTTCATTTACAAACTCTTATTGAAACTCTGCTTCCTACCTGGATTTGTTCTCCAGAGAACTAAAGCAAATGTTTCTTAAACAGCTATGACCATCTTTGTTTCTGCTTGAATGTGTTCTGGTAGCGCTCCCCAGCCAGAGGTCCCGGAGGCTTTGAGCGGACGGACTTTTGAAGAACTGAAGGCAGCTATGAGTAATAATGAATGACTATAAGAGTAACAATGGCAGTTGTGTAGTGCTTTTTCATGTTCAAACCCTTTACAGATATTATCTAATTCATTAGTCTTCAAAGAGCCCTGTGCATTAAGATAGGTGTATTAGCATTGTTATCCTCATGTTACAAAATGGGAAACCATGGCAGAAAGATTAAAGCCAGCCTTAGCCACATAGCTACTGATTCAGGGTGTTTCAGATTTGAAATAATGGGGGCCTGCTATTCTAAGGTGCTGAGTATCTGCACCTCTGGTTTTTTAATCATTTGTCATCTCTAGATAGACACCCAAAAACTTTTGGCATAAATGACTTGATTAAGGCCACCAGATGAATCTGAGCTAGGATTAATGGTCAGGAATTCTTGGCTCCCAGTTCTGTGATCAGATCTCTCTCTGAAGTGTGCTCATTCCTGGAAAGAAAATGTGGCACCAGTGTGTCCTCCCATTGAAGGTATCCTCCCTGCCATGGAGCCATATGCAATAGCAGGGGACATTCCATCAAAGGACCTTGCCTGGTAGCTCAGCTTGTAGCATAGTGCTCGGTCATGGATTTTGCATTCTTCACGCTACCACCTTCTCTTGGTCGTTCTGAATTCTGTGTGCCCTGGAGACTGAAGCCCTCTGTTTATTGTTATGGTTTAACCCAACCCTCTTTGCAACTCAGGGACTGGAACCCCTGTCCTGCATTTAAGATAGTTGTAAGAAGCCATTAAGCTCCTATATGTAACCAGGTAGTTGAAACAATAGGAGCAATGCCCAAAACACGAGCACTTGGCAAGGCTTGAGTGGAAGCTGATCCAAGGGGTTTCCCTAGGGACTGATACAGAAAGCACAGGGGCTAGGATATTGGGACGGTTTGTCTGGGTGTCTGTGAGAGAAACAGCAGAAAGGTGAGACACACTAAGAGAGAAGGCAGTGAGGAAGCACCAGATCTTGCCCCAGAAGCACTAGGAGTGTGCCCCTGAGAAAAAAAAAAGAGAGAGAGAGTGCTTTGGAGCAGAGTGTTGGCTGAAAGAGGCTTGCAGCTGTGGGCAAAGAAACTATATCCTGTTTGATTGCGGTCAGGAAAACAGGATTTTGTACATTCTTTGTAAATAAATAGGGTTGCATCATACTCTGACTACATTAGTTTCTCCCCTAACAGAAACAACTGACAGGGCCCAGAACTTTGGCTAACCATTCAGGTCAAGAAGGGGGAGGGGGGAGAGTGTAACAGTATTATCCTTAAAAAGAACAGGAGTACTTGTGGCACCTTAGAGACTAACAAATTTATTAGAGCATAAGCTTTCATGAGTTAGAGCCCACTTCATCGGATGCATAGAATGGAACATATAGTAAGAAGATAGATATATACACACAGAGAAGGTGGAAGTTGCCATACAAACTGTAAGGGCTAATTATCTGAAATCTGTCATTATTATCCTTGGAACAGCTGCACAACTTTCCCAAACCAACATTCCTGCATGAAATAGGCTTCAAACCTGAGCTGGATGGACTGTGCTCTTGTGAATTGGGGAGTTCAGTCTCCATGGCCCATCCAATCCTTGGCTCATGCTGAGTTTGCCAGCAAAGGCATCAATTATTTGCCAAGTGGGGTGATTTTTTGTGTGAGACTTGAAGACCTAAGTAAATGGCCCTCTATTAGTTGCACTTAAACCAATTGCCGTAACGTCTCGTCCCGGTCTTTGTTTCTCTGGTGAAAGGTCATCCTCTTTAACATTGTGGGACATGGTGCGTTGCTGCATTCTCACCATTACGGCTTTCCATTTGGTTTGTTAATTTAAGTTGGTCTGAGATTAAACTGCCCCAGAGCATCCCGGCTCTGTTGTTGACATGAACTCATCTGCATTTACAGCCAAATTAGTGCAAATAGCAAAGCCTAAAAATAGAAATTGGGGAAGCCCGATGAACAGGGATCTTCCTGCCATCTTCAGTACACAAAACTGTTGTTCTCCTGCTTGGCCTCTTATTCCCCTGGGTGCCTCTCTCCATCATCTGTGACATGGTTATTCTTCTAGACATTATTTATTCATCTAGAAATAAATGGAACAAAACAGACATGGCCCAAGTGCAAACAACACACAGAAATAAGGCTAAGGATCTTTGCCCAATGCTTGTCCTTCCTAAGCATCAGGTGTGTGTGTAAGACTGAGGAAAATGTTTCCACAGCTGAGCAGCCTTTCACAGTTTGCTCAACAGTTCCAATGATCACAAAGGATTGCAGCTGCTTACACTCTGAAGGGAGTTCAGTACAGGAGAGGCAATGAGAGAGCTTTGTATTAGAGTGAGGGTAATATTATCAAAAGCATCTAAGTGACTTAGAAGCCTAAGTCCCATTTTCAAAAGTGTCTTAGATGCTTAGGAGAATTTTTCAGTTCTCAAGAACCAGTTTGGGTAAAAAGTGTCGATTTTTGGTAAAAGTTTTCATTTTTCAAAAGCAGAAACTTTCTACCAAAACCTGAAGGTTTTTAATCAATGATTTTTTCTGATTTTTCAATGAAAAAAATGGAAATTTTCAACCTAAATGGAAATTTTCCACAATAAAACCCTTTTTCATTCAAAAAATTCTTTTGACAAAAAAAGGTAGATCTCAGCTTTGTCAGGAGCTTAGTTCAACCAGAAGACTAGAACATTACCTGGCAAAAACTAATGTGTTTTCATAATGGGCCAGAACCTCAGCTGGTGTCAATGGAGCCATGCTGATTTATTCCACCTCAGATTCTGGCCCAGTGTTTCTATGTTCCCCTTATCAGTACTGATAATAACCTGTACTTCTCACCCCAAAGCCCCTGAAATGTACGTGGGTCCAATCAATCTAGAAGTCCTTATTTAGACAATGGAAGTTTTGTCTTCAGGACTGACCCACTAATAAAGAATATGAGAATCTCTTCAATACACTACCCGAGATCTGATACGTCCCTTAATCTGATAGTTGCAAAAGTTTCATCAGCCTTTGAGTGGTGTTGGCTATTTGTATTTTACATAGCTGAGGGATGAAACCCATTACACAGCAAGAATTAACGCAGCTAGAGTTTTAGCTCCTTAGGTCTCTCTATTCAAATATCAAATCAATTCTTGATTGATCCTTGTAGCTGCTGCTTGTGTCTCATGTGGTTGTGTTCTGAATGTATGCTGTTTTATTCAATGTTTGTTTGGTTGTGTCACTCTCCTAACTAATGCCACACAGGGCAGGTCAAAGCCATGTAGTCCAAGTCAATAAATTAAATGAGAATGTATTTTCAGTCACTTCTGCTCATTGAAGATTTTAGTTGTTTAAGCAGGTGGAGATGCAGGTCAGACTGGCCCTATGTTGGCCAGATCAGATGTTAAGTAATATAGATACACAACACCCTTGTGAGATGGTAGGTACTATTAACTTTACTATTAACTTTACATAACTCACCCAGTGCCACAGAGCAAGTCAGTGGCAGAGCCTCCTTTGCTGACAAAGACAAAATCTCTCTCTTTCCTCTGAAACAGAAGTGAGATATTAGTGGGAATCTAGTAATTACACCATTTCTGCCAGAATATATGCAGGGCAATCAAGTTCACTGGCTTCATGCAGGCTACCTGATGACTAATCTGCCTTCTTCCTGAGTTTATCCACCCTGAAACCAGATCTAGCTCCACGCCAAGGGGAAGCATCTTCTGTGATTAATTCTAATGTGCTATTGTATTTATTTGTAATAAAGACTTCACAACTTCCAGCCAACCGGCCCTGCAATAATCACTGGTGAATCAGAGCTGGGCACATGCTCCAAAAAAAACCCCTTCCCCCAGAATCCATTCACATTTCTGAACGGATTTGCTTTGACCTTTCTCTGTTCACATTCTCTGATTAGTCTACTAGTGGGAGCTGGTAAGGATGTTGTTTGGGAGGCAGGCCCTGGGTCAGGGTGAGGGGATGTAGTGGGGCAGCAGGGGCGTTGTTGAATCTGGACTGGGACATGGGCTGCTGGGGTCTGGGGTAGAGAGAGAGGTTGCTGGGTTAAGTGGTGCTGGGCTTCTGAGAGGTGGTGAAGGTGCTTCCCTCAACTCTCCCGCGCACCTGCGCAGCAGTCTTCTCTGGGGCAGCACCACTTCACGAGCCTGCGGACAAGCTCCTCTTACAAGATGCTGAGAGCCTCCTGTGAGCTGCTGAGGACCCTACACTCCCATTGTACCCAGTGAGAGTTCTATTCTATTCTGATACCTTGCTCATCATCTTAGTATCTGAGCACCTTCCAGCCGTAACGTGAGCAATGGGACGAGCACCTGTCAGGTGTTTATTGTGTCATCCATTCCCCAGGAAGAGGGAGACGTGTGTGCAGTGGAGTATTTTATTTGGGAATTTTACGTGTGTATGTGTATGCACACGCAAAATTAGCCAACAAGATCACTGCAGCACCGTGTACTTGCAGCGAAATGCTGACGAACAGTCTCCAGACAAAGAGTTAGTCAGACAAACCAGTCAATGAGTAATGGCAAACCACAAATGGATTGAAGAAAATTGGGTTTTGCTTGTGGACAAACCCCATGAAAGAGGTGAAATTCACTCAATACTTATGGGGGGCGGTTGCAGGGGAGGTACACCCCATCAGCCCTTTAGGGCAGTATGGCCTCACAGCCAGAGTCACTAAGGCAGGCCTAGGCTCCAGGGCAGGAAGGTCTAGTAGCCAAAGTCTAAGTAGCAGCCCTTCTTCTCAGGGCAGTATGGCCCAGTGGCCAGAGTCTATGTAATGACCTTCAGCAGCCTGATTCATCTCCTCACTTGCCAGCAGTGTGTGCACATCAGGTCGGATGGAGTAGGGGGCCTGCACTCACTCTTCTCCACTGGGTCCTAACCCAGGACCCTAGGGAACCAACTGCGCACTGCTCGGTCTCAGTCACCCATTTCTACCATCCCATTCCAGGCCACCTCATACCCCATCTTCCAATGCAGGAGCTCCCTCAGCAACCGCAGCCTAGCCTCTGTCAGCCTTGGCAGGGGTTCAGTAGAGACACCAACCTGGCTAGCATCAGCATCTGGTGCCTCCGGCAATCTCCCAGCAGGAGCCTGCAGCACACATCTGCTCTCATGGGTGGTCAGCCTAGACTGAGCGGAGCTCCTCCCTCTTGTACTGTAGTTCCAGCTGGAGCATGCCCAGCAGGGGTGAGGGTGTGTGGCTTCCTCAACCCATTGCTTGGAGTTAATCCCCTCTAGCCCAGTGTGGGTAGGTACACCCATTACAGGGGGTTCACAAATAATTTACAAATAATTCTGTGGGGTGTATACTGAAATTAATCATGGATAGTTCAAGACTAATGAATCTCACTATAAACTCTGTAGTACAGAGCCCCAGCTGATATAAATTGGCCTACAGTTTACATCAGGTGACGATCTATATATTGCTAGTTTGGAAAAGACAGCATGTATTATTATCACAGACAAGGGTACATGGAAGCCAACCCAAAGACTTTCATGAGGTCAACCATTGTTTTAATTCATGCCAAAATAAAAAGTTTTCTTTAATAAGAGTGAAAAATGTAATGACAGCAAACATAAATAAGACCATTAGAGGCAGCTAAAATATACCCCCATTGCCTTATTAAAGCCTGTAAATCAACCAGACTGTATTGAGTCACATGCAATGCCTTGGCACATAATAAATAATCAATGCTACCCTGGGAGTTTGTCCATACACAGTGCTCCCTCCAGTTATGAATTACCAAGTGATTGTTTTTCTGGAACTGAGTGTGGTTGCTTTTCTCTGAAATGATCAGATAGACCGCATATTTGTGAAATCACAGTAAAGCAGAAGAGGCTACAAAAGGACAAGCTATTTCTTGGCCTCATGAGAAGCATAAAGAAAAGGAGTACTTGTGGCACCTTAAAGACTAACCAATTTATTTGAGCATAAGCTTTCGTGAGCTACAGCTCACTTCATCGGATGCATATTGTGGAAAATACAGAAGATGTTTTTATACACACAAACCATGAAAAAATGGGTGTTTATCACTACAAAAGGTTTTCTCTCCCCCCACCCCACTCTTCTGTTGGTAATAGCTTATCTAAAGTGATCACTTTCCTTACAATAAGAAAAGGAGTACTTGTGGCACCTTAGAGACTAACCAATTTAATAATTGGTTAGTCTCTAAGGTGCCACAAGTACTCCTTTTCTTTTTGCGAATACAGACTAACACGGCTGTTACTCTGAAACCTTTCCTTACAATGTGTATGATAATCAAGGTGGGCCATTTGCAGCACAAAGCCAGGTTTTCTCCCCACCCTCCCCAACAAACCCACTCTCCTGTTGGTTTCAGAGTAACAGCCGTGTTAGTCTGTATTCGCAAAAAGAAAAGGAGTACTTGTGGCACCTACAATGTTGTGTAGAGAGTTGTCACTTTGGATGGGCTATCACCAGCAGGAGAGTGAATTTGTGTGGGGGGGTGGAGGGTGAGAAGACCTGGATTTGTGCTGGAAATGGCCTAACCTGATGATCACTTTAGATAAGCTATTACCAGCAGGACAGTGGGGTGGGAGGAGGTATTGTTTCATATTCTCTGTGTGTATATAAAGTCTGCTGCAGTTTCCACGGTATGCATCCAATGAAGTGAGCTGTAGCTCACAAAAGCTCATGCTCAAATAAATTGGTTAGTCTCTAAGGTGCCACAAGTACTCCTTTTCTTTTTACTCTCCTGTTGGTAATAGCTTATCTAAAGTGATCACTCTCCTTACAATGTGTATGATAATCAAGGTGGGCCATTTCCAGAACAAATCCAGGGTTTAACAAGAATGTCTGAAGGGGGGGGGTAGGAAAAAACAAGGGGAAATAGGTTACCTTACATAATGACTTAGCCACTCCCCCCCTTCCTCAGACGTTCTTGTCAAATCCTGGATTTGAGTTTATGCTCAAATAAATTGGTTAGTCTCTAAGGTGCCACAAGTACTCCTTTTCTTTTTGCGAATACAGACTAACACGGCTGTTACTCTGAAACATGAGAAGCATAAAGATTCAAATAAATAATCCTGTTCTAAGTGCTGTTCATCTGGGAATTAAATACCTTTTTTTTTTTGAGGGAGGGGGAAAAGGGTGGTAAAAGTTGGAATAAAAATATACTAAGGTTTGACCCTGTTGAAGCAGAAATCAGATTGCTTTAGACATACTGAAATGACACTATATAACGCCTCCTTTAACAGGAGTTGGCTAGCAAAATTTTCCTAAGAAAAGGCAACTCATTTAAACGTTTCTGAGTCTTATGCTGAAGGTGCCGAAGGCTCTGTTATGAATCTGGCTACCTCCGGGATAATGTATAAATAATGTATAGTTATTTTAGTATAAAATGCACAAAGGGACACTATTTTAAACAAAGGCATAAAAACGAAAGAGTTCCTTGAATTCAGCCTGAGGCTCAGTCAAGATCCAGATCCTCTTTGGTTGACCACTTTCCACAAAGCTGAATAAATGCTTTTTAAAAGCCTCCTCAAAGAGCTGGGCAATGTCTTCAAAAGCAAGACACTTTGGAAAATGTAGTTTTTAATGCGTCTATTAAAATAGTGCAACAAAAGGTTATCCTGGCAGCACTTTTATCACCTGGTCTTTGCACTTTAACAGAGCATCAAGAGGAAAAGTCTCTGGATAATCGGAACTAATTCCCCTTCCTATCCTCAGGATACAAGGATCTATCTGTCTGTCTCCATGAGTATTGTTCTCCCGCTTCACACAAGAAATTAACCAGTATTCAGGGCCTAACTAGGTTTGTTTTCGGATAGTAGGCGAAATTGAGGAGGGGAGTCAGATATTTCTTTAATTTGATGCAAACTAAGTGCGGTGTCTGTGAACGCAGTAGAAACAAACGGCAGGAGCCCATGTCCTGGGTCAGAAATCCGCCGGTGCCTTTCCCCCAAGCACTCGGCTCAGAAGCTCTGCCCCGTGGCTTCAACCCAGGGCCATGCTCACAGCTGCTTCTCCTGCCTCCCCCCGGCTTGTCTGTCCCTTTCACCCGGGGCTCGTCTCCACTGCAATGTTCGCTCACGGCGTAACTCCGTTTTTGCCCCTAACCTGACTCCTACCCCACCGCCCCCCAACCTGCCGCTTTAGTCCAGTGCTTTAAGGTGGAGCTCGCTGGCTCGTTTGGAGGGCCCGGGGGGGGAGCTGGGGGGAGAGAGAGGCTCACAGGCTGCCGAAACTTGAGCTCCTAACCCGGTGGGGAGGCAGCCGCTGGAGTCACACCCGCTCCGCCAGTGCCCTGCTCCGCTGTCGTACTGCAAGGGGCCCCCAACAAGCCACCTGGTCCAGTCCCCGGCCCCCAAGGCGGGAGGCGGTAATAACGAGACCATTCATAGCCCCCGCCGTGGGCAACCAGCCCCTGCCTTTGCCAGCCTCCTGGGGACGGGGCGGGGGGACTGCTGGCCACCTGACCCAGCTGCTGCTCAGGCCTTGCCAGGCTGGCCTGTGGGCGCTCACTCAGCCAAGGGGGCACTGAAGTGCTCCCGTCCCTGGGCTGGGCTGCAGGGTGCTCGGCGCAGGCCTGGGCAGTGATGGCCTCTGGCGCCTGCCCTGGCCTGTGTCCCGGCCCCTGTGCAGCTGTCTCTGGGGGTGAGCTCTGGCCGCAGGGGCTTGTGCCGCAGGGCTGCAGCACGCCGGGGGGCGGCTCCCTTCCCGCCGGCCCAGGCCCCCTGCCCGGCGGGGTAGGGCAGCCGCGGGCGCTGGCGAGCCCAGAGCTCGGCTCCGCCTCCCGCCCCGGCTCGCCGCGGAGCTGTCCAGAGTTGGGTGCTGAATCCGCCGCTCGCCGCTGCCGGAGCGCAGCTGGCTCGGCTCGGCGCAGCCCCGCCGCTCACCTGGCCCCCGCTCCTCCCCGCTGCCCGGCCCCCGGAACAGCCCGGGCTAGGAGGGCTTGGCAAGTTCAGCCAAGCCCAGCCCGGAGCCTGCTGAGCCCCGCGAGCTGCTGCCGCTCGCTGCCCCTTCGGCCCCCGGGCTCGGAACTGCCCGCCTCCCGCCGCCAAGGCTGCACCCTGTCTCGCAGCCACGGCTCTGGCGGGAGGAGGAGCTGCCCGGCAGCCTCACGCCCAGGGGACTGCAAGCGGAGAAAGCCCGGCTCCGCTGAGATCCGAGGGGGGAAACTTTGCTACTAGCCGCGTAAACCAGAAAAAGTGCAAGAGAGAATATTTACCAGGTCCTAGGGCAGGGGAGCAGCAGCTGACCCGAATCCCTTGCAGTGCATTTTGTTTAGTGTGTGTGTGTGGGAGAGACAAAGGACTGCTTTATTCCACAGCCACTCCGCGTCTGGGCTGCTGGAAACTGACATACTGCTTCCGCCTTTGCACAGCGCTTCACCGAGCCCTGGGCAGCGACAGGAAAGCTTTGCTCCGAAGTCAGATTCCTGACAAAACCCTGACACCCCCCAAAGCGTGAAGCTCTGGCAGTGGCTGACTCAGTTTCGCTAGGCAATAACAGCACGTCCCCCACCAGCGATTCCTGCTTTGTTGGGGTTACGCTCCTGTGTGTTCAGGAAAAGTGCCAATGAAAATGGAAAAGTCTGGCGGCAGGCTCTGAAAAGGGTGGGAGAAGCCACGGGGGAGAGTGGTGCTGTTGTGGATATACAGGACAAGAAGTGTTGCCCTCTCTGCTCCAGTGAGTCGTATGGCTTGAAGGTAAGACTTCTTTTTTTTCCTTCTCAAATAATATGGATGGTACAGATACCATGAGGAGGAGACGGACAGGCAGAGCTAAGGTTTGGACTGGGGGTTTTACTTTATTTCTCCAAATTTCAAAACTGCAGTGAAAATTCTCTTCTCAATTTGAATCAACCCCCACACCCCAGCAAAAACCTAATTATTCATGATTCCCCCCCACCCCGTTTTCAACCAGCTCGATGGATAAACCACAGTAAGATGCACTTATTGTTGCCAAAGGAACACACTGTTCTCATTAGAAGTGTAATGCTTAATTTCTCTCTCACACACATGAAACAAACCAACAGGGCAAACTCCCAATGAAAATGCTTAGACAGAGAACACATTTAGGGTTCACTCTGGCCCCCTGGCTGCTGCTGTCATATCCTAAAGATAAAATTCTAGGTTTTTAAGGAAAAAGGTTTTTTTTCCCCTTATGCCACTTAGTATTTTACCTCAAGTCAGAGCCAAATCATCCCTTATTTATTTCTCAGCACAATAAATGAGGCAGATCTTTAGGATGAATAATCTTTTTGAATGACAGAGGGGGAAAGTTGTCTTCTTCACCTTTTCCTGAATGAGGTTGGAAAACAGATTGTTAAAGCTATTTCCTCGAAACATTGACAGTAGTTGTTGTGGACAATTTACAGTGGCTTGTGGGGAATGAACCAGTCTTCACTGTTATGTTGATACTTATGTCTCTGCCACTCTGCTATGGGCTTCATCTGACTTCAATGGGAATCTTTCCCGTGACCTCAGTGAGAGTTGTATTGGGCCCTATCTGCTGCATTCCTGATAGAGCATTTTTGTCCAAGTTGCTGGGTGTAAATGGGTTATACACAGGTGGTCCTTCCCTGTACACTACAATTAAATCTCGGTCAGGGTAGTCAAGATGTAAGATATGGAGCAAAAGTACAAACAGTATGTTAGGATGTGGATTATGCTCTGCTGTCCATACAAGCGAAGTTTAATAATTTACAAATAACCAACTAAGAAATGATACTATCCCTTGCCAACACAGGTTACAGGTGTAGTTCACTGCAGAAGACATTGAATACGTTTTTAGCATCTACACATTTGATTTAAGTGTCATTCCTTAGTCACCCAATGGTCTTAACAATGCACAGGCTTATATTAAACATTTACTTTGGAAAGAATAAAAATACGTATGGGTTGCTCCTAATAAGTTGGCCACTTATTTGTGCTACTGCTCTTTCCCTAAAAGAAGAAAGTGTGATAAGCAGTTTCTGAGTAGCATTGACCAAATCTGCCCAGTTTATTGCTGGGGTGTATTCTTTTTCCATTCTGTCCGCTTCATTTTCACATCTCTGGAAATTCTGTTATCTCTGAATCTCCATTCTTCACCTTGCCTGCATCCTAATCAAAAACTGTTCACCTGAAAGCAAACTTTTCTTAAATTACTTCTGTGTTCATTTATGAACAAAGTGAATCTCTGTCACAGGCTCTGTCCCTGTAGTGAAAGGCACAGATGAGCTACAGATTGAGAGCATTAAAAACAATTATACTGGTGAAAGTCAGGCAGAATAACTCTTAAAGTCATTGGAATTACACTGGTCTAGGGTTTGGCAGAATCCCTCTTATTGGAGTTTCTGTTTCTACTCACACCTAGGTTAAACACGTCTAAGTTTCCTGTGTGATTATCACATAATTCCATGATATGTCACACTAAGTGCCATATGTATACACACACAGAATGCATGTGTCATGCCATGATACCCATGTGCATGATAGTCTGACATTTCAGATCCTATTCAGGCATATCTTTGTGCCCACATGCATGGTGTGTATATGCACAATATGGCTTCAGCATGACATGCCACATTAATCTTGTGAGATAGATCATTCCATGAAGTGACACCCCTTTGTTACCGTAAGGATTACTGCAGGATCTTAGCTATTGTTCCAGAATGAGGGTAACATGTTACCACTTAAAGAACAGGGGGGCTTTATGCACAGCTGCTGTTTTAAGACCTTGGATGTGGTTAGAATTTTTTAAACCATTGGTATCTTCTGAAAAGAAGATTTTTCTTCATACTTCAGACAGATTCACACAAACCCCCCAGAAACAGAGTGATTCTGGGTTAATATTCAGTACCATTTACAGGGTGGTCAATATACACTGACTACTGAAGCAAACAGCTCACATTTTATTCATATTACCCCTTAGTGTCATTTACAAGATGTGTTAAAGGCAGGATTGTGCAACATGGCCTAGATGCCTGTGAAAGAGAGCAGTCAGAGGGTATAAGGATCTCTGGCCCCCTCATATGGGCTCGTATGGTCCAGGCACATACACATTTGCCAGGATCCTCATCTACTTACTGCTTCCTGACTGGGACAAGTGGCCAGGGGATGACTCCTGCTTTTTGGTCACTGGCTAGAGTAGCCAAGTCCACAAAGAGGAAGATGGTAATCTGCTGCTGCTATAGACCAGTGGTGAACAACAACTAATGCCTAGGAAAATGCAGGAGGGGAGCGGAGGCTGACAGGGTTGCCCCAGTCAATGCCTCTATGGGCTACTCCTGCAGTAATGCAATTCTGTGCAGGGCTTTGCCAAAAGCCACAATCGTTAGATTCTATAATTGCTCCTCCTTTATGAGCAGAGGCAGCAGGATTTCCAAGTATTCTTTCCAAGGTGTGTCTTGGAATCAGTGATTTGTCAGCACAGGTGGCTTCCAGAGGTCCAAAAGTCTTGAAACGTCTCTCATGTACACCAGTGTAAATCAGGAGTGAACCAATTGAAATGAATGGAGTTACAGCAGTATAGAAGTGGACCCAGTATCTCCAGTAACTCATTAGAGCAAAGATGAACTTCCACATATACCCAGAGATATCACGAAGGCACCGTAGCTTACTTCCTCTTCAGTCTTTATACACTAGGAAGGAAGCAGGTAGAATAATTAAACAAAGCCTTTCCATCTTAGCTATAACATCAGAAGCTTAAATTCTCATCTGAATAGGACAATTGGTTTGGCAGTTGGCTTCAGTGGATCATTGTCACGGGATGGTTAGCACCAGAACCATGACTGGGTCCCTACCAAATTCACAGCCATGGAAAAAAAAAAACCAAAAAAAAAACAAAACCACACATCATGGATGTGAAACCTGGTCTTGGGTGCTTTTACCCTATACTATACAGATTTCACATGGGAGACCAGCATTTCTCAAACTGGGGGTCCTGACCCAAAAGGGAGTTGCAGAGGGGTCACAAGGTTATTTTAGGAGGGTCACGGTATTGCCACCCTTACTTCTGTGTTGCCGTCTTCAGAGCTGGGCAGCCGGAGAGAGTGGCGGCTGCTGACTAAGGGCCCAGCTCTGCAGGCAACAGCAGAGAAGTACGGGTGGCGATACTCTACCAGGCCATCCTTATTTCGGTGCTGCTCCCAGGCAGCAGCCACCACCCTCCAGCCAGCCAGCTCTGAAGGCAGCGCAACCACCAGCAGCAGTGCCAAAATAAGTACACCCCCCCGCCATACCCCCCCCTTTATACTGAAATCATGAAAAGTTACTATTCTAAAAATCCTGTGACTGAAATTGACCAAAATGGACTGTTAATTTGGTAGGGCCCAAATCATGACTATTGAGCAGCTACAAGCTAATTAGACCCTCCCTTCTACTCCCTCAATCCAGGGTCAGTTTAGTCATTAATGGTCTCATTCTCCACTGCCCTGCACCTTGTCCAGCCGTTTGCACCTGAGCCAAGTGTAGCCTCTTTTTAAATTGAATGAGCAGTTTGGTGTTAAACCAGAGTGGGGATTCAGCTCCTGTTACAGTTTCAAGTTCAACAGGGTGAGAACCACCTTCAGTGGTTCTCACATCGGGAGGCTCCTTGACCACACAAAGACCAAGGACAGTGACCACAAACACAATCACAGGTATAAGTTACTGTACTAACAGGTTTTATTAAGGAAATAATTAAAATGACAATCACCCATTGGTGTGAAATGCTACCAAATCAGCATTTTAACATTCAGTTTGCATAGGTGTAAATAGGGTGCATGAAATAGGGTGCAGAGCAACAGAAAAATCAAACCCTCTATTTTCTCTAATAAAGCAGACATAATAGGAAAATTATAGGAGGTGTAGCATGTTCTCTTCTTTAGCTTCTTTCATAGGAAGGTGAAAGTTAAGGGACTCACCTCCCTATTCAAATTTTATATCTTTAAAGGAAGGTTTGGAGTTTCATAGAGTGTAATATTCTGATTTCAGAGGCAGCTTGGAATGAAATCTTTCAATCCCTTTCCATTTAAGGATCAACCAACACCTTACTCTCAGAAGCAGTTATTGTCTTGGATGCCTCAATTTTGATTCTTCAACATTTTATTCATGTGTGGTGGTCATACCACGAAACCTCATGCTATTGGAAGGAGAATCTTTAATCCTATTGAACAGATAACAGTCTCTCTACTTCAGATAACAACCCAGACGGTCCTTTGAGTGGAGGGTCTAGATACACCCAGATATGGATTGACTTATGTCAAAGCTTCCCTCAGTCTCTACCACTGGCATCCAAAAGTGTTAATAGGAACTCTTTACTGTAGCCAATTTGAAATAGTTGGTTCCACAACACAGAGAACATCCAGTTATGGGAAAAAAAAATCTTCAGAAGAGACTAGAATATTAAGCGACATGGGAACCTATTTACAAACTTTGCAGAAACAGAGACTAGCACTTATAAGCCTGATCTCCTTGCTTCCTGGTACAGCATAGCTGCCAAAGCATGTTCTTGCTTTATCCTGCACATGCTAATGCTAAATCTACCCTTCTCTCTGACCTCTCTCTTCACTTAAGCCACCTTGTCATTTTAAACTTAGTGGATGAACACTGCTTACTTGGGCCCTAATATAGCAAAGCATTTAAGCATGCACATAACAAATGCATAAGTAGTTCTCTATGCACTATCCTATAGTTAGGAATGGGACTGAAATGTGCCTTGACCTTGTATTGGCCCTCTGAACAGGGGTGAATTTCAGCCCCTGTGCATTGATTTCTTATTAGTGTTGCAAAATCTGTAAGCGATATCAGTTTCTCACTTTTTGTGCAACAGACATTTAAACAAGTTTAAGATGACAGGATAAGGGAAGGGAAGCAGTACACTGGATTCTAAACAAATTCGAGACAAAGTTTGGAGAATTAGGAGCTGCACTGGAGAGATTTGACTGGGGTCTGATTCTCCCATGCACTGAAACTTACATGGAAAAGCTTTTAGCATCCACAGTTGTTCTGGCTAATTCTTCAGTAACACACAAATAAGCTTGATTAATTTGACTCTCCAGCATGCTGCTAACTAGATTCTAAAGGAGAAGGCAACTGTTTAAGTCTTATCAAAGGCACCACTCCTTAAGCTGTTACAAAACCAACCAATATTCAATCTAAAATGGTTGCTAATAAGTATTAACTCCTCTTTCAATTGTTCCACATCAGTCATGTTTTCCTCTTGCTGTCCCTCATGTACATATTTTTAGCTTCATTATTTCTTTGAAGATGTGCCTGAGTGATCTGTTACTTATCTGCTTGTACATACCTCACAATTATCTTCGTGGGTATTTCTCTCCATCCCCCTGGAATGGTTTTATTTCTGGTTTACTCTTCTCTGATGCTTTCCATGTGGGTGGCAGCATGTTCTTTATCGAAAGAGAGAGACACATGATTAGTCCATTCAGAAAATGTAAATGCAGCTGTGTGTGTTATGCACTATTGGACAAAAAAAGCAGCAACAAAGCCAGTCAATAAGACACAATGTTAAGCCCTATAGGTAGTCCAGAGTAATCATGACTTGTCACATTTTAAGTTCCCAGTGGCTTTAAATTAACCTGCTGAATCTGTGTAAAAAACTGTTTCATGACAGCTTATCAGGATGCAGTCCAAAATTAGCTGAATAAGTGAAATGCATTGAGTGTGCCTGGGCTTTGTAACCAAAATTAATTTTGATTCATAGCTCCTTATCTGTTGTGTGTGGTTTCATTTATCCCAAACCTCAGTCCTACAATTGCAAATACTGCTGCTTTACAGGTTTCAAATGTTGAAGTATTTTTCATTGACAGATATGCAGTAAAATAAAATACATATTTCAAGAGACTAAGTGCTAATACCATGGATGTGTAATCAAAATTATACAGAGAGGTTGCAGTGCATCTGTCAGTGTTACAAAATGGAATTCTTAACTAAGTAGTGTTAATGTGTTCACATTCCCTTGAATGCTAGAACAACTCAGTCACATTTACTAACTCATATCACACCATCTAAATTACCATTGTGCACTGGTTATTCACCCCACAAATACGTGGGATTCCTTATCAGAATTTATCAGTTTAAGATTCTATTTATCTTGAGAACTCATCTGGCCTCTGTTACTGCAGTATCTGAGCACTGCAAGTCTTTAAGGTACTTATTGTGGTGAAGTACTGTTATTCCCATTGTAAAGATAGGAAACTGGGGCAGAGAGGGCAAGTAACTTACCCAAGGACACACAGAAAACCTGTAGTGGAGCAGGGAACTCAAACTAGGTGTCCCATGTCCTAGATTAGTGCCTTGACCACTTTTTCCTCACGTTCTCAGACCTGGATCCCTCACTCCCTATTTAGGGGCCTAAATAAAAGTGACCCAGTTTTGAGAAGTAATGAGTTCTCACAAATCTCATTGCTATTATTGGTGGGAGCTACAGATGGCCTAGGCCATTTATTTGGGTGCCTAAATGTAGAGTTAGGAGCCTAATTTTAGACATCCAAGCTTGAAAATGTTGGCCTATGAAAATTATGGTTAAATTTAAAGAAACAGTGATAAGGGCACCATTCCTGTCCCCCATTTAAAATCAGAGTCATGCTGTTAAACAGCAAAAGTCACTTTTTCCTAGGATACAAGCATCCAGCTGAATATTTGTATTCTCCCTGGGGTTAAGGAAGCTTGCAATATGTGTTTGCAACTGAACAGATACTTCAGCTCTCAATGACACCAAATGAATGTGTAAGTGCCTTATCTAAAGTTTCTGAATTACATATGGATAGGAATAATTAAAGCTTTTTAATTAAGGAAATCAAACAGTCAACACCAAAATCCCTACGTTAAGGAAGTTCTGCAAATTAGTATTATTACGCTTATTTTGTTCTGTGTTTGTAAAGAACCTAGCACCATGGGGTCCTGGTCCAAGACTGTTCACATTGCAGTAGGCCTAAGCACTTCAACCAACAATTTCTGAAAGTAGTAGTGTTTATTTACAGTTGCACAGAAGTACCCATTGTCCTAGCTGCTGTGAAGACTTGAGTAAAAACACTGTGATCCAAAGGCTCACAAAATAGTTTTAAAATACTATTTTAAAACTATTTGTTGTGGTAATGCTAGCATGTGGATAGGTGTAACTGGTAGAGATAAAGTTATTTAATGGAAAGATTCCCCTTGGCTTCACTGAATGTTGGACTAAGCCCTTAGAGATGTGGGGCCAGATCCTCAGCAAGTGTAAATCAGTGTAGTTGCACTGACTTCAATAAAGATTGGCCCCTTTTAAATGGGATGAGGATCTGGCCCAAGCTTTGTAGGTTTCATTCACATCAGGTATTTTCCCAGCTCTGGATGGTTGCTAAATGAGCTTTTCTTCACTTCACTGTCATGTTCTTTAAAACGTTGCTTCATAGTCTATCCTTTATATTTCTCCAATTTCACAAATTGTTTTAAATTGCTGAGTGTAAAGCAGCCCCCTGAGAGTCTCAATGATTGTTCATTTGGCATGTCTGTTTCCAGCAGGATATGCGCCAATTAAGAGGATTTGACTGTCCTTGTCAAAGAAGGACACATCCCTATGGGGCACATCTGGGATGTTAGAGGAGTCTCTTGTTTCCAAAGGCAGTTTTCAAACTCTTGATCATAATGTTGTTCCTGAAGTGTTGCAACTACTCAGGCTGTTTGAAATTTTCTGTCAAAACATTTTCTCCCCATGGAAAACTGGCTTTTGGCTAAATGAAAATTTTCAAGGAAAGTTTCTGCTTCCCTCAAAAAATTTTCATATTTCATCAGAAAACTGAGACCCCCTTCCCCAAAAAGTTTCAACCAAACTCTTTTTGCTCTTTGGCAGTTTTGGGGTGACATTTTTCAGTTTTCATCCCTGGAATAATTGGTTTTCTGGTTTCCAACCTGTCACCAAAAAGTCAAGATTTTTGGTTTCCATCATTTTCTGCAGGAAAAAGCAGAACATTTTTTAGAATACAACACTATCCATTTCCACTTGCAAGATTGTGGAAAAAATGTAGCCCATGCCACATTGATGAGTAATCATTATGGGTGAAAGAGCATTTGCACATGTGGGGCTTTCATTTATCTGTGAATTCCTTATTCTTTGTATCCTAGAGATATTGTTTACTTGTCTGCAGGCAGCTCTTCCCACTGCCAATTAAGATTCTACACATACAGATGTAGAGAAGAATGTCGTTCTCCAATTGCTTCACTGATTCAAACAAAACTATTGAGTATTACCCACAGCACAGTCAATGGACATTGCCAAGCTCCAGTCCTGTTCTTGTTATCTTATTAAATGTAAAAGTGGTAGCTTTACTTGCTTTTAGGATATCCATCTCTGCAATGTGACATTGGACAGATGTCCCAAGCTTCATCAGAACAAATTATATATATGGAAAGCCCCTGGGGCCAAAATAAATAGAAAGGCTTGAGGGGAGCATAACTGATGTGCTCACGCAAAATCAGTCTGGAGCCTGTGAACCATGGCAGCTAAACAGGATACGTAGGGAACTTTGAGACTGTTTGGTTAATCACATATGAAGACTTTAACCTTTAAGTCCAAGTTACTCCCACCTTGTGTCATTTTGGTGCTACATATGACATTGTACGGAGACTCACTCCAGATATTAGTGGGATAAGTATCCACAACTGACCCCATTACTGGGTGTCTCAGACACCAAGGGCTGAATAGTCCAGTGGAGTTAATGGAGCTAGGCAGATTTACACCAAACTGGGAATCTGCCTCATTGTCTAAATTTGTCAAAAAAACCCAAAAAAACGCAAAAAACTTTTGCCCTCCCACTATAAACCTTTGTTTAAACATTTTCCAGACCAAGGAAGCATTGCACTTGAGAGGAACCTCACCAGTATTTTTACAGAGTTAAATAGCTGTATGTAAATTTAGAAGATCATGAGACTCTTCCTGCAGCTATCAGATGTATTTCACTGCAAAAATCAAATCCTGGTAACTGCCATATTGTGTTTGTCAGGACTGTGAGCTCCAATGGGAAGATGCAGGGAGCCAGGAGTGTAATAAGAAAAGGAGTACTTGTGGCACCTTAGAGACTAACCAATTTATTTGAGCATAAGCTTTTGTGAGCTACAGCTCACTTCATCGGCTGCATACTGTGGAAAGTACAGCAAATCTTTTTATACACACAAAGCATGAAAAAATGGTGTTCTTTCCCCCCCCCCCACTCTCCTGCTGGTAATCACTTTAGATAAGCTATCACTCTCCTTACAATGTGTATGATAATCAAGGTGGGCCATTTCCAGCACAAATCCAGGGTTTAAACAAGAACGTCTGAGGAGGGGGAAGGGGGTAGGAAAAAACAAGGGGAAATAGCCACTCCCAGTCTCTATTCAAGCCTAAGTCATTATGCAAGGTAACCTAAGTTAATTGTATCCAATTTGCAAATGAATTCCAATTTAACAGTCTCTCGCTGGAGTCTGGTTTTGAAGTTTGTTGTAATATTGCAACTTTGTCTGTAATTGCGTGACCAGAGAGATTGAAGTGTTCTCCGACTGATTTATGAATGTTATAATTGACATCTGATTTGTGTCCATTTATTCTTTTATGTAGAGACTGTCCAGTTTGACCAATGTACATGGCAGAGGAGCATTGCTGGCACATGATGGCATATATCACATTGGTGGATGTGCAGGTGAACGAGCCTCTGATAGTGTGGCTGATGTTATTAGGCCCTGTGATGGTGTCCCCTGAATAGATGTGTGGGCACAGTTGGCAACAGGCTTTGTTGCAAGGATAGGTTCCTGGGTTAGAGGTTCTGTTGTGTGGTATGTGGTTGCTGGTGAGTATTTGCTTCAGGTTGGGGGGCTGTCTGTAGGCAAGGACTGGCCTGTCTCCCAAGATTTGAGAGAGTGTTGGGTCATCCTTCAGGATAGGTTGTAGATCCTTAATAATGCGTTGGAGGGGTTTTAGTTGGGGGCTGAAGGTGACGGCTAGTGGCATTCTGTTATTTTCTTTGTTATGCCTGTCCTGTAGTAGGTGACTTCTGGGTACTCTTCTGGCTCTGTCAATCTGTTTCTTCACTTCAGCAGGTAGGTATTGTAGTTGTAAGGATGCTTGATAGAGATCTTGTAGGTGTTTGTCTCTGTCTGAGGGGTTGGAGCAAATGTGGTTGTATCACAGAGCTTGGCTGTAGACAATGGATTGTGTGGTGTGGTCAGGGTAAAAGCTGGAGGCATGTAGGTAGGAATAGCGGTCAGTAGGTTTCCCCGTATAGGGTGGTGTTTAATGTGACCATTGGTTATTAGCACCAGAGTGTCCAGGAAGTGGATCTCTTGTGTGGACTGGACCAGGCTGAGGTTGATGGTGGGATGGAAATTGTTGAAATCATGTTGGAATTCCTCAAGGGCTTCTTTTCCATGGGTCCAGATGAAGATGTCATCAATATAGTGCAAGTAGAGTAGGGGCGTTAGAACAACACTTCCTCAGCTCTCGTCCCCTAAGTCAGCCATAAAAATGTTGGCATACTGTGGGGCCATGTGGGTACCATAGCAGTGCTGCTGATCTGAAGGTATACATTGTCCCCAAATGTAAAATAGTTATGGGTAAGGACAAAGTCACAAAGGTCAGCCACCAGGTTTGCCGTGACATTATCGGGGATAGTGTTCTTGATGGCTTGTAGTCCATCTTTGTGTGGAATGTTACATCCCTAGTGGCCAGGATGGTGTTATCAGGAAGATCACCGATGGATTGTAGTTTCCTCAGGAAGTCAGTGGTGTCTCAAAGGTAGCTGGGAGTGCTGGTAGTGTAGGGTCTGAGGGAGTCTACATAGCCAGACAATCCTGCTGTCAGGGTGCCAATGCCTGAGATGATGGGGCGCCTAGGATTTCCAGATTTATGGATCTTGGGTAGTAGACAGAATATCCCAGGTCGGGGTTCCAGGGGTGTGTTTGTGCAGATTTGATCTTGTACTTTTTCAGGGAGTTTGAGCAAAATGGTAAGTCTTTTGGTAACTCTCAGTGGGATCAGAGATTAATGGCTTGTAGAAAGTGGTGTTGGAGAGCTGCTGAGCAGCCTCTTGTTCATATTCCGACCTATTCATGACGACAACAGCACCTCCTTTGTCAGCCTTTTTGATTATGATGTCAGAGTTGTTTCTGAGGCTGTGGATGACAGTGTGTTCTGCACAGCTGAGGTTGTGGGGCAAGTGATGCTGCTTTTCCACAATTTCAGCTCGTGCATGTCAGCGGAAGCACTCTATGTAGAAGTCCAGTCTGCTGTCTCGACCTTCAGGAGGAGTCCACCTAGAATCCTTCTTTTTGTAGTGTTGGTAGGGAGGTCTCTGTGGATTAATATGTTGTTCAGAGGTGTGTTGGAAATATTCCTTGAGTCAGAGATGTCGAAAATAGGATTCTAGGTCACCACAGAACTTTATCATGTTCGTGGGAGTGGAGGGGCAGAAGGAGAGGCCCCGAGATAGCCCAGCAGAAGCAGCTGTCCTAAGAGTATAGTTGGATAGGTTAACAATATTGCTGGGTGGGTTGAGAGAACCCTAATAAGGTGTGTGAAGAGGAACATGTGCTTACCACACTGCTTTAATCTACTTTCTCATCAGCTCTGAAGGAACATAAAGGTCTCCTGCTTGAAGCTTAGCAGTTCACCAGTGTCCCCCCGTGCTTAGGTTTGGGCTTCTATGCTGGAGTCACCCTCAGCAAATAGCAAACTGGGCCATGTTTATTCCTCATTTATGAGGATGAGGACAGCATGGTCAGGGCATCAGTGGTTCATTTCTGCCTTATTACTCATACCCAGCTTTCAATAATTAAAAACATTACTGGGTCTTTATGGCACTTGACTCTGAAAGATTATATGCTCCCAAACATAATGGGATGGAAACAGTCATGAATATATAGAGCTCTGTTAATGAGTTTTTGTAATAAAATGGATAAGGGAATAATACATATTTTATAACTGGAGCCAGTCCCAACTATTAGTTATAAATAATATTCATTATGGATATCATTATTATGGTAGCCCCTAACTGAGATCAGGGCCCCATTGTAACACATACTATGAGACAGTCCCTGCCTTTAAGAGCTTATACTCTAAAATAGACCTGACAGACAAAGGAAACAGAAAGAGGGACAAATTGACTTGTCCCTAGGTCACAGTAAGGATTAGAACCTCACACTCCTCACAGTGCTCAGTGTAGGACTCTATCCGCTAGGTCATAATATTTTTGGAGTCCTAGTGAGCCTCACTGAGAGTGGATTTACACCAATGTAATTGTACGGAGGCGATTGGAGTAACTCCTGATTTCCACTACTGAAAATGGGTGGAGAAATAGGGTCTGATGCAATGCCCATGGAAGTCAGAGGAATCTCTGAGCCTTGGCTCAGACCTGATTAATGTAGTCTTTTTGGTGGTTACCAAGTCATCTCTGAACTGAGCCTATACAGTATTTTCAAAACACACACACACACACACACACACTATCCCATAATCAAAATTATGAGTTTTCACCCTAGGGTTTGTTTACAACTGTTTGCTTCAGACATTCAGCATTCGCTATCTGTCTTGTGACGGGTCAGGCATGACAGGGCATTCTTTCTGCTCCCTGATAGGATGAGTGAAAGTTTTAGAATAGAAGAAAAAAAATATGTAATAGTGAGATGTCATGGCATATTTTGTGCTATAACTTGTACAGCTTCCAGGATATGTGGACATTTAAAAAAATGCCTGGCAATCATCTAAATACACGAATAATATGACCTCATGTGAGCCAAATTCAGTGAGTTTAAAAAAAGTGTTCATAAATCATTGTTTGTGAAATATTCAGCTCACTACCAGTGATAACTGCAGAGACAGCAGAGTTCACAGAGACTGCACTGGATGGGACTTCAGGACACCAGAGTCCTGTTTGCCACTTTAATGTTGATCTGCTGTTTTGTATATTTAGACCAGTGGTATCCAACCTTATTACACAGGAGGGCCAGATAAACCCAAGCACAACCTTGTGTGGGCCAAACAGATACTGTTTTTATGTATTTAGAAATAACCAGTCTATGTACAATATTGTCTATTTAAAAACAAATAGAGAAAACAGTGCATAAAATGTGCATTAGAATTACAGAACACAGGAAAAAAAAAAACTAGTAAACACAACTAAACTAAAATGATGTAAACCCGACAACAAAGCACTAATGGATCCACTATCAGTCTACTGTGCTGAAGTAGGCCATGGGCCCTATGAAATGCTCTGGTGGGCTGTGTATGGCCTGTGGGCCATAAGCTGGGCACCTCTGATTGAGACTGTAAGCTCTTGGGAGCAGGGACTGTCTTTTATACTTTTACATAGTACCTAGCACAATGACGTCCCAGGAGCCACGGCAATGTCAACTCTAATAACGAATTGACAGACATTTCACAGAGTTTGGCATGTGTACATTTCTTACTTTGCATTTAGATTGCAGTAAATCTGCATAGAGCTTTTTTAAACTTTAAAACAAAACCTTAGCAGTCCAACAGACCAAGTGTTCATTCACCCCTGTGGAGAGGATCAGCACAAGGCCTGGGCAGCATTTAAATCTGACTTAAACCAACTGTTTTCTGCCCCTCTGCACAAGGTCAAGTTCATCCCAATACAGTTGCTGGGTCTATTGCTAGAGTAGACAGTATTACTTCTAATAGCTCTTCAGTGCTGCGGCATAACTCCTGTGCTTTGAAGCTGATCTGCTTTGCAAGGCATTGACAAATTGAACTTTATTTGAACACATATGGCTGGAATAACCTTTCCAGTGTCTAAGGGCTTTGTCAGTATTGTTAGTATTACGTGATTTGCAGTAAGGGGAGAAGCAACAGATATTTCAAGGAAACGGGGAGCAAACAGTATTGCTAGGGTGTCCACCATGGTTCTCAAAATGGGGAGTTCCTACCAGCCTGTCATTTTGGGCTACTTGCTGCCCTGTACAATCACCACAGCGAGTGCCTGGATTCACACAAGCCTAAATTCTGTCTAAATTGAGGTCACCCTGATTCCACATAGGCAGGAGCATTTCTCTGTAGTTACCCTTTTCCAGAAGAACTTGCCCAAACACCCATGTCCTCTAATTGCTGCTTAATCTCACGAAGCAGAATGCAAATCAAGACAAGAGAAAGGATAAGCAATTAGTGTGACTGAGATCTCAGATAGTTTGGGATAGGAAAGGAAACAGACGGACAAGTGGACAGCAACTAGATTTGCTGGGACTAGCAGTTAAGGAAGAACAGAACAGTTTATAGATGTAGCAATTGCAATGGATTATGCACTGAGGATGATTGCCCGGCATTGCTCTGTCACATGCTTGCTGCAAGCCACTCCTCCTCTCGACATTTTTCTCTCAGACCACCAGGAATTTCTATTTTCAAAGCTGCCTACTCTCTCATGCCATAGGGCTCCGCTCAAAGAAGAGCGAAACCCAAAGGCAAACTGAATCACATGCTCAGAAAACTCCGTTTGGTTCACTTCTCTCCCAACCGCCATTTTCATGCACATCACAAAACCCACAGTAGCTGATCCCAAATGAATGAGTTACAGGAGACATGGTTTCCGAGAGCTTAAAGTTATTTGGTTTGAGTAAATCTTTCCCCCTTTCATTTAACAGACCCTTTCCTACAGGTTAGGTGAAACCAAATACATCCACTAGTCTAGGTTATAAAGCATAACTAGAAATCTTACTACTTCCCTCCACCCACGTTGCTATTCCACTGTGTCTACAGAGCAGGTCTACACTTAAAATGCTGCATCAGCACACCTCTGCTGCTGCAGCGCTTAAGTGAACACACTCCTGCACTGAGAGTAGGGTTACCACATTACAGGTTCCCCAAAAGAGGACACTGCCAGAGGAGGTATTGGGGGGGGGATGTACCTGCAGCAGGGGTACTCACTGGAGGTGGGGGACAGTGTCAATCCTTGTCAGAGTGGCAGGGCAGCTGGGCCCAGGACCCAGCGCCAGCCAGTCAGCACCTCCCTGAGGGCCCCCCCTTACCAGTGCCGGCAGGATCCGGCAGCTGCAGATGCAAGGGAATGGACCAATTGGGGCTCTTTCTGAGCTGCAGCATCTGCTCTGCAAAAAATCCTGGACATTGACGTTGTCCAGGGAGCTACTCCCCATCAGCATAGTTCATCCACTTACCCAAATGGTAATATTGATGGGAGAAGCTCTCCCATTCACAGAGTGCTGTCTACACAGGGGGCCAAGTCGGTGTAACTAAGTCATTCAGGGGTGTGAAAAATCCACACTCCTGAGCAATATAATTATACCAATACAGGTCTGTAGTGTAGACCTGGCCTTAGTCTGTGATTTAGAAAAAATGGCCTTCAGCAACTGATAGTGAATTGTTAACAGCTGGATTTCACTTGTCCTGATTGCAAATGATTGGTGTACTTCTATTGTCTGGGCCAATTTGTGGGCAATAGTCTCTGCGGGTGTGACTGGGTGCAGCTCCCTTCACTTCAATGGGTTTCTGCACAGTTACACCTGCAGAGAATTTGTCCCAGTGTTTTCTGACCTATCATTTCCATAACTAGCTAACCCTTTGCCTTCCAGCCTGGCAGGCTCTGTTCCATCCAAAATGTTTGCACTGGCTCTTTATCCATGCTAGAGATGTGCCAGACCTGCAAATGAGATCGGCTATTTCCCTTTCTGGCATGTACTGGTGCCTCAGGTGCAACATCACCTACAGGCTGAAGTCAGTCCCAAAAGGTCAGAACTTGAGCCAACTTCACCTTAATCATCCATAAAGGTGAACTAGTTATTTACATTTATCCCCATAGTAACTGGGATGTCAGAGGGATCTGTGGGCAATAAGTAGCAAATCAGATTACCTGTTTCCACATATAGGTCCCCAAAATTAAAACAAACCCCAGGAGTCAAGAAATCTAATGGAAACATGGCAGAGCAAAGCTGTCTAAGGAGGATGTTTCCTAAAATTCTTCATAAAGTGTCTGATCATCTTTAAGGGAAAAAAATTAGCTGATGGCCCAAAATAGAGAAGGATCATGTCAGATTCTTCTCCAAATCTCCAGGGTCTGGAAATCTTACAAGATCAGGCTTTCTAGTAAGAGCTCCAGGAGAAAAATACAGCAAGAACATCCAGTATTTCAGCTTCTAAAAGCAACTGAAAGTTGGAAGTGCCAGGATGCAAGGAAGTGGAGAAATACCTCGTGGAAGGGCAGTGTATCGACTGTGGTTTGATTCTGAGGTTTAGACAATGGATGGAGTTGCTCTTTGTCTGAACGGATGCACTTATGGAGACTGATTGTTAGTCTGTCTCAAGGCTTTTATCTGGCTTACGGAATGGTTTTTAGATACTGTTGAGCTTGTTCCACGGAGAGCCAGATTGTGGTAAGAGTTTGGAGGAGGCACCAGGCATCAGTCTGCATGCACATTGCTCTAAGGGGAGCTGCAGTTGCTGTACTGTACAAATAGTTCTCTTCATCAGAAGCCAGTTTAAGTTTTCCAAGCATGGAGTCCTTTCCGGTCATTACTCAGCACACAGTAGATGGAATAGTGCTCACTGGGCATTTTGCTTGTATTAAGGATTGGGCTGATAGCATGCAATACAAGAGAGCCCCATTTCATGTTTCTGCTCTATTTAGGTAAAACAGAGTATTACGGTGGCTTTTTAGCCTCAGCATTACTTCCATTTGACTTTCAGCGTCTGAGACCTTTAGGGATAAATCCGTGTTCTCATTTTCCAGACAGGTCCAATTTCCAGCCCAGCATCACTGACAGCAGGATTTTGCCCCGAATGATTAGAGCAAATGGGATTTATGGAAAATGTTGCCTCTGTCAACTTCCAGTCCAGATTCAAAAGCACTGCCTGTGTGATCTTGTGCAGATGAGGGAGGGTCACCGTGACACATCTGGTTACAAAAAGCCTTTGCTCCGAAAGGCCAGGTAGTTTTCAGATTCACAAGAGTCTACTTTCCCTGTGGAAGTATCAGCCTAAAGCAGTTTGCTCTGTGCTGCCTGGGGGCTGTAGGCAATAGGCTGGGACCCTGGAAACGGACTCTGTTAGGTTACGGTCTGCACAGGTGCTGTAATTGGACTTCCAGATCCTAATGAGCCAGACTGAGAGTTGATGCAGTCATCTGGGAGACGGAAGCACTGAATGGGACAGCCACAAGATAGACACTGCAGAGCTCTCACTCCATCTTAGCTTGGGAGGAGGTAAGGTGTGTTTGCAACCACTTGGAAGTACTGGTAGAAAACCAGCAGTTTATAGCAGGGCTCTTCAGTTGCATTTATTTGTGCCACCCTAGCAAGCAGCAGGTGATGGGGAGCAGTTACGCTGGAGAGAACTATCATGTCACCCACAAAGGTGAACGAGTCTGAATGGGGAATGAGCAGCAGGAGCAGATGGATTCTAAGGAACAAGAGTCCAATTTTACACTCCCAGTATAGGGAATAGGGAGTTAAAGGCTGGCATTTTCGAAGAGCCTAAAACAATGTGGTGCCCAAGTCCCCTTGGAAGTCAATGAAAGTTGGGTGCCTAAGTACCTGGGTCTTCTTGGAAAATCCCGTTCTAAAAAAGTGGCTGGATTCGCTCCCAGATGCTTTTCTTCCCCTGCTATCAACTGGATGTGCTTTCATAACCAATGGCCCTCAGAACACAGCTGTGAAGTAAGCCAGGGGAATAGTCAGTAGACTGCTACTGACACAGGAATATTGTGGGTGTGGGGGGCCAGGGTGGACAGGTGGGAAGCTCTCTGCCTTCTCGATTCACTTTCTTAATGAATGTTTTGTTGCAGCCTTGATGAGTCACACAGGGGCCATGCTCTGTGGAATTACGTGATCTAACATGGCACGTCCTGTCACATTGCATCTTGCAGTAACTCAGCTACTGGATGCCTCATTGCTTCACAGGCTGCCTCCCTGCTGTACATTCAGATGGGGAAGATCTCTCCCAGGGTGCAGAATGGAAGGGAGTGCGAGTTCATTGCTCTGTACTTTTGCACTGCATTGCATGTGCATTTTCTTTCCCCAGCCTCTGCAGTTGGATGTCGCCAGGAAATGGATCTCTGTTGAATTTACACCAGGCTCAGATTGCTAATGGCAACACTAAATAATATGGGTCCCAATAGCGAGAGCTATGATATGCCATATAACACTGCACCCAGCTAATGAGTACTCTATGCTCCCTCTTGCAGTCTGTGCCCTGGCATTCTCCAGCCAGTTTCACTATAAGCAGCAGTCTATTGAATGCCCGACAGATTCAAATACATATATATTTCTGCTTCACATGCTTTAAGGGCCAGATCAAAACATCATCAATGACTTCAGTGGGAGGAAAGGCAGGCCTGGTGTCAATTCTACTGGAGAGGCCTTCTCTTGTACCACAGCAGGATGAGAGAGATGCACTGTGGAATGGGTTAGGTTGGTCCCCTCCATGAGATGAATAAAGTGAACAGAGAGGAAGAACAGCCCAGGGGTTTGAGCACTAGCCTAGAATTTGGCACAAATGTGTGCTCTACCCCAACTTCCTGTTCAACCATGGGCAAGTCTCTGAGCAGTAGAATGGGGGAATAGACCCTTCCCTACCACTGAGGGGAGTTCGGAGGATAAATGTTAAGGACTGTGAGGGGGCAGAGAAGTACCTTAGACAGACAGTGCACACTCCAAACAGGGCCACACCCCGTCCCAGAAGGAACGTCAAGATGTTGGTGCGCTAGGATAACCAAACAACTTTTTTTTGGGGGGGGGGAGGGAGGGGAGAATTGGGTTTTTGACCAAACTAAATGTTTCTGGAAGAGTGTCCTCCTTCTGCAGAAAATATCAGTTTTGCCGTCAAAAACCTGACATTCCTCTCCCAAAACCAAAATGGTTTCATCTTTCGGTTGAAAGCTTCCAAAATGTCAGTTAAGAAAACGCTGCCAGGGTGCCTCCTGAGAACTGCAGTTCAGCTCGCCTCGTCTCTGCATCTCCCATGATGCACTATGGCCAGGCAGTCCATGGTGGGAACTCAGCAAGAGTTCAGCACCTGTGTAAGTGTTTCTTCAAGAATAAGGACATGCTCCTGAACTGCAGCCAGTCAGATAACTGCTGGAAATTTTAATAGAAAGCTACAAATCAAGAATGCAGGACTCCAGAGTCTGAGAACTGCATAGGACAAACGAGCCAGATCTTAGCTGGTGAACAACGACATATCCATTGACATAACAGGTTTACTCACGCAGTGCTGCCTCTGCATGGATGCATTGATGAGAGGACCTCTGAGGTCCCTTCCAGCCCTACATTTCTATGGCTAGACATGTGTAGAACAGGATGAGGGCATTGCAGATCAGGATGAAGGTGCAGTGGCAGAGCTAAGTGGGAACAATGATTATCCAAGAACATTAGAAATCAGGGCTGAAGAGCATTGACAGATCTGCATGAGGTGGGGGGGAGGGGAATTGCTACATACCTACTCTATGTCAGCATTTTTACTCACTCATCTTGAGAGACAAAGCACTGGGTCATGTAATGTTTACTTTTAGTTTCAAATGCAAGGAGCTAGCAGCCAGCCTAAAGCAGACAAATCTTGATTGACACTCCATAAATCAGACCAGAAAGGATCTATTAAAAGAGGCTTCACAGCAAACATTAGTCATATGGGGTTCTGGGAAAAAACCTTCCACCACATTTTCACACGTATTCACACAAACAAACATTAACTTGCTTCACTTCCCCCTTGAATTAACTGCTTTGGCAAATAGTTTTAGAAAATGAGTTTCCTGGCAGGAATGTTCACAGAACGATCAGATTTTAAATGAACAGATGTTACAAGTGAGATGCAAATATTTGAACTTCTAAATCTGAAGATTCATTATTTTTTTATTTCGGCAGAACCTAGCAGAGAAAGTCACAGTCAGGATACACTGTGCTGGCTGCTGGACAAACACAGATGGAAGCTTGAGTCTAGAAGACATACTTATCCAATCAGGGAAACCAAAGCAACACTGTATCCCATCAAAATTAAGCAGTATGGCTCAAATGTTAGGTATCTACAGACAAGATCGGATAGAAAAAAAATGTGACGGAAGGGGAATTATAAAATCTTTAAATCCCCCCCCCGCCACCATTCTCACCCCCAACTTGTTTGAGGACATAATTCTTTAACATTTCAACCAGCTCCACAACCAACATAAACAGAGGGGGATGGGGAAGGAAAGATGTCAAATATTTGAATTAAAACCATCACCAAAAAACCTAGTACAGATCAAAAATTTGCAGAAATTCTTCAATGGATAAACTCAAATAAATTCCAGAACGCTTTAAATAGCTCAAGGAGTATTCAAACAAAAAAGGAGGTTAAATTAGTTTAATTAATGGCTCAGTTCTGGTCACGTGGAGTCAAGTGCATGGGCAATGTACAATAGTGTTAAGGAACAACTGGATCTTTGGACAACATGGGACATAAGCCCATAGGAATGGCTTAACTGGATCAGAATCAAGGTTCATCTAGATCAGTATCCCATCTTGGATAGTGGCCAGAACCAGATGTTTCAAAGGAAGCTGTAGCAGCTGTGGGATAATCTGCACGCCCCCTCCCAATTAGAGATTGTTTTAAACCCTGAAGCATGAAGTCTAATATCTGTAGTGGGGTGGCTGAGGCAGTATCCTCTTGTGTACCTTCCAGGTGCCCTGCTGAGACCCTGGATCTCCCTGTGGGGGAAGAAGTCTCTGTCCAGTGTCCACTGAAGCAGACTCCAGCTCACTGGCTAATTGCCCCTTCAGTCCCATCCTCTTTGGGGGAGAGGGGGGGGAAGGTGGTTGGAGAGCTTTAGACCCAAAAAGTGTTCTAAAACCAGTATTGAACTGGGTTTGCTTCTTGGCCTCCCGCCAGCCTTCCCCTGGGATGTCCTTGCCCTTTTCTTCCAGCTCGATTCAGACACCAGGGAACCAGGGATGTTTAACTCCTCCTGCTGCTCTGGTTAGCAGGCCAGTTTCTCCTTAACTCAGCAAGCAAAGCTTTTCAGGCAGAGACAACTCTCTGTCCTTCCTGGCCAATCAGCCCTGAACTGAAGTGAATCCGACTGACTCCTTTTATTCCCCCTCCAGGCTTAACATTGGCTGTAGGTATAGTGGGATGGGGCTAACTGGGCTCATCAATTCTCCTTAACCCCTTCACTGCTGGCATGCAGCTCAAGCTCTCCAGTCTAGGAGGGGAGGGGTCAGGTGGGCTTGAGCCCAAGCTGCACCATCCACACTGCAATTTGTGGCATGATAGCCTGAGCCCTGCTAGCACAAGTCTACCCAGGCTGGGAGGCGCAAGTCTGTCCACAATGTAGCCACACCCCTCGAGCCAAATGGATTCAGGAGAGCTGCAGCAAAAGAAGGTTCTTAATCCCCACCTTCTAATGCTCAAAGAGTGAAGCACCCCCATCCCCACATATTCTTTCAGAGAAAGATGAATAGGTGTCTCTCCTCCAGCTGTCAGGCAGGAGCCAAATCTCTGTCTCTTTCTGAAAGGCAGGTGGGTAGTGAGTGACATGCTGTTCATCTGAAAGGGAAAATTGCTGGTGGAAACTATATTGATTAACACCCAAAACTGTGGATTTCATGGATCACCCAGGTGTGGGCTCATAGAAAAGTCACCTTGCTCTGAAGGGGAAAGAGTGACTCACACAGCCACAGCTGCTGTTCCAAGTCTGCAAGGACTTTCCGTGCACTTCAGGTTTCCTCAATGGAAGTGGAGTTTAAAAAACAGGTTTAAGTGATTTATGGGTTGGGACAAGATGTCATTTTGGAAGTCCTGGAAACTACATTTGCAAGGGGGAGGGGGTGGAAAAATGGTTGTCTTAGATTCACAGATTCCAAGTCCAGAAGGGACTGTTGTGAGCATCTAGTCTGACCTTCTGTACAACACAGGCCAGAGACCTGCCCCAAACTAATTCCCGCTTCAACTAGACCAGATCTTTTAAGAAAAGAAATCCAGTCTTGATTTTTAAATTGTCAGTGATGGAGAATCCACCATAACCCCTAGTAAATTGTTCCAATAATTAGCCTCACTGTTAAAAATTTACACCTTATTTCCACACTAACTTCATCTCAATTCAACTGCCAACCATTGGGTCTGATCTCCCCATCCTGCAAGGGTTCTTGAGATTTGAAATTTCTTCCTCTCCCACAAGGAGATTCCAGAGAGGAGATTAGCACTGTTCCGTTTCTACTCACTCTGGTTTTCTGTGCCCTAACCTCTCCCTAGACTGCCACCAGGAAGATGTGATTCATGTTACCGAATTAACGCAGCGAGCTCTGAACAGTGCAATTATCAAGAAATGAACTGCTGCGAGTAGAAAATATTGTGGCACCAGCAAAAAGAATCGTTAAAGGGAGTGACACAAAAGGCCCATGAGGCGGGGAGGGGGGAGGATGTTCCAAGCCCAAAACACAGTTTTAATAGCAGTTCTGAGCATTTACAGGTGTAAGTGCTTGGTGCTTCATAGAACATAGCTGGGGAACACGCGCACGCTTTCTAGCGAGCATATTCAATTAGACTCAAGGCAGAGCCCCAATGGCGTGCAGCAATATTACTGAACCAGGGGCCAGCAATCCTTGGAGTTAAAATATCCTGTACTTGTACCTGTGACTGACAGAGGGCCCAAATCCTGTAGTAATGGGAATAATATGATAGATAGATGCAGGCAGTAAACCAAATACATGAATAATAAATGGATTTAAGTAGTTAAAAGGGGCTGGGAAAACAACTTCCTTTAGAGATACAGTCAGTGCTTAGAGCTGTTTAAAGTTTACATGCTCCCCACACTTAAAACAGCTCCCGGATTTTGTGCTCTTTGCTCCCACCACTACCCAGTGCTTGGTGAGCCACTGGTTTACTGAAGGTCACTATGGAACTAGGGCTATGCCTGGCTAGTGCCAATACTGAAATATCAAATGCTGAGCCAGATTGGGTGGGATCTTGGCATCTGCAACCGCAGCACTGGTGCATTAACATCTATCCTAGGCTCACAGAGGGCCATCTCCTCAGCTGGTGAACTTAAGCATATGGAGCGACAGTGAGGAACTGGCCCCCCAAGCCCTTGTTCTTACAGTTGGTGGCACCCCTGATATCCTCATGGGGGTGCTGTACCTGATCCTGACTTAAGGCTGGGTCCTTCCTCCCCTCCATTCATTCCCCTGTTGACCTCGTCTCCGCTCCCTTATCAAGGCCTGTAAACAATGCCCTTATTCTCACCCTGGGAAAATAGATGGGAAGCCATTAGATTCTCTCCTCTCAGGCTAATGCTGCGCTTCAGGAATTCACAGCATAAATTATTCAAGCAATAAACATATCTGTGTCACTCATCTTCTTGGCCCTGCTAGACGCCTGGGGGTTGGGAGGTCAGAGCCCAGATGCTTCTCCAGAGTCTGTTCTCCCTTTACATCACATTTCTTACAATGCTGCTGGAGGAAGAGAAGTGTGTGTGTGTGGGGGGGGGACCTTCCTCTCCAAATGCCCCCAAAATAGTCCATCTCTCCCAGTTAGTGCACCAGTCTGCCTTTTCAGAGGTGACAGGCGGTGTGATTCAGGGTGGTATGCGGTGTGTAAATATTGCTTAGGAATTTACTTGTGCAAGGCAGAAATGCCTTTGAGGTAAATCCATCTTTAAATAGCTTCCCCTAAGAGTCCTGGGAGGCTTGTAGTCATTAACAATGTGGGTGCATCTGGGTGTCAGCGGTCAGAGGAAACATGCCAGCTGGCTAACCTTGCACGTGAGAAGCATCTTAGGAAAGGGAGGCAGGGCTGTTCTGAGAACACAACTGCAGCCTCCACCATGGCTTATGTTCGGGTAGGACTCTGGAGCCGCTTCACTGAGACGGCCTATCAACTGAACGTTCCCAGCAAACAGATGGGTCAGTGGCTGGACCCACGGCTGAGTAAGCCATGAATAATCAACCAGAATCACCACACTGAACTCTGAGAGCAGGCTTGAGTCAGTAATGTCTGTATATAGTGATTAGCCCCCCTGCATCCCACGCAGCTGCTGTCTTATTCTGTGGGGAAGGGTGGGATTCCAGCAGGTTTACCTCACTCATGTGCTGCCTATTGACAAAATGGCAACTGGCTGTGAGAGTTTTGTGGAACTTTCCAATGATTTATGTGAAAGTCTTTGGTTCACTGCAATGCACATCCTTCTCCCTACCCTTCCTCAGTCTGCTCTGAGTTCCATCTAGGGATTTAGCGGGTGGTTTTCTTTAACATTCGCAACAGTCTTAAAAGTATGTCATTTTGAAAGACAAAATGGTAAAGAAAAAAGGATAAGCCTCCACAGAAACAGGGGCTTGTGGACAAGAACAGCAATGCCTCCTACTAGGCCAAAGACAAGTCACAGAGCAGATCCGGATAAGAGTAAGAATGTACACCCGTATCTTACAAGACCTTTGCCTGGATTTCATGCTACATGTTGCCCAATGAGATATCAGGGGGTCAGCCCTCTGTGTGGCTGGGAAGCTCTAGGTCTCTGCCTAATGAATGTTTCATGACTCAGACTTCCGCTAGCACCTTGCCCGGAAGATGAAATGTTTTGCTGTGAATATACATTTACCAGTGAGACAGCAGTCTTGTTTGCCACAAGTTTAATTAGAGTAGTAATACTGGCATTGCCAACAGACCCAGTTTTTTAAACTTAAGAAAAGAAGAATGCAGATGGGTTATCAGTTAGCTGGAAAGTTTGTAGACTAGCAAAGGCAGGCCCAGCAGAGATGAAAGTCCTACATTTGCAGAGATGCTGAAGGTGGGGCATTGAATGATGCTCTCTACTCAATATTAGGAATATACAGAAACCACAGACACAGATGGCTTCCACCTCATTTACTAACATATACAAGTCCTCCTACCTGGGTGCATTCACTGCTGCTCTGGCAGGGGTCCGTTGGCTACAGCAAGTGAAAACAAAGAGGCCCTGTACAGGGCTTCCAAACTATTTAAAGGGATACCAACTAACTCCCACACACAACAGGTCTGAGTGGTCTTCTGCATTAAAAATAAACCCTGCCAAATCTTCAGTCATCCTCAGATGCAGTACTACTAGGGACTGTTCTGTGCTCTAGGATGTTCATAGATGAAAACACATTCAGCACATATATGGTGCTCTGTCTGCCACTGCCAATTTGGAAGTACGTGTGTAATACCATGGCCTGCTGTGCTAAAATGTTCATGCAGCAAATGGCTGGGCAACTTACACATATCAGGGCTAAACTGCTAAGCTTGTGCCTTTCCCAGTAATCAAATATACTGCTTAAATATTTACAAGGAGCTTATGGGGAGCTGCTGAGTATAGCAAAATTGTAGGAGTTGGTCTCTCTACTTGTTTGGTGTTTAATCAACAATGTACAAAAGATGTAGCCCAAAACTCCAATAGGGGATTCTAATGTAACTGGCAGTTTCTGATAAACTTTGAGAGCTGCCTTAACATAAAGCCTGTCAAAGTCAAAGTCAGATTCAAAACTCACTGATTTTGTCAGACCACTCTGTTTATTAGCAAAGCGCTTTGCCAATGCGCCCAGATATGTGAGCCCCTCTGAGACTCAATCACCTGCAAAGAGCGCAAGCCAACCCATTTATACAGACAAGCCAAAGCCAATCCAGCATAGGAGACAAAAGGAAGCAGAAACTGACAAATATACATACATATCTTATTTGCATACTAATAGGTTTCAGAGTAACAGCTGTGTTAGTCTGTATTTGCAAAAGGAAAAGGAGTACTTGTGGCACCTTAGAGACTAACCATCGGATGTAGCTCACGAAAGCTTATGCTCAAATAAATTGGTTAGTCTCTAAGGTGCCACAAGTCCTCCTTTTCTTTTGTGAATACAGACTAACACGGCTGTTACTCTGAAACCTATCCTGAATATGTGCCTTATCTACCCTAATTTCCAGTATCATGGACATAACATTGCCGAGTTATGTATAGTGCTTTCAAAGCAATAGTCAAACATTGGCTGGCTCTATTGAATATAGCAAAGGTGGAAACTGGGTCAGCAAAAGTTTGTGGCAATTAGTTGCACCACTGTACAGCATGATGATGATTTGTATGATGGTAGCACCTAGAGGTCTCAATTAACACTGAGTCTATTGCCCAGGCTTTGAAAAATCTGAAACCTTTCTGCTTTTCAGACACCAAGAAAGAAGTAATGTAGGGGCAAAAAAATTCAAAAATTGGGGGGAGGACAAATCTGTTTTAAGATGAAAATGCGAGTTTTCAGTTTTCTGATGGGGAAAAAAATAAGTGTCAAAGGAAGTAGACACTTTCTACAAAAAATTGTTACACAATCTTAGTTCTCCATTAAAAATGTTTTAACTGAAATTTTTTGGCCACGACCAATCCTGAGTCTCAGTCCATTGCTTTAACCACTAGACCATCTTATTATTTTGATGCCTCTGATGTTGGCAATACCAGTCAAACCCAGGCACCAAGTTAATGACGAGCTGCCAGGCACAAAGAGGGTCGGAGCTGTAATTGGATTGTTGTTTTTTTCCCCCCTTGTAACATCTCCTGTAGCAGAGTGCTCTGGCTAACCAACTGCACTTAGTTTGTTCTGCAGTTACTGTCATTTCACTGCTTTCATAAAGGAAATGCAGGCAACTTAGAAAACCTTTCGGTGCATTTGTCAAAGTGCTTCTTTGTCCTGTTGAAAAACTATTTATCAGCAATAAAAATAAAAGCGTTCCTTATAGCAATTTTTGTCAGTGATTCAAAGATGGACACGTCATCACTCCCATGCTTAACATTATGCTGTCAGAATCCCCTGATTAGAGAGACGAGGTAATATCTTTTATTGGACCCACTTCTGTTGATGAGCGAGACAAGCTTGAGTCACACAGAGCTCTTCAGGTCCAGGGAAAGAATTCCTCCAGTGTCTATTTAGGTATAGTGTCTATAGACTGCATGCATCCGATGAAGTGAGCTGTAGCTCACGAAAGCTCATGCTCAAATAAATTTGTTAGTCTCTAAGGTGCCACACGTCCTCCTTTTCTTTTTGCGAATACAGACTAACACGGCTGTTACTCTGAAACCTATAGAAATATAGACACAAACTACTTTAAGAACATTATTAATTTTACAAATCAAGCCCTCAGAAGTTAGGAAATGCCAGTATTAAGGTTGCCCATGCACCCTTAAGTTATCCCTCATGTGCGCATTATGTTACAAGTCCTAAGTTACATGATCACCTACTGGTTTTTTCACAAGACCCCTGCCTCATTCCATGCACAGCATGGCCAGTACTCAGCAAATGAGCAGCTAGTCAATTTTTTTGTTTTAATGCATGTAAAGCCTCCAGGCTCCAGGGTGACGGATGTCACTCTACGCTGCCAAATAAATAGATCCCCAACTATGATGCTCCAGGGAATCCTGAAATAAAGAGCTGCTTTTTATTATTATTGCTGTAAAAACAATTTTTGCAAAGGGCACAGAGGCACTTACAGAAGTCACACTGAAAAGCAAGAGAACCTTTCAGCCCATTTATCAAAGTGCCCTCAATTCCCACCTGCAGGCAGGTGAGATGAGAATAAATTGATAGTTTAGAGACTAAACAAGTTTGGTTCCTCTCACTCCTCATGTACATGAAACAGGTGGTGACTCAGCTGGCTGATTAGCCAAACCCTTCCTTATCGCTGGCCATTTTATGAACAATCGTGCTTTACCGTAAAGCAGTGTGATTTTCTGAGAGACACGGAGGAGTATTTTCTCTTTGCAAAGTAATAATGCAAATCTCCCTCCCTTCTTGGGAGTCAAGAGCACATTCTCAGGATTCCTTTCTGAAATTAAAATAAAGGTCAAGTTCAAGGTACCGTGGCCATCACACCATGGGAAGCAGTGTGCAATCAAGTGCTGATCTGTTCTCTTTCCCAACTTCCATAACAGGACAGGAATGGAAATGAAAATAAATCATCACTTGGGTAACTTTTATATCTTTTGCTTTGAAGGGGTAGATTTTTATGGAGAGAGACACAAATTACACCCTGTAGTATATTTGCAAATTAGAATCTTTTAGCTCTTTAGGAAGTCATGGGGCTAGAACCAGCAGTTCTCAAGCTTCATTGCACTGCAACCCCCTTCTGGGGACACAAATTACTACACGACCCCGGGAAGAAGGGCTAAAACCCAAACCCAACTGCCCTGGGGGGAGGCTGAACCCAAAACTCAAGGACTGCAGCCCTGGGCAGGCAGGGGGAGTAACCTGAGCCTTGCCACCCAGGCCCGAAGCCAAAGCCTGAGCCCCACCACCCTGGGCAGCAGGGCTCAGACTTTGGTTTCGGGCCTAGCAACTCTAACGCCAGCCCCGATGACCCCATTAAAAGAGGGACACAACCCCCAGTTTGAGAACCACTGGGCTAGACTAGGTGTCGCTAAATACATGCCCAAGCAAAGGAGATAAGGAGAGTAATACCCTTGTACAATATACGTAAACTTGGGGTCCAGGCCTATAGTAGAAAGCAGGCACTGTCCACTCTGCCCCTGGAAATGGCAGGGAACAGGTGGAATTTTGACTACCCACATTCACACTAGACAAAGCGTCTGAGCCCATGCAGGCAACATCTGCGTACCGGCAGCAAGTTGTTACTCCCCGTTGAGCAAGCAGGCAGGGAATTGTACCTTTGAGTCACGCTCCCTAGGGCTCCGCTCTTAGTGTATCCTGCAGTGGCATCAGGATTGCTCAGGTTGTGCCAAAAGTGACAAATTAGCCCTGAATGTCAGTGGCTACATTGAAAAGGAGGACTTGTGGCACCTTAGAGACTACTCAATTTATTTGAGCATGAGCTTTCGTGAGCTACAGCTCACTACATTCTATTCTCAAATGGCTGCGTGGCCTTCCCCAAGCCTGTTCCAAAACCCATTAAAGTCACCGGAAGGCCTGCAGTGAGAGGATGCCTGCAAACAGTAAGTCATTGTCAGAGAATTGTTTTACAGGTTTAGGGAATTTTGTTGAGGGCTTTTTTTAAAAAAAGCTTTGCATGTCACACAAGTTTCTGCCTTCTCTTAAGGTAGTTTTGCATTATCAAAGGGCAATGAGAGAATAGAAACAGTGATATTACTGCATTTAGCACAGATTCTTCTCTTCTTCACACTGAGTCACTTAAGCTAACATTTAATTAATTTGTGACACTTTGACAGTTTTCAAGAAGACATTTGTAGAGCTATCAAGCTGCATTGATAGGACTGTCAGACAATCACCTTTTGAATTATCAGCTAATAAGGACCCATACGCAACAAATTTACAAGGTTTATCATACAAATTGTTCTCTGAATGAGCAAAGCACACAAAGCTCAGAGAAATACAAAATACCCCATTGTTCACAGGTGAGCTTGATATTTGCAAATGTTTTGCTATTTTGATCACTTACTTTATTTAATAAATCAAATTTGGCTTTGTCTTACCTTAAGGAAAGCAAAGAGGCCTTGTTGCAGCACTGCCTAGCCAGGCTGGCTTTAGTCTAGCCACTGTCTCAGAATCACCTGAGTGAGGTGGGGTCTCTCAACCTTCCCAGTTTGGATTCAGTATCAGGCTCAAGCCTCCACAAAGGCTCATGAAAGCAGCTTCTCTACCCACCTTGGCTTTTCCCCTAACCTCTCTCCAGTGCTGACCAGACCATCTTCAGCCTTCCCTTCAATCTCCTACTAGAGCAGCTCATCTCCCTCTTGTAGCCCTTTTGTCTCAGCCCTTTATAGAGAACACCTGACCACCCCACCCCCAGCAGGGCTGTCTGGCCCCAGGCTCCCTGGCCCTTAAAGGAGCAGGCCACCTTGTTATAGGTCTGTTCTATAGGGGATTTGCCAATACACCCAAGATTTTCAAAAGTGACTCGTGATTTGGGGGGTCCAGCTTGAGACCCCATAGGAAGTGGTGAGCATTGAAAATCAGGCACCATGAAGACGTCTCAAGTTGGGCACCCAAACATCGAGGCACCCAAAATAACTAATCACTTTTGAAAAACCCCTCACCTTTCATTTGTGAGATTATCCTGCGCCCGACCAATGTCTGGTGGGGTGACGGCTTAACGTTCAGCTGTAGATCCGCGCCTTTAAATCCAACAGACCTCATGTCAAACACCCCAAAGTCACCTGAGCATCTGAAAGTGCTGGGAAATGAATGGATTCAGCCATGCAGTACCACTGAGAGACAGAGAGAGATCAACACTGTCACTCCCATTGTACAAACAGGGAAAGTGAGACACAGGAGGTCAAGTCCCTTGCCCAGTGTTACACAATGAGTCAGTCTCAGAGCTGGGAGCAAACCCCCAGAGTTCTAACTCCCGGCCCCTTTGCCGCACTGACGAGACAATATTCCCTCTCCTGTACTTTGCAATATTTGAAGTAGCCCATTTGCCTTGATGACACCAGGTCAAGGCCAACCAGGATGGAGCTAGCTCCACATGACCTCAGTGACCAACTTCACTACAATGCACAAGGGCAGAACAGTATCATAATGTGTCTGGTTAGCACAAAATCAAGTGTTCAACAAGTGCCCTGCTCCCAGATGGCAGCCTGGGAGGGGGAGCCCTTTTCATCCCTCACTCGGTCGTTAAAGTCCTAGTCAGCAGGCAGGCTTCACAACACATTAAGCTGCAACTATGCAAACTACAGAGTCAAATGCCCTTGGGTTGTGCCCCAATGCCACATGTGCAGTGACTGCTCTTGAAAGATGAGAGCCTCGTTCCTTTCCACTCACAGAGGAAATAGGTTTAACTTAGACACTGATGGGGAAAGAAGGCCATCCCTCCTCGGGCTGACTTTAGCATTTATCTGCCTCTGCTGCAAGCCAGAAACACATTCTTATAACCAGAATATTCTGCTTGCTGCTTCTGTAGAGCATCTGGCATTATCACTTCTGATAAGCTCAGGGCAGCTATTATTGCTTACATTAAAATTCAATACAGCATTCCTTTGTTATTTTTCTCAGCAGTTTGCTGAAGGAGGAGTTCAGGCATGCCCCCTGCTGGCTGTGAGGGCAACTGAACTCTACCAGCATTGCAAGCACTCTAGGTACAGTACAAAGAAAAGGAGGACTTGTGGCACCTTTTCTTTTTGTGAATACAGACTAACACGGCTGCTACTCTGAAACTAGGTACAGTACAGCCACTTCAGGCAATAGTGACCAAGACAGCACTGGTGCAAAACCAATAACACTTCATCCTGGGTAAAAATCGGGAGAATTCTTCATTTTATCAGGATTTCCAGAGTGAAATGTTGCATTTGCTGATTGAGCAATTCCTCCCATTTTAGCCCAGATCAAATCTGCAAACACCCAGGAAATCATCAGGAACATCTCACTGTCTCTTTCACACACACACACACACACCACAACAAACTGGTGTTGCACACAACTCTGCTTTCTGACCATCACTGCTTCCATGCCACCATTCAGAGGGAAACAATACAGCGGCCTTTAGCTGTTGTAGGTAGGAAAGAACAGGCTGAATGTTTTTGCCTTATTAAAAAAATTACCTGCCTTAGTAAAAGCTAGAAGTAGTGAGGGTGGCGAGAGCTGCAAGGTTTGCAGCACATCTGTTTGCAGATGTTTAATTATTGCACAACAGTTGGCAACTGGTTGCTGAGGAAACCACTTACCTATTCGATTGCAACTGTCACAACATTTTGTTTCCTTCTAGGATTGTTTGCAGAGTTTTAACAACTCCTCAGTGCCTCTGCTGTCACTGCAGACACATAAGTAAGTCTTGCAACAGATAAAACTCAATCAGCTGTATCCATGGTGCTGTCAAAGGAGACTCCTAGTGCACTGAGGAGTAGAAACTTGGCTGGTGTAAATCAGCTGCAGAGAAACTATGCTGATTTACACCATCTGAGCACCTAGCCCCAAGATTACTAATGTTGCAAATCTGTCACTCTTCACGGTGACATTGTCCTCCAACCCTGTTTGTCTGGTATCTGTCTAGTACAATTTGTCATCATTCTAGATTGTGAGATGTGAGTTCTTCGGGGCAGGGATTATCTTTAGTTGACTCGTTTGTACAGTGTTGCGCACACTGGGGCTCTGATCACTGACTGAGGGCTTAGGAACTACTGCAGTGCGTATCATAGTAATAATAAATGGAAAGGAACCCAGGGGAGGAGACGCAACTGGAATGAGTTGAGGAAGAGCAGCAGGCCAGAGGGAGAGCCCCAGGTTGGAAAGAAATGCCCTGGACGGTTTCATGTTTGCAATGATGAACCGGATAAGTTCAAGCATTTCTATTAAATGAAGGGAATAAGTGAACTAAACAGAAGAAAACAGAGAAGAAGTTATCTGTCATCCTAGGGAGAAGAAAGAGAAAGGGGAAGTCTACAGCAACAAACTAGATTCAAAGAAGGCCAGAGGCTGGCTAGTCACCTGAGGGCTGGCAAATCAGAGGGGCAGAAGCATTTCCAGCTTTCTAGGAAAGACGCCAGGGCAGAAATCAGTAAGGGGAAACCCACGTAAGAATGGCTTCTTTCCATTCCCCAGAGCTCTGGGGCTTGGGACGCTCAGTTAATAGTGGCAGAGCATCACTGTGCTCATATAAAAATGGCTGCTTTGCACTGCAACAATCATTCAAAGGGGATAAGGAAACAAATGGCAGCTGCATTAGCTTCTCACTTCTCTGTACTTGCAATCCCAGTGGGACGGGACCTTGGGGTGTAAATACATCCAGCTGGCGCCAGACTTCGCAGGTTCTCTCTGTGCCAGGCCTGGCCCTGCGACGGGAGATCTTCAATCAGCACAGCTACATTTTTCAACCTCCAGAGAATAGCCCTACACGCAAAAATCAATCTCTCCTGAGTGCCAAGGGATAGCATACAAACGTACTGCAGCTACTCCCCAAACACAGGCTTCTGCTCTCAGAGGGTATGTCTACCCTGCAATCAGACACCCACAGCTGGTCCGTGCCAGCTGACTCAGGCTCACGGGGCTTGGGCTGTGGGGCTGTTTAATTGCAGTATAGATGTCTGGGCTCAGGACGCTGTGAGGCGGAAGGTTCCCAGAGCCTGGGCTGCAGCTGGAGCCAGAATGTCTACATCAGAAATCGACAGTCCCACAGCCCAAGCCCTGTGAGCCCAGGTCAGTGGGCATGAGCCAGCTGTGGGTGTCTGATTGCACTGTAGACACACCCAAAGTGTTACCCCAGATGGGACTCCCCAAGGCAGCCTCTTGGTATCAGGCCCTGTGTGACAGGTTGTGTCTTTCAGCAAGATTTTTAAACCTCACATATATGTATGTGTCACCCACCCACCTCCTGGGTGGGGTGTTCTGTCCCATCTAGTGGCACCGAGACTACTTCGAGAGACAGTTAAATGAGTCTGCTCTACAGCCTTAGCTAAGCGCCAGCTGGCTTTTAGCTCATGCGGTAGAGGCTCATACACTAAGCTCCAGAAGTTCCATGGTTCAATACCACCTGCTGATGACGGGGGTCTGTCGGCATTATGTATGCTTGAATGCCAGCGATTGGGCCTGCCAGAAGCTGGGACTGGACAACAGGGAGTGGATCACTCACTAACCGCCCTGTTCTGTTAATTCCCTCTGAAGCATCTGGCACCTGCCACTGTCCAAAGACAGGATACTGGGCGAGATGGACCATTGGTCTGACCCTGTATGACTGGTCTTATGTTCTTACGATACAGGGGTGAGATATACAGGCTTGGAGGATGAACCCAGCTCTCTATCCATAGAACAGATCAAGGCAGGACTGTAGCATGGGGGTTGATTTGGAGTAGCGTTTTGCAGAAAACACAGAACGTTTTATTTATGTGCAGCATTGGGCTCCTGGGATGTGCAAACTCCAAACTATCTTCTTTTCCTCAAGAGCCTGTGCCCAGCAAAGTCCAGGAGGAGCAAGAAGAATCTCTGCTCCCAAGTGTCAGAGGAAAGTTTGGAAAACCTAGGCATTCATTCTGCAATTAACAGGACCCTGTAAGACCCAGGGGTAGAACTGAACTTTCTGCATGAAGGACACAGGGTTTTTTTTTTTTTTTTCCATGTGGACTTGCTCCCTCATGGATGGAGTTGGAGACCCAGGAACAGTGGTCCTGTTGATGCAATGGCCCCTGCTTCAAGGGAAGCCCCAAACGTGGCCCATTTCTCTACTGCGGTTAGGTGAAGAAGTTGGATATGATGCTCCTGTCCTGGCCCCATTACTTTTCCCTGCCCACTGCAGCCTGACTCAGGCAGGATCTCAGAGTCATGTACAGTTCAGCCCTGACCCTGATAATCTAAACTGTCCTTGTCAACTGTCATTATTCGCACAAGCCATTTCAGGGTTATTTTAAAATTATTATTATTGTTTATTTACTTATTTTCCTACTGAAAAATCTAAACCAAAGCCCCAAGCAGCCGATGAAGCACAAAAGCAAAGCAGCTCATGGCACATCTGCTCTGGACTGCGCGTGGAGAGTTCACAGATATGGAATATTAGGGGTGATGCAGGCCTGAATCAGCGGTGATCCAGTGACTAGTCTCTGAAGTAGACTTCCATGCTGAAACGCAGATTCAGAATCAGCTTCTTTGCTTTAATTAACCCTTTTTACACCAGGCATTTAGGATTACAGCTAGTTGAACAATTAGCCATCCATTTCAGTGTTTGCTATAACATACATTACCATAAAATCAAAGACCCACAAGCATTTGCATACCTTTAAAGCATGTGAGTAATTCCAGTTAATTCAGGGATACTATTATTACTCTGCAGTATTCATTACCAATGTGCCCCTTTTGTTGACTGATGCATATACCAATCCTGAATTTCTTTAAATGCATTTGTCATTCCCAAGTAGTTGCTGAAGAGTATAGACAAATAATTTTCTGACGATGGGTTATTCCAGAATATGCACATATATAGTTATTCCAGAATAGCTTCACATCCTGCCTTATTCCAGAATATCTTCCGTGCATAGACAAGCCCGCAGGAACATTTCCATGAACACCTAGCATTTGTCTGAATACTCAGAGTGAATAATGTGACTGCACAAACCAGGCCACTGAACTTAGCACTTCTACTCATGAAAATCCGGATAATGAGTTTTCTTTAATGATCTGATGTGCTCTTTTTACCATTTCTGTGAATCAAAGAGCTGTCCCAAATTGCATTGGCACTTGAGATGGAAGATTCGGGTTTTCCATTCCTAGGAAGAATTTTTATAATCATAATGTCTCGGTCCTTAGTACAAAATTGTTACTTGGGATGGGTGAGAGGCAAAGGTCTGGTTAAGACAAGTGTTATTTATTATTAATTATTATTATTTTATTACATTAGTACTGAGAGATCCCAGCCAACATCAGGACCCCATTGTGACAAAGGCTGAACAAAGAGGAACTATGAGACAGACCCTACCTTCAAGAGCTTACATTTTAAATAAACAAGACATTCAGAGGAAACAGAAGCAGAGAGAGGTGAAGTGATTTGCCCAAGCTCCCATTTGTCCAAGCTGTGCACACACACAGTAAGAGAAACACTCCCCACTCAAAGAGTTTACAGTGCAAATAGAGCAGACAGAACAAGGGAGAGAGAAAGGAAATACCATTATCACAGTTTTTACAGATGGGAAACTCGAGCACAGAGAAATTAAGTGACTTATACCTCATAAATCCACAGGACAACAGTCTGGAACCAGAAATTGAACCTGGACCTCCTGACACCTATGCCAGTCATTTAACCACAAGATCAGCCTCCCTCTTGAGGTCTGAGTCTTATTCACAGTTATCCAAACATCTTTAGGGTGGAAATTAGTCTGTGAAAGGCTCTCTCATGAGATTCCCAAGATTTGCAGGCTTTGATCAGATTTGATATGGGTTATGCTTAAAGTATCTGTGTCCTCCATCATGGTGCTAACATTAGGAAGTGCAGAGTTTCATGAAAATTAAGAAGTCACATGCTAAACTTTCTAGACTTCAAGAAAGGTTTATGATGAGATTACCTGCAATTCTGGGCAGCAGCAGTACAGGCCAGTTCTTCTTTTAACCAGACTAGTTTGCTTGCTGCTCTTTGAAAGTCCCCTGACATTCTCCAACCTAGATCCGTCACCATATGCAGCATGAGTTCCTCATCCCTCCAGGAAACTTCTAGGTTGCTCTGATTCCAGCTTACATTTTCACACGTGTTTCTGAAAGGTAAAACTGGAGAACTCCTTTTGCAAGAGAGATGTATCTACAAAAGAGCTCTCACTGTTCTCTAGGCTCTCTGTTTGCTCGCACGACTAAGAGAAACAACAAAGCAGTCTCCCAGGTTTTGGTTTTGATATTTTCATTTAAATGATACATGTGTTTTTCGCACTTAACCGCTAGGCATTCAGGTCTCCAGTCACCAGGCAAAACAAGAACACATTCTTTTAGAACAAACTGCACTGGAAAGGGAGACTTCAAAGTTACTGTGTGTGTGTGTGTGTGTGGGGGGGGGGGTTATGCATTAAGTTATATCTAATTTAGTTTCCTGAATTCTCAGTCTGAGGCCCTGAGTCATTTCTATCAGACACATTGACAGGCACTGCATAGATTAACATTATTTGTGTCAAAATACACTGATTGGGTAATTCAAAGGATTGAGATTTGGGTGTTATTCTCTTCTTTCTTTCTTTTTAGTCTTCCTGGAGCTTCATTGTCTTTCTAGGCAATGAGGAGCTACAAATTTGGTGCCAACCTTCAGGATTGGTTCCACCTGATTCTCCAGGTCTGTCCCTTGTCCTACAAGCCTGTCTTACACGCTGCATAAGAGCCCTGCATGTAATTCAGGCAGGGGAGGAAATATAACATGACACCATCTCTTTGCAACGTGTTTCTGCGACACAACATGGCCGTGTTGTCGTGGCACTGCCTCAGGATCTCAACAGCTGGATGATATGTTTGCTATGAGTACAAACAATACCCAGGCATCTTTGAGAATGTCAGCTTTCTGAGTCCAATACAACACCCAGCGCAATGGGCCCTTGATCCTGCCTGGGGCCTCTGGACATAACCATAATGTACAAGATTATTACTACTACTAATAAACCTGTGTGAGGGGGAAGGAGACAAAAATGGGGCTTAGATACAGTTTGGCAGGAAAACAAATCCCACATATGAATCCCTTATGGAACGGAGGGGTAAGGGGGGAGACCCCAAGAGTTCAAGGAAAGCATTATAATATGGGAGGCCACTTGGAAGAAGGGTTTGGCGCATACACAGAAACCATCGCTGAATAAAAGGGGAGGAGGTGAAAAGAAGAGACAAAAGAGAGGACCTGAGATGGAAAAGGAAGAGGGGTGGTGGGAAGAGATGGAGGCGGGGGGTAGAAGATTTATTTAAATCATGCATTACAGTCCAGGAAAGTATCCTAAGTGTACCTCAACAAAGGGACCATAACTCCGAGTTGTGGTTCCAGGGACTTGAGCTTCACTGTCCTGTCTCCAGGAGCCCCCAGTGGAGTTACAGAGGCATTGTATGAGATAAAAGGGAGGAGGGGGATTTTTCTGTACACATTAAGATAGCCTCAATAAGTTCAGCACCCAACGACGGGCAAGATGAGAGGTCTCAGCCTTCACATCCACCAGCATGAAGAGGGAGCAAATACTTTTCTGAGCTGCCTTCTGTCAGCTTTGTCATTTCTTGTTTCATGCTGGTGTCACCCACTGGTACAGTTCTCAGCCAGAGAGCATGCTTCTTTAGCTCAAGCTGTAGAGACTCCTGCTTTGAGCACAGGAAGTCCTCCATTCAATCTCTGGCATCAGCCAAGATGGCAGCCGTCATACCTGCTTTACGTCATCTTACCGGTGCTCACTGATTGTGATGGGTGCAGATTTTACAAACCAGTCAACTGACATGTTTTCCAGTCTGGCCAAGGCTACTAATCCTAAATGCCCTCACCCTGTTGGTACTGGGGATACAGGTGATGTGTTGAAAAATATCCTTCTTCCCAAGTCAGTAACTTTTGCGAAGGCCCTGACAGAAAGTCATCTCACATCTTTTAGAAATGGGACATTTGTGGGAGGTTTATGCAGGACATCCATGGATACTACATGCTGCCCAACCAGCGTACCTCCACAGACGTTACAGGTAGAACAACAACAAATTTGTCATGTTTTGAGCTCCTCCATGTTTGGAAGCACATCTCTAGTCCTACCTGCTTACCTTTTGAAATGCAAATTCAGTGTTTACACATGAACTATGTAAAGGAGCTGAAAGGAAAATAAAACGTTGGTTTTATAAATAAATAAAACGTTGACAGAAGAAGCCTGGCGAGGCATTTTTGGCTTTTGATTGGTTGGTTTAGGCTTTAATTAGACAAACTGATTCCCTCATATGCCACTTATGTCACGACAAGACGGCACTAAAAAAGATCCTCAACTGGTGTAAACCAGTGTAGCTCACTGGCTTCAATGAAACTCTGCCGAGTTACTCCCGCTCAGGATCTGGCCAATTTTCTGTAGCACTAGACTGGAGTTCCCGCTGTTACTCTTAAGAGAAAGAATCTTTGTACATTTGACTAGTTCGAACCCTGGCACAATTATTCCGTTTGTAAAGCAGAATTTACGGCCTTTGAGTTATTTACAAATCACTGGACACCGACACAGCCTCCCATTCCAGCAACCCTTGCTCTGCTAGATGAAAGCCACTTATAGGTAGCTCAGCTAGGCTTTCTGTGGGGTTAGGACCAGTATTTCTTAGGTGTGATTTGGAAGCTGCGCCTGTCCATTCATCGGATGAATGACAAAGCATGTCTTCGCTGAATACCTAATTTCTCAACATCTGTCTCTGAAGGTACAGGGGGTGAATGAAACTAGACCAGAAGTCTGGCTATCCTTTTCTGCTAGCAAGGTTGCTCTAGATGGATAGAGAAGAGAAACAACACTGAAGACCTTGGCCACGAAAATCAATTTATGCTGGGAACCTTTCTCAAGTTTCTAGCTCCTGTGTCACATATCACGGAAGGCAAGAGTTTAGCAGGGTATGAAAGAGGGTTGGTGATTTCTATGCACAGCAAGAACATCCAGAGCTGTAAAAATAAAGATTGTTTTGGAGAGACTATGAACTCGCCTGTTATAGAGCATGAGCCAACCGCTAACTAAAAGGGGTCAGGAGGAAACTTTCTCTGGGGACTGGTTATCCCATTAGTTCAGGGCTTCTTATATCTTCCTCTGAAGCAGCTGATGCCGGCCACTGTTGGAGGCGAGAAATTGGGCTAGATGGGCCTTGGTCTGAATCAGTGTGGTTGCTCCTGCTGTGTATCAAAACAGAAATGTTTTGGAGCAATTCTTCCTCCACAATGCCTGCTCTCAAGGAGTTCATGTTAAAAACTGGGCTGGGGAGTCCATTTGGGTATAACAGGAAATGACCCTCCACTTTCCCCAAAGCTTGAACCCAGACTCAAACCTTGGAAAAGTTCTGCTAAGTTCATGTTTGTTTCTTTTGTTTCTTTTCATTAAATGCCGCAGGAAAGTTTATTTTGGCAGAACATTCTGCCCCAAAGGAACCAACGTGTTCTGAGACTAGCAAACTTCCAATCCTGACTTCTAGGCCAAACAGGTCACGCTCCATTCCAATAGACTGTGGAAAAGCATAGAGAACTTGGGATCCTTATCTGAACTCCTTTGCCCGTTGAGATTCTCTGCTTGTCGCTCAGAAGGAAGTCTTTTAACTTTCTGTGTGTGTCTGCAGCCACAGAGGACAATGAATGTGCTAAAAGATGCATGGGATGAAGTAATTAGAGCTTAACCCTTTACCTGCTTGTTCCCCAGTGGTACCTGGTGTCCTGCTATATCCATTTAAACTCTATGGAAATCAGCAGAATGTTAACTTAGGTACATTCCGCAGCAAATCAGGTGCATTTTACTTGGAATTCGGCAGCAAGTGTGTTCTGCTGATGTTATGGCAGCACTTAGAGGCCCCAACTGAGAAACAGGCTCCGTTGTTCTAGGTATTGTACATACACACAGAAAGAGGCAACCTCTGCCTCAACAAGCTTACAATCTACATGGAAAAGACAATGGGCTGGAGATAGGAACTATTAATCACCCCCATTTTACAGGAACTGAGGCACAGGGTGATTAAGTGACTTGACCAAGGTCACAGAGGTAGTCTGTGACAGAATTGGGAACAGGACTCAGATCTCTTGAGTTCCAGTCCAGCATCTTGACCACAAGTCCATCTTCTACCTGGCCATATAGGACCATTCAGCAGCACAGAACATGTTTTCTACCCGGACGCCTGGCAAATCAAGCAGAAGAGCAGGTACATTTTGCCTATACATATCCGGTACTTTCAGCAGCACCACAGGCTTATTCCACTAGGAAGTTCTTGGAGTATTCAGTATTAACTAAGCAGCTAATGACTGTATTCAATATGTGTTAAGCTCATGCTATTCCCTCCTTTTTCACAGACACTCTGAGAATAGAGTCATTCCTTACTACCCTGGGAGTTTTGTCCCAAGAATGTGGTAGCTGAAATTTCATGATTGTAATTATGAATTATGCGCACTGCCTTGCTTCGGCTGCACATGCTGCAGTCTGATGCCCTGGTTCTTTCTACTTTCTACTACAAAGCACCGGATAACCAAGCAGGACAGAGGAATATCTGGCAGTGTATATTTCATACACCGGGCAATGCACATTCTAGGTCTCATAAATCATCTTCAAGACAAAGGCTGTAATGAGAGATTGTTGATACGATGTAGCATGAGTCACATAACAAGATTATGGCACAATGGACTGATTAGTTACATAGTGTCCCTATCCTTCACCCCCCCACACACAAAATTTTCCAAAAAGACATTCATATTTGTATGTTAATTTTCATACTTCTCTGTGTTTTGTAGTTTGCCCACAAAGGCAGATATTGCAATACAACAAGAAAGGCTCTTCTCATGGTATTTCCAAATTGATTTTTATTCTCTAGCGGTTCAGATAAGTTTGGAAAAGCATATGAACCAAACCTCTAAATCATCAATGACTTGTCTATCAATAATGACAACTAGTGGTGATGAAACTATTTGGTAGAATTAAAATTCATTAAGAATTCAGCCCCTTTTTTAGTTTATAAATTGTATGTGTAGGAATAAGAGTGTTTTTTAAAATGTACCATGATTGGTAAGTATTGACTAAATATTTTCTATGAATAATTCTGTCTACCACAACAACAGACAAAGTATATGAGCCTAAGGAGAAAGGCTGACTGATTTTTTCAAGGATATTGTTTACAAACTTTTCATTCCCACCGTCACAGTTTCAGGCTTAACCACACCTTTGACACACACGCACACACACACACCTTTGACACCCTCCTAAGGTTTCCAGCTCTGAGCCTCTCTCAGGCAGAGATCCGCATCTCTCTCCCTTCAGATTGGGAGTTGAGGCTTACAGTACCACTGCGTCTCACTGTGGTTTCCCCAGCAGGTCTGTCTAGGGTCCAGCACCTGTGGTTAACTTGTCTCCTGGGTCTAGAAAAGTGTACACCAGTTACCAACCAGCCCTCACAAAACAAACATATAAAAACAATGAAAGTTCCCATATAAAAGCTTTGCCCACTTGGTTACAAGTCCATGTCACCTTTTTAGACCAGGAACAAGAACCCCAACCAGACAGCTCAGGTCTTTGATCTCCAGTCTCCAGGAACAGTCAATCACCAGTCAAAGGGCTGCTGTTCAGGGTGTAGTGTCAGAAGGCTAGGTTTTTGCATAACCCAAAGTGAGGAATTTGCATTAACCACACCTCAGGGATTCCCCTACTTGATATTTATGGTCACAAAAGTCCGTGCCTGTCTTTCACATCCCAATATCGATTTCTGAACTCCTTTACACTTCCCAGGACTCACATCTGTCACACCCACTGTTTGCTATTTGTTACTCATATGATGTAGTTGCTGACCTAGGTCACATGGTAGTGTTTCTGCTTTCTGATTGGATGACTGAAATATTCCATTCAGAGAATTGTTAATAACAATGAATGCTGTCTCCATCCAGTACACACGTTTGGCCTGATAATCAGCCGCGCTCAAATTCTTGCTGTTTTCAGGATACACAAAGTTCTTCACAGACACCCAACACTGGTCGGAATACTCATGAATAACTGCTCCTTCTTGTAACACTTAGCCGTGCATGCTGCTTTGCCATTATATGGTTGCCTGCAGTTACTCCACTGCTGTCATTCATTTTGTACTGTAAAAACTGTCCTAAAACGTTTGTTTTCTTCAGAAAAAAATTAAAAACACAACAACCGACTTTGCCAACTCTTAAAAGAAAACGGATGACTGGCAAATGTCAGGTTTCAGCGCATTTATTAGGGATACATTTTAATAACAATTTCCTGACTCACCCTGCTTTACTCCTGGCTTACACCAATGAGCCTCCACTGATTTAAATGCTTACACCAGAATAAAATCAGAGCAACACACTCATGGATCAGGCCCGGTATTTCAAGTTCACAAGCATGGGAAGGTTAATAGTAATGAAACTGGTGCAGAATTTTCCCTGCAATGCCCCAAACTGGCTGGGCACCTCTAACCCCTCCTGTAATATAAATAATAAACAACAATAAAACAGCTTAAAAAACCCTTATACTGGAAAGCTCTTGGCTCTTCCCTGGATAGTCTGAACAATCCCTAGCCTGGACAATATTGCCAAGATGAGAGCATCACTTTCCGCTGATGATTCAGCAGCACAATCATTGTAGTAAGCTCCTCGTTTTTAGTGGAAAATGGGACGTGAGGGGCTGTGTCTGGAGCAATCAGTTGCTGTGCAACCCAGGGCTGTGCTGCCCTTTGTAAGGTACCTTGTTCCCATAAAAGCCTTTTCGCAGATTTCTGCACTCCACGAAGTGCTCACAAGGGCTCCAGCTGGAAGAAAATGCCTCTGGCAGCGGGATGTTAATCTGAAAACAGCAGCATCGTAGGTGCAGTTGGGAACCCAGCAGCCAGGGGCTTCACTAACAGCGTTGGACTTGGAGCTAATCGAGGCTCCTTTTGATCCCTTTGAGAGTGATATTTGGTGGATTATAGACTCTCCTCTGGAAATAAGGAGCTTGTCAAAGACCACCCAATACCTGTGCTTTTGTCTGGGGTGTGAAGATCTTCTGCTTCACCCTCAGACTGACCGACTTGCTTATCTCCTCCTGTTGGTTCTGAAATGATGCAGTCTGAGCAGGGGCCAGCCGCTGAAGAAAACTCTCAGGATCACAAAGAACTTTGGCTGCTAGATACAGGGAGTAATTGTAGAGAGCTCAGCATCTCTGAAAATCAGGGCCAAGCGGTAAAGGAAGCTGCATACACTGCGGGTTCTTTCTGCCATTTATGTGTCTGTAAGATTCCCTCATCAGCATTATCAGGTGGTTATGAATGTGCAGGGATATACCGAACTGTCCCTAGCAGGGAAGGATTACTATGAACCCTGGCTTTGGGAAGGGCAGGTCACGGGCAAGCGGTATTTTACACCATAAGAGTTGGACTCTGGGTCACATGGAAGTTAAAGTAGGTCAAGATTTTAAACTAAAGCCAAGTCTGGAGCTTGCCTTCTTTGATAAGTCCAGTGTCAAGGGGCAGGGTTGCGAAGGTGATGAGAATGCAGCATGGCTAACTGTTCAAGCCTGGGAGGTTAGGTCAAAAAGGTATCACAACAGATAACCATCTTATCTTCCAGACTGTACGATGATGACTATGAGATTCCAGTAGGGGGTCCCCTGACTCCATGAATACACATTACCTAACTGGTCCTGGTGCATAGATGGGAAGACAAGTTCTGGAGCTCTTGGTGTAGGACCCTGCCAACGGCGGAATATGTAATTAAGGGGACCGACGAATCCTTCTTGTATTGCCAATTCCAAGCTCCCCAAATCTAAATGATAGACATTTTCTTGTCACACATTTCACACTAGATTCCACACTTAATAACGACGAGCTGGCAAACAGAAGTACGACCCAACATTTTAGGACATAAATGTGACCGAGACTCCCGTATCCGGGTGAAACTGCAGGGGGAATTTAGGGAAGCAGAATGGAGTAATAAAATTAGAATTTCAGCACACTGGGGATTTTACACTTACTTTTAAAAAATATCATAGGACATTAGTAACCTCAAATCCAGCCATGCTACCGTTGAACTCAATTGGAGTTTTGCCATTGACTTTAGCAGGGCGGGATCACGTAGATACTATGTTGACAGGCACTATATAGGATCCTATGTCAGAGAGACAGACAGGATTCAGCCCCCCTCCATGTGGACAGGAATCGGGACCTTAGGCTTATGTTACCTCAGTGAACATTAACTCAGCGCTGAACCAGGTCTGTCCAACAGCAATACCTCTTTCAGAAAGGTTTATCCTGGAAGGGCTCCTGTTGAAACAGTGACCCATCCTGATAGCTCAGGAGAACTGATGGGAGCACACAGTGGTCTGACTGCAGTGTAGCTAAAATAATAAAGCACAGAAGGTCCAACCCAGAAGTCTCACAGCAAAGCAAGGTAAGCGACTCCGAGCTTAGGTTCCAGTGCATGCTGGAACATCAAGAGAGAGCAGAGAATGTCAGGGCCTGGGATTTTGTTGCCAGCAGGTCAGCCGGAGCAGGACACCTTTTGAAGGAAGGAGATAGGGATTGGGAAAGCGATGCACTATTTATATTTTCTCTGCTATCTTGTTCATTTTAACGAGCAGCAAGAAACCAATGTGAAGCGAAGGAAATCTCATTAAAAAGCATGAAAGGAAAAACGACTCAGGAAAGATAATAGGAGCTTAATGCATTAGCAACGCTAGGAGTTGCTCTGATTGCATGCTGGGCTGGTGCTTTGACTGGGTTTGATGCCTCCTCCTTGTTCCGGTGCCAGATGCTAGTCAGCTTTTCAAATGTCAGTCTTGTAACTAGATATTTTTCGTTTGATTTCCTTGCAGCCTTGAGTCCATCTGAATGAACATTCAGAGACCCTTCAATGCAGTTGTCATGGTTCATTTGGGTTCCTTTTCAATACAATGATGTAGTAATACGTTTGGGGAGTGTGGAAAGGAGTGGATGGAGGCTGTCAGGGTCAGCACTGCTAAGGGATGATGGACAACGCACTGCTTTTGATAGGGGAAGGGGATCTAGGCATTGGATCAGATTGATCTGGCAATAAGAGAGCAGATGCCTCGGGACTGAGCACTCCTGGCTCCCATGGGAAGTTAATGCAAGCGGTGGAGCTCAGTATCTCTGCAAATAAGGTAGCACATGTCTGAATCTGGGCACACAACAACAGAGGTGCTCAAAATTTGTGTGCACTTTGGAAAATCTGAGCCTGAACGGTCTCATCCTAATCTTCTGAGAGAGATTTGCCCTCCTCGTAAAATCACAGTTTCACGGTGCATCTGCTTTGACAAGGCTGATCAATGGAATAACAAGGGATGCTGCAGATCAGGATTGCAAAGCATTGGGACTGAGTGCATTGGCAAGCTTGTGTGTGGGGAGCCAAGCACTGGATTACTTGTGGGCCCTGCATGTTAGAGGATTGGTTCGGAAAGTTCAGCTCCCTTTGTTTGCTTTGTAAAAAAAATCCAAGTGGTCGCATTTCCTAGGGCAAGACTGGTGGATAAATTACTGCAAGGTAGAAAGGGTGTTCTAAAAGTGTTTAAGATCGGAGTTTCCCATCTTAAATAGGTTTAGACAAGCCTGGGATCTGCCTCCAGTACACACATGCATCTGTCAAGGGAAGCTCTGACCACATAGAGGTTCACCCTTCACCTATTGCTGAAGTGACCATAACAACCAATTCCATTGGAACCCAGCACTGAGTAAAAGGGATACACTTATTCAGGTTCTATCTGCCTTGCAAAGTACTTTCAAGGCATCATCACTGTAGCCTGTGAGCACCTCTCAGACCTAAAAGGATTTATCCTCACAATGTCTCTGTGAGGTAGCAAAGTATTATCTCCACTAAGTACCTGTGTTACTCAGGTTCAAAGAGATTAAAGCCCAGATCCTCAATGGTATTTAGGCATCTAACTCCCTTTGAGGATTTTGACCTACTTGACTTGTCTGAGTGACTCAGACATAGCCAAGAGCACTGAGTCCTACTCCAGTGCCTTGACCCTAAGACCAGTAAGTGTCATAGCCTCTGCAAGGTTTACTCGCATATATGACAGAAACATGGAGTTGACCTCCATGAGCTTGTGTGTGCATGATGGATCCGTTACACTCTAGTCTTTGAGTATCATGTGGCTTCTTCTTTGTGACAGGGTGGAGCTGGAACCTGGCATTTTTACCTTCATGGATCCCCTGAACGTGTCCTGGTACAATGATGACATTGGCAACAGGAACTGGAGCAAGCCTCTCAATGGGTCCGATGAAGACCAGAAGCCACAATACAACTACTATGCCATGCTTCTCACCCTCCTTATCTTCGTCATCGTCTTCGGCAACGTGTTGGTGTGCATGGCCGTGTCCAGGGAAAAAGCCCTTCAGACCACCACTAACTACCTGATCGTGAGTCTGGCCGTGGCAGATCTCTTGGTGGCAACTCTGGTGATGCCCTGGGTAGTCTACCTGGAGGTAGGTGGCATTGCTTTGTAGCGTATCCTCTGCAAGCCAAATATTTCTGGTGCCTATATCCAGAGAGTGGAAGATTAGTGGCTTGGGAACCAGCTATTTAAAGAGTGGCTCTACTCAGAATAATAACTGCCTCAGTAATTTCAAGAAACAAATCTACTCATTTTTCTAATTGCCAGCCCTGTGAATGCAACCAAGAATCTGAGAGTCAGGCAGGCTCCTTCCTATTTCACACATCATCACCACCACAAACAAAGGTTCTGGAGGTCAAATTAGGTCCTCTGTGACACCCAGGATGCTCCACAGTCTTCAGATTATGTTCTCCATGACATGTGCAGTCCCATTGTCTTCGATGGGTTTGCTCAGGTGTGTCTGGTGCTTAGTTCACTAATCTACTGAGTATGCACAAGAAAGAAGAGAATCCAGATCATTTTCCCCATAGCTGTACTAGTTCTACAAGGCTAACAGGAGTTTAAAACTCAGACAACATTAATTTAGCCTGCAATGTGAGCAGATTCTGCATACCCACCCAGAGCAGGTCTGAGGAATACGAAGGTGACATCTTTATACGGCATTAGAGCCAGATCCTCAGCTGGTATAAAACAGCGCCATTGCAATGGACCTATGCTGCTTAACAACGTTTAAGGATCTGGCCTTTAAGATTACAGTAAGATTGCTTCCACTCTTTATCCTTCTGAGGTGATCAGTTGAACTCGGAACTTATGTGTGGATTTTTTTTTATAAGACCTTAAATAGGAACGTCCTAGGTGTTCTATATAGCCATTAAAGCTTCTGTGGCACTTAGAATAGGATTCACTATGTGGTTCTTGGTCAAATTTTCTTCACCAAAATTATTACTATTAACAATCATGTTTATTACTGTGCTGCCTAATGCAAATGAGACAAATGCTAATGTAAAAAAAGAAAAACAAAACCAGAGGAACGTAGGCCTAGGTTGACATGAGTAACTGGACATAGGTGAGGCCTCAGTTCCTGGGAGACAGGATTAGGGAGGGGAAAGGATCAGCAGGCTGGAAACAGAATGTCTGCACTAGCTAAGATAAGGGGAACACTCAGATAACAATTTACAATGGACAAGATAACAATTGGTAAGATAAGCGCTGTATGTAAAATAGGCAAAGAGTAAATCAGGCATGGCCAGTGCATGCTATATTGGTTCATACAAAGTGACAAAGCCAATCCCAAAACCTGTGATGCCATGAATAGCAAATGCAAATGTGTCAATGTATATAAAGGAAGAGGTTGGGACATGTGGTACGCTCTATACCCAGTCTTGAGTCTGACCTACACTTGAGTCTGACCAGCTCAGTGTAGATTTGCTGTATGCCAAATAAAGGAACCTGAGTCATGACACTGCAGGCATTCTGAATTCTTGGGGAAACCAAGTGGAAGAGGTCCGAGGGAAACCCCAACAAGGACTAACCTTGAGTTGACATGGATTTTCCAAGATACACAGCCATGTGCAATGCATGCCCAAGCACAAGAATGGGCCCCTAACACTTCACTGATGTTGTGTGAATAAACTATATAGACTACTGACCAAACACACAGGACCACGGCATAGTTCTTAAAAACCACAGCAGCAGGGAAAATGTGCAATTGTATGTGCAAAATGTAAATGCAGAGCTACTGTGTCATAATATATAAGAGAAACAAAATCACAGGTGAGCTACTTGTCACATTACAGTAGTTAGAGCATCACTTCGGTATAAAGGAACTTTGTGCCTCTGCGTGTGCAGCCACGTTTGAGTGGCACCATGTTTTGTGAAAGCGGAATATTCCAAATCTGCCAAGCATTTAGCTGACATCAAATGATCCTGGCAACGTAAATAGCTAGAAAGAGCGAAATGCAATGTGTGGGAAAGGATAATAGAAAAGTACAAGGCCCTTGTTCTTCAGATCTTTAGAAAAACTTGTGTGCACGAGCACACGTCAGAGAAAGGCACAAAGAGAGAGAAAACGTTACTTTCTTTGGAGACTGGTTGACTCAGGGAATAGCACACTAAGCAATTTAACCTCTTGTGCAAAGAACATCTGAAGTTTTATGCACCACGTAAGGGCTTAAGTGGTATTTAAGTTGTACTTAGGCCTTGTGCTAGCCTTCTACACAGGGATGAGTTGCATCCACAATGCCTAAAGTACTGGGTAAAGTTCTACTCGGGTTGCCAAAAAGTTGTTAGACATGTTACTATCTGATGACTGTCTGTGACCTATGTGAAATGAGCTTCAAGGGGTCTCAATCCAATTCTTGGTGATTAGGTGTCCACATCACCCTCAAAACCATTACTAATTGGCCTTTGCTTGGTGGCTATCAGGAGAAGCCAGGGACTGAATAAACCATGGAGACTGAACATCTATATCTATCTATCTATGTCTGACCACCTAGAGAAGATCTTTTCAATTAAGGTTGAAGCAAATTGGGTGAGAGGAAAGGAAGGATACTTACTCTGCTGCTGTAGTAGACATCAAGGGGTGTCCATATGGCATCATTTATCGGTGCTAAATTCATCTAACAAGAAAAATAAGTAAATAAATAACATTTCCTTCAAAATTCTTTCTTTTAGATGGGCCTGTAATTGGAGAGAAACTGGAGTGTTTTTTCCAGAGAACTCTACACATGCAAAATTACAAAGTGAACATTAAATTGCAGTCAAAAAAAGCAAGAAGTCAGGGCTGCAATCCAGCAAAGCAGTTAAGCATGTGCTTAAGTTTAAGTACATGAGTAGTCTAACTGAAATCATTGGAATTAGTCACATGTTTAAAGTTAAGTACTCCGCTGGATCCAGGCTCAAGGGTGCTACAGAAGTTTAGTTATTTACTTTACAGAGGTGACAGAGAAACAATAATTACTGCCAAGTGTTGAATACACTCAGACTGCAAATGAAAAGCCCTTTGCTGAGACCTCTGTCTGATCTATGTTTCACAGCAGGGTTCTTGATTTTAATTTTCTCACTGCCGAGTTATTGCCTTTTAATCTAGTCTACAGCCCTGAAGTCAATTGGAAGCATTTACATAGAGCATCCCCACTAGGTATCAGTGGAGTCTAGAAGGGAAGAGGAGTTTGCTTTATAAGACAGTTGGTTGCCACTTCACTAACAGCGGACTGGGGTTGCCCAGGTATTTGAATACTTAGGGTTAGATTGGGTAAGGGGTGGTGCATAAACTGCCCCAGAGGAACAGCGCTGAGAAGCATTGTACTTCACAGGCACCCCACACACACCCTGAGTCACAAATCCTCCCTGTGCTTCCTCCTTGCTTTGGGAGGAAGTAGCCATTTGCTGCTTGCCTACACCATCCCCATACAATGCCTGCTTGCTCCTGTGTATCCAGACCGGAGACACGGGTAACTGCACAGTGTTCTACTTCCCTTTACTCCCCTCCGTGAATAGGTAGTCCAAGGTACAATCTAGCTCTTAATCTTTATAGAGTGCTTTGAGCTCCTCAGATGAGAGATTCTGTACAAATTCCATTTGTAATTGAATGCTATATTAAAGCTATACAATTTCAGAGATATTCATGATTAATATTACCCATCTCATCCACATTTTGCAACTCTTTTAACGAAGATTGCACATATATTCAATAGTTGTTGGCAGTTTTGTTGTAGCCCTCTTGGTCCCAAGATATGAAAAGGACAAGGCCAGGGCGGTAATATTTTTTATTGGACCAACTTCTATTGGTGGAAGGTACAAGCCTCTGAAGAAAAGCTCTGTGTAACCTGAAAGCTGGTAACTTCCACCAACAGAAGTTGGCCCAATAAAAGGTTTTACTGCCCCAGCCTTGTCTCATACACATTCAAGAAAGTGGGGATGATAATGGATTCACAATCAGAATTTGTTAATTACCATCCAAATGCACCAAAACACTTAAGCACTTGCTTAATTTTGAGCATCTGAATAGTCCCAGTTATTTCACAGGCTTGATCCTGCAAAGTGCTGAGTGCTCTAGCCCGGGTCCTACAAACCATTTAGCCATGTGCTTAACCTTAAGTGGGTGGGTAGTCCCTCTGAAGTCAACGGGAACATGAGCGTGCTTAAAATTAAGCACGTGCTTAAGTGCTTTGCTGTAGCAGGCATTCAGCAGCTTCTAGGACCAAGCCTGCAGAGAACTGGCCCCATGCCTCAAGTTCCACTTGTGAGCTCTTGAATCAGGGTCGGCAAGATTTGTTTGTAAGAGTAATTGATTGTTAAACCAATTGATTTAAATGGTAGAATTAGTGAGAAATTACTTGTTTTTTTCCTAACCATATCAGATGCCCCATACGTTCCCAGCAACACCTTGTCACACATAGTATCTAATATGAAGGACAAATGTTTGGGGAGTTTAATATCCATGTTAGCATAGGGGTAGCCCATTGCCCCTTCATAACTGTTTGAAAATACTCGTCACATTTATGCACCGCAGTTGGTGTTAATTGTGTCCCCAGGTTAGGCTGTGTGGGTTCTGGTTAACTGCAGAAATCAGTATTAGTACATCTGGGGAGGGGAAGAGGGAAGAAGAGGAGACAGGATATTTGACTGCACATCAGGAAAATTAAAAAACTCAAATCAGCAGGATGTAGAATCCATAATGAAGATTAATTCACACTTTACATCATGCAGCTTAAACTGCTCCCCAGAAGGTAGACATCACGTTGCTGTGGGGATCTTTCTTCTACAATTAGTAGAGAGAAAAATCTAATCACAGTCATGGAAGTTAGCACTGGAACAGATCTACACAGTCACCCAGCTCATCTCCCCGGGCAGTGTCTGTATCTTTCCCTACAGAACATCTATTAGTGACTGGTCATCAACCACTACAAGGCTGGAGGCAAATGGAAGGGATTCCATTTCGGCTAAATGTACATTACAAGCTAGTGGTGTGATTCCGAGCTCCCCTACACATCCCACACTCACATTAGCTCTCATCTGAGCTAGCAGGCTAAAATTAGTAGCCACCATGCTGGTACGGGCAGTGACGGCAAAGGCTAGCCATCCCAAGTACAAACCCGCCCACATCCCGTGGGTACTTACTCGGGACTGCTAGCCCATGCATCCATTGCCACTGCCCATGCAATCACAGCAGCATGACTATTGTTAGCATGCTAGCTCAGATGAGCATGAGCGCAAATATTATGGCCATAGCTTGTAGTGTAGACATAGTCTTAGTCATCAGTTCAATTATAAGCAAACTGGAGTCGTTACCATAGCACTTGGGACTAATTACAGTACCTGCCTTGTCCTGGGTAGGCAGAACAGCAACCTGGATCGAATTCCTTTGTCTTCCCTTAAATATAAGGTCCACAGAATGCCAAGTGACGGGAGCCCTAGTGAGGAACGTAGCAAGAATATTTAGCACTGACTTAACATTGCATCTTCCTAATGATCCAAATTAAAAGGGACTCACTTACTGGTAGAGGGACCTATTTATTCTTCCTCTTCTTCCTACCAACTCAGTGTGCTATCGATTTGCCAGTGGGATTTCTTGCTATTGGACAGAGCCAGTGCTGCTGAAGAAGTTGATTAAACTCCGATGATCTCAGGAGGCATTCTCTGAAGCACAAATGAGACTTTGGGGCTACCTATTGATCCTAATAGCTTTAGTCTGGCCCTCTTATTTCCCACTGGATATGCATTAACCCTCCCGATGGATTTCAACCCAGTGCCTGCAGAGTCCTGAGTTAACACAGCATCACCTCTCCTATTTAAATAGCAGCTCAGCTCAGCTCTAAGGCAGTGAACAAATAGGAGAGAGGAAGACATGTTCTGTAAGGGGGTGGTTTTCCCTTTTAAGGTTCTTGGGAGAAAATTGTAAAACAAGTCCTAAGAGCTTTGCAACTTTCTGGAGAGGGCATTCCATTCCTCTGCGGTGTGCTTTCTGGCCAGTGTAGGAGTTGCACTGATGGACTCAAAATGGAGTACTGTAGCCATAGCCTAAATGGACACTCATGCAAGATTTCAGCCGGCCTCCAGCAGAGTTCAGGAAGGGTTACCCCCATCCAAAATGTAGTCTGGGAGGGCTTTTTTTTTATCTCCTTCCTCTGAAACATCAAGGGTGGCTTTGGCTGGAGATGGGACATTGGATGGGGAAGGCCAAGATTCTGAGGTAGAACTGATCATTCTGTCTCTCAGCGGCTTGACTGGCTAGTTCTTGCTCACATGTTCAGGGTCTAATTTATCACCACAGGTGGGGCTGGGAAGGAATTTCCCCTTCCCCACCCCTGGTGAGATTGACAGTGACCTTGGGTGGGTTTCACCTCCCTCTGCAGCATGTGGGTGCTGGTCCCATGTCAGGATTATCTGGGTATATCTCACTTCATCATTCATCACCAGCATCACTGGTGCTCCTCAGTCCCTCTTGTTTTCTTCCTGTGGCACAGAACAGTCTAGTCTTCTCTGGGCTGTGATATTTTGGTCTAATTTTGTTTGTAGGGTTTAGTCTATGGGCTCAGGGTGGTGCTGCTGGCCTATGATATACAAGAGGGCAGATTCAATGATCAGGTACTATCTTCTGGCCTTAAACGCTATGATTCTCCGAGGAAACAGAGGGGGATGCAGGTTAGGTTGAAAAAAAATGAAGGTGGTCATCAACAGAGTAGGTGAAAAGCTCTGCTTGCTTTCGCACAGGTTGCTGGGATTGAGCAGGGTTTCCCCGAGAACTAGCACACCGCCTCTGTGAATGCCCAGTACCTTGTACTTCATGGAATCAATTCTGCTGGCCCTGAGTCAAGGAATGGGGAAGCTGCACAGGAAAGGTTTGCCAGAACACGTTCATTCCTTTGCCTTATTAATTAAAACCACAGCCTCAAAGTTCAGATCCTGAGTCAAACTTTTCAGTTTGGAGAGGATAATCTGGGGACCGAGGTATTGGGTTCAGACCTATCAATGCTATCAGTATTTGAGTAACTCAGCAGAGGGACTTCCACCCCCATATGACTCGTGTTCCAAGCTGTAGCAGGTACAGAGTTCCCATCTGCTTTGTGTGATGCAAAAGGCAAGGCTGGAAAATTGGCTTCAGGGTTTACTGCCAGGTGGTCCTTATGCAATGTGGGTGTGTTATGCTCCCCTTGGTGTGAATGGAAAATTCAGCAGTTTGCACTCTCTTTGCACAGGAGTAACTGACAATCCAAAATGCACGGCAGTGGTGAATCAGACTCAAATTCTTTCCTATATTCAGATATTCTACAGTTTGTTCTGATATTCTGACCATATCTACTGTCAGTCCAAAGACACCCAATGCATTTTCCATCTGCCTTACAGGGTACCATATTATTTGCAGGTGGATATGCAGGGCTCTTCAGTGACTCCTTCCTGAAGCTCGGAGTCCTTTCCCATAAAGCCAGGAATGCTGAGAAACAGACATATGGATTCTGAGAAGTGCAGCCCTTGGTAGGGGAGGTCAGGGTGGAAAGAGGTTGCTGGCAGCTTTGCTAATTTGGATAGTTTTCAAAAAAGTGCTCATTCCTAATTCTCTCCAGCTGATAGAATCAGTGCTGATGTCTCTGGACAGATCTAGGGTTTGCATTCTAATAGGTCAGGTTGCTGCAGGGAGCTTCAATGCATGGGCGTCTGGAAACTTGATCTTGAGTTGTTATTCTTATGGCAATAAAGGATAGGTGAAAAGATATGCGTGGAAGGATAGTTCCCTACCTCAAAGAGGTGTTGCGCAGATAAAATCTGCTGAAAACTGGGAGGCCCTCAGATACTACAGTGATTCAGGCCACATGAAGACCTAGAATGATAACAAGAGTTGTACAAAAAATATTCTCAGCCTTGGCAAAAAAGTGGGGGAAATGGCATTTTTATGAATGTGAAGGAATAAAATGCTTTTCATTGCACCCTGAGTTATCTACAGAGAGCAGGGGTCAAGTGGGAACATGTTTCTTTCTCAGGAGGCTGCTGATCAGCACTCTGCTTTGTGTGGTGGGAGTCGGGACCATGCAGCCCAGAGAGTCTTGATCATCTAAACATAGGAGATAAAACTCAGACTTGAGGTTAACTGGATGGTGCAAATTTGTTCTGAACTGTGTAGTGAATTGAAGCACATTAAGAAGACTAACCTACATTTTCATCAAGAAGATAAAAGTGTACAGGAGCCATAACATCATTTCCTGGTGACTATATGGTGACATGCTAAGAAGAAGAGAGACAGTCTCAGGTTCTTGCATTCAGTTAGAGCCGATTGTAAGTTTTTCACTGAAACTTTTTTTTTGGATGGAAAATGCTATTTTTGTCTGAACTGAAATGCTTTTAAAAAGTGTCCATTTTGATAAAATTTCATTAAGAAAACAAAACCAAATTGTTTCAATGATGTCCAAACATCCCATTTTGACATTTTTGGAAAAGAATGTTTTATTTTATTTCTTTTTTAAATGACTTTTTGAAATGAAATTCACTGTGTTTTATACTTTTAAAACTATTTAAAAGTTTTAAAAGAGTGAAATTGGAATGAAATTATATTATTTTATCAAAATGAAATATTTCAATTTATCTGAAACTATTTTTTAAGGTTTTTTTTTCCATGGGAAATTTTTTAAAAAAATATTTTTGTTCCATTTTGGAATGGAAAAATTTTGAAGTTGCTGAAATTCAAATGGAAAATGCAGTCCTGCATCGCTTGACATTCAATACAAGCAACTGTTCACTTTCTGCAGAGCTTGCAGATCCTTTAGAGGATTCAGCTGCAGTGTGCCCTGTATTTCATTACAGATCAGTTTAATAATAACTGTCTCTGTTGGGAAAATTTCAAGATTGTATTTTCCCCCCCAATCCCTATTTGTATTGATCCCCTGCAATGAGACAGTCTCACTCCGTGCTGTACATCATGTTTACTTAGACCTGACAAGAAAATTTGAAAGAACAAGACCATGCATCTACTAAGCTCCATAGTGTCCACAAACAAATAAATACATGAACAAATAAAGATTTGAGAAGTGAGTGGCTGTTGGCATGAATTTGAGCACTGAGTGGCTATGAATTTGTATCACTTGCTGCTGTTCATTTTCAGCTGGTTGTTTAAGAGAGAAAAAGATAAAATGGACTGGGGGGGGGGGGAGGCCAGACAAGAGAAGCCATAATTCACCTGTGAATGTAACAGCACAGAGCAAAACAAATTCACTGAGGGTCAAGCAGCCACATTATTAATTATCACCCTAGTTAATTAACGTTTGTACGGCACTTTGAAATGTAAAGCATTGTGTATATGCTAAGCCTCATTAACATGACCACTGGCAGGCTGTGATTGTAGTTAATGCTCCTGGGACTAGTTTGTGCTGTTCTAAACCAGGTCCACAATAATCCACTTCAAATGGAAGCTCATTCTGTGAGAGCCCATCATTTCTGGCTTGGTTTATGAGTTTCTCACCCATCCTTTTCAATTGGAAGAACCAAGCAGAGCTGACATAAGATGGGGTATAAATCCTTTTCCTTCCATGAGCTCATGGACACATGGCTCCTGCTGGGAACCTCTGTTTCATAAATCTAGAGAGCAGACTGAAATCAGGACTGCACATATGACTTTAGCTGTGATTCGTTGTTGACACAATGGCCCCTCTGCATCCCTCCAGCCATGTGACTTACCCCGATGCATTGGGATCTTCCAGTGCTTTTCCTGTATGCCACAGTGACTGAATGTTTCTCTGATATTTGAACGGGGACATGTGCATTCACCACAGATGCTGGGAATCCCCAGAGGCGCTTGTGTCCAACAGATAAAAGGGGCTGATGGCTTATGGTTTAAAGCTTCCAAAAGAAGCAGATCCCAATATCCGTTACACCACTGCAGCTAGAACAGGGCTTTCTCAAATGTGACTCATAAACCCATCCCATGTCAGAGAGTCTGGGGAGACATTAGGCAAACTCCTGGAGCTCAGGCTGTAGGGCTCAGAGAAAGGATCTGAGACCCAAAACCAAGAGCAAAAGAATTACCATGGTCACCAGAGCAGATAGGACCATCTCTGCAGTAGGTGTGGCTTTCAACACTCGGAGGCTAATATTTTCAGTACCAACAAGGGGATCCAGATGCCTAATTCCTATTAAAAAATAATGCAATATCTCAGCCTTGGCTAGGAGATGTACCAGCATGTGTGGGATGGAGGGTAACTGGATTCAGGATGCAAGAGCAGAGATTCCTCTTCATACTGTCTTCATTCAGTGAAAATAACCATTTAAGGTCAGCTGTTGTCCTATAGGACCATTGAAGCCAGAGAATCTTAAAACAGCCTTAAAGTGGTCCAGGATGTGGAGAACAGAGAGATGACCTAGAGTGACATTCCTGGTTCCAGCTGCACAAAGTATAAGCCCAGGGTAGCTGAAGATCTGACTGGAGATGATTATTTTCATGGAGTAAAATCAAAGACTCTTTGGAGAGGACTCTCTCCTCTTTGCAGCCCTCTGGCATTCTCCAAAAAGTTACAATCTTTCAACTTTCATCCTGACTTGGGACAAGAACAAATGTTGAAATGCTGGAAGTTACATTTTTCAATCAGCTCTAATAGAAGCATATATTCCAACCCCCCCCCCAAACTTTTGAAGTTCTCCCATCCGTACACAGCCACACACTTCACTGTGTTGGAGGACAAATGCTGCACTAATCTCACAGCATCCTCAGTGAACTCAAATTAGTTTAGTTTTTTTGCAAGCAGCTGATTGCATCTCTGGGTTCTACCCGGCTGGCAAATCTTTGCCTTCGGGCAAATTCTAATCAAACCAACTTATTTATATGACTGTGCCCTTTAAATGCTGTTTTTTAAAATAAGTGTTCATCTATCATTCAGCCTTTAATGCAGCCTCCATCTCTCCCTCCTTCACTTCATATTGCCTAGGGTCATGGGTTAGAAAGCAGAAATCACTCTGAAGAATAGATATCTTATTCATTCCAGTTCCAAATGCAGTAAGACATTTATTTATATTCGAGGGAAATATGCTTTTCTATTTGCACACTGGATACAATAGTTCCACTACTCACCATTAAACTTAATTGCAAAATTTGGTTTTAGTAACAAGAGAAAAGATGAGAACAGAGCTACTAGTAACTGGAAATATTATAATTAGTCCTCTATCTTTGTTATGTAACATAATGTGTGTCAAAGATCTTTTGTTCTGAATTTAATCCATCTTCATTCATAAGAATGTGTAATGTGTGAATTATTTCTTCTATTTTTATGTATGCAGAAACAATAGGCTTCCCTTATGCTATTTCCATTACTGTGCTTTATTGAGCACAAAAAAATCTTTTAAAAACATTCACATTTTGCTAGCTTAATTTATTAATTATTATACATTAGTAATGATACAAGTTTGTTGTAACATTTTAAGGCCCCAATTAAGTACTTGCATAAGAATGGCCATAGTGGGTCAGACCAATGGTCCACCTAGCCCAGTATCCTGACTCTGACAGTGGCCAATGCCAGACGCTTCAGAGGGAATGACCAGAACAGGCGATCATTGAGTGATCCATCCCTGTAATCCACTCCCAGATTCTGGCAAACAGAGGCTAGGGACACTCAAAGCATGGAGTTACTTCCCTGACCATCTTGACTGATAGCCATTGGTGGACCCATCCTCCACGAATTTATCTAGGTTTTTTTAAAATCCTGTTTGGCCTTCACAGCAGAACTGAGTCAACTCATGGGCCATCAATAGAAGTAGCGTTTTCTTTGGTCCTAGGTTTGTATTGGTCATGTGGGTTGCCTAATGGGGATGTAGGGCAATAGAATGGAATTCAGAAAGGTAAAATCAGGCTCAATCTCGGGAAATTACAAAAGAGGAGACCCTACTGGCTCACAGCTCGGTCTCCTGGTCAAACGCCATCACTTGGGACTTTTCAAGCTAGGTAGGACAAAGCACTGGAAGATATAAACAGCAAAAAATCCTGCACTGGCTCAGTGGAGTGTTAACAGGATGTGGCCTGAATCCCTCTCCAACTTCTGTGGCCCAAATTCTGCTCTCATTTAAACCAACACAACTCCAGAGTAACTTCACTGAAGCCAACAAAATTACTCTCTACACTAAGAGCAGAATTGGCCCTTAGATTCTCTTATCCTGGCTGCTTGAATGAATGCCTTTATCCAATTTTCTCTCTCTTCTCCAAGGTGGTCGGTGAGTGGAGATTTAGCCGGATCCACTGTGACATCTTTGTCACCCTGGATGTTATGATGTGTACTGCCAGCATCCTCAACCTCTGTGCCATCAGCATTGACAGGTGAGATCTCTCTAGGGCCAGGAGCAGGACGGTCCTGTCCTGCTCAGTGTGGCTGGTAGGAAGGTGAATTGCACAAAATCACTTCTTAGTTTATGTGCGTCTGCTCATGTTTCAAAATGATGGAGCAGACACAATAATCCGGAGAAGGTGCATTAGGCTACACCACTGCAGTCTTCTCTTCAGAGGAAGGGCATTGAAAACCAGATCAAATGGGCTCCACCCTCAAACCTTCCAAAGCAAGGGACTGCAGAGACAAGAGAGTGGATTCCTCCCAGCTTAGACATCTCAGTTCCTGGAGATCTTCTATAGCTGAACCTGCCCCTGTGATCTCTCTGGAGCAATTCTCCAGATTTACTAACTGTCCATTGGCAGATGGTCTCTCAGCACTGGCAGTGAAATAACATGCCGGGTCTTTGTCTCCATGCTGCATACAGGTACACCGCCGTAGCAATGCCAATGCTTTATAACACACGCTACAGCTCCAGGCGCAGAGTCACTGTCATGATCTCCGTGGTCTGGGTCCTGTCGTTTGCCATCTCCTGCCCACTTCTATTTGGTCTCAGCAACACAGGTGAGCATAATGCCGTCTGCGGCTGGCTACTGTGTGTGTTTCGTGCTCTCTTCTGCCTCACTGGGTCCCAGAGAAATTTGTATTATGAGGAGGGAATTAACATGGCTGAATAATGAATACTAAGAGTTAAGATTTTGGTGCATGCACCCCTCTGCCAATCAAACAGCCCTGAATCTGTTGCAACTCTTGCGCTGCCAGACCTATATCCCCCAATAAATCAGGGTTGATGTTTGTCCTCAGGCTTCTGTAGAAGAAACTTGCACAGCACTAGCCAGCATCAGCACCCAAAAAGAAGAAGTAACCTTATGTCTTAAAATCTGCCGCTGTGATGGGCACCTTACAAATAACCAGACAGCTCCATTGGACAGCAGCATAAGATAAAGGTTGCTGACTAGGAGTGTATTTTAGGGAAACTGGATGGTCTATGGTATGGGAATGATGGAGCCTTTCACGTACAGGTCACTGCTTGGTGTTTGGCTCAGGGTGGTAGCAAATGATCCCTCGTCAGGTGTAGACTCACCTCTTAGTGATCTGCTTGAAAGGCGTTGGGCTCAGGCCCGTTCCTGTAGGACAGGTGTCCACATCAGAACCCCTCCCCCTCCACTAATAGCTATTGGGCAGTCTTAAAAGAGAGCCCAAGGACTGAAAAGTCTATAGAGACTGCATTCCCCTCTCAATTCCTACAGCTGGAGATGTGGCTCCTTGGTGGGAAGCAGTCTGGGAAGTTTGCACCGCTGCAATTGTGTGGCTAGTTAGAGAATTTCAGTCTCCAGCTCTCAATCCAGCACCTGACACCTGCACTAACTGTGTGAGAAATAAACCTGTTTTCCCTTGGTTTAGGGCTTGGCCTGTGATTTTCAAAGGAGCCTAGGGTGCTGAGACACCCAGCTCCCATGGACTTGCAGGCGGAGTTGGGTATATGACTCATTGTGACAATCCCGCTCTTGGTTTGGAAATTATTTCTGGGGGAAGATGGGAGAGCAGCTGTTCCCATCCCCTGGTGGGGGTGTTCTTGTGGCTCCTGTGGTGGGTGAGAGAGAGAGAGAGAAATGCTGGTTCTAGCTCCTAACAGTTGGGACGATGCTCCTGCAATCTCTTGTGTCTTCCAGACAAGAATGAGTGTATCATTGCCAATCCTGCCTTTGTTGTGTATTCCTCTATCGTCTCCTTCTACGTTCCCTTCATCGTCACCCTGCTGGTATACGTACAGATTTACGTAGTGCTCCGTAAACGCAGGAAGCGCGTCAACACCAAGCGCAACACCCACGGCCTGGACTCTGACACGCAGGCACCGCTGAAGGTAACCAGACCCCAACCCCCTCTCCCAATCGCCATCTTCTTTCCTTCCTGATCTCGTACTTTTCCTAATGCTTCCCCCGTTCCTTCCCCATTTACGCTGCTTGGTCTGAATGAAACAGTGGATTGTGAGGATGGATATCGTGTCTTATGCCTTTTGGGAGTCCTTGATGGACACAGGGGAAGCTTCCCAGATCTTTCCTGACTTCCAAGGATGTTTCATCAACAACTCTGTGGTTGGCTCTGCTTCACCCAAGCAACCCATGTTTGCTTCAGCTCTGCAGAGTCTGAGTTGGGTTTAAGATATCCAGCAAGGGCTTGAAGCGAGGGTACTTTTATTCTTTCACTCTGAGTAGATCCCTCTATTCCATGACCGGATGGTGGACACAATCTCTTACCATCCTGTTGGAATTTATTCCTTCAAACTGTAGCTTGGGGAGCTAGCTTACAGATATTTTATTTAGCAGCAACACAAGAAATCTAGAGGCCTGCATCCTGTAAGAGAAATTGAAATATCTTTAAGCTAGCTCTGTGGGATAGAATACCAAAGGTTGGGCCTTTCAAAGCAGCCCAGGGAATTTAGTCTTAAAATTAATAGACGACACAAGATTAGGTTAGAAGCAGGTTAGATGAGCTCCTGTCAGGGATGGTCTAGATAATACTTAGTCCTGCCATGAGTGCAGGGGACTGGACTAGATGACCTCTCGAGGTCCCTTCCAGTCCTATGATCCTATAATTAAAACCCCTATGCAGTTTTCAAAACTTCAATCAAGGACTTCAACAACCTCCCACTTCCTTCTTTCCTGGCCACCATTTACTTTTAGGGCTGAGCTAGCTGACTGTTTCCTTTCTCTTCAAATTTGGCCGTGGTGGTAGCTGGTGTCTGCCCATGTTACGGTACTGAGCAACAGATGATTGTGCAAATAATTTGCCACTACAGTAGTGTCCACAGGGAGGGCTATTGCCCTCTTGCAGGGCCATCCACTAGTTAGCAACTTCAACATGGCTCACAAACAAGGAAACCTTTGGGATGTGCTCTGGCACCACGGTGACGGCAGGCCCAGACAGACACATGTAAGAACACAGCTCTTGATATTTCACAGGCAGCGCACGCGTGTCTGGCCTGCAGAGCTCATGGCTTGCATGGCACGCTCGCGACTGACAGCAGTGCCTTGAGGCACACACGTTAGCGGAGTCCAGCAAAGCGTGCGTGGGCCATGAGGACACTTGTCACAAATTCCCACTTTAGTAGGAAGTGAAAAATGATTAATATGGACTTGTAACCGGAGAGGAGCCATCTCCAAACTGTCTCTCGGCATTTCCCTCGAAAGCCAGGTTCTAGTCAAACAGAGCAATATGGAGACAGAGAGTGGGGCTGGATTGAGGAGCTACAAAGGTCCTTAAAGTGTCTTTCTTGTGGTGAGAAAAGAGCTGAGAGTCCCTGGGAACCACCATCATTCACTCCTCAGAGTAATTTTCCAGACTTCTTACCTTCCTACTCACAGCTATTTGTTTCTGCTCAGTGCCCTGTGTTTAAATTGCCACATCCCCTCCTAATTCCTATCTGCTTGTGTAACCTGTGTGCTGATGCTTCCCCCATAGGACAAATGCACTCACCCAGAAGATGTGAAGCTCTGCACTGTTATTGTCAAGTCCAACGGGAGTTTCCCAGTTCATAAGCGGAAAGTGGTAAGTGTCACAGAGGACTGTCGGCACTCTAGCACAAGCTCTTTCTCCGTTTGCCTTTGCATGGTGCAGAATGAATTTAGGGTGGGTTTTTTCCCCCTAGCCTAAGAAAGAAAAGTTCTGTGTTAACAAAGGGAATTCCTATGCAGCATCAAAACTTAAAGGGTGCTCTTCCCTTTTCCCAAAGAAAGCCAGATATTTGAACTGCAGTATCGGCAACTCCAGAGTTAAAATATCAGGATTCAGTTCCTCCACCCTCCCCCAAACATCATGAGATTGTTAAAAATATCATGATTTTTAAGGCAATTATCAATTTGGATATCTTTTTATTTACCTTCTAGGTGTTTTTTTATATTTTGAGACATAAATTCCTTTGGTTTGTTATGAAAACCTGAATAAAATAATTGAAAATGGACATTTCCCAGGAATATTTCTGTTTAGGAAAAAAAGCCATCTTCCATTTAAACGTCCTTCTGATAGAAAATCTTCAGCCAGCTCTGTATAAGTAGGGGTATAGCGAGCAGATCGAGGGACGTGATCGTCCCCCTCTATTCGACATTGGTGAGGCCTCATCTGGAGTACTGTGTCCAGTTTTGGGCCCCACACTACAAGAAGGATGTGGATAAATTGGAGAGAGTCCAGCGAAGGGCAACAAAAATGATTAGGGGTCTGGAACACATGACTTATGAGGAGAGGCTGAGGGAACTGGGATTGTTTAGTCTGCAGAAGAGAAGAATGAGGGGGGATTTGATAGCTGCTTTCAACTACCTGAGAGGTGGTTCCAGAGAGGATGGTTCTAGACTATTCTCAGTGGTGGAAGAGGACAGGACAAGGAGTAATGGTCTCAAGTTGCAGTGGGGGAGGTTTAGGTTGGATATTAGGAAAAACTTTTTCACTAGGAGGGTGGTGAAACACTGGAATGCGTTGCCTAGGGAGGTGGTGGAATCTCCTTCCTTAGAAGTTTTTAAGGTCAGGCTTGACAAAGCCCTGGCTGGGATGATTTAATTGGGAATGGGTCCTGCTTTTGAGCGGGGGGTTGGACTAGATGACCTACTGAGGTCCCTTCCAACCCTGATATTCTATGATTCTATGATTCTATGAGATTTGAGGCTGGTAGGTTCTCCCCTTTGATAACCCCTATAAGATAGCGGAATGACTCAGAAGAACCAAATAAGCATTGTCAGAGTCAGAAAGGCCAGTTCCTTTCAGAATAATGTACACATAAAAGTGATACAAATAAAGGGAACATAAGCAAAGAAATGAGCCAACAGAAACACTCTCCCAGTTTGGAGCTTCCCCCTTGTCCTATCACCCCAACCTTCCCAAAGGCATTCTCCCCTCTCTGCCTCCCACACAGCCAATTTATAGCCCTTCCCCGACCATCTCTGCAAAAGGAGGAGATGGGGAATTGAGCTCAGGTTAATCTCTTCTTCATCAAGGCCCAAGTAGTACTCCTGCTCCCTTCACAGAAGACAGTATCACTCCTTTGCTTCAATTGCATATTTATCTATCTTTATGTTGGGGTTTTTTGATCCTTGTCCAGGAGGCAGTGAATCACGTGGAGGAGATGGAGATGGAGATGGTGTCTAGTACCAGCCCCCCTGAAAAAACCAAACACAAACCAGCCCTGCTGAGTAACCACCAATTGGTCATGCCAGCCACTTCCAACCAGTGCATCAATTCCACCCTGGATTTGCCCTTTGACAGCCCCACGAAAACGGAGAAGAATGGGCATGCCAAAGACAACCCAAAGACGGCCAAGGTCTTCGAGATCCAGTCCATGCCCAACGGCAAGACAAGGACTTCCCTCAAGATCCTGAGCAGGAGGAAACTCTCGCAGCAGAAGGAAAAGAAAGCCACCCAGATGCTAGCCATTGTGCTTGGTAAGAGCTCAATTTGGCCTCCTTTGTAGTCCATTGGATTCCCAGGACTGGTCTTTTAATGGGAATGTCCAGTGAGAACTATTTTGTTAGTCACATAGGCAGCGAGAAGTGCACCTGCTGGTGGAACATGTGGGGAAAGACGAGGAGGAGCATAGCGGGCAATGCACAGAGGGAAGAAGGAAGTGTCAAATAAGGGCAAATATGCAAGGTGAAAGGAGGGGTGTGAGGATACTTTAAAGTGGTCTCTGGAGACAGAGTGTCGCGTGCTGAAGGTGAGGGCCTTATTGCAGTTTTCTCTGGATAAGTTAGGTGAAACACCTGTGCAACCAGGGAGCATGACACCAGTAGGAAGGCCAGCCACGGTTCTCCCTCTCAGAGCAGCATAAGAGGACAACCTCATCTAACTCAGGGTATTGCCCAACTCTGAGGAATACTGGCTGCTGATTGGCAAAGGCTGGCAAGAGGCTCAGATGATTTATAATGCATCCCAATTATGTTCCAAATGGCAGTGAAGTCAGAAACAGGACTGGCAATTCTGAGGGCCAGATTCTCTGCTGGTGTAACTGCTTTGAAGTCAATCAACTTACAACAACTGAGAAAACATTTAGTGCTTAGATACTTAAGGGCCACGGATTTAGAAATAGGATAGCAAGACACAAGACCTACACCCCTGCAGGAAGCAACTTTCTTTTATCACCATAAGGGGCTTAATTGTTGGATCTCAGAGAGTATTGAGCACCTGTACAAATCTTCCAGGGTTAAAATGACAGCTCAGTGCAATCAAACCCGATTCTTTCCTTATTTCCCAGGTGTTTTCATCATATGCTGGCTCCCCTTTTTCATCACCCACATCCTGAACATGCATTGCAACTGCAACATTCCACCGGCGATGTACAGTGCCTTCACGTGGCTCGGGTATGTCAACAGCGCCGTCAACCCAATTATTTACACCACCTTCAACATTGAGTTCCGCAAGGCCTTCATGAAGATCCTCCATTGCTAAATAAAGCCTGAGAGCAAGATGATGCCATGCACACATCACATACACACACACAGGTGAATAGGGAGTCATGAGGAGGCCCAGTGTTCTTATATAGGGCCATAGGCCCATGTGTTAAGACAGCGCCATGCCTACACACCCTTATAGCTGGGATGTAATGGGTGGCTTCAAGTGGGATGCTCTCTCTTATCCTTAAGGTGACCTTTGGACTCAGAGATCAACCCAAAGGGCAGTTTTAAGAGGTACTCTCACACTGTGTTTGAAGATACAGAAGCAAAAACTAAGACACTCATTTGATACCTGCCTGTGGCCGACTGACCTCCAGTGCATTAATTGTGGACATTAGCAGAGCTAGCGGAGGACAGTGATTGGTCCCTGTGCTGGTTGCTCACATGTTAACGTCATTGATACAATTCTCACCAAAGACACCGACATCTTTTCTGCTTTGCAATAGGAGCCAGAAAGCCAGAGCTCACAGGAACTCCATGCAATGGCTTTGCCATCACCTCCAGCTGACCAGTCCAGTATCAAACTGCTGAAGCCTTCAGACAAAGACTTAGAGAGGTGCCAACTGGGCTAAGAAGGTTCTGCCATCAGTCACGATCTGATATCTACAGACATATGGGTCCTGGGGAAGTGTGTGCAGGAGGAGAAGGGAAACCTGTATCACATATGGTGTCATAACACAAATGTAAATATGAATAAATAGGAGGAATTGAACAGAAGCCCAAGCCAAAAAAACCATAAATAAAGAGAGAAACAAAGAAATGACACCTTGTCTTGCATGGTACGCGCGTGCTATGATTCAAAGGGTACTCATCGTCACCATTCAAAGCCATGTCCACCTGCCAGTATTTTCATCTCCAAGTTACAAGTTATTGTACAAAGTTAGCTGCAGTGGGATGGTGTCATTCATATAGTGGCACGAGGACAAGGTGAAAGAGAAGGCCCCTGGAGCCATGTCCATCCCTGGTGTAACTCCAGTGAAGTCATCAGAATTGGACCTCCAGGCTGAATTTGGCCCCTGTAGCATGGGTTTAACCAAACAGGGAGGGAAGCTACTCTTCATTGGCCATCCTGGCTTCCCCCTTCCCTTACGACTCTGCACTGACGCTTGTAGGGAGAGAAAGCAGAATTGTGTATTAGGTTCTAAGTCTCAGCCATCACTCTAAAGGCCAGTAACTTCACTATAAGCAAGATCTTAAGCCACTGACTCACACTGATGAGCTGTAGTTGCTTTCATGAACAATCCCATTGTCTTCAGAGGAACTACTCCTGAGAGTAACCGTTCACCACCGTAAGTTAAGGGCCTTTGTAATCTGACCGTGGTGGCTTTGGGAGGGAAATTGAAAGGTTCTGAAAGAGTCTCTAGCTAGACATGCTCCTGGGTTCAGTGTGGACTCTGGTCTGGAAAATGAGAGCTTTTCCCCCGTTTGTTTCCAGCATCTCCCCCGCCCCCTTGTCTCTGTGCTTCATGGTTTAACCACTTGAGAAGCCGTCACCAACACCATCTCACTAAGCCGACTCTGGGGCTGCCAAATCCACGCTGTCATTTTTGTACCCAGTTAACTATATATTTTGTAATATCACTGTAAAGAATATTCAGTAAAATTAATAAAATTCCATGGAAATGGGTCTGGCTGGAGTTTAATTCAGGATCAGGATAGTCTGGATTATTGCAATAGTCCACGCACACATACAGATCCCGCAAATTAAAATCATCTGTCAATTTTAAAGCTATTAAATGCCCTGTAGAAAGAGATACTGGCTGGAACCTCACACACTTCTCGCTTCAGCAGAGGGGGAGCCTCCTGCAGGTGTGAAGAACAAATTGAATGTCGTTTCTGGTTTTATATCAAAAAAGAGAAAAGACGACCAAATCCACCATCTCTGGCGTAATTCCATCAGCTTCAATGTGATTAATTTGTCCTGGGCCTCTTAACTACAGTTCAACACAGCACCTTCTTATTTGACTCATTCATTCTTTATTTACGGGTAATTCTCAAATTTTGCAGGTCAAGACCATTTCTTGCTGTAGGCCCTTTGCAATGAATTCCCCTTGGTTCTAGGTCTATTTCCCCATGTTACCAATACACGCATTTTCCTGTGCAAGCAGAGGTCAGGGAGTTGTAATATATGTGCGTCCAGTATTGTTAAATAAAGTGGGGGTAGAGGGGAAGGAAGGCGTGATCCCAGCATGGAAACCACTGCTATAGATGGTTACAGCATAGATTTCAAAGCTTATTTGAGCATGATCTTTTGAGGTCTGTCAGCAGCTATAGATTTTAACGAAAAGGTGATCCCTCCAGCCATCCAAAGCTATTCTCAGCCCAGAGCAGGACACAGGAATAGGAAAAGGACCCATGCCCCTAGCAGCGATGGGTCTTGAAGATGGAATCAGACTAGAGGGCAGAGATGGAGCACTGGTTTATCCTAGCAACACTTTATTTACCTCCCACCAATCAGGTGTTACTTGATGCTGCCTGAGTAAAATGTTGCAACCAAACAGTCCCTGGTTTATTGCTCCTCAACACTGGTGTGACAATGCACAGTAATTAGGAGAGCTTTTATACAGTTACATTAACAGGATTATGTGCAAGAGAAAAAAAAGTGGTTCTTACAAAAGCACAGGAAGCCATGAAATCCTTTTCTGACCAAGAAATTGGAAATGCTACCTCAAGAGATCTCAGGAGCAGGGTACAGATAGAGAAGGAAATTATCTGTTCTTTTCTCCCCCAATCCTTCTATTTTCCACCAAATGAGTTAACCCAGTGGTGGGAATCAACCCAGTCTGAAGACTGAAACAATAAAAAAAATCAATGCATTTTGTGTAAAAAAGCCCACCGTTCGATTTTCCAACAATATTAGCAATTTCAAAGCAGGAAAGTGCCAAGCAAGCAAATAAAATATTGGCCGTGGAGACCAACAAAGCAGCAAGAAATGTGTGAAAAGCTCCTCCATAATGTAAAAATACACCATCCTTACTGATCATCTCCCTGGGTGACATTCACCTCTGTGCAGAGGGACAGAGCAAGGCCTATGCCTCATGTAAGTCTTGAAAGGAAGTGGGACTTTAGTGTCAAAGCCTCGTTCCACATAGGGGTCAATTTTACCCCATGTGAGATATATCTCAAGGTGGACCTGACCCAGAGGCAGACTGACAAACTGGATTCTGAATCCAGATGAAAACTTTGTAGTGCAAGCTACCTGGAATATTAATATTAAAGGAGAGAAGCCCCCGCACCCACGTGAAGCAGAGGAGCTGTTGTAACAGGCCCCTCTCTGATCTTTGTACCTGTACATCTCCAAGGTGACAAGCTTCTCTTCCGTGGGAAGGGGTGCAGGTCAGCAACAGACCAGCTCTCCGTTCACTCCAGTGACCCTCAATTCTAATCTGCCCGGCTGGACTCCCTGCAACTCAGACGCCCTGCATTGATTTTCACACAAAATCCCCATATGTTGTAGGGGGCGGGGGGAAATTATAGCACTTTACAAACATGACAATCTTCACAACCATCAAACTATTATTGTCCCCATTTTACAGAGGATAAATTCAAATGCAGGGTAGGGAACATCTTTTTGTTTTGTGTTCGTACAGCATCCTGCACAAGAGGGCCTTAGTCCATGACTGAGGCCTCTAGATGCTACTGCAGTACAAATAAATAAGAATAAGAAAAGTGAAGTAGTTTTTCCAAACCTAAGGACAGAGTCAGCATCAGCAGCGGGATTAGAATTCGGGACTTCCTGGCGCCTATTGCTGGCCTCAGCCTTGTAGATAAGATGACCCTGTCCTTTATATCACGTCTAAAACATTTTGCTTTTCTGGGACCTGTGGAAATGTTTGTGTGTGCTGTTGGTGGTGAAGGCAATGAGATTTTTTTCCACATGACCCTAATGAGAAGACTTGATTTCTTCCTTACTGAGAGGCAGGGATTGTTAAATGTGACTTCAAGCCAGAAGGAACTGTAATGGTCCTGGTTATGGTCATATTTATGGTTCCTTATTAATGAGCAAAGCTGAAGTTTAATGAGAATCCTTGGTCCTTGGTCCTGCCTTTCTCTCTCTTTGTTAACAGTTCACTGAAGATCAGTGTGGCTGTTTGCGATAGTTGAACATGTTATTATCTAGAAGCAGATGTATCCTGCACAGTATTCTGTTGTCTCTCCCCTGGTTTCCACTGCAATTATGATATTATCATTCTATTCCTCCTGATTAAAGAGCAAACTAATTACAATAGGTCCAACTGGATGATTTAATCTCATAGAAGTTTCTTCAGTGATTTAAAAAAAAAAAAATCTCTGGGGAAAATATCCGGAGAAACTGTCTCTCTTCCTAAAGGTTCAGGAATATACATTTGTTACGACTCGTACCTAGACACTGGTAAATTTCACATAGTCGCGTTATAATTCCATACGACTGGTAAAAGCAAACTGCACATTGACTGGTGCACGAGCCACATGTGAGGACACGTTTGTGTTGTTCTCTTTAGCAGGAGGTGCCGCACTTCCTGGTATTTATTAAGTAGCAGCACCACTCATCATATTGTGGTAGCACCTAGGGACCCAAATCAGGCATCAGGGCCCCATTATACTAGCTTAATCAAACATCAAACAAAAATATGGTTCCTGCCCCTAAACTTTTACTGTCTAGTTCTCGTTCTCAGACTCACTCCCCTTCTCAGACTACTCATCTTTTGTTTTTTCCCCCCTCCTCCATCTCACTTTGTCCAGAATTCTGTCTCTCTCCGCTTCTAGACTGAGTCCAGGTGCCTAGATACCACAGTGGTGAGGGAGGATGGATAGATGTGCTCAAGTTTCTCCAGGCCCCTTCTCCTGTACACACACCCACCCACCCACCCACCCACAAAGACCTCTAGGGGACAAGCTCAGACTAAATAAAAGAGGAATAACCTAAACAGAAAGGCAGCCAACATTTGTCTAAGTTCTCCCTGAAACAGCACTTGCTCTTCACAATGGACTTTTTATGTCTCTTTGTTGATTCTGTATATTAGAGTGCTCAGGATAGTAATCCACAGCCATTGGCTTAGTCACGACAACCTTTGCATGCACGAGCTGGGTAGAAAGCTGAAAAAAATTAAAATCCTTTACTTATAAAACAGAGTCAACCTGTTCCCAAAGGCTTATTGCCTTCAGTTAGGTTTGATGATGACAAACAATTTAGTGGCACCTACAAACTAATAATTTCTCTTTGTCTGGAGAAAATAAATCTGAGCTGTCAGGGTACTATGGCATTACAGACAATTTGCATGCTAAATACAATATTTTTAGCACAGGAATTTTTTAGCATTTAACATGCCCCAAAGACTTAATTATGGACTTCACTCTGCTAAATGCACCTGAAGTAAAAATTCACATTAGTGGGAGTCATTCTGCTGTCCATCTCCATCACTTACTTGCTTTATATAAAACTCAGCTCAAGGCAACACGTTTAGCTGGCACAGCTTATGGTTTACTTAACACTGATATGAAATATTGCTTAGAACTGAGCTGTAGTAACCTGAGTCACAAGAGCATTATTCACCACCTACGTTTCCTCTGCTCCTGATGCTGATGGGACAATACATAGTGTAACCTTCATCATGCCACCCTCCTCCTCCTCAAGAGCATCTTCCTTTGCCACCTCTTCATCTACTATAATTATCATCATTCTAGATCATCAGAGGTGCACCTGGTACTTTGCCCACACCTTTGTAGGGCCGAGATTTGCAAAGCTGCCTAATGAACCTGGGTGCCCAAATCTCATTAAAACGAAGAGGAATTAAGTGCCTAATACCCCTAGGCAACTTTGAAAATCCCATGCTGGAAGACAAGGTCCTTGCACCGAAGATTATTAATTACATCTATTATTATATCACCTGAGAACCCCAGTCAAGACAAAAGCAAGCACTTGACCCCACTCCAAGCTTAAATGCGTGTTATTTAGCACTAGGAGGTGCAAGGTGAAGGTAAAACTCTCTGAACAATACCAGAGGTAGGAACTATAGGGAAGTCGTGTATCCCGGTGGATACGGCACCGGACTAGGCGTCATGACACCTGGGTTTTATTCTTGGTTCTGCCAGTGATCTTGGGCAAGTCATTTCAACTCTCCATGCCTCAGTTTCCCCCCGTGAGATGCAGATAATGATCCCCCTTTGCAAAGCTCCTTCAGATCAGCAGATGAAAAGTGCTATTTAAGGGTTAAATCCTACTGCACGGAACACTGCAAAGGATCTCTGTTTCAGAAATAGGGATCTCTGTTGTGATTGGCTGGGGAGTGGTGCCATTGACTACACAGAAATTTCAGCAGGGGATGCTGGGAAGGAGAATTACCAGAAACCGTAGCCCTCCATTCACCAAAGCAACTGTCACTCACACTTCCCAATGGAGGGAAACAACTGTAAATGTTCAGCAAAAAAGGGAGTTGATTCAATAAAGTTAAATCAAAGTTGTTGCCAGCTCTGCTTTTGTGTATGTGTGTTTACTGCGGCTTCATTTTTGCCTTTCAAACATTTCTTGATTCCCCGCCCACCGCACTGAAGTTCCTTTAGGATCTATCAGAGGCTTGTTCACCTGCACATCTACCAATGTGATCTATGCCATCATGTGCCAGCAATGCCCCTCTGCCATGTACATTGGTCAAACTGGACAGTCTCTACGTAAAAGAATAAATGGACACAAATCAGACGTCAAGAATTATAACATTCATAAACCAGTCGGAGAACACTACAATCTCTCTGGTCACTCAATTACAGACCTAAAAGTGACTATTCTTCAACAAAAAAACTTAAAAAACAGACTCCAACGAGAGACTGCTGAATTGGAATTAATTTGCAAATTGGATACAATTAACTTAGGCTTGAATAGAGACTGGGAGTGGTTGAGTCATTATACAAAGTAAAACTATTTCCCCTTGTTTATTCCCCCTCCCCCACTGTCCCTCAGACGTTCTTGTTAACTCCTGGAAATGTGCTGGAAATGGCCCACCTTAATTATCACTTCAAAAGGTTTTCTCTCCCCCTACCCCACTCTCCTGCTGGTAATAGCTCATCTTAAATGATCACTCTCCTTACAATGTGTATGATAAACAACCATTTTTTCATGGTCTGTGTGTATATAAATCTCCCCACTGTATTTTCCACTTTATTCATCCGATGAAGTGAGCTGTAGCTCACGAAAGCTTATGCTCAAATAAACTGGTTAGTCTCTAAGGTGCCACAAGTACTCCTTTTCTTTTTAGGATCTTTGGAAAATGTACTGAAATACAAAGGGACAGTGAGGTTTCTCATCAGTCATGTTTCCTCCAGTCTCCCCCCTTGGGCCCTCCCACAATTGTCATATCCCTTCAAAGATGCAGAAGTTGGTGTGGAACTGCCCTGAGCACCCAAACAACAAGGGAACTGGAGGACTCTGACAGGAAACAAGGAAGATCAAGGCCAGAATGAGTTGAAGAGTTGCTACAGATGCAGACTGGAGACAGGTTATTGCTGCAGCACAAAAGCAAGTAGTGGCATGGTCCAGTCCTCATTTAGACAGGACTGCCCCTGTCTGGGGTGGAAGCATTCTTCCCAGGGGCTAGTCTGACATTCAACAAAGTTGCTGGATCATCTCCTGGAGCCAGCAAACCAGGAAGCACGGTTATCTCTGCCAATGAATGTTGCACAGCAAGAGGGCTGTGGGATCACTGGTTAGACTGGAAAGCCCACTGGTGCCTCACGGGAAATATTGGAAGGCTTCCTAGCTTGAGACAGTTCTCCACATACATCAGTTCTGCACGTTCTGTATTTCTCTCTCCCCAGGTGTGTTTGTGTCACTAGGGACGTTTGCAAGGAGCCAGAACCTTTGTTTCAACCAGCCCCCTCGAGGGCTTAAGGTATGTCTCTATGTGCAGTGCTGCAGCTAGTAAAGTGAGAATGCTCTATGCCAACGGGGGAAGAGCTCTCCCATCAGCATAGCGTTGTGCACACAAACACTTATGTCATAGAATCGCAGAAGATTAGGGTTTGAAGAGACCTCAGGAGGTCATCTAGTCCAATCCCCTGCTCAAAGCAGGACCAACCCCAACTAAATCATCCCAGCCAAGGCTTTGTCAAGCAGGGCCTTAAAACCTCTAAGGATGGAGGTTCCACCACCTCCCTAGGTAACCCATTCTGGAGCTTCACCACCCTCCTAGTGAAATAGTGTTTCCAAATATCCAACCTTGACCTCCCCCACTGCAACTTAAGTCCATTGCTCCTTGTTCTGTCATCTACCACCATTGAGAACAGCCTAGCTCCGTCCTCTTTGGAACCCCCCCTTTGGGTAATTGAAGGCTGCTATCAAATCTCCCCTCACTTCCCTTCTGTAGACTAAATAGCCCCAGTTCCCTCAGTCTCTCCTCGTAAGTCATGTGCTTCAGCCCCCTGATCATTTTCGTTGCCCTCTGCTGGAGTCTCTCCAATTTGTCCACATCCCTTCTGTAGTGGGGGGGACCAAAACTGGACACAATACTCCAGATGTGGCCTCACCGGTGCCGAATAGAGGAAAATAATCACTTCTCTCGATTTGCTGGCAATGCTCCTACTAATGCAGCCCAATATGCCGTTGGCCTTCTTGGCAACGAGGGCACACTGCTGACTCATATCCAGCTTCTCATCCACTATAATCCCCAGGTCCTTTTCTGCAGAAATGTTGGTGTAATTTATGTCGCTATGGTCGATAAATTTTGCCGACCTAGACATAGCCTTAATCTCCTGTTTGTGATGTCACCATCATCTCCAGGGCAATTCAGTGATGTCACAAGCTGGTCATTCTTAATTTAGGAGGGGTGAGACAGAGGAAGCAGGTGCAAATGGAATGCCTCAGGAACAAACGTCCAATGTGACCGGTTCAACAGGGCATCAGGTGCGTTCTGCGCGCATGGGGCTAGGAATCTGGGTATCACAGCTCATGTTTCTACTAGGATGTAGAGCCAAGGAGTTCAGTTCATTACCTGAGTCAGTCCTGTACTGAACATTATTATAGCCTTCCTCATTCTGAAACAGCGAAGTTAATCAGATTGGGGATGGGAGTTTGTAGTCAATTTACAGCAGACACTTTTACATCTTACTTCCAGTTTGAATTTTTCTAGATTCAGCTTTCAGCTGTTGGATCTTGTTCTGTCTCCCTGTGCTAGCAGACCAAGCCCTGTTATCTCCCTGTGTAGGTACTTACAAGAGCTGGCCAGCAAACGTTTTCTGTTTCCGCAAAGAAATTTGATGAAAAGGAAAAATGCTTTTGTTTTTACCAGTATTTGCCTCCAAACTTTCTTTATTTATTAATTTTTCAATCTGAAAAAAACCCCCCAAAACCCGCACATCAAAATGAGACATTTCCCACAAAAATATCTGGTTTGACATCAGAGTCATTTTTGGGTCAGAAAAAAACACTCTGAATGGAAAATTTGGACTAGCTGTCATAGATAGTGATCCAGTCACCTTGTAACTTTCTCATCAATAACTTAAATAGATCAGCTTCTTTAGGTCTTTCACTGGGTGGCAGGTTTTCCAGAGCTTGAATCAATCTTGAACCCACAACAGGTTTTCCACTCCCTTTTGTAAAGCCTGGGCACAGTATTCCAGCAGTGCTCTCATACACAGTGACGGTGTCACCTCCCTACTCCTACCGATATTCCTCTGCTTATGTTTTGAACTCAGCCTAGCCTTTTGGTCCCCCCCACTACAGAAGGGATGTGACTTATGAGGAGAGGCTGAGGGAGCTGGGATTGTTTAGTCTGCAGAAGAGAAGAATGAGGGGGGATTTGATGGCTGCTTTCAACTACCTGAAAGGGGGTTCCAAAGAGGATGGCTCTAGACTGTTCTCAATGGTAGCAGATGACAGAACGAAGAGTAATGGTCTCAAGTTGCAGGGGGGGAGGTTTAGATTGGATATTAGGAAAAACTTTTTCACTATGAGGGTGGTGAAACACTGGAATGCGTTACCTAGGGAGGTGGTAGAATCTCCTTCCTTAGAGGTTTTTAAGGTCAGGCTTGACAAAGCCCTGGCTGGGATGATTTAACTGGGAATTGGTCCTGCTTCGAGCAGGGGGTTGGACTAGATGACCTTCTGGGGTCCCTTCCAACCCTGATATTCTATGGTTCTATGATTCTATGATTCTCGCTCACAGTTCTATGCTCAGGATGGTGTACTTATGCTCCACTTACAGCACATCTGTTCTTCACAGCTGGCTGCTACAACGTTCGATAGCTACACAAAAATCAACGAAAGAGTGCAAGTTTAGATGACTTGACAGTAAAATCACAACTTCAGCCACCATAGTGCTGGCTTGCATGCCAGGCTACTTCCAAGGGTATTTTCTTTATAGGTACAAAAAAAGAAAATTCTAATCCCTGTTGCCAGGAAAGGAAACTATCAGCTTCCAAGAGCTAATGAACTAAAATTTTGGTTTGGTTTAATTAAAACTATGCAGCCACTCAGGCCTTGAGATCTGTCCCTGGGAGAGACCCACATCCACTCATTATTTCCCTACAATACAATGATTAATCCCTGGTCTGAATGTGATGGTTTGACATCGTTAATGCTATTTACCTCCCAATTTGAGAGTCAAAACAGTTCCAACATCTGGAACTAAACCTGCTTGGAATCACATGTGAGAGCAAGGTGCCCCCTAGTGACTGCTAAGAAACCATCGGAATTGGTAGAGCTGAGATGCTGATGTTAAAGTCCCAGCAAGAATTACCAGCTATACTTGGCCCCATTTGAGAACTGAGTAGCAATTTCTAATCCGTCCAAACAGACGGAGCGGGAAATATTAACAAGTGGCACCAGCTGCCAGATTTACGCTGTTTGCTCCCTTCAGTGGCTTTTAGTGCAAAAAGACATTGGTTTTCCAGCACTGTCATCCTCTGAGCTAACGTCAAGGTATTTTAGGTAGCAGTAATGCAGGAAACCTACAGGCCTACAGAATGTAAGACAGTTAGGTTAAGTAGTTAGCGTCAGGCTTTGAGGCCTATGAGCCTTAGCATAAGTGAGTTACCTAACAGTGACTCTGAGTTGTTGGGGAACTGAGAATATTAAGTTTAGGAGATTTTTATATAAAATGACAGGTTTCAGAGTAGCAGCTGAGTTAGTCTGTATTTGCAAAAAGAAAAGGAGTACTTGTGGCACCTTAGAGACTAACCAATTTATTTGAGCATAAGCTTTCGTGAGCTACAGTTGCATCCGATGAAGTGAGCTGTAGCTCACGAAAGCTTATGCTCAAATAAATTGGTTAGTCTCTAAGGTGCCACAAGTACTCCTTTTCTTTTTATATAAAATGGTATCAGATAACCGCAGGAATATGAACGGATACCAGCTTTTGGATACTTTAGAATAGGAGTATCTTCAAGAGTACAACCAGAAACTTGCCTTGGCAATGAACTGACGTATATGATAATAAGTTGAGGTCACTAATACACTAACCTATCTGATAAGAACACCCCAACATTATTAGAGTGAGGAAATTAGTTATGGACAGAGGAGGCTGGGCATCCATACGAATATTCATGGCAGTCACCAGGCCCCATAATTGGCCAGCCACCATGTAGGCCTCACGATCTCGACCCTCAGACTGGTTTGGCATGCCAGAGGCAGGGTAGGACCCTCATAGAGCATTGCCTGTCTCCCAACAGTAGGTCTCCATGAGAAGACTGAGTATATGTAAGGGATGGAGCTGGACACAATCTTAATTCTTCACAACAGCTATATTCCCATTTGGGTTGGAACATTTTACTAATTATCCTAATAAAAGTATTTAAAGCTTTGCTTTGCCCTCAGTGTGAGTGTTGTCTCTGTGCACACTGGGATTCCCAACCAGGTACTGAACTTACTTCTCTTTTGCCTGATTCTGGGACTAGAACCCTTAAACCTCAGAATTTTAATCAGCAATGAATTGGAAATTCTCAATGATCAGTCATCAATAACCACTCAACAAAGCAGGCAGCAGCGCTAAAGAATTTACAGATAAGAAGCAGGGACGGATGGTCTGTTTTGAACTAAATGATTATTATGGTTGCACCCAGAGGCCCCAGCTGAGATCAGGTCCCATTGTTCCAGGTGCTGTATATACAAATAATTAGAGACAGTTCCTGCCTTGAAGAGCTTACAATCGAAATCAGTGGTTCTCAACCTATTTATCATTGTGGGCCGCATATGCAGCTGTGTGTGTGTTACGTGGGCCACATGCACACGATATATATACTACCTGTATGGCCCTGAGGATGTCACATGGGCTACAGCTGTTTGCTGATTGGGCCGCAAACAGTCTTTGGGCTGAGACCCACTGATCTAAATAGGCAGGACAGCCAAAGGGTGGGACAAAGGAAGCATTATTAACCCAATTCTCCACCAAGATGAAGCAGGAGTGGGGAGGGAAAGATGGAATGAATAAATATCATTAATGAAAAAATTAACAGGCCAGGAACTGAACCCTGGGTGACTTCTACAGAAGCAAAGCAACACTTCACAAACAGGGAGAATGTCATCATTTAATATACTCATCCTGCCATGCTGGGCCCAGACCAAAAGCAAATAAGTGTGCCTACCCATGCTTGTCATTGCTTCCGTAGAGAGTGTGATCAGCTGTATCCAGGTTTGATTAGGTTGTTAAGATTATGAATGTCACCTAAATCGCAGCTGGAGGGCTTACGGCAGAGCTGTAAAATGGAAGCAGGGCTAAGAGCGGAGAGATTTCAAAACTGCTGTATGTTAATAGTAACCGCTGCTATTTTTAACCATCAAGCAAATACAAATATATCAATGCACCTCTAAGAGAGCTGACAGCACGCTAAGGAAGTGTGAGTAGGGTGACCAGATGTGCTGATTTTATAGGAACAGTCCCAATATTTGGGGGTTTGTCTTATATAGGTGCCTATTAACACCCCCATCTCCGGGAGTCTGGATTTTTCACACTTGCTGTCTGGTTACCCTAAGTGTGAGCAGTTCACGTGGCAGCAGCATGCTTTCAAAAATAAAAGTCATCAGAAGTCAAAGAGCCAGCAGATTTATTGAGAACAGATCCACCAGAAAAGGTGAGAAAGGGCCCTTTCTCGGCAGGGCATGAAACTCTGCGGTTTCCTTGTGTGACCGAATGCTCAGCGTGTGTTGTGTCCCCCTCAGTGCTCAGGCTACGGGGCTGTACAGCTCTGGCAGTCCCTGGCTACACAGGTTTGGCTGCAGAGACTTTCAGCTGTAGAGACCCTTGGTCAACCCCTGGTCAGTCCGCCAAGATGGCTGCCATTATACTTATTCCAGAGGAACAGTTACCGGGTTTTAGGGTAATGTTGGGAACACTGGGGCATGGCCACTAGGTAACTCGAGGGGATGGAAGACCACGAGTGTCGATGAAGCCCCCTCGCGCTAGGCCCCAGTGTCCTTGGCCCCCCTCCTGCCTGGAGGCACTCGCAGCAGCTCTGCGTGCTAGGCCCAAGTGTCCTTGGCCCCCCCGCCTGGAGGCACACACAGCAGTTATGCTGAGAATCTGCAACAGTATGTTGCAGAGTCAGACTGCCTGAAACTAAGCAAGGCCAAACAGGGGAGATATGGAAGAACAATGCTGAATAAAGCAGCTTTATGTATAGTTTAACAAATGATACAGAGAATCAGGGAACTAGCTGGGAACTGGATTGGCTGGCTATATGGATACTTGGAGCAGTTTACTATTGGATAAGTATGCTGGGAAAAAGGATGTATAAAAGCCTGTGTAACTTCCTGCTTTGTTGTACAGGATTTGAGATTCAAATCTCCCTGTACCTTTTTGAAGCTTCAAATAAACTTTTTTGCTTCTCCACCCCGTTGTGATTATTGGGTGCAGCACACCGGGTAACGAACCAACTCAAGCTGTTGTTCAGCCTCTCGGCACTGGGTGCCGGCAACAGCTTTTGGCGTCCCTGGGTGGGCGACGAGGCTGCAATTTAGCCTTGCCCGGACCCCTCCTGGAGGTCGAGGATTGCGGCGAGAACCGACGCCCAGCGCGCACCGGTGAGTTCATCGGGGGCCTCGGAGGAGACGTGATTTGATCGACCCCGGAGGGCACAACGGTGCAACGCACTCATATAGTGGAGAAGCTGTTGTGGACGGCGGTGAAGAACCGGTCCCTTAGACGTGGGGGAGGAGCAGCTGCAGACCACGGTGAAGAACCGGTCCCTTGGATAAGGTAGGAACCTTTTGAAATCCGGATTATATGCTCTGTTGGAACCTGGGGACGCCCAGAGTTACCCTGTAGGTATGGGACAGGGACAGAGCTCAGAGGTTAGGGCACGGTGTACGCCCCTAGAGTGCATTCTAGCAAACTGGAAGGTATTTGGTGCGGATCCGATGACTAAGAGCCAATTAAAACGATTCTGTACAGTTGACTGGCCTCAATATCAACTAGAGGACCAGGAGTGGTGGCCACCAGGAGGGTCAATTAATTACAACACGATCCTTCAGTTACTCCTGTTCTGTCAGAGAACAAGGAAATGGAATGAACATATGTATGCGCATTTGTTTCTGACTTTATGTACTCGACCAGATATTTTACAGCGCTGTAATCTGACTCCGACTGGTTCGGTAGCAGCTAATGTTAGTCCCCAGACCCCCACCCCCATTGTAATGGCAGAGCCGGTGTCCCCTTCGGCCCCCACACTCCCACCGTATAAGGGTAGGATGCCTCGGGTTACAGAGATTGCCCCCTCGGTGGGACTCTATCCTTTGCTTACCGAGACTGTTGTGGCTTGCCCAGGGGCAGACGGACGTCAGGCTACCACTATGCAAGTTTACACCCATGTGCCATTCAATCCAATAGACTTAGCAGCTTTTAAAACACAGGCTGGGGAATTCTCAACGAACGCAAGCAGGTTTTTTTCAGTCTTTGAGGGGTGCCTCAGTAGTCACAAGCCGATTGAGACGACTGTAATATCCTCCTGAGAACCCTGTTGTCTGAGGTGGAGAGGGATCAGGTTACAGCTAAGGCAAGGGGAGCGTCAGCGTTCAAGTGGAAAAAAAAGAAAGGAATCTATCTGTCAAGTTCCTACCCCAAGTAACCGTAAGCGGCTCAGGGCATTTCTGGGTATGGCAGGCTTTTGCAGGATATGGATCCCAGAGTTTGGACTGTGGGCTAAACCCCTGTACGACTGTGTAAAAGGAGCAGATCATGACCCCTTCTATTGGACCCCAGAGGCTGACAGGGCATTTAAAATCCTGAAAAGAAAATTGATGGAAGCCCCGGCTCTGGGCCTGCCAGATCTCTCTAAGCCGTTTCAGTTGTATGTACATGAACGAAGGGGGGTGGCCCTAGGAGTGCTTACACAGCTGTTAGGAGCATGGAAGCGTCCCGTGGCTTATTTTTCTAAGCAATTGGATCAGGTTGCAAAGGGTTGGCCGGCATGTTTACGGGCGGTCGCAGCTACTGCCCTATTGCTTGAGGAAGCTGAGAAGCTAACATTGGGAGGGGTTATGCAAATCTATACTCCCCATATGGTCCGAGCCTTATTGGATGCAAAGGGAGGGCTTTGGCTCACCCAGGCTCGGATTGCTCGGTACCAGGCTAAGCTGTTAGAGAACTCTGAAGTCACCTTACAGCCTTGCCCCTCCCTTAACCCAGCCACCCTCTTGCCAGAAACAGAGGAACAGAAACATGACTGTTTAGAGATCATAGATGTCCAGTACTCCAGCCGTCCGGATTTAAAGGATGTACCCCTCCCAAATGCAGATTATGAGTGGTACACTGATGGTAGCAGTACTGTAATAGATGGGCAAAGGAGGGCGGGTTATGCTGTTGTGACCCTCCATGACACTGTGGAAGCTGAAGGTTTGCCTGCTGGGACCTCTGCCCAGCTTGCCGAACTAATAGCCCTGACCCGTGCACTTGAACTGTCAAAAGGAAAGCGGGTCAACATTTTTACTGATTCAAAGTATGCTTTTGGTGTGCTGCATGCTCATGCTGGCCTATGGAAGCAAAGGGGAATGCTGACAGCCCAAGGCTCCCCAGTCAAGTACGGGCCCCAAATCCTCCGGCTCCTAGAAGCTGTACAACTCCCCTCAGAAGTGGCAGTGGTACACTGTAAAGCCCATCAAAGGGAGGATCAAGATGTGGCCAGAGGTAACGCCCGGGCAGATAGAGAGGCTAAGCATGCTGCCACCCTGCCATCCCCTCAGGCTGAGAATGCCCATATGCATGCCCTTATCCCATCAGTAGGGGAACTTCCAACCCCTCAGTACTCTGGGGAGGAGAGACAGCTAACTGACAAACTCGATCTCCGGGAAAAGGAGGGATGCTCCATTCCTCAGAAGGGAAGGTCCTCTTACCAAAGGGCCTAATCCGGCCAGTGCTGCAGAAACTACATCAAACTACTCATGCTGGCAGGGAAGCACTTATCCAACTAATGGGAAAATACTTTATCACTTCTGGACTCCGACCCCTGGCTGCCCAGGTACAAGCGGACTGCTTAGTCTGCCAAAAGAATAACCCCCGACTGGGACATCCTGTGTCACCAGCTACCCTAGAACCCACTCCGGGCCCTGGACAAGTGTGGCAAATAGACTTTACTGAGTTTCCCCGGACCCAAGGGTTCAAATATCTCCTTGTTATAGTGGATCGGTTCAGCGGATGGCCGGAAGCCTTCCCATGCCGTAACTGCACTGCCAGGACCGTGGCCCTCAAGTTTGTTAAGGAGCTCATTCCTCGCTTTGGACTCCCCCTGTGGATGGAATCTGACAATGGGACACACTTCACGTCAAAAATCATTCAAAGCATCTCACATGCCTTACAGATCCCCTGGAAACTCCATACGCCCTGGAGACCGCAAGCCAGTGGTGTAGTGGAGCGTACCAATCAGACCCTTAAACGGCATCTCTCAAAAGTGTGCCAAGAAGCCTCACTGCGATGGCCTGATGCTTTGCCCCTCGTCCTACTCCGTATCCGCGTTCTCCCAAAGGGTAGATTAGGGCTCAGTCCCTTTGAAATTATGTTTGGAAGGGCATGGCCTATGAATGGCACCCCGGTTCTGTCAGGGGAATGGGAGTTGGGTAATGGTTTTTTGTTACAGTATATGTGTTCCCTGTCTGCTGTTCTCTTGTCTCTTCACAGGTATACCAAGGATTCCCAGCCTCTCCCCTTGGACTCTCCCGTCCACTCCTTACAGCCCGGTGACTCTGTGCTTGTTCGCACCTGGAAAGACGAGCCTCTCCAGGAAAGGTGGAAAGGACCCTATACCGTCCTGCTGATCTCCCATACAGCGGCAAAGATCGAGGGACACAAGAACTGGATCCATCACTCTCGTCTGAAGGCAGTACCTGCCCCCTCGTCAGCAGAACAGTGGACCGTCCAATCTGCTGACTCCTCATCTAGTGATGATCTCGGGCTAAAGCTACTGTTTAAAAGACACAAATAGCGGGCACCTTAATGCTAAAATGGGCCCACCCAGGTACTGGAGACCCTGGGTTGGGAAGACTCTAGTGATAATTAATTGGGTAACATTGTTATTCTCTGTATTGGTATTTCCAAACTGTGCATATCGGGAGCATAACTCCTTTGTTTCGCTTGCGCACCATGTTACTAATTTAACGAACCAGACTGATTGCTGGGTGTGTGCTCCAACTCCACTATCCCCCAAAACGGGAATGCCCCTTGATATGCTGCCCCTGACCCTAGCAGAATTAGCCACCACCAAAGAGCAGGAAAGAACGGACTCACCGTTCTGGAACAAGACCTCTTTACAGCAAGCCACCTATCAGGACCAGGAGTATTCAGTTGCAGTACTCGCTGAGGGAGTGTTATGTTTTACCCGAAACCAAACTGATCCCTATGGGCATCCTGTGGGAAAGAGCTCCTGTGTTATTACACAGTGGGCTGATGGGTATTGGATAAAAACCAACAGGGGAGGCCAACAGTGTGGGTGTAATGGTTCCTCCCCTTTTAGGGAAACACTTACAAATAATCTTACCACAAAAAAGGGGTTTGGAAATGTAACTTGCCGTCCAGTTAATATCTCCAATGTAGCAAGCCAATGGTGGGTTTGTAGTGGTCCCTATGGCGAGTGTAATTTGAATGGCACAATTAGAAATGCCCCCACTTGTACCCAATCAGGAGGATGGGATGCCCCCCTAGGGGCATATGAACTGTTTGGAAAAGCAGCCTTAAATATCCCAGGAATCCCCTTAAGAAATAGTCCTTACTGGGCCCTACAGGGTCACTATTTTGTATGTGGCCGAAAGGCTTACAAGGTACTGCCAGCCAACTGGACAGGTAGCTGTTATATAGCTCAGGCCTCATCTTTCCATAACTGCCACACTGCCCAAAGGAAAGATTAGAAATGCCCGAGACACCTCTGTTGAGTCACGAGAAAAAAACCCTGCGGCGACTGACTAAGGCATTGGAGGGCAATATGAAGAATCCCCTCACAACCGAGAAGCTGGTAGGGTGCTCTGTACTGGGAATAGCGCCACTGTTTACCGGGCCAGCCCTGGCATGCATAGGCCGCTATACTATAAGGCTGCAGATGGTACTTGAGAAAGTGGCCTTAGAGTTAGAGGACTCGGTTAGTAATTTAGGGTCAGCAGTAAAAACTTTAAATAAAGAGGTACAGCAGCTCAGGACGTTTTCCCTCCAAAACAGGCTGGCTTTGGACTATCTCTTGGCATCCCAAGGAGGGGTTTGTGCCCTCATCGGGCCCCGATGTTGTGTATATGTAAATGATAGCAGTTATGAGATCTATGAAAAGGTGGTACAGGCTGAGGCCCATGCCCGAGCCGGAGCACAGGTTGCCTATACTGCCCCAGAGAACGATTGGTTGCAAACCTTGTTTTCAGGCTGGGGTTTGTCGTCTTGGCTTGGTGGTTTATTTAGCCTGCTATTGAAAATTCTCTTTCCTGTATTGCTTGTATTACTGGTATTATGCTGTGCGGTATCATGTGTCAGGGCCCTTTTGCAAAAGTTAATAAGTCGTTCTCTTCAGGGCTATCACAAAGTGCTTATGCAAAGTCATATTGTAAAGAAATAAGTAGCCCAAGTGAGAAAACTCAGAGCCAAGGCTGTTGAGTGTTCTCAAAGGGGGGAGTTGTTGGGAACACTGGGGCATGGCCACTAGGTAACTCGAGGGGATGGAAGACCACGAGTGTCGATGAAGCCCCCTTGCGCTAGGCCCCAGTGTCCTTGGCCCCCCTCCTGCCTGGAGGCACTCGCAGCAGCTCTGCGTGCTAGGCCCAAGTGTCCTTGGCCCCCCCGCCTGGAGGCACACACAGCAGTTATGCTGAGAATCTGCAACAGTATGTTGCAGAGTCAGACTGCCTGAAACTAAGCAAGGCCAAACAGGGGAGATATGGAAGAACAATGCTGAATAAAGCAGCTTTATGTATAGTTTAACAAATGATACAGAGAATCAGGGAACTAGCTGGGAACTGGATTGGCTGGCTATATGGATACTTGGAGCAGCTTACTATTGGATAAGTATGCTGGGAAAAAGGATGTATAAAAGCCTGTGTAACTTCCTGCTTTGTTGTACAGGATTTGAGATTCAAATCTCCCTGTACCTTTTTGAAGCTTCAAATAAACTTTTTTGCTTCTCCACCCCGTTGTGATTATTGGGTGCAGCACACCGGGTAACGAACCAACTCAAGCTGTTGTTCAGCCTCTCGGCACTGGGTGCCGGCAACAGTAATAACCCAGGTCCATGGTTTCACAGCCCCCAAACCATCATCAGCGATTCCCTCCACCTCAGCCATCCCCTACCAGCGTCTCATTTCAGGACTCGGGGCCTGACAAGATGCCCTCTCTTGGGCCCAGACAAAGACCCCCTGGAAAGGATGAGATTCTCTTAGGCTACGTGTCCTGAGCCAGAGTAGGCCCAGGAGAGGCAGAGAGAGTCCTGCTCTGAGTTCATGGGCTATCCCCCATCATGGCGTCAGGGGCTAAGAGAAGTGCATGTATTTGAAGCTTGAGAGAAACTACTCTCCCCCTCTAGCCCAGCCCAAGAACAAACAGGTTCCAAGACTGAAGGGTGAGCTCTAATGTTCTCATTCAATCTCCCCCAGCAAAGCAACTTCTACGGTGCCTTCCTCCCTCCCCTCTAATAACTGCTACTTAACAAGCTGGAACTGATTGTGCTTCCATGCGACAGCATTTAATCCCGTCTTTGCCTACCCCACCCGAGGAAGGTAGAGAGACAGAGTCAGACCCGTGCCACCTTTGCACCTCCTGAATTCTGGATCCAGCCTTCCATGTAAGTGAGAGGCACCCTGGCAGGTTTTCTAACTTACGACAGCTTCCCACAGCTGCCTCTGAGCCACTCTGCTGTGCAGAATAACCACAATACAAAATGCTGTGGCCAAACCTCTCTGCCCCCAGCATGCCCTATGCCAGGGGTATCGGAGAAGCGGAGATAAGGCTGCCTACAGTATCATTACATTACCCGGAGAACCCCCAGCCGAGGAGGATCTAGCCGCTTTCCAGACCCTTTATGCCATAGCATATACAGTGCAGAACTGGGGCCGGAGCATTGGATGGAATTCAGAAATAGTCCAGGCCCAAATCCTTGCCGCCTTACAGCCCCTTTGCGCCAGCCTCCCCATCGTTTATCTACAGCTACCCACTGTTCTGAGATGCTGCAGGATTTCTCTTGGCTCGTAATCAGAACTGACTGCAGCACAACTGGAACGGAAGGGTGTCCACCCTATGTGCAAAACTCAATGAAAGACAAACCCTCAGGAAGTTACCTGATAAATCACACTGGTTTGGCATAGGCCATCATGTAAAATATTTACCACTTTTCAGTTATTTGCAGACCTAACTTTAAGGCCCATAAACCCCCCTTGTTGGGAGAAAATCAATTCATACTCTAACACTGTGTGAATAAAATAAACACTTCATAATAACAATGGTTGATGCATGTTTAATAATGGAACTATAAAGGTGTACTGACTTCCACTTATAAGTCTCCACATTAAGTGAGAAACCCCAGAATTAAAGTTTTACAGAGCAACTAATCTTGTCTCCACATGTACAAACACAAAAGAGGAGACAGCAACCAAGGAAAATCACACCGACAATATCTGTGCAATTCTCATTAGCGTGTCAAACCACATCCTGACAAATTTGCCAGGCTCCAGAGGAAAGCACAAGAGTTGCAAGGTTACATATGGGTTAGGGACTGTCAACATGGAGAAACTGACAAACATAGCTATTTCAGAATAACTATTCTGCTATGGCTATTCTGGAATAACTCCCCCATCTGGACGACACTATTCTGAAATAAAAGTGACTTTATTTTGGAATAATTACTTTGCTTTGCAAGACAAAGACAAGCTTGCAAACAAGATGGAAGGGTTCGGCTGCAGGGCCCCCAAGCATGAGGAAGTGGAAATTACGTCACCTCTACACTAGAGCACAGGGAAGCAGGTGGTGATGACATTTGCTGGACTGAACTGAAATGGGTGAACTTTGGAGATCAAGCTCACTCCTTAAGCTGGGAGCCACTGAATAGAACAGTGGTTCTCAAACTTTTGCATTGGTGACCCCTTTTACACAGCAAGCCTGTGAGTGCAACCCCCCCCCCTTATAAATTAAAAACACTTTTTTGTATTTAATACTATTATAAATGCTGGAGGCAAAGCGGGATTTAGCGGGGAGGCTGACAGCTCCTGACCCCCCATGTAAAAATGTTGGACCCCCTGCAGGGTCCCAACCCCTGGTTTGAGAACCCCTGGAATAGAAGGATGTTGCTGTGGTTGGCGAACTGTGTTCACAATCAGGCAAAAGTGCTGATGATGACATAGTCTAGGATGTTTTGATCAGAAGGAAGCACTGGTGAATCTAGGAAGAAGGGTAAGAAACCTAAATCAGTGAATACAGTGGTAGGCAGATCAAAAGCAAAGGTGTTTGGAATTGTATTTCTGACATGGTATCATTGTAGACCCGCTGCACACTCTGTCCTGGTGTAAATATCGACACAAAGTACAGAGCAACAGAGAAGCAGGCCCTGTGGTGTTTATAAGCATTTGTGTCTACAGGAGAAAGTTGCATCAATTTAACCTAAAGAGTGAATTTAAACAGTTCCAGTTAAGCCAGGAAATCCCTGTGTAGATTCTCTTATTTTAATTTACAAGTGGCTTTTCAAGTTTAGCTGGAATCATCCACAAGTGTCAGTTGTGCGGGTGACTTTCTTACCAAATTAGTTAAATCAGTTCAACGCTTAGAGTGGACACAATTATATTGGTATAAAGGTGCCCTGTACCAGTGTAGCTTATTCCCCCTTCCCTGCGAGAACAGCTATACCAGTATAAGCACATTTATACCTACATAATTCTGTCCACACTAAAGCTATGTCTCCCTTTGTCGGTAAAACGTTTGTTACTCAGGGTGTGAAAAACACACCCCTGACCGACAAAAGTTTCACCAGCAAAAGCACCAGTGTGGACAGTGCTATGTCAGTGGGAGACGCTCTCCCACTGACATAGCTACTGCCGCTTGTTGGAGGCAATTTAATTATGCCAGTGGGAGAGCTCTCTCCCGTAGGCCTAGAGCAGCTACACGGGAGACCTTACAGCAGGGATGCAGCCTTGCTGCTAAGGTCCATATTGCATTGGGCTCGACCCTGAGATCCTTATTCACAAGCCCCATGTTGACTTTAATGGGAACTCTGCTTGAGTAAGGACTGAGCAAATCTGAGTCAAGACCCATTGTTTTAAATTTGAATGGACCACAGCTTCTGTATTTACTTCATCTCTGTTAGAAGAAGCATCGGGAGAGATTCCCTGGGCCTGAATCCTCATTGCCCTGTTCTGTGGGTCATCTCATGCACACCGCTGAGCCCTAGTGTAAAGTGAATCGCACTGATGTGGTGCCACTTGGCTTTCACTTTGCTGTGGTATGATGACAGCAGCGTTCAGAGCCGTGGACAATCAGTCCACCACAGCAACTCTCCACAGCAAAATCCTGCCCCCAACTCCCATTCCCCTCCTTTACCTTTGGTAGAAGGTCCCCAGTTTCATAACTCATTGACTGAGGTGGGTCAGGGAGGTTGTATTGAAATGAGAATCCTCCAGGCCTATAAACTGTCTTTATTTTACCCAAGATACAATCTGAGTCAAGAATAAAAATCGCTTTAATTTTCCACAGAGGTGGGATTTTTCTCTCCTTTCTCCTGCAATGAAAATATTCCCCCCACCCCCTCCCCACTGCTCTAACCAATGGCACTGAGTTTGCAGCTGTAGGTCACTGTGGTATGAACCTGAAATGAGTTTAATTGGTTGTTTTACTGGAAATAAAATCCAACATTGGGAGGAACCAGAACACTGATAGCATCATGCTAGGCACAGAAATGGTGTCAGAAGCAAACCGTTTCTAAACAGAGCTGATCAAAAAACTATGACCTTCCTCTCCCTCTCCCCCCCCCCAAAATGCAATTTTTTTTAACCCCTCTTTGGTTTAAATTCAAAATTTTGAAGATTGGAATTTTCTTGAAGTGTGGAACATCTGGTCAGGTCACAAAATGGGAAGAATATGTGTCTCTGGATGCATATTGCAGGTTTGTGTTAAAAAGCATGTGTGGGGCTTGGAGGGATTCATCTATGATCAGAGAACATATTTTATCTAAGAAATATATCTACACTCTGTAACTTCTCCCCATCCAGCTGTCCTACCCAAATTTGAAACCCACAGCTATATGTTAGATAAAATCCGTTGAAAATTATGCATTAGGTACATGGATATGCGCTGAATCTGCACATATTTAAACAGGGCTGTGCATTCAGACAACAATAAATGGAGCACTACAAAACAGAAACAGTAAGGTTGACTAATTCCACCTCAACAGCAGAAAATTAGGAGTAACTCAATGAAGCCAATGGAGCAACACCACTGTGAGATGAGAATCTGGACTACTGTTTAAAAATTCTTTCACGTTAGGTAAGTTCCTTCATTTCATCTCCTCTTTCATCTTAGCTGAAACTCCTGCTCTTATTGTCCATGATAAAGGCCACAAAGGAAAATGAACAGCTGCAAAACTTTGGGATGGAGCAGAATATGTAAAACACAGCCTTGTGCCTGCACTGCCGGATGCATCTCATTACTGTCTCTCACCATTGTGCTTAATTATGTCCTTGTCTGGCATTTGGATCTCTTGTCATTCTAGTTGGTGGACAATTATCTCTTTCTGACACCAAAGACACCGTGCATAGTTGTGCAAATAATGTCCTGCCACGAGAAAGGAAATGAAGGGTTCTGGCGCAAAACTCACTCTGTCATGGGGGGTGGGCCTTGGGTTGGGAGGAGAAGGGACAGAAAGACAGACCAACCCACCAACCCAGGGACAGACTGACCCTGGGGCTAAGGCACTGGGCTGGAACTCAGACTCTAGGTTCAATTCATGGCCCTTCCACAGACTACCTACATGACCTTGAGAAAGTCATTTAATATTTCAGTGCCTCAGTTCCCAGTCTGTAAAATGGGGGTGATAATTCTGTCTCATTTATTTAGACTTTAAGCTATTTGGGACTGTTTCAGTATGAGTTTATACAGCACCTAGCACAATAAGACTGAGAACTCAATTGAGGTGACTAGGTGTTACCATAATTCAAATGATAACAACAGTAATAAGGAAAAGGGGAGGTGGAAGGATTGAGAGAGAGAGAGAAGGTTGGTGCAGTAGGAAAAAAAGGTCAATGGGAGAAGAGAAAAAAAGAACGAGTGAAGAATTTACATCAGGACCCAGGTAGCCACCTGCATAGACCCAGAACATGGAGGACACAAAAGTGACTTAGAAATTAATCATGTTAACTACTCGGACACCATTCCTGTCTGAAGCTCAATGTAATCAAGAATCAGGCCCAGCTCCCATGTTATAGGTGGGAAAGGCATTGTGGTTGTACAGAGCCTAGCACAATGGGATTATGGTCCATGATTATGGTTCCTAGGTGCTACTGCAACACAAATAAATAAATAATAATAGTTGTTGAGATGCAAAGCCCTTTGTTTGTTTCCTTCAGAGGACCAGTGGGAGAAGAGCTTTTAGAATTTGCTTTTTCACTTCTTTTTTTTAAAAAAAAGACCAAGCACATGGGAAAATAACCCCAGTTTTGGCACAAAAGCATGTCTGCAAATACCCAGAGATACCATGGGAGCTGGGAGTTCAGACATGGACGTTTCCATCAGGCACTCATGAGTCGCCAGTGGGTATTGTCCTTTTTCCTCTGAGTCATAGACAGCAGTGCTCAAGCGCTGATTTAAAACCTCAGTTCTCCCTGCCTATTTGGTGTTTCAGTTACAAAAGAAGAAAAGCTCATCTCAGGCTGGCTGGACCATTGAGCAAGAGGAGAACAAATGAGAAAAGAGTAACGGAGTTGTGAATTCCAAATGAACCAGTGGAGACCTCTAACCCCTAAAGAACGGGAGGGAGAAAGACTCACATCATTCAAATCACCCTTCCAAACAGCCAAATCCTCCTCACCCCCAATGGCTCTAAATAGAAACTCAAACAGGACAGTCTGATGCTGAGCAGTTCTCAGAACATTTATAGCATCAGTGAGTCTGGACCGCCTCACACTCCTCAATCAGAAGACAGGGTCTCTGGGGGGTGGGGAGAGTGGTATCATTGAAACAGTGGGGCACTGAGGAAGGAATGAATCCCACCTGAGAGATGGATAATTGGCCTAGGGATGAATTTTAAACACAATTAGTTATTAAGGGACAAATGGCTTGTGCGGTGTTTGAAGTGGAAGATGGTGCCTTCACAATATGTACGGAAAGAACTGCTGCAGCCTTCAAGGAAAATAGTCAGAAAATATAGGTAACCCAAACACGGTACAATACCTAGATCTCCCAACACACTCCATCTCACTTCCCTGATCCCACAGCTAGCCCCATGCTCTCCCAGCATGCTCCAGTGCACTCCCCTGATGTCCTAGCATGCTCCCCTTAGACCAGTGGTTCCCACACTTGTTCTGCCACTTGTGCAGGGAAAGCCCCTGCCAGGCCGGGCCGGTTTGTTTACCTGCCGCGTCCGCAGGTTCGGCCGATCGCGGCTCCCAGTGGCTGCGGTTCGCTGCTCCCGGCCAATGGTGGCTGCGGGAAGTGGCGGCCAATACGTCCCTCGGCCTGCGCCACTTCCAGCGGCTCCCATTGGCCGGGAGGAGCGAACCGCAGCCACTGGGAGCCGCAATCGGCCAAACCTGCAGACCCAGCAGGTAAACAAACCAGCCTGGCCGGGGCTTTCCCTGCACAAGTGGTGGAACAAGTTTGGGAACCACTGCCCTAGAGAATCGTAGAACTGGAAGGGACCTCGAGAGGTCATCTAGTCCAGTCCCCTGCACTCAAAGCAGGACTAAGTATTACTCTGAGCTCACTCACTAACTCTCTCTAAAGGCTGCCTTAAATCCCTACAGCAGCCGAAGACCAACCTCTTTACATGCAGAGAACAAAACGTGTAGCGCTTTCCACGTAAAGGCTGAGAAACTGGCTCAGGAGAGGAATCGAGCTGGAAAGATGCTCTCACTTATTTCCCTTCTCAAGTCCTCTATATATTGTAAGGTGGGAAAACCCAAGGAGAAGCTGCCACTTCTCGTGAGCTCTGTTGTTCAACAGATCTAAGAGCAGATTTCTTCCCTAAATTGGAATGCAACCCAAGACCCCACAATGGCCGGCCAGGGCTCTGAGGAATAGTTTCCTTGACGGGTTACAGACAGGGCAATTCTAAGTATCTCCTGTGTTTGTTTTGACATACGGTTGTAATCTTCTTCAGCCACAGCCATGGGGAAGCTAATAAATGGCACTCAGTTTCTATGGCCCATGGACTCTACCTGGAGCTGGAAGAATTAATTATTGTAATTTCCTCAAGAGGTGTTGCCGGCCTTGAGAGTCAACACTCCCGCAATGTGCATCAACCCAGATGACAGACACAGGCTGAGAACTGCAGACACCCACGCTCCCCCTAATGAATCTCCGCAAGTCAGAGCCACTCTGTCACCGTCCGGTGCTCAGAGGCAAGTTGCCGACACCAGAGTGTAAGGGCTTGGCTACACTTGCGAGTTAGAGTGCATTAACGCAGCCCCGGGAGCCCTAGCTCACTCCCCGTCCACACTGGCAAGACAGGTAGAGCGCTCTGACTCCACAGATAGGGCGCTCCTGGTACTCCATCTCGGCGAGAAGATTAACGCTTGGTGCGCCTTGGCTGAAACGCCCGGGCGTCAGCTGACATGCTCTCAGCCCCCCAAAAACCCCACTCTCTCTGTGGCCGTTGGAAGAGCTGCTAATGTGGCCGCAGCAGCGCGCTTGCAGCTGTCAGTGTGGACAGATTGCAGCGCTTTCCCTACTGCGCTCTACAAAGGCGGGTTTAACTCACAGCGCTCTACATCTGGGACTGTAGCCATGCCCTAAGCAACGCAAATGAAGCGGCAGTTGGAGCTTCTGTGACAACATTAATCTTGGGCAGAGACAGCCCAGGTCTCGTCACTGCTGCAGTGGGTCTGTCTAGTTCAAAGGGTCTGTCTTTAAAGGGATTCGGAGATTCATCCAAAGCAGTTTGACAGGACCTGTAGAGTTCCCTCTCTGACCCCATGGGTCACCCGATCTTTGGGTTGGAAGGAGCAGGATTAATTTTTATGATAATAAGTGAAGGAATAGGTGATATTGGCTGCCCTGGAGGCCGAAGCCCCGCACGTACTTGCCCAGCAAGGACAGCTGATGGGCCAGTCCAAGTGTAAACCAGGTGCTACTTCAAACCTAGTTTGGGGGAATCCGTTGTGGTATAACCCCGTCTCTTTCTGGTTCTGCCAGGTGACCTTGGGCAAGTCACGCCACCACTCTGTGCCTCAGTTTCCCCTTCTGTACAATGGGGATAATACTGACCTCCTCTGTAAAGTGCTCTGAGATTTACTGAGGGAATGGGCTCTATAAGGGAGAGAGCCCAGCACATTCCTGCATCCCAACTATTCCCCAGACTGCAGCAAAGCTCATAGGGGTGACACAGGTCAGGGCAGCACAGCCCTCTGTCTCTGCAAGGGAGCAGGGACAAATTTAGCCCTAAATAGCTCCCCATGGCAAATGGACAGTGTTCATCTAGCGCATTAAACTGGCCACTTGCTCCTAACTGGGGCTATGGTGGGCATCAGTGACTTTCCCCTGCTTAGGGCTGCTGCGTATCATTTACCGAGAGCTGTGCTGGTACGAGTCAAGAATGGAAAGTGTTTCCTGGTCACTCTGCGATTATTGCTGCAACCCCCATTGCTGTGAGTCACGCACAGCTATTGTGTCTTTCTTCACTGCCCGTGGGCCTTTGTCATTCTCTGCCCTGCCAAGATAGGAAACTGGCTGAGATTAAAAAATACATCAAGGATACATCAAGGAATGGGAAAAGCAAGAGGCACAACCAATCACGTGTCTCTCACAGCCTGTGTGGCTCGGGCCCTTTGCTGAAGACAATGCCGGCTGCAGTCAGAGACCTTCGCATTCACATTATTGGGAGTGGTGAAGGGTGTCCAGAAGAGGGAGTCTGAGAAACCTGTTCAAACCGCAGCTCAGCCCCAGCTTTAGGCTGCAATTCCTGTGGGACACAGAACAGAGAACATGGGAACAGGCCCCTCCCTCGCTCAGCGGCCCACGGACACATTAGCTTGGGAAATGATGGTTTTTCCATTTTAGTTCAGAATACTCCCCCTCCTACAAAATGCCCAAGCTTTGTTAAGTTTTGCTTTAAAATGCTCCCCTTTTAGCTCACACTAAATGGTGGAGAAAGAGCCCAATCCTGGGCAAAAGGCAGCTTCCGAATTGGCAACTGAAAACATCGACTCGTAGGATTGCAAGGGACCTTGACAGGTCAGCTTGTCCAGTCCCCTGCACTGAGGCAGAACTAACTCACCCAATGGACAGAAAGCTGAGCCAGTCCCCACAAGAACAGGGCTTACCTCTTCCTCTGTACTGTAATAATAACAAGTCATCTGTACACAGGGGATTTCTAGCCTGTTTTCCTGACTAAAGGGGTATGTTCAGAGATGCATATGAGTCACCATCTGAACCTGTGAACGAGTCCCCGAACGTGACCTTCCTGAGATTCCCCCATGAAATCAGGCCCAAAGGAACCCAGTAACTACGAGGCTACCCAGGAGAACATCCAGCATGAGATCTGTGCACATGAGAGAAGCGGATTGCACTAAAATTAAAGGCTTTCAGCTTGTGAGTGTTCACAAGCAATAACTGGCTGTCTCTCTTGTGTATAATGCAGTGTATTTTGGCCCTGATTCAGGAAGATGCTGAAGTACTTGCCTGCCTTTCATCACAGTCTCCTGAAAAGGAGGACAGTATCACAGACTCTATGAAGTCCACTAGGAACTTTGCTATTGCTATTCAGTTTACATGGAAAGTACTTCGATACTGCAGAGATGAGAAGCAGTATAAAACCCCAAGGTACACAAGACAGCTAAGCAAATGAGCCATCATTTCAATGGGACTACTCATGCTTAGTTAGGCACATGTTAAATGGCTTTCTGAATATGCCCCATTCAAACATTGAAAACAGCAAATGTGGTTGTTTACTGGAGAAATCAAGACACATGATCTATGCAAGAAAGGATTTTTTTCTGCTCTGATCAGTAGTTCGGTTTATGAGTCCAAAGAATATCAGTAAAATCGATGTTGTAATAAAAGAAACATGCCTCTTCTTTACCCAGAAAAAATATCTGGTTTTGGCTTCCATTGGAAAACAGTGAAGCTACAATTAAAGGAAGCCTCCACCTGGAGAGAAATTCAGTCAGTATCAGTGATGTTTCTCTGTTTTATAGACATGGCATTGGCCCACGAAGATTTGCTACAGGGAACAAAGGCTCATTTTATCCTTTATTGCAGCTAATTACTCTACCTTTTTATTACTGACCATGGTCTGCTCTTCCTCTTCATAACTGCCCCGTGGGGAGATGGAATCCCTAATGCAATATTGTTTTGTTAGCAAGGTTTTTATTAAAAAGAAAAGGAGTACTTGTGGCACCTTAGAGACTAACCAATTTTTATTAATTCACAAAGTCAATTATCACAATATCTCAAAGATGAAGAGCTACATCGTGTTCTTGTGGAGGCGGACTCAGCTTTCTGTCCATTGGATGAGTTTGATCTTTTGTATTCTTGATTCTGTGTTTTTGAAACAGTTAATTTTTTTAGTGAAGCAATTACTCATTAAGCACATGGCAGTTCATTATAGCTGCACGCTAATTACGTGAGTCACGAATTGCCTCTGTAACTAAATAGCTCTCACACAACCTAGTGCATCACCATCAGGCACCTGCAAGCAGCAGAGCAAAGAAGCCCAGGGTATTTATCCCAGAATTTACTTCTGCCCTCTGTGATAAGTGGCATTGCGCTGCATGGAACTGGACTCATCAATCCTGATCAGCTATAAAAAACAACTAATCTAGACCACAGTCCTGCAAACATGCACATGCTTAAATTTAAGTGCCTACTTATTCATAGGATTAAGGCTGTAAAGTTCACGCTTACTGTAAAGCTCACTAGTCCTTACTCAGGTCTGGTCTACTGTCTGCACTACAGAGTTAGGTCAATGCAACACAGCTTACATCAACCTAACTATGGAAGCATCTACACTTCAATTTCAGCCCTGCCATCGTAACGGCCCCACTACCCCGGCTTAGTAATTCCACCTCCATGAGCGGCGTAGAGTCAAGGTCGAAGTAGTTAGTTCAACACAGTGTCAGCCTAGACACTGCGTTATTTATGTCGACTGTTATTGCCTTTCAGGAGTCGTCCCACAATGCCCCACGCTGACAGTACAATCGATACAAGTGCTCCTAGCAGGGACACACACCGCCAACACAAAGAGCAAAGTGTAGACATTGTGACAAAGTTCCTGCTCTACCTTGGTGGGTCTTGCGCTTATTGGCGGATTTGCTCGCCTTCGAGCTTCACGGCAGCCCTCAGCTTGGCCATTTCTCTGAATTCACAGTCCAGGTCGACTCCTCCTTTGTCTGACCAAGAGTTGGGAGGATTTGGGGCAAACCCGGGCCCGCCCTCTACTCCAGGTTCCAGCCCAGGGCCCTGTGGAATGCAGCTGTCTAGAGTGCCTCCTGGAACAGCTGTGCAACAGCTACAACTCCCTGGGCTACTTCCCCATGGCCTCTTCCCAACACCTTCTTTATCCTCACCAAAGGACCTTCCTCCTGGTGTCTGATAATGCTTGTACTCCTCAGTCCTTCAACAGTCCGCGTTCTCACTCTCAGCTCCTAGTGCCTCTTGCTCCCAGCTCCTCACACGCACGCCACAAACTGAAGTGAGCTCCTTTTTAAACTCAGGTGCCCTGATTAGCCAGCCTTAATTGATTCTAGCAGCTTCTTGATTGGCTGCAGGTATTCTAATCAGCCTGTCTTAATTGTCTCCAGAAGGTTCCTGATTGTTCTGGAACCTTCCCTGTTACCTTACCCAAGAAAAAGGGACCTACTCAACCTGGGGCTAATATATCTGCCTTCTATTACTCTCCTGTAGCCATCTGGCCCGACCCTGTCACAATATGCACAAGAGATGTCATTACTATTTAATTTTGTAGCGTAGACATGGCCTTAGGCAAATGGTGCTGTAAGACTAACAGACTGGAGTAAGGGGACAGGACTGGATCTGTATAAAAGCAGAGTATGTTATTAAACACACCAAGCCTTTTATGAATGTTGCACTTTCAAGTGTGCAGATGTACAAATCTAGCCCTGCTTCTGACCCAGCCAGAACACAGATACAGAGTGCAGCTGTAAACTAGTATACAATATGATTGTTATGCCATCGTTAGCATTAGAGAAGTGCAATATTGGAATGAGGAGAGATTGCAAAAGCAGGAGATGGCTGTTAGTGAGCTGTAGACTGGGTAACAATGAGCAACAGCCACAAGAATAAAGGGATTAAATTCTATTGCCTGCCACTTCAGAGATTCAGAGACCTTGACTAGACAAGAGAGGAAACCTGATTGTTCTTAGCACAGACTGCGTAGCTCAGTTAAATCCAATACAACAGGTTTTCATCTATACTTGCATTCACACACATGCATCTGCGGGTTGTCCAGTTGCTCTGCATCTTCATGGGTCTCTCTGACTCTCTCACAATGTAACACCTCTAGTTATTCCAGTCCTGAGGTGTGGTTTTCCCATCATAATATACAACTAACTTGCAATGAATTCATCTCCCGCAACAGAATAGCTCAAGAGTAGAAAGGCAAATCAAACAGCCTAATGCATCACCTGGCCCCCCTCCTCCCAGGTTTGTCCTCCCCTGACACCACCAGCATCTCTACCAATCCTTTAATCCTTCATCATTAAGAGCGTGGTCTGGCTCTCCTCTTGTTTCCATCTCCTCTGCGTAACAGGCACTTTCCGGGCAAAAGGAGTTTAATATAGAACCATGAAAGAGGCAATTTTCTCGCCTTGCTTTGCACTCTCCATTTCCCCCCTGCTGCTTTTTGCACTTCCCTTGCAGGGCTGTCAGCACAGCCCCTTGGCAGGCTGTATTTAGCAGCTCGGCTGGTGGGGAGTCGCTGCCCACCCTGAGATGCTATGGTACTGGAGCTCTTTTGTAGCTTCGCGTCATGTGTGCTCAGTCAGGCCCAGCAGGTTCTGGACTGGTGCAGTCCTATTAGGGTTGGGTTTTGAAATCTTGGGGAGCTTGGCTCTTGCTAACCTTTCCCATGAATGCATGGATTGCTTTCCTTTTTGGACCAGCACTCCTGCAGTTTCAGGCTACTTCACCTGTGATTTTGGGGGGTCCTTTATCTCAATAATGGGTAAATTCTGACCCATGGATGTCAACTGGGAATTTGAGTAAGAACCAAATAAAAACTGAGAAAGGAATAGAACTCCAGGATTTGCTGCCAAAATAATAATACTTCACACACACACACACCTAGCACTGTGTATTTTCCAAACACTAGGCAAACATGAACAACTGAATCTTCATACCTTGCCGCAGTGAAGTAGTCAGCATCACTATGCCCATTTAACAGATGGGGGAAACTGACACACAGAACCAGATTGCAGCTAGTGAAAACTGGTACAGGAGCTGGCCCACAGAATGGAATAGCAGCTTGTGCAAGATTTCACAATGAGCTAGTGGCAAAGCTGAGACTAGAACCCAGTGGCTTGGCTTGCAGGCCCTTGTTTTAACTAATAAGCCATTTTGTTTTGTTTTTGTAATATGCAAAGAAGTGATATGTTGCAGTCAGAACAATGGCTGGTGGTAAAGGCAGATCCTACATGGATTTCTAAAACTATGGCACAATCTGGCCATCAACAAGTGAGGGGGCTGGGACAGAATCAAGCCTCACTAGTCAGGGAGTGATGGAGAATATCAGAGCTTTCATAGCAGGGATTGGCAGAGGCTGTGCAAATAACAGATTTGTCAGTTCATTAACAATTTCTAAAAATCGGGATTGTTATGGGTGGACCCAAAAATCAACATTTTAAAAAATTTCTAGTGAATCAAAAAGTTGAAAATTTTTTTATTTCCAGTTGAACAAAAGGTTTCATTTGACCTGAAACTAAACGTTTCATTTGAAGTAAAAATGTTTTGTTTTAATTTTGAGTCTTTTTAAACATTTATAAATTTTAAAAATAAAATGGACACACACTTTTCAAAACAAAAAGCTTGAAAAAGTTTGTTTCAAAAATGTTGCAACCAAATATTTAGATTTTTCTGAAGCTTTGCTTGTTTTTTGGAATTGAAAAAAAAATCAAATTCAAAATGAATTTACAAAACATTTGGGTCTTGCTGAATCTGCATTTTTCACCCCAAAAAAGTTAAGGACAAAAAATGTCCCTCAGCTCTAGCTGCTAGCTGTGAAACCTGCTGTACCCAACGGTGCTTTTGACTGGCAAGAAAATTCATCATGATCCCTGCACGCACTACTCTCAGCAGCTCTCAGGAATCTCTTTAAATGCCCTCCCCCTCTTAGTTGCAGCTTGGGCATTAAGTGGCATCTGCAGCCAGCCCAGCTCTGCGATTAGGAGAGCGGCAGAGACTAAAGCCAGACGTGCTGCTGCTGAAGCTAGGGCAGGGAGATAAACGTTATTGCCAAATAAATCCTCTAGTCTGGTAGCAGGGTTAGGTTTTTGTTTGTTTTTCTTCCAAGGAAAATCAGCCTCCCTGATTCAAATGCAAGCAGCAAAGGGAAGGCTGGATCCTTCACCTTATTTCTACAGACCTGTGTAGAGCATAAAAATCGTGTGTTTGAGTTGTTCTAAACCTCTTGTTTTTACCACGCTGGGCACGCCATAAACCCACAGCATCTGCATTTTGAGAGATGAAAGTAATCCTCAATAACGAGGCGGGAGGGGAGAGAGAACTGCTGTATTGCTGAACCTTAGGTTGCAAGCTCTGCTGGGATTTCGCTTAGAAGCTGAGCTCCAGGCGGATTTGACAAGGTATAAGATGCAATCATGCAAAAAGGAGTTAAATGCTAGTCGTACGAGTGCAGCTACATGCGTGAGTGCAGAGACAGAGCCTCTGGGTATGTCTAGACTAGGATAAAAGGTGCGTTTGGGGAACACATGAGCTACTACATTCTAAATCCCTAGTAAGGGCAGAGCAATGAGCGGAGCGGAGCTGGCTGGTCAAGTGGAAGCCTAAAATGAAGCGAGGGATTACGTCTACCGCTTATTGTCAAAGTACGCCTTGCCCTGTCTGCACTAGGGCCTTAACCCTTAAACAGTGTTAGCAAACAAACCCCTCTCATGATAGTCTAGACAAGCTCTAAAAAGCAGGTACCTGGAATAGAGGATTCCATTGATGGAGCCCTAGAGCCCCAGAGAAACCCACTCTGAATTACGGGCCCAACTCCTCGTCACCTTGCATGGCTTGCAGTCATTTACACTAGTACAAGCTACCACAGGTGCAAAGCCTTATAATTCTCTTTCAATAACATTTTGCCCCCATTTGGTACCAGGGTAAACAAGTGCACAAGAGACAAGAGCAGTGATGAACGGCTTCCTTGGTTTTCCCGCTGCAGCCCCTGTTGAAAGATGACATTCCATCCCCTCGCTGACATGCTGAACATTTCCCATTTCTGACTCACATCGGGCTTGGGTGAAGCTTGGGTTCTGGGGGGGGGAGGGAAGGGGGGCGGGGATTTGTTTTCCTGTTGTAGTTTCAAATGGCCGCGTGATCTCGTCTATTCTCCCACATTCCAGGTAGCACACCCCTCGAGTCTACCAAAAGCAGGGGGTATGTCCAGGCAGAACAAACCTGGCTGCTTCTGATCACTGCCGATGCTGTGCCCCTGCGGGTCTGCTGAATTCCCTAGCTCTGTCCAAAGCTTCGTTGCTTTCAGTGAATGACAGCATGGAAGATGCGAGGTGGGAAAGGAGCTGCAACCCTGAGGGAGTTAATTAGGAATGTCACACTGAAGGCTTCACATGCCTGATCGGAATCAAATCTGTGTTCACAGAAACAAAGAAACTAAATAAAGATGGGAGCACCATGGTTTCCATGGCTTTTTAGATATTCACCCATTGTAATGCACTGGCGGAGTTGCGCCTAGCAGACCAGCCAGTAGAGGATAACGGCCTATTGCTGCTACCAGCTAATGGTGTTACTCCTTTAGCTCAAGTGGGAGAGGTCTGGGATGGAGGTCCTCGGTTTAAATCTTGCTGGCGGCCCACGCAAGGGAGTCTCAGGCTAGGTCGACACTGCAGCCTATGTCGGCAAAACTTATGTCGCTTAGGGGTGCGACTCTTCCACCTCCCCAAGCGATATACGTTACACCAGCATAAGCGCATGTGTGCACAGCGCTATATTGGCAGGAGAATGTCTTCCACCAGCAGAGCTTCTGCCGCTCATGGAGGTGGCTTTTTTATGCTAACAGAAGAGCTCTCTGCCGTTGGCAGAGAGCATCTTCCCCAATTGCTGTATCGGCGTAGCTGTGCCCCCGCAATGCTGGCCTCAGCCTTAGCTGCTCTGTTCTCCATCACCTGCGCGGACTCCTCATCCAGGGAAACCACTACACAAGCCCTGGGCTCCGAGCGTTGCACAAACTGCTCATCAGATCCCCAGGTGCACCTCGGTGCCCTGCGGGGCCTTTCTTCCAATATTCATCTATCATTCATTCAATAGTGTTAGGTGAGAAAAGCTAAACAGGAGGCAGTTATGGCAGAACCAAAGTCAGGCTAAGAGAGGCTGCTGGGAAAGTCTCTGAAAGTAGAATGAAGGAATGTTTGTTTAAGTTACAGAGAGTGAGAAAAAAGGGGAGGCCTGCATTCCTGCAGTTTTGCACTAGATGTGCTGGGAACAGTCCTTGAGATACAGAGGCGCTGTTTTCCACTCCCTGCTCTTGTGTTATGTCTGTTTGAACTCCTCGTCTCCTGGTTGACAGCCATACCGATAAGAAAGTTAGTGAAGCACTACGATTTGCTAAAAGTTATCTACAATAAGGGGGGGTAGATGTGCATGCATATAGAGAAAGAGGATTTTAACTAATATAGGGGGGTGGGCTGCTTTATGAATCAATCGGTGACGCGACAGGACTGTCTATAAAAACCTATGAGTTTTACTTAGAGGCTGGCTGGTTCTCTTTGGGGACGGGCTGCTCTCTATCGTTGTGTGCACTCTTCAGTAAAGAGCTTTGTGTTTGGACCTTGCTGGTGTTGCCTGTCGCTCTCCGGTCAGACAACGAACCGCGATGTCTGGGGTTCGAGTCCTCGACAATAGTATGGATTTGACTTGGAGCTGCCTTGCAATTTGTTTCCTCTCCACCACTCAGCATTTTAAGTTCAGTATGAATATTTTACATTGGAGGTAAAAGATGAAAAAGAACAAGAGCTGCTGAGGCCTGCTGGTAATATCTAGCCCTTAACTTTGAAAAGCGCAAGGAAGGGGATTGGAATTGAGCTGATTCTGCTACCAAGGCTTTGTTCTTATTTGGCTGCCCCTTAAATGGCAATAGTAAAACTTCAAAGTAGGCCTGTGCTCTTAAGAGAACACAGTTGCTTCCTTCTGTCACAGTGGCAATGAAGCTGTAATATAATATACTCGTGGGGGAAGTCTGCGCCACTGCGCATGTGCAGAATTCATGACCCGCAGATTTCTTTGCTTCCCCGCAGAAAAATGGCTTTCTGATAGGGAAGAAAAGGGAAGCCGCAAATAGTGGTCATTCGGCACTCCCCAGCAGCATGGGTGCATTGTTTTGGGCACCCGGAAAAGCCAGCAGAGAGGTAAATCACTGGGGAGGGGGAAGGGCTGGGGATGCCCCAGCCAGTAGCTCCTACCCTGTGCCAGGCTAAGCTGCTAGTCCCGGCTGGGCTGAGGAAGACAGGACTTCCTCTTCCCCTGCAAGGAGCAGCCAGGGCTGGGTCAAGCCCACCCCCAGAAAACTCTCTGGCTGCATCATCTGCATCATCCCCCCACTTCCTGCCCCCATCACTCCTCAGCCGTGAGGTACAGGGGGCAGTGTACAGGGACCTGCTCCTCTGTCCATCCAACCCCTGTGCACCCAGACCCACCTCATGCCTAGATCACCCCATCAAGCCTCACCCCCTGTACCCAGAACCTTCCACAGACTCTCCCTGAACCCAAACCCACACCCTAACGAGCCTCATTCTCTGCATCCAGAGCCGCCCTGCACCAGACCCCCTCCCCCCACCCGCAAACCAAGACCCAACTCCCTGCATCTGGACCCCACCCCAGCACTGAGACCACCCCCTGCACTTGAGCCCCCACCCCAACAAACCTCACTCACCTGCACCTGGACCACCCTGACTATCCCTCCACACCCAGATCCCCACCCCACTGAACCCCACCAAGCCAGCACCCAGACCTGCACCCCACCAAACCAGCACCTGGACCCCTCCTGCTGAGCACTCCACACCCAGACCCCCACTTGCTGAGCCCCAACCACCTACACCTGGAGCCCCTGCAGTGTCCCATTGTGCCTGCACCCTGTTCATCCAGATCCCACCCTCACCAAGCCGTCTGCACTCAGATTGCCTGACACAGAACCCTATCAATCAACCCACACACTGAGCCTCTCCACACTTGGATCCTGCCTGCCTGCCTACATCTAGTGTACTTGGCGTGGAGGGACAGGGCCCCAGGGTGTCTCTGGGGCACGCCTGGTCCTTGCACTGTGTCAGGGTGGGGTGCAGCTTTACCACTGAGTCTATATCCTGGGCAGGGAGGTGGGTGGTGCAGGGTGATCTCCCACCTCTGAGAAGTCAGTGGCCTGTGCTCCCCACTGCCATGCTGGAGCCTCCATATTTATTGACAAACAACATTTGAAGAAATTTGCAGAATTCTTAATGTTTTTGGCACAATATACATAAATATACAAAGCTGTGAGCAACCCCGCCCCACCCTGGACTGGTGGTTGCTTTCAGATAAGAACTCAGAAGTTCAGCTGCATCTCTGACCCTATACAGACTGTAGGCTATCTGAAGGGCAAGCTCTCGCCTGAGATCTCTGGCTGGAAACAATTTCTTGGGAGCATTTTGCCATTTCTACACTGGGGATTTACCCCAATTCCAGCCAGGGACCCAGCCGCTTGAGTGAAAACAAGGAAAGCCTCTTTCCCTTTTCAGCATTGCCCTGTGTCATTTTCCCACCAGCAAGGCTGGCACAGAGGCCCTGCTTTCCCAAAGCCTGTCCCTTTTGGGAAAATACCCCGGAAACCAGGGGCATCTGGTTCTGGCACAGAGCCAAGGCAATCAGCTGTTTGCTGCCTCTCCAGGAGCACTGGACACGGGGCATTCCAGGACTGGGGCAGGTCCAAGCCCTAGCTATTCTGCATGCTTGCAGTGGCACATACTGGCCATTAGACCAGGACCGGCTCTCGGCACCAGCAAAGCAAGTACCTGCTTGGGGCGGCATTGCAGCCATCCTTTTATTTTTTGCTTGGGCAGTTGCGCTCTCAGAGCTTGGGGCGGCAAAAACCCCAGAGCCGGCCCCTGCATTAGACTCTCAGCCCTGCTCTGTCCTCTACAAGGGGCCACCCCAGCCCCAGTGCTCCTGACGGGAGGAGACACAAACGGCCTCTGCTTGGTTCCTGCTCCAGCACGAGCTGACTTGCCCAAGCTTACAGAGAGTCTGTGGCACAGACGAGAAATTCAGGCCAGAGCTACTGAGTCCAGTATCTCAAGCCCAGTGCCTCCCTCCCCAGTCTATTCTACAGCCAGAATCTTGTGGGCAGCTGTGTGCTGTCGCTATGCAGGGTATTTCCCGTCTGTTACCTGTATCAACGAATAAGACTTTTTTCCCCCAAAAGGAGAAGGGAGGGCTCCTGATTAGACCCATAACGAATCACAGAGGGGAAAGGTTTGATGCTGCGCTCTGAACCAGATGAAAGGAAAGTAGCGGCTGACAGAAGAATAAAATTGAGTGAGCTGAGAAGAAAATGCCTGGCAGAAGGAAACAGCAAATGCCCTTTGATTCAACATTTCCTTCCATTTAATTCAATGGCAAACTAGTTCATATTTGCACTCCGGAATATAACGAGCTTTGCTTCATTACACAATACCAGGAAGAATTGCTTTTGGAAAAAGTATGCAATTTCATATGACAGGGAGAGACAGAGCACTAAAAGCTGTGGCAAATGCCGAGCTACCCGGGTATGGTGCAGGCAAGGGCTGTACAGTCTGGGTTTGGCACAGGCAAGGTTCCCCCTCAGGGCGTTGGCTACAGTCCACTGTCTGACCAGCAGCCCCCCACACCCTGCTATCACAGTCTCTCTCTCTCACACACCCCGTCCTTCATCTGCAGTCTCCATTTCCCCTGCTATCCCAGTCCTGGGTTCACATGCACGCACCCACACACCTCAGCCAACAATCCTCTCCCGTAGGCAGGCCAGGCCCCCTACTGTTCCAGTCCGTAGCTCCCCACACAGCTGGGCTGGTGCAGCTCAGTCAGCTCTGACCCACAGCACTTCCTCTTGTTCTAGTCCCAGGGCTTCATCCGAGCAGAGCTGTTCAGTTGTGGTGATTATGATTTGGAGATGTAGCTTTTATTATTACTGTTATTATTCCCAACCAGGATTGGGATCCCATTGTGCTGTACAAAGCTATGGCCCCTGCTTACGATCTACGGCTCCAACCCTTCCAACATTGCTGCCTGCATTGAAATCAATGGGGGGAAAGTACATGTGAAAACGTAAGCACATGCATTTGCAGGACGCGGACCTAAGAGGACAGCAGTCACTGAGCTGAGCCAACAAACGTTTGAAGTGTAAGTCCTCAGATCCGCCTCTTGGGCTGAAAAAGGCTGGCGCGGTAAGTCAGGAGGCTGCACAGTTTTCTGTCTGCACCCTCTAACTCTGCCAGCTCTGTGCACCAATCGCACTGCTGCAGCCCAGGATGGATGGCTTCTCTGCAAGTGCTTATTTCCTCTGAATTTGCAGCGTCGCTTGGCGGCACATGGCAGGTCATGTTAAATTTCCATTCCCCAAATGAATGCTCCAGCCCTGAAGTCGCTGTGAGAATACCTCCTTCCCATTACAGTCCCTACCAGCCCAATCAAATGAGCCACCTGTTCTCCCCTTAAATCCTCACACTGAAAAACTCAGGCTTAATTACGTCAGGCACTGAATGGTCTGTGAAAGGAGCACGGCATGCATTATGCTGACCACAGATGCAGGACGAATCCTACAACTATCTCCTGATAAGAAAAAAACAAGAAAAGGAAAATCCAGAACCCAACATTGCCCCTTGCATTAGAATCAAAAACATTGCCGCTGTCATTTCAGACCTGTCAAAGGCATCTCAAATCTCTGTCCCTAAGGGGATGGGCAAGAAAATAAGTGATTTCAACTACAAAGAAGTCTTTTCTCCGGCCCTATCTATTCTGATAGGTTTCCTCCAAACACAGGGTGATTTTATTTTAATTTTTATTTTAAATTTAATTTCTTTAATCCCTAGGACTGCAAGCGAGCAAATCACAGGGCAAATGCCATGTAGCGTTAGTGCCTTGTGGGGGAGTTCCCACCTCTGACAGAAGGCCCCTCACAGAAGTAAACATCAGAAATGCATCCAGGAGAAAGGAGATGAAAAGGTTTCAGTCTCTCTGAAGATCCAGATCTGAAAAGCAATCGCTGTAGAAAACTTCAAGCAAAATGTAGAAGAACTGTAGTATCACATACAGGGTTGAAAGCTGCTTTATCCCAAGCTGGCTGGGTTGATGTGCTGTGTATATTCACTCTCTCACACACATACATCTTTGAAGACTGACTTATTTGATTAAATGTGTCCCGAGGCTCTGGAGATGGCAGGGATGGAAAACACCAAAGTTGTGACAGTTTGGATTAGCCGTTAGCCTCATGTTTAGGTTTGAATCACTAGGTCAGTGGTTCTTAACCTTTACTGCAGCCTGCAGCCCTTTGGTTCTCCAAATATGTTCTCGCACCCCTTATCAAAAATTGTTGAAGTAGGTCAGTTCTTTAAACCTAGGTATATTTTTGTTTGTATATTACAGTAACCGTTAAAATGTACAATGTTAATAAATACATAGGTTTGATGAAACAAAGTAGTTGTACTTACGTGCCTGTGATTAATTTGTGTTTTCGATGATTTACCTTCTAAAAAATTTGGCATGTCTCACACCCCCAGAAAGGGCATCTCGCACCCCCAGGGGGTGTGTGTACCCCAGGTGAAGAACCACTTCACTAGAGCATGGGTTAAAGCTTCAAAAGACTAGAGTTTAAGTCTCTGTTCCAAAAGTGATTTAGGTACCTAGGAGCCTAAGTCTCACTGCAAGTCACTTTGAAAATGGGACTTAGGACTGGAACCGTTCGGGGTGATGAAGAACAGAAACAAGGTGCGTTGGCAGAGCTGTGTGTGGGTTCCTCAGGCCAGAAGAGCCAGAGAACAAGGGGGAGATACCTTGGTGGTGTTATACAATAGACCAACACTGATGTGGCAGAGGGTTGAGAATCAAGCTGAACTGGCATTGCTGGATGGGGGAGCCAGGACTGAAACAGCAGGGGGTGCATTGCAGGGCAATATTGAACTGTTTTGGATAGGCTGGTGTAGACCAGATCTGAGGTACACTGACAAGCTGCAGTGGGTGTCCCAGGACTGGAACAGTAGGGGTTGAGCAGGTGAAATTCCAGCACCCCTTTTCACAGAGGATATTTTGCAGTCAGCTCCTTGTGCTTCCCCACCCTGCTCAATACCCTCATCACACTCCCATGGGGGTGGGCCCCACTGTTTGAAAACAAATACTGTAGTGATAAAGAAAAGTCCGCTTCTGCCAGTGCCTGTTTTCAGAGAGCTGCTGGCTCAGGAGGAGAAGGGTTGGAAATGTCAAAGGTGGACCCTATTGAGCTGGAATGAGCTCGGCTCTCAAGGACGAACCCCCAACCCCCATCCGTTGTTCTATTCAGCTTGCTAATGAATCAGCAAGGAACTTTCAAGGGGCAGAAAACCTGAGATGAGAAGTGGTGCTAAAGGACAGGAGGAGTAGGTGCTTATCTGAGCATTAACTCCCTGTATTTGGAGAAATTTCTCCCTTCCATCACCGTCTCCCACCATGGTCTCAGCCCTCCTCCTGCCAGGCTCTGCAGTGAAGTTAGCGCTGGCTGTACAGCAGTGGGAATTGTCATGTCGTGCTATATATCCAGTGTGAGCAGTGACTGTGCTGAGGGATGTAGGGGAGCCTGAGCTGCAAAGTTTGGGAGCAATCAAATCCAGGAGGTTTGGTTCCGTCAGTCACAGGGCCAACTGCAGGGCTTGGCTCTGGATTCAAACTTCTCCAGAGTTAAAGTGAGTTCAGACCTAAGGGGTTTCGTCTGGGCCCACCTCTACATTAAACACACACGACTTGGAAAAGAAAAGATGATCTTGTGGTTAAAGGATTGGACTGGGACTTAGATGATCCAGATTCAATTCCCAGCTCTGCCACCGACTGCCTGTATGACCTTAGTCACGTCACTTCAGCTCTCTGGGCCTCTGATCCCCAGCCATACAAAGGGGATAATGCTATGCTGGAAATTGTTAATGGCTGCCATCCAGTGAGTCTTTGGCCCAAAGACAATCACAGATCTGGTTAAAGCCAACGGGCATGCTAAGCACCCTTCTTCCAGGCTAAATAGAAGGAGCAATTAATCCCTTTTATGTAGTGAGACAGCTGGAAACAACAGAAGATACCACCGGAGGCAATGTGCTGCCTGGCCAAAAACAATTCCTGTTAGATTAACAGGAATTTTCCTGATTGCAAAAGCAGGGGCTAAGAGCATGTATGTGTGTTTAGAGACAGAAAGCCAGAAAAGCAGTGGTGACCATGACCCTGGACGGGCACAGAACTCACTGAAGAGGCAGGCATGGGGGTTTCTGGACAAGGAAACTGTCTGCCTGAACACAGTAGCAATTAATAACAGAAAACAAGACTTTGTATATAAACACCAAACAAATACCTGGCTCACATCCTCAATTTCTCCTCCTAACGCAAACAACTCTGAAAGGAACCAGATATTGGCTAAGCACTCAGGCCAGAGAGACAACAGTAATAGCCCTTCCTTTCTCCAATCCTCTGTCTCTCATCTATTTAGATGGTAAGCTTATCAGAGCCTGGATTATGTCTCTCATTATGCTGGCTACGGAGCCGAGCACAATGGGACCCCAATCTGTTGGGGTCTCTTAGATTCTACTGTACTACAAATAAACATAAAAAACATGGTCAGAAATATTCTGAAAGCCAGTGGAGGGCAAACACTATTCTACTGAAGTGAGATCTGCTGGGAAGCTTTCCACAGAATGTACAGAGAGACTTTCTTACCAAACAATTCTTATCCTTTCAACACCATTTCTGAATTAGCTGCATGTGCTTGCGAATCAGGAGGAAAGTGACAAATGGCCGAGTTGCAGGAGAACTATAAATTGTGCGTTTGCTGCTGACGGCCCTGAGTTTGAGGAAAGAGTCTTTTGTATGAGCAATAGCCAGATATGGGGGAAGACAGAATGAGACTATAAATACGAGAAGCGCAGAGAGGAAGAAATAAAGCTGACTTTCCAAACCCCACTCCAATTCCATTTATAGGAGAATTATATTCATATTCAAATCGCCCCAAATGTACTCCTTCTCTGATGCCAGCAAATGTGAGTCAAATGTACCTACAATTTGATATGACAAACAATCCTGTTCAAACCAGTTCCCTGCTGCAGCTTTCTCGTGGTGCCTTGTCCATGCTGGGGCAGATTGCAGAGGCACAGAACTACCGCTGCCCGGGACGGCCCTGGCCACACCTCCTCCTGTTTTTGACATGCCTCCTCCCTCCACTAGCCTAGAATAGGCCGTGACAGGCATCACTGTCACAGGAGTATTCCCAGGGGAAAAGGTTTAGGACTATCCTACAGTCCCTGTGCAAAAAGGCCACAGGGCAATGAGTAGAGCCAATTGGCAAATGGAATTTCTATCCTCTGGGAAATCCAATACTCCAATATTTGCTTTAATCCAAAATCAGGAAAAAATGTAAAAATGAAAATTTTCAAAATGTTAAACTTTTGGATCTAGAAACGTTGAAACAAAAACATTTCGGTATTTTTGATCAAATTGAGAGGTCATCACAAAATGAAACATTTTCTTTCAAAACGTCACTCCTGGAAAATGTCATTGAAGTTAACATTTTCCAAGGGAGAATTCTGGTTTTTTGATAAAACCACATTTCCCAGCAAACTAACTTTTCACTGGGAAAAGTTTCAGCCAGCTCCAGAAATGATGAATTGAGTCATCGGTGTCTCTCTTGGCTAGGACGTAAATTCTTCAAGTGAAGGACTGCCTGTGTTTAGTCTTGGCTACCACTGAGCGCGCTGTTGGCATTTAACAAATCAATATTCACCACAGCCTTAACTTTGTGAGAATGTGACAAGGATTTAGACTATTTCTTAGTCCTGCCACTAGATTTATTCTGGGTAGTTTTTAGTTTGGATCATGAAATATTTGTTGTATGCAGCGTTGCTGTAGTTAACAGGTAACATGTCAGAGCTTGGAGCAAAGCCTCTGTCATACAGAAGAGTAGATGTGATAACAGTAATCACTCCACAGGATCACACTGTTCCAACAGCCACCTGAGAGAGCTGTATTTGCTATGGATATTTTGACAGCTGAAGATAATGTCAGCACCCGTTGCTTCAGTAACAAGGGAGTTCAAAATACCTTTGTGGGTTTGGAAATCATTCTGGAAATACAGTTGATAGCTACAGCGATCATCTACCATCTGAGTGGCAGCAGGTAATGCAGATGGCCACAGTGGGGGGTGCGGGACAGCTGTAGGGAGCCTAGTTCCTTAAAAATAGGCAGATTCTCCTGCACATATCACTTTGGATCCCCTTTCCACAGTGTCTTGGCTACTTCCATCTGGCTGTCTCAGATGGAAAATAAGAGGACACGCTCCCAGGCAGCAGTGAGGAATAGTAAGCAGGCAGCTGGTACGATTCTGCCCAAATTACAATAGTAAGGTAAGACCAGAGGCTGGAGCACACAGCATGGTCTCAGTGAGCACATAATTGCATGAACGTGCTGGATCCTAACACCGGGCAGCCAGCACCAATAAAAGGGCAGGATCGGGGACTGAACACACAGATTGGCTTTTAAAAAAAAAAAAGGAAAGGAAAGGAAAGGAAAGGAAAGGAAAGGAAAGGAAAGGAAAGGAAAGGAAAGATTTTCCATGCTACGTTTTTGTTTTCTAACAAAACGGACACAGCCAGAAGCAACAAAGGCTAGAGAGGTTGCCCGAGGCATCCCAGTGTAGGGCTTAATCAACTAAAGGTGAACTGAAACAACATTTGATTCAGGGCACCACCTTGTGCAGGCATTGACACCAGGGCAGAGTGGGTGTTAAATGCTACCAAATCAGACTGATAGTGATTGACAGGTGTCAATAACTCTACAAGGTGGCGGTGGCAGAGAATCAGGTGCTAGCTTCAATTGGTTTTGAGTAGAGCTGGGTGGGAAATGGCTTTCCAGACAATGAAAGGCTTCAATATTAAAAAAAAAAGCTATGAACTGCATCCGAGCGAAACCACAACCTTCCAAAATATGTCAGGGAATACCAGAGCAAGCGAGACAGCAAACCATGCCAGAAGAGCTCACTTGGGATGAGAGACTCCAGATTCAAGGGTCTTTGAATCAGGTCAAGCAAAGACCTGACCCTGTTTTCTCACACAGCCCACATGAATGCACTAAGCATTGGGGCTACTGTCTATCTGAGTCTCTCCTTCTCCCTGGCTTTGACCAGAAATTCTGTTTTGGACCTGAGCAGCCTGGCAACTGAAACTGACGTATGAAAAAAAAATCAATTATGAAGCAGGAGCATTTTCCAACGAAAAACATTTTGTTGAAAAGTTCCCAACCAACTCTAGTTTTGAGTTCTGCAAGCACAAAACCACAGAGGGCCTGATTTTCATTTAAGCCCTTTTTACCCACCCCCCAAAACTGATCCAATCTGAACGCAGCTATTTTGCCACCTGAGAAGTTTCACACACACACACACACACACACCCCCCAGAGATTTTATTTGCGAAAGTTCTGAGCAATTGGAAAACAGAAAGTTCTAAATAGAAATTGATTCAGAACTATCCCAATAGCTCACACTGGCCAGGACTGCTGCAAGAGGCAAAGGTGGTCTGGGGATACCAATCTTCATTCATTAAATCAAGAGTTGCAGAGTAAATAAGCCTGGTAGAATTCTCTGACATGAAACGCCCATCATGGAATGAAGCTGTCAGACGGTTACTCAATTCTGAATGCAGTTTAAAGGCCCTGGAAGGCAGAATGAGTTTTTGTTTTTATTACTTTCTTGATTCCTTTGAATAAATTTTGTTGTTTTTGTGCTGAACATATGATAGATTTGTCAAGAGACCAGGTATAATATTCATGCTGGTAGAAAATACACAGTATTTTATTGTCAAATTACATTCTATTTCATCAGCTCTGTAGCAGTACAAAGGAGGAAACAAATCACCTATTTGATCCCATCCAATCTCTTCCTCTTGTTTTTTTGCCAACTGTTCTAGCATTCCCTGCTCGCTGCTGGCTCTTAGTGAGCTGGCATTTAAAAAATGTATACGTTTCACACTTTCACATGGTAAGAAGCTGCTTAAATCAGTACAAATCTCACACTGGCCTTTCTTTGCAGAGTTGCTGGGCCATTTCTATGATAAATTGGTGGGGGAAGGGTGTATGTTTCTGGTGGGGTGGAAGTAAGTATGGAAAGGTTCTTAAAGATTTCCAAAGAAGCTGAAAATAAAGACACCCTGCAGAATTACTGCCTGGAATATCTATGTATCCTGGGAGCTTGAGCCGCATTCATCGGCCTTGGCGTGTAATAAAAGCCAAAAACGTGGCCTGGATAAGCCTCCCTCATTCAAGTGACACCAAATCTGTCATCACCCTCCTAGAATTCAGCTCACACCCCGGGGAAACGGCCAGGTACAATCCCCCCACAAGCACTGGCGAAAGCTGATAAAGAACCAGGACAATGGAACAAGCCCCTTCTCTGGTGCAGTGCAACCGAACAGAGCCCAGAGGAAAGTAGCATTCTCCAGAAGCAGCTGCGCCTGCCGAGGAAGGGGTGAGCTGCTCTTTGTGGGGCTTTGTTAAAGCAGGTTTCTGTGAAAATACAACCCCTTGGCAGACTTTAGCGTTCCCTCAGCTCATCAGAAGTGAATGGCACAGCCATGCAGCTCCTCGCCCTGTTCCCTTCTCTTTCACAGAGGCACCGGGTCTCTTGGAAGATTTGGTATTATGATTATTTATATGAGTAGCAGCACATAGGGGCCCGGTAGAGTGAAATCAGGGCATTGCTGGATTGAGCACTGTGCAAATGCATAGGAAGAGAGAGTCCCTGCCCCAAAGAGCTTGCAGTCTAAATACACCAGATAGAGGGTTGGAGGGGAAATAGAGGCACAGAGATGGCAAATGACTTGCCCAAGATTATACACCGGATTGGGGTAGCTATGAGACTAGAACCCAGGTCTCCTGACTCCCAGGCCAGCCAGTGCCTGGCCTACTAAGTAGAGCACACCATCGCTCTGTGACATACCAGGGCTGCCCCTTCCCTGTTCCTGCTCCCTCAGCACTCACACAGGTGACTGGCCCTGTCCCACCTCAAGCTGGCCCAGGGTGTGCTCCTTGCTGCTAGACTTGCTTAAGACAGGTTTGGTGGTGGCTAAGGAGGCGTGATACACTGTACCTCTCAGCAGGGCAGGCTGCCCTGAGGGTGCTGGGAGAGGACAGAACTATTCCTCTGATGTTCCACCCCTCCGGCCTTTCCACCCACCAAGCTGATTTCAAAGGACAAAAGCGCCAGCCACCGAACGAGCCTCCAGCAGCCGACTGGCTTATGTAGCAGGCTTCCCGATGCACAGTCCACCCGCAGCAGCGCACAGGTCTCATGTTTTATTCCGAGCTTTCAGCGCTGATCTGGGTTTAGGGTGTCAGCGTGGCTGAGTCATGTGTAATCCTGGATAAACTACTTCAATTAAAATGAAAGAGCACTTCAAAGAGCCCCAAAAGCCAGCGCCACCCCTTCTCCCTATGCAGCGCCTTAGCCAGCTTGCATTAAATAGCAAATAATCCACAGGAAATGTGTTTGCCCTTGATCTCCCAGAAACAAGAGCCCGGTAATCACTGGGAATTTAATTGGTTTTCATTTAAATTACATTGCCTCCTTTGACAGGTTTAGCTTAAATTCAGTATCCAAAAGCATGAAGTGCCACGTTCTCAGGACAGCTGGACAGACAGAGAGAGCTGCTTCCCCTTCTGTGTTATGCCAGCTAGCAGTCAGACTTGTATTCCTGTACTCTCCCTTGAAGGGGCTGCAGGGGCAACGATCATGGAAATGATCCGAGTTTGAAATTACAGCTTCTCTAGGGAGGCTTTGCTAATTACGCTACCTGATGTTAGCGAGAAAGACGAGGCCAACCCAGAGAATTCCCTTTTGTATTGGGGGGTGGAGGGGGACGGAGTTCCCCACATCTGAACCTACCACCTGGAGGGTTGCTTCTAGCTCAGTTCTAAACACAGAGCAGGGGGCTGTTTTGTTGAGAAAACAGCTGTTCATCGGCACTTATGAAGCCCCCTAGCACGGAGTCTGCAGAAAAAAGCCAAGGACAGAATGGACCAGGAGACTCCCCTCTGAATGTTAGAGCTGGAGGACTATGAGGAAAACTTGCCCCTGGTTAGGGTCTATGCCATAGACAGTAGGCCCTCCCATGAGTAATGAGTCCAGGCCAGGCCATTTCTTCACTGTACAGTTAACCCAGATGATTGGCAGCCGGGTGTGAGCACCCAGGTTAGCCTACCCAGGGTATGAGCATCCCACATCAAAGCCCTGCCTGCATTATTGTGTTCTCACTGTTTCTGCAGGCACCTGGGTGTATCTGGGGGTCTGTCCCATGGTCCTTTGTGCCCTGGGATTCTTCCCAGTCGATTGTGTCAATTGCAGGAGAACGTGTCAGTCCCTTCAGGGGAAATCCTGGGACAGCATTGGAGGACTATCCACATGACAGGAATTTTGCATGTATCCTCAGTGCAAAGTGGATGAGTTCCAGCCCATGTTAAAGCAGAGCCAGGATTCTAACCCACATCCCCAGCTGGTTCAGTTAGCCTGGGGTGAAAGCACCTCCACACCCAGGTTAGAGGTTTTCCAGGGCACATGGTAGGAGCTAAATCCTGGGTAAGAGCTCAGGTTAACTGTGCAGTGAAGACATAACTCAGACAGCTGGTGGGCTCCATCACCAGCTTGAGGAAAACTAATGAGGCACCCCCACATCAGTTCATAGCCCTTGCCTCAGGACTTGGCTTATTGTCCTACATAAACAAAAGGAACCATGGAGTGACAACATTAGGCAATGGTCCCATTCCCAACGTGGGGTGTGGGCTACCTGGCTGCTTAGTGAGCAGGGCCTCCATTCAGCTGAAGGATGCTCAGAGCCCCCCTCCCACCTGCCTGCCCCCTCGCAGTCCTCTACTTCGCTGCATGCCACCTGGAGTGTAGCGCATTCACCTAGCCCTCTCCTGGTGCCAGGCACTCCATGGAGCTGGGCCTTCATCTGTATCCCCCAGCCGGGGCTCATCAGACTGAGTCACCTTACGCCATCCAGCTGGGTCTACTGTCTCCCAGCGTCTGCCTACCGGGCTCCTCCCCAGGACCCGCTGCCCTGTTACAGAGACCCCGCATGAGGACACCAGACACCACACACTGTGTTCATCAGCCAGGCAACTGGAGGCTGGAAGAACCACAGGGTTGGTCTGTGTCCAGCAGCCTCAGCGGAGAGCCCAGTTTCTTACCCTTCATAAACTCTCACAGAGAGCCTGATATTTTACATCTCTTCTTTACTGCACTGCTGGTCCCATGGAGACACAGAGAAGCTGAGGCTCGGGGCCTGTCAAACCGGCACCCTGAGCCAATAGAAAGATTATCCAATGAAACACACAACCCACCGGGTGTTGTACACAACAGTAATGGCCCTGTGTCCTGGGGCATACTCACCCCTGAGCGCCCCCTCGGCCCACGATGCAGCATTGCAGGGATTCTTCCCACTCGAGGGCCCCCTTTTGTCGGCCGAGCTGTTTCTGCATCAGTCTTCTTCTGGGCGACTCAGCCCTCTGGCCAGGTCACGCTGAAAGTTCAGTCCCCTTCCAAGGTAACAAACGTCCAATTAAAGAGCAAACAAAATGTCTAAACAAATCATGCTGCTGCCCCTCTCCGGGCTGGTCTTCAGCCCATTTCCTGGGCTCAGCTCTTGCCCTTCTGGGCTACTATCAAGTCCTTCCAGCTCCGTTAGAAAGAGCTGACTCTCAGGGTGCCCTCTCTCAAGCCCTCTCATAGCCTGTGGTTTACTGAAGTTCCCTGCACATCACCTCTACTCCAGCAGGCTTGAGGGGCTCTTCTTTACTCCTTTTAACTGCACATTTCTTCTCACACAGTCTTCTCTCTGCAGACTCCTTTCCTATGGCATCCCTTCCCCAGCAGCTTCTCCCTGGGTCAGGGCTTCCTCCATAAACTTAAACTGCTCCCTGTGGTTCCACACTCCAGACTGATCCCTCTCAGCCCTTCTCATTAGGAGGCCCAGGTGCTCACCATACTAACACCTGACCCCATCACTCCCCTCTGCAGGCTGGGAGGCAGTTGCTATGGTCCAGGAGGGGCTGGCCCCATTTGCCCTTAAAGGGGCTGCTCACCCTGTGATACCCAGCTGAGGGCTACAGCTGCAGTGAAAAGGGCATGCCTGGCAGTCCCAACAGTCCTCTGCAGGAATCTTCTCTCTCATTTGTAGTATCTATTTTTCCTGTGGTGGTAAAGATCAGAAACCCCAGATGAGACTATTGCAGAGAGCTGTCTCGTTCTGTCCGGTTTCCAGAGCGGTCAATAAGGCCTGCAAGCCGTTTGGTCAGAGCCAGAGAGCAGAGCTGCAGCTCCTTCCCCTAGAGGATCTGCAAAAGAAAAATCAAAACCAGGTAGCAGGGGATTTCTGCCCAGTGGCCTTCCACATTCCTTTGGATAAACACGCTGGATTCACATGCAGGACAGGCCTGGAACCAGCACATGTTGACTTCAGGACTGAGCAGCAGTCTGCCTGCTTCGGTCTCAAGTGACTGACTGTTCAGGATAGCATGCTCCACAGGAGCTAATGGGAGTAATTAGGGCCCTAATGGAAAGCTGCCCCTACTTTGCTCAGCACAGTGGCTGCCTGGAGATGGCCATAGAGGAGGTTCTTGCCTCCTGGAGTACGTTAATCCTGAGGTGCCTAATTAGAGTTCAGATACAATCTGCCAGTTTGCAAGATTTGGGCCTTGTCAGTTGTGAACCTGAGCTCCATCTGGAACCCAAATTCCATTTTAATCCTAATCCAGATCTAAAGGTGAACGCCTTCTCCGCAAACCAATTCTGTTGGTTACCTACTGCTGTGAAACGCCACTAATATGCTACTAGGACCAAGTTCCAAGGTTCCTGCTTTAATTCTGCCTTGCAAAAAAGAATCCAACTAAACCACCTCGTGATCGCCTATCGATACCCAGGCTGCAAATAGAGCCACAGTTTTTTGATTGATTTAACTCTTTTTATTGTGAGTTTACTCTGCCATGGGACTATTTGTTTGTCTGTATAAAGGAAATTACCTGGAAAACAACTGCACTGATCAAAGTCCCACAGGAGATTAGATAGGATTGGAGGCTCCGGGTCTGCAGTAAGAATGATGCTGATGATTTATCATTTGTGTTGGGTAACAGCTAGGAGCCCCAGGCATGAAGCTAGGCACTGTACAAACACAGATCTAAAAGATAGTCCATGCCCCAAAGAACTTACAATCTAAGTATAAGGTGGATACAGGTGGACAGGCAGAAACACAAGGAAACAATGAGACAGTACTGGTCAGCATGATAGGAATATCCAGAAGGCAATAACGTCACAAAGGCGACAGTGGCAGGTATCAGGTTAAACAAAAGTTGGTCATTTAAGATCTACAGCCTAAAGGCCAAACTACGAATCTTCAACTCAAATATTATTTCCACTTTAACCTACAGCTGTGAAAGCATCCACCAAGGTACAGACAGGCATCTAAATGCCTTCAGAAGCAAAGGTCATATGCAGCTTTCACCAAATCTGTAGTCATGCTGAGAAGACTCCCTAGTTTCACAGTGATGGCACGATGGGCTCTAGCAAGCCTTGTGCCTGCACTGTTAAGTCCTGTTTTAGCACATGCCTGACTTTAAGCACATTGGCTTCAAACGCGACTGCTCACGTGCTTACAGATAAGTACGTGGGGCTCAATCCAAAGCCCGCTTAAGTCAAGGGGTCCCAGTTAGGAGTACCGTTGATATGAGCTAATAGAGTGCAAAGGCCTCATGCTTTTAAGGGTAAAGCATCTGGGTTCAAATCTCATTCTGAGGCAGGAATGCAGAGGAATTAACTCCAGCCCATGTTTTTCAAGGGGACTCGTGATTTTGACACATCTTACAGGGGCCCGATGTTCGGACGGCAGGGGCTCCGCACTTCCTGAAAATCAGGTCCGTCTAAAAGGTCTCAAGTTGGGCACTCAAAATGACTATTTACTCCGGAGGCCGTTGGAAATCTGTCTTTCCTGCTTCTCTCTTGAGATGTCTCTAGTCGGTGCTGGCTTGGCTCTTGGGGTCTTTGCTTTGGCAGGAGAGTGAAGCATCTGACATGTTTATCAGACTATTTACCAATACAGACAAAAGACCAAAGCCCATTTGAGCAAGGAGAAGTAGGGGTTGGAGGCTCATTTTGGGAGCCCAGACTTTTTAAATTTGAATGCATGTTATGAATAGTAAATTGCAAGTTATACAGCCACAACAGGGGAGCTGGAATTCACTTTTCCAGGGTGCTCCAAGGGGATATTGTGAAAACTCATTTTAATTTCTATAGGAATTGAGCCACAAACAGGCAATTTTCTCCTGAATATTGGTTCTGCAATATTGGTTCTCAGTAATGCTCTGTGAGAGGAGTATATTTCCCTTGTGTTTTCTTAAACCCCCATTATTTTGGTTATAAATTTAATTAAGCCCTTCTGGAGAGTGCTCTGCGGTATACGAGCTGAGGTTTGTTTTGTTGTTAGAGTGTAGTTAGAAATGAACTGCTGAAATTATGTGGCAATTAGATTTTATGTTTTTGTTCTGTTTAAATACTTTGTATGATATTAAATACCAGATACATTCGCTTCTCCCAATGGAATCAGTATGGCTAAAGTTAAGTGAAAGAGACATCCAAGGCTCTAGGTGGATTAGAAAGATTTTTATTTTCATCAAGCAACAATCTAGCCAGTCCTCCCTCCTTCCATAGGGTCATGCCCAAAACTGCCATTTTGCAGAATGTCTGGGTAAAGATTCTCTCTCAGCAAATATGACATCTGAAAGCTGCATTAGGACCAGCTCTTAAGATGGTGGAAATCAGCAATGCAGCATTTAAGTCAACTGAGGGTCTGACTCTTAGCGTGGAATGCCCACTCGAGAATTCTCATTGGATTGGAACATGAACGGGTTCAACTCAATCATGACAGCCTTTTCATTAGGCCACGTCCATAAATAACAGCTAGATATTGTTATTCTATGGAGGGCTTGGCCAACTATCCTCTTTGTTATACTTGTGATTTGTTACTAAGCAACACTTACTGGATTCACAATGCACAGCCAGGCCTACAGTTTGAACTGCTATGTGGAGTTTCAGCCCTAAATTCTACAGAAACGGCCAATGCCAGGCTAACTTTCCTGCTAACAATCAAACATCTTAGAGTAACCAGACGATATCGTTCTCAGATAAAAATGCAGCAGATGATCATCAGGCATCCAATGCCCAAAGTTACACAAACAACTTTCCTTTTTAAGGGTAGCGCCTATGGTTTTTGTTTATAGAAGCACCCAACGGCACCGATCACGATCAAAGCCCTGTTGTGCTGGGCACTATACATAGAAATAATAAGGGGCAATTGGCTGTCTCAAACAGCTTACAAGCTAAATAGACAAAGACTCTGTTCTTTAGATAGAGGCTTAAATGTTGGTGTCACATTCCACCCTCCCCCAGGCCCAGAGCATCCAGCCTGTCACTAGACACAGCAGCAGCTCCTCACTCTCAGCAAGTGGATGATAGGAACACTCATGATTAACACACAGGAGCTCCAGAAACAGACACTGTGCAAGACTAGCATACGTCAGCCCTTGCCTTTTTTTTTTTTTTTGGTGGCACTGTCTGTTCTTAGGAGATTAAAGGGGGTAAAATAAACCCCAGAGGCTTGTGTAATGAATGCAGGTCCTAGAGAACACAGCACCAATTAGGACTAGCTCTGGGCTTTTTAAAATATTATATATCTACTGAGAAACACATAGTTCTGTTTTCAGTCACTTTATTGCAGAACCTCAAGCATTGCCAGCAAGGAAAACATCTTCAAACCCATACTGGAGCACAAATGTCCTGCCGAGGGAGGGCTATCCATCTATGCCTAATACTCTTTTACTGTTATATTGTTGGCAGTTTAACAACAGCTAAACAGCGTAAGTCCCAGCAAGAGATTTCTGAGCTGTTTAAGTATGAAAAATATGACATTTTAATTAGAGGAGAAGCTTCCCATTTGTGGCATGCACCCCCCTCTGTTTGATCTGGAATGCAGAGTCCACCTGTAATTTGCATGTTTCTGTTCAAAGGTGCATTAACCAGAAGCCAGGGCCAGTCTGAAATGAGTTTTGTAGGGTCTCAGACCAGTGCCTTCTGGATGGAGTCTACCACAAAAATGCTGTCATCATAACTGGGATTAATTGCCTCCCTTCCTGGAAGGCTCAGCAGAGAGGCCAGTCATCAGATGGACCTGGAATGTTAATTCCCTGATCTCCTGATTCACACTGCGGTTGAGGTACAACTCATATGACAGCAGTCCAGTGAATAGAGACAGGACATAAGTTTTCAGGACTTGCACTGAAACTGACTTGTGAGATGATAATACTGGCTGATCACAAGACAATGGCTGTGTCTGAGGTCAGGACAGCAGGTGTAAAAAAATAAGACATTCTGTAGGAAAACTTGTTGGGCCAACTTTTGCAGGGAAAATGTTTGGGTCAGATTCCCTCAGGGTGCAGATGCATGTCATCAGGAATTTGGACCACTGAATTAGTTGGATCAATTAATTATTGGGTTGCAAAGTTCCCAGTGTTTATGGTGCCCTCGTGTTTACAAACCAACCATCTCAGTTGGACAGCCTGGATGATTCTTTATAGAAACTATACTTATAACAAAGTTTAATTATTTTCTAGAGGTATATAAAGTATAACACACACTGTATCTGCTCTGCTGCGACTGATCGCACACAAGCTCTATGTATCACACTGGGAAATGTCAATTGTAAAGAGAAGCCAAGTGGATTTAAAATATCATTGGTTATGAAGATGTTTTAGAGACAGAGTCACTTTCTCCACTGCCCGTTCTCTGTTTTACCTACCCACCTTGAAATGGGAGTTGCAGGGTCTTGGATCAATGGCTTTTAACATTTCAGTCTTCCCTGTTACTTCTGTTCTAATTTTTTAACAGCAGTACTCCATCCTCAGCGAATCCAATTGTGAATGACCTTTTCAATGTCCCACTTGCAGGCTCCCTGGGGTGTAAAACTGGTTATTGCCTAGATTTGTGCCTCCTGTATAAGACATGGATATGAGTTCCTGGGTGTGCAGCACCGTGTTTATCTTTGTATTCTATTCTCTTCGGTATTGGTTCTCATACCGCCAATAGCCGCGTCCCTTATGGTAATGCATTAAGTGCCATGAACAACATCTGTCCTTGTGTGAGTGTGTCTGAGAGTGTGTGTGTCTATCTCTAAAATATGGCTGCATTAGATGGAATTTTCCTTGCTCAATATATTGACAATGGAACTGGTGTTGAGGGATTAAGAATTACAGCAAACAGACAGAACAAGAATCCCATCATGTCCCTCCTGCAATGAACAGTTGTGAGTAATTTCAGTGCATTAAATTGCCAGGCTTTCCCCAGGCACTTAATGAGAAATGACTGACACCACCGAGTCATCTCCACGAGCGAAGGGCCTGTTGGAAGAGAATGGCACTCGGAGAAACGACTGGGACCTTGGCATTTAGCCTTCAGTTAGCTGAGTTCACGCAGCTCCTGAGGCCCTGACTTCATGCGAAAAAGACAATTATCCTTCCTCCATTTTGCTTCATTGACAAGTAAGAAACAAAAATAGCACAGAGGCAGCTGAACACATCCAGCAGCCATGCCCTGGGCTGGAGCTTTGACAGCACTACCAGTCAACATTGGCAGCACGCTCCCTAATTTAAGCAGAGCTTGCTAAAGACCAAGCTCATGGACGTAGAGTCCTGGGGGCGTATTGCCGTAGTGATGGAACGGGAGGAAGGAGCCTATTCAGCCATTGACGGTGTTTCTCTGCAAGACGCTTCGTTTACATCAAACATTTTAATTGTTCTGCTTTCTGTGCCTCTCTCCTTCACACCAACAAAGAACTAACTTTTGACATGAAAAAACTGTGGTGCCCACAAGTTCTACATCACGCATGCAGTCTCTCTCTCCCTCCCCACCTCAGCCTGCTGTGCGGGCAGGCTTCAAAGAGCCAGCCCCATGGTCTGCTGGGTAGAGCCAGTCGGAAAACAGAATTTCTGGTTCCTGGGACATTCTGAAATTTCCAAATTTGCTGCCATTCCTAATTGCAGCAAAAATGCAAAATTTTCAAAAATTTCCCATGGAATGAAAATTCTGACAAATTGTGATTTGAAGCCATTGAAATATGTCGCTTTCATTCATTTCAACTTACTCATTTAATATAATAATGTTAAAACATTATAATATAAAACATTAAGGCTGATGTATGGATACATATAATCAAATATAGTGCTGAAAATAATATACTAATCTAATATAAAAGTCCAAACATAATGAATCAGATCAACAACATGAAACATTTTTACCTTATTGAAGCAAGAAAATCAAAACAATTTGTTTAACAGAATCATAGAAATGTAGGACTGGAAAGGATCTCAAAGGTCACAGAATTTAAGGTCAGAAGGGACCATCCAGTCTGACCTTGTGTGTATCACAGGCCACCAACACCATGCAGCCACTCACACACTAAACCCCACAACCAAAATTAGACCAAAGTCTTACCGGCCTCAGGAGACTACGCTATTTTATGCTACAGGCAGAGACTAGGAGGGATGGAAGTGCACCAATGCCTGAGGATCTAAAATGGCAGGGAACTGATTAATTGATTTGACAAGGTCCCTCACCAAAGGCTCTTCAGCAAAGTAGGCAGTCATGCAATAAGAGGGAAGCTTCTCTCATGGATTGGTAACTGGTTAAAAAATAGGAAACAAAGGGTAGGAATAAATATAAATCCATGGTACGCCCACATCTTGAATACTGCGTGCAGATGTGGTCGCCCCATCTCAAAAAAGAGATATTGGAACTGGGAAAGGTTCAGAAAAGGGCAAGAATAATTATTAGGAGTATGGAATGGCTTCTGTCTGAGGAGCGATTAATAAGACTGGCCAGGAGGCAGGGAACTGGAGGGACCTAACAAAAAGGCAGAGCTACTGATGTTGGCCCCAGTGTTCCAAGCTGAATACTAGACCTCTCTTCTGACCATAGCAACAAGCAAAGGCCTGCCAGCTCTGTGCAGCAGAAGATGGGAAATGGAACTGGCAGTTTTCTGCATCCATGTCCCGCAAAAGAAAAAGAAAAATCACATTTTAATTAGCGCAATTTAATCGCCGCATCTAAACCCTTCGCTTCCCAGCCGGCAAAATGTCAGCTTCGTCCGACAGCAAAAAGGTGGCAGTCCGCCCTTGGATTCTCTTCACAGACAGACAATGTCCAAAGGGAGACGAAAGTTGCCCCCATGCAGCTAAACAGTGTCAGGGACTTGCCGGGGAACAGGGTCCTCCCGTCTATCGTGTTTGTCAATCACTCTCCAAAAGGCCAGGCGCTTGGCAGCTACAACCGGGCACAGGCTGTATCCTGTCGCAGTTTTCAGCAATGTCCTCATTGCAGGCTCCCAGGCAAAAGCAAAGGGAAATACATGCACAAGATTTTTAAGGCCAGCAGGGACCACTGTGATCATCCAGTCTGACCTCTAACATCACACAGACCAGAGAATTCCAGCTAGTGGATATTCCACTCTGGAAAACAGCAGCAAACTGGAGCAATACATAGGGACATAATTCAGACTGTGAAATAGGCTTCAGTTTCCACAAGGTAATTTTAGCACTGTCATTTCCCTTGCTTCCTCCTTTTCCTGCTCTAACCCTCATCAGCCCTTCCAGGAGAAAACCATTTGGTGATTTATTGGACTGACCACGTCTAGATATGAGCACAGTTAAGAAATCCACTGTGCCCCTCAAACAGAACCTTGTCTGAATAGGGTAACCCGGGCTCCTGCCTAGCAATGGAAAGCAGCTCCCAATCCCAGTCCTGCTCACCTTTATTTCCCTGGGGTGAATTTCACCACCATCCCCATCCCCTCCGTGCAGAGAGCCGGCGCCTCTCAAATCCCACCTCAGACTAGGGGCCTGGCTAGAACTCCCTTTGTGTTAAAGCTGTGTTGGCACTTCCAGTGCAAAATTAAATTTCCTTTCAGTCTGAGCACAGCTACCCGGGCTTTGGTAGCTTCAACACTTCTCTGTCCAGAGCTATGAAGTCTGCTTGTCTGGTGCCTACAGCTCTCTCATCAAAGGGAGCAAACGAAATATTTACATGGTCACTTAGGTCTGTTTGCTGGGACAGAAAGCTTAAGCTGAGGGGAGATGATATTATTTATGATTTCCTGAGCTCCATGCTATACAAACATATGTTACAAGCCGGGTCAGAACCTGAGTAATGAGAGCTGCATGAGCAAATATACTGTGGCCTTCCATCATCTGGGAAGGGTGAGATACAGCCCTTGCAAACAAGTTCATCAGGAAAGATGAGTCTCCTCCCACCTGGGGCTACAGGGTTGTTTATTTATAACACTGCTTCTCAGCAACTGAGAAGACAAAGAAAGAGTCACCATCTCGGGCATGTGCAAGTTGACAAATTCATCATTATTTCAGAGTTCTCACCGGATAAAATAAGGGCCATCAAAGGCTGCTCAGAAGTTTTCATCCACCATTGTAAAGGCAATGTGTGCACCAAAGACCACACTCCAGTTAACTCCCTGTCTTAGGAGCAGGGGCACTTCACTCAGAAGCCATAAGGCATCCCTGCAAATAACCGGTAGCCCAGCCAGAGGCTCCTTTGCAAATAAAGGCACTGCTAAGTTGCTGAAAGCAGCCCAGATGGGCTGCCTGAAAGGAGCACAAGGCTGGGTTTCAATGCAGCGATTCTGGGGAAAGGCAAAGCTGAATTTCTCTAAGCCTGGTGGAATGATTGCTCTTCTGTCTCAGGTTTCACCTGGACCAATGGCACTACAGAGGCTGGAGTCTGATCCAAAGCTCATTGAAAGATTCCCATTGACTTCAGTGGGCTTTGGACCAGGCCTAAAATCTGCCTTCCAAGCAAATACTTAACGAGAATTAAGTCCCGTTAATGCTTGGGCTAAAATGAAATTCTCTCTCGCAATACAGTGCATGTGGACCAGGCACTATCGAATATGGTCAATATATTGCAATTAATATCGAATATATTCTAATAATTCATAAGAATACAATGACTTCGTTGTGATGATGGTGCATAGAGGACTGTTCCTCTCCCAGTTCCCCAGCGGGTCATCCCCCTTAAAATCACATTTCTTCTCTGAGGCCTGCAAGGTCCACGTATATAATTCAAAAAGAAAAACACACTGAGTCCTCTGTTTCCTGGCTCTTCTATGTCTCTCTCTGAGACTTCAAGCTCTGTCCTCATTTTGTGCCTGTACTAAGTGCTAAGTACAAAACAGACAAGTAGTAAGGAATTAACCGCTTGGGTGCTGCACTGCCAGGTCGGGGCCGCACACTGGTTACTGCAGCCCTCCACCATTGTTAGGGATCTAGCAAAAGGCAGAGAAACCAGCTGGCCAAGAGAAGCCACTTTTTCCCCTCCCCATCAACAAAAGATGAGCTGAAAGACCATTTCGTCCCACACTCCTCAACACACTGGTCCCGGCTCTGCCAAACATGAGGCTGGAATAAAAGGCTCCACTTTTATTTATGTATTCACAAATATATTTGTGTCCCATTGCTGTGCCCTGTTCCAAGTTGCAAACTGATAAATACTCTACACCATTCCCGGCTCTTGAAGGGCAAGCAGAGAGGAGACCAACTGACCCCGTGTGACCACCCTCTAGGAGATCTCCCAGACAGCTGATCAAGAATCCTAGTCTAGCAGAGAAAACACCTGGCACCGTTTCCTGAAAGCTGACGATTCTGTTGCGTAACAATAAGTCAGTGCTGATCATTTGGAGGCAGTGCGGGCTCATTTGGGCCAGACAGCCTCCTGCAGTTATCTCTTCAGCATGGAGAGGACTAAACACGCCAGCAATGGGAGGAATTTACCACAGAACCTTTTCTGACCCCACACACAAACACACGCAGGCCCAAATTTTCAACAGGGGCTTCTCATTCAGAGCGTTGTATCCCCAGGTTTGGATATCCAGTGCCTCTCTATAGAGGTGCTGAGCACCTCCAGCTCCCATTGTCTTCATTGGCTACTCAGCATTGGTGAAAAACAGGACATCTCAAGTCGGACACCCAAAATCAGAGGCTGCTTTTCAAAGTCTGAGCATCTGTACCCACATACTGTAAAACTCCACTCCTGGCTCAGATATTTGTGGGCATTTCAACAAATCTGTTGTCAACTAGTATATCCGTGGCCTGGAGGGACAGGGGATGAGGGTTGAATTCATGTTCACCTCTTAACCCATCCCTAGAACCAGCTCCGTGGCGGTAAGTCCTCTGCTCAATGCCTCAAGGTGTGGAGACATCTGAGGACATAATTTGAAATGGTTAGAGAAACACCCTCTCCCCTTACCCTTTTGGTGGGAAGAAGGGAGGGGAATTCTTTTAGGATTTCCCCTCCTTCACCCCAGTTGTCCATTTCAGGCATTATTTTTCCCTTAAGTCTGTTTTGTTTCCTTGTTTCATTTGCAGTGGCAGCTGCTGGTATGAAAGTGGGATGTTGGAATAACGGACACATAAGTGCACCATATGCTCTGTGTCTATTTCCAGCAGAGGGTGGGAATCACAGGGCCTCAATTCCTGCTTACGCTAAGGACCCTGTGCACCACTCTGATTCCTGTAAAAGCTCCCCATTTAAGGGAGGAATGGAAGCAGGAAGCTCTGTGGGAGACGTGGGAATGATTGTATGGACCCTGCTGGAGTTACATCTGGTGACAAACAGAGGTGTGTAGCTTTTGCAACCACTTCCATCTCCCAGATGAAATTACTACTATGGAAGCACAACACATGGGTCAAATCCAGCACTCCCACCCCCAAGCCTTCAAAAACATGGGTCAGACCCCAAGAATAACCAGTGTTGGGTTCTTTGTGTTTGCCCTCAGGCCCTGGAGACTTTCGGATTCACATCCTCCAGCTTTTCTCAGCAAACACGTGAACTAGAAATGTATTTACTTTTAAAAAAATGAAAGTTGAGATTTTCCTACAATCGCCTGACTCCAAGAGCTAGTGATTGAAGAAACAACATCTAATACTGCGAGACTCAACATAAAATTGCAAGAGTTGGTGACTCTACAAATTCATCCCACCTGTTGACCATGTCGGGGTGAATTGGAGCTCATAGTTTTAAGCTTTTTCACCACTCCATGTCACCCTGCTCCCCATGTTATTCACTGGCAAGTCCCTGCCTTGCAGCAAGGTAGCAATGTTTTGCTTCTGATTCCTAATGGCCAGCTGGAGGGGCATCCAGCCCACCTTGTTCTTAACATTCATGTCTGCTTTGTGCTCCAGAAGGTTGATGGTGCTCAGGAAGGCACCCCGCTGGACCGCAAGGTGGAGAGGGGTCAACTCTGATTTCTCAATGATGTTGGGGTCCACCCTACTTCTCAGGAGCTCACAGACCACAGACTTTTTGCTGTAGTGGGTGGCCATATGAAGAGGTGTCCAATCCATGCCTCCTTTGACATTCAGTTTAGCGTGGTTGTCTCTTAGCAGACAGACGATTTTGATGCAGCCCTTAAAACAAGCCAGGTGTAGGGGGGTCCACCCTTTGTCCATCCTCAAGTCCATATTGGCCCTGTATTTGATCAATTTCTCGCATATCAGGTATTTCCCCTTCACCGCGGCCATGTGCAAGGCACTGTAGTGATTCTCATCCAGGCCATTGACAGATGCCCCACTCTTCAGCAGGTATTGGACCACCCTGAACTTACCCCTCTCCACAGCAAAGTGCAGCAGGGTCCGGTGGTTCTTCTGCTTCCTCTCCAGGTCAGCTCCTTAGCTGGCCAGGAGTTTCACAAGGCTGACGTGCCCGAAGCAAGCTGCCATGTGGAGGGCAGTTCTCCCATCATTCTCCTGGCAGTTGGGGTCAGCCTGGCAGGAAAGCAGCACCCGAGCCACGTTCTCGAAGTTGTTCTGAGATGCCAAGTGGAGTGGAGTCCAGCCTTCACATTCTTGGGAGTCTGCCCATGCCTGGTGGTCCAGCAAGAGGAGCGCAATCCTGTCATCCCTGTTCTGAGCCGCGAAGTGAAGAGGGGACCAGCCGTCTTTGTCAGCCACGTTGACATCCGCGCTGTGCTCTATTAGAGCTGAGCAGATCTCTGGTGACCTCTTCTGGACAGCCACGATGAATGGGGTGTAGCCACAGTCCAGCTGGCTGTCCACGTTGGCCTCCCGACTCAACAGAAACTTCACCTTCTCCACATTTCCTTGAACCACCACGAGGTGAAGCAAGGTGAGGCCATTTTCCTGGGCCCTGCGGACTTCCTTGGACATTATGAAGCTCTCCAGGCCCTCGATCTCGCTGGTGGGGGAATGTGGGAAATCAGTCTCTAAGGACAGAGGAAATGGAGTGTGAGAAAGAGAAAGCAACTGAGTGATATAACAGCTTGAGGGCTCCCAAACTACGGTGTGCATAGCACTGGGGAATTCTGGATGCCCACAGCTCAAAACAAAACCCAAGCATGTGGATCTGCAGGGTCTAAAACCAAAGGAAATGCACCTGCCTGCCAGTCTGCTATGGGACAGAGCTGTATGGGTAAGAGCAAAGGAAACACTTGGCATCTCTCTCACGAGGACTTTATATTTGTTCTTTTTTTGGTTTGCACTTTTCCTTAACCTGAAATTAAAAATCACCCAGTTCGAAAGCCATGGATTGCTTTTTTGTATGGAGACTATCATAGGGGAAAGGTGGGAAACAGGGCTGTTCTGTTCTCTTGCCCACTTGATTCTCATCTAAGGTTTATGAGCAACAGTGCCCTACTCACCACTACTCCTTGTGTCTTGGGAGAGGATGGATCCTTGTCTTTGGTTCTTGTTTTCAGGAAGGAGAGATAATAGGAGAAGAACATTATGGACAGTTTGTTATTTGCAATTTACCATTTGTGTGTTTCATGTTCTTCCCATTTAGCGCGCTAGGATTTTGTGCCATCATTTATGCATAATATTGGGGGGGGGTTATTGTTACCTGAATATGGCTTCTTCTGCATAAGAACCTCCCAAATGACAATCCCGAAGCTGCAGGCAATGAAAGATCACCAGCAGCCGTCCATGTGGCATCCTTTTCTTAAATAAAAGTTAATCTCACTGCTTGGTGGGATACTCTCATCTTCCCCGGGAATGGACAGATTAGGGAAGAGGCTATTCAGATGAATCTTATCACAAGGGAACCAGCCCCCATGCCTCCAAAGGGGAGGATTTCTCAAACCATCACAGAAACCTCGGACAGCCCAGCACTGCCAGGCTGCTCCAATGCCAGAACTGAGGTTTCTCACTGTAATGGATTGCTCCACATGACAGCCACTGCAAGAATCAGGCTCTGAGCCCCATTGTTTTGACCCAGTTCCCATTTGGAACCTATGCTTGTCAACGCCAAAGTCCCAGCATGCATTTGACCCTGGGATGATTCTTCGCTTCTTGTTCGGCAGTGTGTCTGCTAAACAGCTGGTGCATTTCAGGGATGGGTAAAGGGTCCCCCTATATCTAGTTTGGGATGTAAGGAACAAGGGGAACCGAAGTCATTGGCCTATCTCCAGTATGGCACCCCATACTGACCAAAGCTAAGCTGATACCCAAATGCAAAGCCCGAACAGAACCTCAATTGCTTCAGTACCAGCATAACTCTAAGCAATGCCTGTTGAGCAAGAGATCCCATGCTGCCTGCATTGTGGCTTAATATTATTCCTCTCCTCCAACCGCTCTTGCTGACCTAACAGGGTGTGATGGAACCGGAGGCAATGCAGCATACAAGTCGTGCCGGGTCAGAACTGTACAGAAATGCAATTGGTCGGAGCCAGATGACTCCCCACAGATGAACTCACCTTGACGAGGGGTAAGCAGCACATGTCGCTCTTGGCATGTTCCCCACCAAGTACATTATGCAAGGAAGAGAGCCAGAATGTAAACAAAATTAGGCGATGCACAATCACTCTCACGTCATGCAGGAGTGAGATGGCAACTCTGGCTGACCCCTGAACAGATATCCTCAGCTGCTGCTGCCTTCCATCCAGTCACTCTGTGCGCAGCCCTTACCTATACACATCATATTCGGTTCCTGGAGGCCTGGTGCTCTGGAGAAACATTTCAGGCGGGATGTAGCTCAGGGTGCACCTCAAGGCTGATCTCTCAATGTACTGCATCCGGCTCACTTGCTCCATCCAAGTGGACAACCTGAAGTCTGAAATCTGAAATCAGGGCCAGTTATAGCCTCCCTTTTGATCACCCAGCACACATCCCTCTCCCTGCTTGCTCTAAACAGCTGTACCCTAGATGGCTACAGACAGAGGGAAGGTTTTGTGATTAAGATGTGGGGAATGAACTCCCAGGCCTGTTAAATCAGGGAGAGATTTGCCATTGAGCTTGATGGGGGCCAGGATTTTACCCTGGATTGGCACTGACTTGCATTCAATTCCTAGCTATGCCACAGATTCCACATTTGATCCTGGGAAAGTCATTTATCTCTCTGTCTCCGTTCCCAGTCCCACCTTGTACGTTCTATCCGTTACTTCCATCCTCTCTTTACTTTGTCTATTTCAGCTGTCAGCAAACCAGGGCCGGGGCTGTCCCTTGTTATGTGTCCGTCTCTGATGTTCTTTGGGGTCTCTAAGCAAAACAATAAATAGCACTGATAACAGAGAGAACCCATTCCTATGCACACAGACCTAATGCCTTACCTTAACGTGCACATTCCCATCTAGAAGGATTCCCTGGTTTTAAGTCTAAGTGAAGTAAAGGTGGTGTCATGTTATGCAGGAAATTCATAGCCAACCCCATCTCATGGATAATGCGGAACTTGAGCTGCCAGGACAGTTTGTGGGTGGGGAACACTGCCTCCAAGGACCCCTGGGCCATGTGTCCCATCACTATCCCCAGTGGGCTGTTGCAAATCCCATAGATGGAGACGATATGGTGCAATTTTATTTTCTCCATCTTGGCTGCCTCTTCGACAAGGCAGTTCATGCTGGTTCTGCAGGGAGCATAGAACGGAGAGATATCAGTGCGGATTCACAGGCAGCATGATAGGGCTGCAGCCCAGAGCACACCCAAACTCCCCGAGCAGACTGGCCCTGTACACCCATCCACCTTCAGGATCAATGACAACACTCCGAAGCAGCAGCCTGTCTCCCAGGCTAGCGTGACCCTGCAGATGGCATCTGGAAATGTGTTGCTCTGTTGCAGGCCAAGTTCTAAGCCAAGTTCTGCTTTAAAGGCCATGGGTTTCCATAACCAGCTGGCAACTGTACATGCCAAGTATCTAAATGAAATAGGTCAAAGCATATTGACTCCCAGCCTTCGAATAATGCCATACCGGGGACCCAGCTCTCAGACCAGTTCACAACCTTCCCATCAGTTATCTCACAAAGCCTCTGGGTGTTGCTGCCGCTATGCCTTGATTAAATTCATAAATCACACCCACTGTGTCATTCAAGTCTTTGCACCTCCCAACCCATTTGACCAGTCTGGGTGTTCCCGGCATGTTCAAGGCAGCAGAGCAGTTCATGTCAAAAATTCAGTTACACAGGCGGGTTGGGAATGAATTGCATAGGGGCACTAGTACTCTCAGACCCAACAAAAAGCAAAGAGAAATCTAGACAAAGGATTTGCTAGTATGAACAACACAGTTAAACTCAGCTGTGTTCAGGGCAATGTCTTTCATGTTTCAGGCCAGGTTTACAATAGCACCCAAACTCCAAAGCCCTGGTGTGGCATGCAGACAGGTATACACACATGCAGATGAGAGCTGGCACAGGCATTTTAGCACTTTTGGAAGTCTGGCCCTCAGTGTACTCCAGACACTATCCAAAGTGAAGTCTTCCAGTCACGGGTATTACAGGCCAGATCATGCCACAGCTGAATGTAGGTACTCAGGGAAATCAGGGGAAGTAAGCCACAGCCGAGATCCCCTTTTGTGGCTTCTCTGCATCTCAGCTTGGTTGTCCAGTGTTAGCCCAAGAGCAGGTGGGTGCGGAGAGAGGCAAAAGGTGTTTTGAACCTGGGTTCTGCCCCCATCCCAGGAGCCACCTGGCTCATGCAGCCCAGGAATAAGCTGCGCCCTGAAGCGAAGGATGCTGCCGATTCCTGTCCCCCATGAGCAAAGGGGAAGCAGAGAATGAATTTTACCTCACTGAGTCACAGTTCCTTCCTTGGGCTCCTCCCAGGGCAGTGCAGCTATGCACTGCCTGTACCAGGGCTAGGAGCAATGGCTCAGTCTAGGCCTGAATTACAGAGAGAGAGAGAGAGATGGACAGGCTAAGCTGTGGTTTGGGATGGGATTTGAAATCAGCTGGCCAGTCTGTAACAGCAAGGTTGTACTGATGCGAAGGAGGTGGGTTTCGTTCCCCGCCCAGTGACACTCTGAGACAGAACAGAGAGGAGGCGCTAGCAGAGGCTAGACAAGCTGGGGGAGCAGAGAGAAACTGAGCTGTATGCCCCAGTCTGTCTGTATCCCTCTGTTGTCTCTTGTTTCATACTTAGATTGTCAACTCTTTGGGGCAGGGACCATCTTTTTGTTCTGTGTTTGCACAGCGGGATCCTGGTCTGTGCCTGGGCCCTAGAGGCTACGGTAATAACAAACAACCACCACCACCCTAAAATGCTCCCAGTGCAGGGTTCCCAAGCTTCTCCCCTTCACTACACCAAGCCCCTGCTCTGGAAAGGCGTCCAATCCAAATCTGAGACTCTTTCCTGTTTCATGTCCCCATAGCACTCCCCACCCCAATCGGCGCTCTGGACTCCAGAGTCTCCTGAGTGAGTAGAACAGGCTGGCAGTCAGTCCTCAGGCACCGCCCGTTCCACTCTCCAGGTCAGTGCACAGGGAGGTTGGCACCTGTTCTATTTGTTGCCACCCACATGTGGCCATGTCTCCCATCTTCCCCCTACCTCAGCCCCCCTTTCCTCCTGACAGGTGAGTCTAGCTGAAGTTAGTAAGCTCACTGACAAATGACACCTCCAGTTTGAGTGACTGGTGCAGAGAGGTCACGCTGACACAGAGTGTGAGCGGATAGGAGTCACTACCAAATGCCTCTGTTCATTACTGATCTGTCAGGAATTGCAACCTCATGGCTCCTGGCCAGGTACTCAGGTGACTTTTAAAGGCTCTCTTGAAACCTGCTACTCTGTCTCTTTACAACAGGGTTTCTTCTAGCTAATTCTTTGAATGGTTTGGAACCTTTTCTCTTCCTCATCTTGGGGCCTGTATGGAATACAACGGTCCATCTAGCCCCATATCCTGTCTTCCGACAGTGGCCGATGCCAGGTGTGTGAGAGGGAATGACCAGAATAGGGTAATTATCAAGTGATCCACCTCCTGTCATCCAGTCCCAGCTTCTAGCAGTCAGAGGTTTAGAATCATAGAATATCAGGGTTGGAAGGGACCTCAGGAGGTCTTCTAGTCCAACCCCCTGCTCAAAGCAGGACCGATCCCCAACTAAATCATCCCAGCCAGGGCTTTGTCAAGCCTGACCTTAAAAACTTCTAAGGAAGGAGATTCCACCACCTCCCTAGGTAACCCATTCCACTGCTTCACCACCCTCCTAGTGAAATAGTTTTTCCTAATGTCCAACCTAAACCTCCCCCACTGCAACTTGAGACCATTACTCCTTGTCCTGTCATCTGTTACCACTGAGAATAGTCTAGATCCATCCTCTTTGGAACCCCCTTTCAGGTAGTTGAAAGCAGCTATCAAATCCCCCCTCATTCTTCTCTTCTGCAGACTAAACAATCCCAGTTCCCTCAGCCTCTCCTCATAAGTCATGTGTTCTAGACCCCTAATCATTTTTGTTGCCCTCCACTGAACGTTTTCCAATTTTTCCACATCTTTCTTGCAGTGTGGGGCCCAAAACTGGACACAGGACTCCAGATGAGGCCTCACCAATGTCAAACAGAGGGGAACGATCACGTCCGTCGATCTGCTGGCAATGTCCCTACTTATACATCCCAAAATGCCATTGGCCTTCTTGGCAACAAGGGCACACTGTTGACTCATATCCAGCTTCTCATCCACTGTAACCCCTAGGTCCTTTTCTGCAGAACTGCTGCCTAGCCATTTGGTCCCTAGTCTGTAGCGGTGCATGGGATTTTTCCGTCCTAAGTGCAGGACACCCAGAGCATGGGGGTTGCATCCCTGACCATCTTGGCTAGTAGCCATTGATGGACCTAGCCTCCAGGAACTTATCTTGTTCTTTTTGGAACCCAGTTATATTTTTGGCCTTCACAAAATCCCCTAGCAACAAGTTCCACAGGCTGGCTGTGCGTTGTGGGAAGAAGTACTGCTTTGTGTTTGTTTTAAACCTGCTGCTGATTAATTTCATTGGGTGGCCCCTGGTTCTTGTGTTATGTGAACATGATTTATTCCTCTATAACACTTCAAACAGAGGGAATGTGCAAGCAGACAGAGGGCCTCCATCTTACTTACACAAAGGTCTTTTTCTGCCTCTCTGGCAGCATAAAAAAGGAGCCTGAAAATAGGTGCAATCTGCCCTCTGACAATACCCAGCTGATGTAGAAACTGCATAAAAGCTCTATAGCACTCCTACGTTCAGCCCCTGCAGTTGGGGGCAGATCTCGGGCATGGCCAGAGACACTGTGGTTAGTCTCTGTATCCCAGGGGCCATGGAAGCAGAGCATAAATTAGAGCAGCCCCAAGGTTGCTCTGAGTTAAACTGAGGGCTAGGAAGACTCCCTTGCATAACCCGAGAATATGGATAGTTCAAAAACAGAGTAATTTAAATCCCAGAGAGATCTGTGCAGTGAATACTAAAGGGGCACATTGATAGGTAGTTAATCCAAACTTAGGTATTCAAGTATTTTACAAACCCTAGTCACAGTGGAAAAATTGTAATGATTTTTCTTTATTACTTCTCCCCTGCTCCGCAAAATGTAACTATCTTTTTGTTTGCATGTAAGGACTCCTCTGTGGTTTATCTACAGAGCTGTACTAGTTTATGAAAACCATTAAATAAAAGTTACTGGGAATGCCTCTAAACAAAAGTAAAACAGACTCTTCTGACTTCATTTCCCAAGTGGAGTGAAATACAAACAAACAAAGAGCATAAGCAATGCAAACTCAAAGAGAGACAGCTAGTGCTCAGATTAAATGATCTGAGACATCATTAGCAATATAGAAAAAGGGAGGTTTATATAATATGTACGCATGTGCGAGAGAGATTTAACCTCACAGAGTCCTACCAACATGGAGCTTATAACTGGTGAGGGTCAGCAACTTTGATACTTTTTCATCAGGACTCCATGAGTTACATGGGGGGGAGGGATAGCTCAGTGGTTTGAGCATTGGCCTGCTAAACCCAGGGTTGTGAGTTCAATCCTTGAGGGGGCCATTTAGGGATCTGGGGCAAAAATTGGGGATTGGTCCTGCTTCAAGCAGGGGGTTGGACTAGATGACCTCCTGAGGTCCCTTCCAACCCTAACCTTCTATGATTCTATGAGTTACAGACACACTCTCAGCACTGGCTTGGAATTACCTGTCTTTGCTCTGGGTCTATCCCAATGCTGAGGGTTAATGACATGGTTCCTCCTCCATCGGTCCATGCAGGGAGCTGAATTAAAGTCTCTGCAAGTGTGAGTCTCGACAAGGAGTTACTGGGAAGGCAGATGCACACAGCAAGGAGCACCGGGAGTGTGGAAGGCAGGGCTAGTACATGAGCACAGAGCATTGTAACTAGGAGCTCTCTGGGCCTAGCAAAGACACCTGGAATTTATACTTGTCTGTGCTGCCCTTGTTCTTTGTTCCATCCACCTTTAACCCTCTCTAAGCACTGGCTAAAAATCTGCAAACCCAGGGATTTAACGTTAGGCATCTAAATCCATAATTGGATATTTAAACAGAAGCAGCCCAATATTTGAAAATGTTCTCAGCTCCCACAAAGCCCACCAATGTCAGGAGGAGTGGCAGGTGCTCTGCGCATGGGGAAATCACTTGAGGCATGGCCAGAGGCTGTTATGGAGGCACCTACATAGATTTTGGCCTCCAGGTTTCAATGTTTGGGCCAGTTTTCTTTGTATTAAATATAGAGCTATGTTCATTTTGTGCATGTGCATATGCACACAAAGGAGAGAAAGCAGATAGGGTTTCATCTAACAGTTAAGTTTCCTAATCCCTTCTGCTGCCAAGGAAATGATTCCGCTCCACAGGGGGCAGGTGGAGAAGCTCTGAGAGCCCTTCTCCTTAGAGCTTTGTTACCAACTCAAGGCAGCTGGGGCCCTATGGCAGGTTGATTGACACCTCAGACTGAGTTCTGAGGGACTGGGGAGTTACCTGTCTGAGCTGGAATCCGGCAGCAGACACTGGGAGCATTTCACAGCATAGACCATCCTCCACCGCTTGTGCTTCACTTGGTACACCTGCCAAAGCCTCCACTCGCCACCCTGACCCACTCCCCTTCAAAATCCTCCTTATTAAAAACGGTTAAGCTGCCCAAGCACCAGTCCATTTCGAAGCCACAAGGAAGAAAGCAGCCCTGCCGGCTGCCTCCTGCTTGTCTGGAACCCAGGGAGAATGCTTCCTGCTACTCATTTGCATGAGGAGGAGGGTGGGGAGATATGTGAGATTTGTGAGCCGTGTTATACACTGCCAACAGCTGGGTCCTAAATGTGACTCTTAATTGTCTGCCAAGGAATCATGTTAACAAATCCTAGCAGGTCACAACAAACCCTGAGCAGTGCTCAAATGCTATGGCATTGACACCAGGAGTACCCCTGGCCCACATCCTCAAAGAGAGTTAGGCTCCAAACATCCGTTGATTTCAATGGAAGCCTAAATACTTTTGGGGATCTGGGCCTCTGTCTTTAGGTTTTTATAAGGTTGCCCATCCCTCTGGTATTTGAGTGCATATGGATAGATACAGTGGAAACTGCAATGCAAAGAGGAACCAGGCAGATAACCCTTTTGCACCAAAAGTGCACTGTCGATAGACATAGGTGTGTGCTGGGTTGAACAGGATCTTGGATTTGCAGCTAAGAGAGTCGTCCCGGGACTCTCAACTCCTCACCAGGAGGTTTGCAGGTCAAAGGTAAAGGGGGGTTTATTTAAATCCAGAAGGTTCCAGAGCTGCAGATTTGCAGTGTTCCACCTGACAAAGGGGAAACACAGGGGTAGGGGCTGTAAGTAAGGGAATATGAAAAATACTCCAGGTGACAAAGGAGAAGACAAATGAGAATGGCTCAGCGCAGGCCCACGGGGAACGCTGGAGCATGAACCTGAGAAAGTGTTAAAAGAAGTACAGAGAGAGAAAAAAGAAAGGGCTGTTACCTAAGGGATTAACCTGATATTCAAGTGCCTGAGAAGCAAGGGGCATTTGAGGAGATGAGAGAAGACTCCTGAGAACTGGTCGGGGGGGGGTTAACCAGAAACTGTGTGAACTCTGGTGTTCCGAACAAATTATCTACATTTTGCCAATCTAAATATTGTTTCAATAGGCTAGGGTGCCCTGCTGCATCTCTTCCTGCATAAACTATGCTGTCTTGTGCTTCTAAGCAGCTACCATGCCTCAAACATGGCTGCCTTTCAATGGAGAATGAAGTAATGCCCATTTATAATCACATAGGGCCTGATTTTCACTGGCACTAAGCTCTGGCAGCATAGAGGGGCCTTAAAGAGGGCATAGACCCCAGTGTCAATGAGGATCAAGCCTATCATTTGTAATCAGACATTTATAAATTGGGTGAAGGGCTTTTTGTTCCATCTTCTCCTGGAGAGAGCCTGCTGCCTTAAATGGGGAGTAGATCTTTGCAGCATGCTCTCACGTATCCCATCCATCACAAATGCATCTGGATTGCTGAGACTATACTTCAGATGCCTGGATAGACACGTACCTGCCAAAGCAGACACAGGTGTGTGTTGCATGATACGTGACTTTCACTGCTACCTGGCAGAAGCAGGCAGCTTCTCCGTCTTTGTCTCCTGATTCTGGTTGAGGTTCTCAGGTGTGTTTACATTTCTGAGGCCAACACCCCTGGCAATGGAATCCTTGCCTCTTGCACAATGGGACTGCACATGTTTTCTGCTTCTCAGAAGAACAAATGTGGTTTCATGGCATGCTACAGATTGTTGCTGGGTTTCCTTGGCAGCTCTCCATCTGGCTGGATCCCCATCAGAGCTCCCCCAAGCTGAATCTTTCACCCTGTTGACTCACTTCCTCCTGAGAAAGATTCCCCTTGAGTTCAACAGGCTTTGGAAGGTCAGGTTTCATGAGACTCAGAACTGAAATCTGGGGTTGTCATTCTTTCACTATAAATAGGGTTTCCCTATAGCCAGATTGACTGTGTGGAGTACCGCTGCCTTAGAGGCTACAGGCAGAGACTGAACATCTACATTGCAATTTTACAGCCTGAGTTAGCTGACACTGGCCAGCCATGGTTTTTAGTTGTGGTGTAGACATACCATAAGACACAGTCTTTAAGAGGCTCACTGCCTGGTCCGAATGCTTTCAGCCAGGAAGGTCCTAGATTATAAGACTAAACAGATGTTCCAAGTACAACCGTGATCTCACTACTCGTGCCACAGCAACAACATGCATCTAAAAAAGATAATTATTCCTTTAAGACTCAATATTGATTAAAACTTTCCTGACAACTCCTCATGAATGACAAGTTCTGCATTAGGGCTTGTCAAGGTTCCCTCCCCACTCTGAACTCTAGGGTACAGATGTGGGGACCTGCATGAAAAACCCCCTAAGCTTATTTTTACCAGCTTAGGTTAAAACTTCCCCAAGGTACAGACTATTTTACCTTTTGCCCCTGGACTTTATTGCTGCCACCACCACGCGTCTAACAAATATATAACCGGGAAAGAGCCTGCTTGGAAATGTCTTTCCCCCCAAAATCCTCCCAAACCCCACACCCCCTTTCCTGGGGAAGGCTTGATAAAAATCCTCACCAATTTGCATAGGTGAACACAGACCCAAACCCTTGGACCTTAAGAACAATGAAAAAAACAAAAAGGTTCTTAAAAGAAGAATTTTAATTGAAGAAAAAGTAAAAGAATCACCTCTGTAAAACCAGGATGGTAAATACCTTACAGGGTAATTATATTCAAAACATAGAGAATCCCTCTAGGCAAAACCTTAAGTTACAAAAAGACACAAAAACAGGAATATACATTCCCTTCAACACAACTTATGTTATCAGCCATTTAAACAAAACAGAATCTAACGCATATCTAACTAGATTGCTTATTAGCCCTTTACAGGAGTTCTGACCTGCATTCCTGCTCTGGTCCTGGCAAAAGCAACACACAGACAGAGAGAACCCTTTGTTTTCCCCCGCTCCAGCTTTGAAAGTATCTTGTCTCCTCATTGGTCATTTTGGTCAGGTGCCAGCAAGGTTATCTTTAGCTTCTTAACCCTTTACAGGTGAAAGGGTTTTTTCCTCTGGTCTATTGGGATTTAAAGGTGGTTAGCCTTCCCTTTATATTTATGACAGGGTTGTATTCACCAATGCACTCTGGCTGGTTTGCCTCACTCCCCTGACACAAAGCAGCTGTAACTCTGGGTGAAATGGTGAATTAAACCGGGTTTAAAGATGCATTGTATTGCTGTAGCAGCACAAAGAAGGCAGAGCCTCCTGGTTTATCTGACCCATCCTCTTCAGATCAAAACCAGACACTTCCTCACCTTTATGGTGTGGTGTAAAGGGCCATTGTTTTTATGAACATATGTTCTCTTTTTTTCCTTCGCATTCCTGGGCATTGCCATTCCCAAGCGTGTCTTCCCAGACAGTGACAAGCATGTTAAACAGTGCTGGAAGGCAAACAGAGTGAGTATTTGCCTTTCAGCACCTGTTTGCAAACTCAGGTGGATGACGCTAAAAGGTGTTTCGACTCATGGTGAATTAGCGCATTTGACAAAAGGCAAAACAGAAATCAGGCCGCAGCATTTTAAATCAAACCTCTGAATGCTAAAGCCTGAGGATTTCGGCTTCAGAGCACAGACCAAGGGTAGCATTTTTGGTCAAGCCAATTCTGATTAGGAGTTACAGGTAGGAAGAATCTCTGCTTGGAGACTGAATAAGATAGCTGTCAAGTGGGAGCAGTTTATCGAAAGCAATATAGGAGATTTAAAAAATGTAATCTACTTTGATATTCTAAAGACTGGCGTATAAGATACTGAATATATAAAATATCATTTTGAATGATGATTTTGTAATATGGAAACAAAACATCGGTCACCGTTCAGGCTCCAGTTCAGTAAGGTTCTGAAGCACATGCTTTATTGTCAGTCTACTTCAATGCGAGCTAAGCACATGCTTCAAGTTAAGCAGGTGCTTGAGTGCTTTGCTGAATCAGGGACTTAAACATTTCATAGGTGTGTGTGTGTGTGAAAAATTATTAGCATGGGGGTAACAAAAAAGAGATGAGGAAAAGACTAAACAACATAGGTGGAAGATCCTTTGAACACACCCATGCTTAGCTCTGCTCACGCAAGCAGTTGTAGCGACATCAGTGAGACTGCTTGTTTGAGTAAAGTGAATATAATTGCGTTTGCAGGATATTCTCCTAGTTGGATTATAAGTGTTAAAAAGCAAAGACCCTTACCCCAGTATATGAGAGTGACAACAGCTCTTCTATTCTGTTTCAGCACTACGAACTTGTCTTTGATTTTACAATTATTTCATATGTGGTTAGACATTCCGCTCCCAATGAAACTGCAGAAAGCTCCTCTGCATTGTGATAAGGGACCAAAAAGGCCACTCGTTATGGAGCAGATGTCAAAAGACGCAGCAAAGGACGCTAATTGGAGACTCACCTATTCCTGGTTCTGCTGTGCGATTTTCAGCAAGCCACTTCATTTCTCTGTTCCCCCTCCTACCACTTCTTTATTTAACCTGCAAACGCTTCAGGGCAGACTCTCTCTTACTCTGTGTACGTACAGCAGCTAACACAATGGGGCCCTGATCTCCCCTGGGGCCTCTAGCCCTTCCCTGCCTCTAGCCCTTCCCCATTTTATTTTAAACGTTAATCCTTCAAGGAGTGATGAACAAATAGGGCTGAGCGGCTCCTTCCTTCCTAAGTCTGCCACACACAAGGAACTCGGGGCATATTATCAAGTCAGCTTTTTCTTTTGTTAACTTTACTACATGAAAGGGAAGGAAGACAGGTCTTGAATCAGGAGCAAAAAGAATCACTCACCAGACAGACCAAGCAGCCCAGCAACAATCAGAAAGAAGACAGGGAATTTCTCCTGCATTTTGCAGAGCAGCTTCTGATTCAGCCCCATAGACTTCGAAGTACTGACAATTTGCTCAGACAGGTAGCAGCTGTCCCAGGAGATGCTGCTGCGCTCCCTTTCAGCAATGGGCTTTGCACAGTTTTGCTCCCTATGGGCAGAGTATTGGGTTACTTTAGATCAGTTTAGGCCAAGGAGTAGCCAATAACCCCATCCAAAAAAGGCTGCACCAACTGGGACATGCTGATTGATAACAAAGGGAGTGAGGCAATGACAAAGTAAGAGGGTCCCTGTCATGCTATTTTTCTATCCCAGCTTATTTTGAGATGAGCAGGAGCTGGGCTCACAGAGGTGGGACTGATTCTTTCAATACAGTTTTTTTCTGCCTCAGCACAAGTCATCATTTCCCAGGACAGTGGTTGGTTTCATGGGGGCCGTGAGCAGGTTTCAGGGGGGCCGCCAAACAGGACCAGCGTTAGACTCACTGGGGCCCAGGGCAGAAAGCCAAAGCCCCACAGCATGGTACTGAAGCCCGGAGCCCCAGGCCCTGCCACCTGGCGCTGAAGCAGAATCCTGAGAAACTTAGCTTCTCTGTGCCCCCAGTGGTTTGGGGCCCTGGGCAATGCCCTGCTTGTGCCCCCTTAACGCTGGCCCTGGCTTTTGTATGCAGAGAACCAGATATTGTGGCACAGGTCGGGTCAGGGGGGCTCTCAGGAAAAGGTTGAGAAGCCCTGTCCTAGGAGACTTTACTTATTTCAGAGCTGTTATCTGCACACGAGCGTAGATTGAAAAACCAAGCATGGGGACCTCATTCTCTGTTGCCCTGCAATTTACATCTGTGACAAAATGGTATAAAACACTATTGTTCTCATGGGGGAGCATTTTGTACTCACTTTTCAGTGTTATAAATGACTGCAGGTGAGTCAGGTCCTTGGTGTTTAGCTCTGTTGCGTACCTGGATACGGAGGGGATCAGTGCCACTCCACGAGCTAACGCAGATCAGCGTGAATCAGGATCTACCCAAAGGCCTCTTTATATTTTTTTATTTTTAAATTATTTTTTGAAAAGATCCCTTTACCTGAAATCTTTTTTTTTTATTTTGGATCAGGAAACTAGCAAACTCCTGATTCTTCATGCCAAATCTAGCATCAATGGAACATCAAGGCTGAGAAATCAGACAAGCAATAGTCAGAATTAAAGTTGAAATTATGCCTTTTGGGAGCATATTGCCTTAAAACATGGTCTCTCCTTTTACCATTATAAAATACTCATCAGTCAATACAATACACAATATAATACAGACCAACATTTCTCATGCAATCTTACAAAGGGTGAGCTACAATGCAACCCAGGCATGGTCTGATTTTCAGAATGGCTGAGCACCCACAGATCCCATTGAAGTCTCTAGGAGCTGCATCAAACTGGGAGCTCAGCATCTCAGAAAGTCAGCCTTGCACAGGCTTCAGACTTGACATTATTTTCAGTCTCAGAGATCTATAGAGCAAGTCAAGCTCTGCAGGAAATCATTTCAATAGTTGTAAAGTTATTAATGCCTAGCGTCAGCAAGTTGAAACTTTCCTTTAGCCTTTTCTTCAGCTCCCAGCTAAAGCAATCCAGATCCAGTCCTGCCTCTCTAACCCCAACTTTGCTTTGCACCTGAGCGTGGTGAGCAGCTCTCCCTGCTCCTCCAATCCTGCCCCACCACACCCAGCTCTGCTGGTGCACCTCCCATGCCCTCTGTACCAGCTGTCCTAATCCGTGCCCATCACACAGCGCTGCCAACACATTTCAGTCCTTTTATGCATGACCTGCGCTGTTCCAGTCCTGCTTGTTTGACTAGCACCCCGTGATGCAGGAAGAACTGCAAGAAAAGGAATTGTTAGAGGCTGAGAGGCCATGCTGAGCTGGTCGCTCTTGAAACCAGACCCTCTTTCTATCATTCAACTCATCCTGCCAGCTACTGTGCTTGCTCCTCGCCCAAACGAAAGAAAGGGGGGCTGTAGACTGGAATCTCTTCCTCCAGGAGCGTGTTCCGATGGTCAGAACAGGAGACTAAGGCTCTGGATACACAACAGAGCTTGCAGCTGCGTCGCTGTAGAACTGCTAGTGCAGACACTCAAAGCCGACGGGAGAAGCTCTCCCAACGACTTAATTACTCCAGCCCGCGAGCCGCGGTCGCTTGGTGGTGGGAGAAGCTCTCCCACCAGCATAGTGCTGTACACAGGGGCATTTAAGTCAGTGTAACTGACATCACTCACAGGATGGCTTATTCACCCCCCCGAATGACATAACTTATACCGACCTAAGCCGTAGTGTATAATAGCCTCCGTTCTAATACTTGTTTTGAGACCTTGGGCCTGAGTTTTTCTCTCTGTGATGTGGGGATCATCATAGATACCTACATTCCCTGGGTGTTCTGAGGCTCAGTTACTCAAATGCTTGTAAGATTCTTTTAAGATCCTCAATTAAACTATATAGAATACGGGTGGCCAAACTTGCTGGCCCTCCAAGCTGTATATGACAATCTTCAGAAGTTCAAGAGCCGGGGTGTCCCTGCCACGGCTTAGGGCTTCAGCCCTGTGGGAGGGCATCATGGGGCTTCGGCCCTGCAGGAGGTGCCTGCCAGGGTTCGGGGCTTCAGCCTCACTCCTGCTGAAGCCCCGAGCTGCAGCAGACACACCCCACAGGGCTGAAGCCCCGAGACTCCCTTCCCCACTGGATAGAAGCCAGAGGCAACTGGGGGGCACGTGCCCTGCTGATTTTTGCCAGGGTTTGCCGGACCCGCTTGGTCACATGGTGCCATCAGGCTCCCACCCTGCACAGCAGCTGCTGGAGCCGGCAAGCTGGGAGCTGAGGCCATGGGGAGAGGCAGCGGCAAACAGCTGGGAGCAGCCAGGAGAGCTGCCGCTTTTGCTCCTACCTCTTCCCCACTCCCCCCCGCATTGCCCCCCGCCCAGCTAAAGTAGCAGCCCCTCGCAGCAGGTCCCAGCTGTTTGCTGCTGCCTCTCCATGAGGACCTAAAACCTGGGAGCTGCAGGGAGGGGCTGCTGAAGATAAGAGGGGGGGATGTGCTGGGGGGGAGTGTTCCTCAAGCTGTTGGGGGGTGGTGGGTGAACCTTTTAAATTTTTCCCCCCACTCTCAGCAGGCAACAGTCATCTCTGGCAGAAACCCCAGGCCCCACCACCCCACGGCAGGGCAGCAGCCCCGCGCTCCCCTGCAGTCAGGTAGGCAGAGAATGGGGGGAGTTCCGCAAGCCCCACTTTAACTGTAAAAGAGGTGCATGTGGCTCGCAAGCTGGGGTTTGGCCACCCCTGATGTAGAAGCACAAGTTGTTATGATTTATTGGGTTAAATTTAAACGTGAACAAACACTTACATTCCCTACTTCGGGGGCACTTCAGTTGCTGATGGTAGCGCAGCTTACGGCTATAGCCATCCCCTCGTCTGCCGGCAAAGAAAATTGCAGAGCAATGCTTGATTATGCTCAACACGTTTGCTTAATATGATTTGAAATATCGGATAGAAAAATAATCCTCTCAGGGAGAGAGATTTAAGCTTTTACCCAGCAGACTGTAGGCAGATTAAAAGAGCTTCCTAATGAAATCTGAAAAGGTTGTATTTTATTTCAACCCCCACCCCCTGCCCACACACCCCCACCTTCTTTAACAATCCGTTATAGGTGGTATCTTTGCATTGCTGCTTATTAGACAGGACTGGAAATGGCAGGACTGTGACAGATCAGCTCTATTTAGCGCACTTAACTGTCCTGAAATTCAGAGTCAAATTTAACTCAGTCATATATGGACTCACTCCCATTCATTGCACCCTGCTCCATCTGCAGTCATTTACCAAGGCAATATAAGTGGAAACTGCTATCAAATCAACACAGTAGCATTAGATTAGATTAGAGCTGGTCAACATTTTTTGCAATTGTTTTTGGAATGAAAATTTTCCTTATTTTTTACTGTTATTATTGGACGGACGTTTCCACAGACATTTCAGAACAAATGATTTCTTCCCCATTTCTTGTGAAATGTATCATGGGAAATAGTTCCCATTTCCCAGCCATCTCTAGTAATGATGAAAGGGGCCTGCTCTTTAGTGCCATAGCCTGGAGGCACATAATTGCTGGGAGTTGGGGGCTGGTAATATAATACAGAACTTTTCACAGCTGGAGTCAAGAGTTCATACCCTGCTCAGGCTAACAGGGACCAAAAATTGTTGCCATAAGATGGCTGCTCAGCGGCCTCTAGGAAAAGAATTTGGAGGTGTTGGTTTGGTCCCCCATAGAGGTCACAGCAGTTACTATTACTCACGCTAAGACCCAACCCAGAATGGGACGCCATTGTGCTAGGCACTGCACAAACAGTAGTAGAAACCACAATCACAATTGTCCCACTTCTTTGACCGTCTTTGCTGAGACACAAAGGAGAGAAGACACTTTGCCTTTTCCAGGTGGGGTCCTCCAGGGTAGAGCTAAGGCACCCTGTTGTGTTGGCATATGGCCCTGCTGCTGGCTGTATCAGTTCTGTGGCTAAATAAAGGGTTTTGTTCTCCAGACCTGCCCAGCCAGCACCCTTTACCAGACCTCAGTTCACCCGGCAAAGAGAAATGCTGACTCATGACAGCACAGCTATAGGAAAGGTTTATCATGCTAAAGTAATTAATCCCCCCTGCTCAGAGCTGCCTGGACTAATATTTCCATGCACTAGGATTACAATCAGTTCAGCCAAACCCCAGCACAGGCAGAAGGAGGAGGAAACAAATACCGCTCAATTGTTTAAAGTCTGAATAATTTATAGCATACTTAAACAACACCATGAGAAGAACAATTAAAGGCTCGTTATGAAAAAGCCACATTTATAGGCCTGGAAATGTTTCCTTTCGGAAACAGTCATCTCTTACGTGATCACACGTCCCTGTATTCTTGGCAGTATTTGGATTATGATAGAAGCTGGAGGCCCTAACTGAGATTAGGACCCTATTGTACTAGGATTTGTACACACGTAACAGGAGACGGTCCCTGCCTCAAAGTGCTTGCTGTCCAAACAAAGCGTGACCAGTAGCGAGCATTATATTTACAGCAACATGTGCTGGGATTGTGACAGATGCTGCTTCCCAAAATGGGCAAGAACTCAGATAAGGAGCATGGTGACAGCACAGGAAAGCAACTAAAAGAGACATCAAGTAGGGGGCCTCCAACCGACAATAAACCATTTTCCATCCTTCAGCAAACCACTTTTATGCTGCTGTTGAATGCAGACTTGCGAGAAAAAATGATATTTCTCTCTTCCCAAAAGCCTGTCTCCCTCTTCTGATATTTTATTCTGGTGTTGGAATTTCTGGGTTCTTTCTGAGAACAGTTTAAAGATATGTGTTTTATTGCAGCTTGTTTTACAAAAAATTAAAATTCAATAAATCAGCTGTAAATTTCAGTAAAGTTTAATGGACAACTTTGGAGAGGCAGCATGATCTAGCACGGTCAGTGCACTGGACTAGGGGTCAGAAGATCTGGTTTTTACACTAGCCTTGCCACATATCTGCTGTATGACCATGGGCAAATCACTTCACCTTTCTTTCCCTTCCCAGCTTTGTATAATCAAACTGGAAGCTCTTTGGGGCAGGGATTGTCTCTTACTATATGTTTGTACAGCACCTAACACAAACAGGGCCCTGATTTCTGTTCAGGGCTCTAGACACTGCCGTAACAGATAAGGAGTACTTGTGGCACCTTAAAGACTAACAAATTTATTAGAGATAAGCTTTCGTGAGCTACAGCTCACTTCATCAGATGCAGTGAGCTGTAGCTCATGAAAGCTTATGCTCAAATAAATTTGTTAGTCTCTAAGGTGCCACAAGTACTCCTTTTCTTTTTGTGAATACAGACTAACACGGCTGCTACTCTGAAACCTGCCATAACAGATGATAATTTACCAAATTGGATCCCAGGTTAGAAGCGTCCAACAGGCTTCAGTTTCCAGGAGGGGCACCTGTCCAAGATCTGTTCCACTTGTTCCCCCAGCCAGTGTTCTGCAGGTGTCTTGGGACTTCTCTGTGCACAGCTTACACTGGTGCTACAAAATGTTACCAAGGCTGAATGTGGTGTAGAGGTCAGTGCAGACCAGGAGAAACCCTGTTCTGACTCATGGCAGCTGTGATTAAGTCTCTAAATTTATAAGCTATAATTCAACTTATAAATCAGGCTGTTTGACATGTAATAACCATTATAATGAGTCATCAGGAGACGCTGAATGTGGGACCTCTGATGCAAATCCACTAAAGAAATCTATTTGCCAGCTACCTCTTCTGCTTAAATTGCAATTTCAGTTGCTGTGCTATAATCCATATGCACAATACCAGGCCATAGGTTAGTTTGCACAAATGCTGCAATTACTTTCATTCAGTAACTTTGGGCCAGATCTTTAGCTGGTGTAAGTCCACGTAGTTCCATTGACACACGTCAAGCTTAACCAAGGTGTCCAGGGTGAATCGGTGTCACCGGCTTATGGTGAGAAGGAGCCTTGTTTGTGCCCAACGGGGAAAACAAGGGGTTGCCTGCAGCCAGTGGGTACAAACCAGCCCACTACTCGTTCCCAATGCAGGCTACCACTTTACATACCCTTTGTGACACTCCAGTGCCCAGTCCCTTGTCTTCTGGACACTCACAATGCACCCTGATCGGCTGCACCCTAGTTTATTGGTTTCACCTCAGTTCTACTCTCTTTGCACAAGGCACAGACATTTCTACAGTAAAACCACACTGAAGTTTATCTAACAAAGCTTGGGTTAAAGATTCAAATAAAAGTAACCAAGTGGATTTGGATACACAAGTTTACGGGTAAAAGAAAAACATAAAATGCAAACTGTAGCCTACACTAATTAACAGGTTACGTTCCTGTCTCATAAGGTATTTCCCAGACAGTGGTCAGTCCTCACAGAACTGGTCCAGTCCAGAGAGCTGGGATTCACTCTTCAGGAGCCATTCCCACCGGCAGAGTATCTCTGCCCCCCGAATGGATAACACCGTATGCCCTTTCTTCTTCTTCTCTTATACACTCCCAGACTTTTTGCCTCTTTTCATAATCAGGCATTTCTTGAACTTTAGTTCAGCCCTGAAAGTCTCCTGTTCAGAGTCTTTTTGTGGGGTTCTTTTGTCTGTGTAAACACTCCGGCCTGCATCTGTCCAGACTGAAAATACGGGGCTGGACTGGGATGAAAGATGTTGACTGTTCTCACTCTTGCCTGTGTTGGTGAGCCCCACAACATCTCAGGCGACATGCTTCATCTCCAACAGCTTGGAACAGAATATTCTACCATTTTCATCTCTCAAAATATTTCCCGTCCAAACATCTTGCAATTACCATGAGGTTCAGCTAGTTCTTAGATTTCGGCGAGACCACACATGACTTCCTCACTGGTAAAGTGTCAAGAAGCCGCTCCAATATAGGTGTAACATTCCCGCCGGGGCATGCCTATGTCACAACCCCAGACAAGGACCAGGCCCCTTGTTCTGATTTCACATGGGGATTACCATTCTACTTTTCACTTCTGGACTTGCCTCCCTGGGCATTTCCCAAAGGAAACTTTTGTTTTCAGCACCAGACTGACTCCTAGAACCCATTAGCAGTTTACCACCTGATTAGAAGCATTAGCACCACCCTCGTTCAGAACTAAAGCATGTGGTTTAGGGGAATGTTCAGGAATGCTGACTATCTATTTGTCAGAAGCATAAATGGCTCACGTTGACTACAGCAGCAGCCGCCTCTCTGGCAGAGTGACACACCCCTCAGGGGAGAGGTACAGAAACAGACACAGTGGGTTTTGATCAGTACAACTATGAAGAGCCAATTACTGCAGACGAGGTGGCCACAGCCGTCCTCCTGGGAATTTCCCCACTATAAATACACACGGGCATTTACTGTAAGCCAAACTAACCTCCCAGATTACTCCAACTTCCTGGCTCACATTCCTGTCTCTTGGGCCTCATGCTAGAGCTGCTGCTGCCTTTGCTTTCACAGTCACTGAACTCCCAGCCACGAGAGCACTCCCTGATTCCTAAATACCAGAGACTATGGAAATTCCCCACTCAGTTCTATTCTTTCCATCCGTTTGAAAATGTAACGTTGCCCCATTGCCCGGGACCTAGAATAGAGAGAGGGGCAGGGCATCGGGGGCAATTTTTAGAGAATCTGACATGTAGATCTCTAAATATGGATCGTTGTAGGGTTTGGTATTTGCACAGCAGAGCTGTCGGCCTGTTGCTGGACCCACAGCTTTCATGGATGGCCTTCCAGTTCCTCAGACTTGCTTCCTGCCTCTACAGTTCCACAAAAGCAAAGCTGCAGTTGGGAATCACATATTGCAGGGCGCTCACTTTACTGACCTTAAATGGGGGGATGTAGTGATCAATATACAAGCGATTGAAACATCAGGCATCCCATCCCCAGTGGGAGGAAGGAATCCCTTGTCCCATATTCTGCATCATACACTGTGGCTCTGCTCTTCAGGGGTGTTCGGTTGTCAACTTTTGCCCCCCCAAAAAAGTGGTGGAAGATGCAATGGGCAGATTCCCCCAAGTCACAATAGGGAAGAGGCTCTTCTAGGAGGTACTGGGGACGAGGCAAAACTTTGATTGCATTAGGAAATCTGAGAACCTGAGCAGAATTTAGAATTCTGTTCTAATGACTTTGGGGCATGATTTTCCATGACACTATGGATCTTTGCACTACACTGCTGTAGAAACAGCCCAGAGGAGCCTTCAAGTAGTTGTGCTTCCATCAGCCCCTTCATGTTGATTAGCCAATTGTGTGGCTACAATGGGCAACCACCCACTCAGCAGTCCTGGTAGTTTTCAACAGCGGAAAGTCATATGACAGTTCTCATTATTGTTCCCTAGGTCTTTCGCTAAGTAAACATACTTCTGTTCAGCTGGTGCTCTTTGGATTTTTTTGGTAGAACCAAACATCTCTGTAAGGCTCCTCAGCTATATGACTGCCACTGATGTCAATCTGTGCTCTGCTTTTTCCTGTAACTTTCATCTAATTGCTCAGTTGGTGTCACCTGGATATTGTTCCTAAGTAAAGTAACTGACATGTTTTTCCCCACAAACTTAAGCTATTTGAATACCCTCAGGGCTAAAGAGTTAAATATGAGTAACCAGTATGCCATCTAGCGGCTGGAATACAGCACCAGGTTCCATAGTCATTGCATACATCAAGGTGAGCACAGCAGCTGGAAGAAAAGATGATTTTGGAGCACCAGCTGTGTTTGTGCAATAGGAACCACTATTCTGCAAAGCTAACAGGTAAACAGGCTTCATGTGCTGTGGCTTAGTGCAGTTCTGCAAACACCCACCTGCCCATAGATCCATGAACTACAACAAGGCTGAAGTCTTCAAAGGGAGGAAAAGGAACCCAGCCATAGAATGACGATAATTCGGCTCTTGCACTAGCATAAATCTGGAGTAACTGGAGGACTACCAGAGTAAAACCAGAGTGAGATTAGAATCACAGCCAGCGTATCTGACAGGGAGCCTCTGAGGATGCCCATGACTTGGCTGATCAGCAGAAGTGGCCACGGGAGGGCTGTGACTCCTCACTTCATGCTGGCAGAAATGGCGACAGGTCTGTTGGGCAGAACACCTCTTTCTGATAATCTGTGGAGCATTGTAAGAATCCCACAACAGTAACTCCTTTTTGGGCACCTACCTAACTTTCTGCGCTCCTTTGAAAAAAATCCTAGCCTGAGGTTTTAGGAAGCTCACTTTGTGCATCCATTACTCAGCTTTTAACACACTTGCTAGCCGACAGCTGCCTTTGCATACCAATGTCAATCTCATTTTTAGGCAACGCCTTTGGAAAATTTAAAGAGGGAAGAGCTCTTCAAGAAGTGAATCAGACACTGAACAATAACATTATGTGTTTGTTCAGTTGATTTCCCATGCTATCTGCAAGCCAATCCTTGTATTTTAAGGGTAGCGGGATTAAGATTGAGACCATCCCAGCACTTCAGATTACTACATGTACAATATCCAAAGAGAGAGGAAAAAACCCCATGTGCAGCAGCATTTCCTTCCCCTGAAATCGGAAAGATTAGTGTATTAAACTGCTACTCCAAAGAGAAGATAATAATATATAATTTGACAGCCACTACTCTTTGGGGAAGAGATTACATACATAATAGCCATCTACAAGTGTCACGGAGGGAGAAGGGAAGAGTCTATTTCAAAATGAAACAAGACTGTCCTATGTGCTAGCTGCTTTATATACATACACACACATTATATATTTTCTGTATTGCAAGCTGAAAGCTAAACATCTAGCAAAGATACTGAATTTACCATCATAAATTCTGTTCTTGCCTAGTTTGGATTCTGCAGACTCTTACCAGAGACTTTGATGTGTGTGTATGTATATAATGGGGTGCCTCTTAACAGTGACTACTACTGCTGCTCTTAAGTCAGGGATCAGTGCCATATGGCATCTGCACTGGACATATTTTCCACATCCCGAATGCTAAGCCAAGCTGTCTTTTCCAATTCACTGACCATTAGTGGGTATGCCCATTGCCTCATCTTGATCCTACCTTTCTGATTCTTTAAAGCTGCCAATCTACTTCAGCAATAAAGAACCCAAACACAATTTCAGATCCTACTATCTCTTTAGACAAACCTCTCAGTTATGTGGTTTGTGCCGCCGCTACAGAACAGTGTCTGGTGGCACTGGCTTCTCTCTCAGCCAGGTCTTCAGATGATAGTAGTTATGGTTTGATTTAGCTTTGAAGAGATTAGAACAATTGATTACAGGATAGTTTGCCAGATAGAGTTTTGAATAGCCACTAATTCAAGGCCAACCACTCCAGGAAACAGACAAAAAAGAAGCACATGCTATTTGCATTATTATATTTTAAATCAGACTGAGTTTGATTATACAGAGGATTGGGACTGTTGAGTTTATAGAGATGAATAAGAGGGGATGTGACAGAGGTAAATGAAATAATGAATATTAGTGAAGGTAAATTGGGTGATCTTATTTATTCTCTCAGAAGACAAGAGCAAATGGAAGTGATGAAGCTGAAAGGCAGGAAGCATAACACTGATACATGGAAATACATGGATATTTTTGATATCAGCTGATAATTAGCCGGTGAACTTCCTTGCCACAATCTGATTGAGACAGTGTTTGGCAGAATTAAAAAAAAGACGACATTTATATGTAGCAAGAACATCCACCATTATGTTCCATACATTTGAAACAAGTTATATAAACCCTCAGGCTTCAGGACTTAGCCAACCACTGACTGACAGGGGTTAGGAACAAAGGCAGGTTATTCAATAATTGTCCCTTATGGGGACTCTCACACCTTCCAGTGCTGGCCAATGTCAGAGCCTGGAAACTGGATAAGATGGACCAGAGGTCTGATCTGGTCTGAGAGGTGGTATGGTGCCAAAGAACTGACTTTCATTCCCCTGGCCATGGGAGTTGCAGTTTGATAAAGGATTGAACGACTGTCTAGTCTCTTTGAAGAATTTTTATTAGAGAAGAATGAGCAACAGCAAACAGAATACTACAGTATTAACAACCTATATTCAAAAACATTTGGGTAATTCAAAGACCTTGCACGTATTTCATAGAAGAGTTAATGATTGCCATTCCATTGAGCTCCCGCAGTTGAAGAATATGCCTGCAACAACCACAAAAGAAAGCAAGGATCAGATGTCGGCAAGGATGGCATAGGACTGACAATGCAAGAAATCTAAACTTCCATTGCTCTATTACATCCCATGCACAAGCTGTCGGGAATCGTTAATACCTTATCCAACAGATTCTCCATAAGAGGGGAGCAAGACAGACAAAGCTTATATATTACTGTTCCCCACACAGCAGGAGAAAATAAAAGAACATTAAACACACAGAGATACTTTATAAAAATGTCCAAGCAGAATAGTAGGTTTTAATCTATTACAGCAGACATCTAAGGTCAGTAGAAGTAGTAAGAGTGAGGTCTCTCCCTTTTACTCTCTAGCAGCTTCTGATCAAGGGTTTGCATTACATTTTCTCTGCTGAAAGATTCAATTTGGGAACATTTGCTCTAACTGGCAGAAGTGAAGAACTCATCAACTGGGAAGCCAAAACCTTACACCCTGATCTTTATTCAGTAGCTCAGCATATATATTAGTATGTCCATGCTCAGCTCCGATGACTGGACTGCAGGGTGTACAGCAATTAATGGGTAATGTGCAGTCTGCTAGGACCTCTCCGTCTCTCTGTAGACATTCTTTCCAGACGTTTACGCTCTTGTTTTGCTCTCAGGTCACTTCTCTGATCTCTACAATTTGTCATATCATTCCTTCCTCTTTCATTCTTTCAACAGAAGCAACATTATAGAGCCGTGTAAAACGATTCCCAGAAAGCTATCCAAGCAAACCAACAGTGAACAACACAGACATCCAGTGTCTTCTGGCTTCACCAACATGCAAAGACCCATTCAGACAGCAACGTGGACAATTAACACGCTGCCTGCTAAGACACTCCAGGCAGCAAAAGCAAAGGGCATACATGCACTGCGATACTGACTACAGCTAGATGGGTTTAGCTGGAACTATTATATGCACTAGATGGACAACTATCACACAACCCCATTTTAAGCCCTGGGATCCTCTACCCCAGGCTTTCACACTCCCTCATGCTCATAAAACATTTTGTTTTGACTTTTTCTAAACATTTCTGAGACGGCCCTAGAAACCCACTCAATGGGGAGTCAAGGCTCCCAGGGCATCTGGGCCGCTGAGGAGCTGGAAGCCCTGGCTCTGGGGCAGGGGATCTGGTGGGCTGCTCCAGAGCCAGGGAGCTGGGTCTACAGAGGTGCAAGGGATCTGGGAACAGTTTTCCCAACAACACTGAAATATTCTGGCAGACAAGTTTTGATTTTGTGGAAAGTAAGTTTTCCATCAGACAATCATCCCTATGGAAAGCTCCGGGTCTGCTCTGCTGGCCAGAGCCTGTGAATCTGCTGCAGCAGCCGAGGGAAGCCGACACATGTCTGGTGATGCTCCGGACGAATGAGCCTGTGCTGCCCATAAGGCTCCAAGCATACAGAATACGAAACTGACAGCATGCCCCCTCTGTCCCTCCCGCCAGGAGACGGCATGAGAGCTCTCTACTCCCTGTCAGGATACAGGGGCAGACAGCACCTGCCCAAGGAGGCACGAGGTGGGGGAATGTCCAGAGAGCACCCATCCTAACACCCATAAAAGAGGGAGATGAGGAGACAATCTCTCCCTCCAAGAAAGTAAGAAATTAGGAGGAAAAGAGAGAGATGGCTTGCCTCCCTACAAGCAGCTGAGCGCACAGAATGGTGAGAATGCCAATGTACTTGCCATGACTGAAATGAAATTTGGAGCCTCCAGGCAGGACTCAGGGACAAAACCTGGTGGGAATCCCAGCTAGAGGGAAGTTGATGGCTCTCTCACTCTATCTGTAACATACATGGTATCCGCATGGCTCTGGGGTCCCTGGTTTACCTCGGTCCCTGCTGCTGGGTCTCCCGTCTTTTCCACAGACCTCTGGTGGTAGAGTTAGCTCTCTAGCTAGTAGGTACCTGGTTAGTTTTTCAAGCCCTGGTGCCTTAATATATATATATATTTTTAGGAAGACGTCACATAGGCTGGATGGTGCCCAAGGATAATAATCAGCCCCATAATACCTTGGCTCGGCAGTGCAGAGCTTTCCTAAAGCAACTGCCGCGTTCTTTTGCACAGAGGTTTTCTTGGCTTCACCACCTGCATGTTTTAATAAGATCATCACAATGTTGGAATTCAGCAGGGACGAAGCAGCTCCAGGTACTTCGAAGCATCTGCTTAGGCAAAAAGCAGCGTTCCCCACCACCATCTCGTTCTCGGAGGCCAAGAGCTTCAGCAACACATCAAACTCTGGGAAAAGAGAAAGGAACAACTTGGAAGGTACGTCCAGCAGAGGGCCAGGCCCCAGAGACACCAGCAGAAATAGCTCTTTGAAAATGGATGGCAGAATGGAATAGTGACATCTGATACCATGGTGGCAGCAATAACTAGTCAGCACTGGAAACTGGACAGAGAAGAAAATGCAAATGAAAAGGAGAGCATGAAGCATGGCAACACCCCATCACATGGGGCTGTCCCCCCCAGACCCAAGACCCAGTTTTGGGAGGAGTTGCAGGCTGCTTGCTCTGTGGAGTGGATCGCCAAGCACAAGATCTTGGTATCCGGGAATAGGTCAACCAAGTCGCTTGTGCTCATTTCACTGAGCATCACTGACACCAACCCCTGAGGAAACAATCTAGTCTCCCATCATGGCTCAGTGGCAAATGGAAAAGGAGGGAATGAATTGCATCAACCTCCTCTTCTCCAGCTGAGAGCCAGGTGTGGTTCCCATGCAGAGAATTAATACCATTCTGAGTGCGATCAGAGCGGGGCCTGACAGCTGTGCAACAAGCTCTTCTTTCCTCTCCCCTGAGTGTCCTCCCTTCGCTGTACTCCTGCTGGCCACGGAGTTCTGCACTGAATCTGAAATTCAAAGTCCAAGCCCCCTTCTGGCAGCATAAGCTCAGTTTATGCATCTACAGCCGTGCTAAGATGGAAAGCCACTGCACTAAGACCACCACCAAAAAAAAACAACAACCAGAACCAGAACCAAAACCAACAAAAAAAGCGCAATGCAGACAGCCAGATCCTCAGGTGGCCTAAATCAGCACAGCTCTGCCAGCTTCAGTGGAGCTATGCCAATATACACTAGCACATCATCTTGATATGGAGCTGTGGCGCTGTTGGCAGCTCCTGCAAACAGCAGCAGCATCTCCTAAGGCCACAGGTTCCAAACAGCATTCAGAGAGGCTGCTTTAAAAAAAAAAAACAAACAAAAAAATGATGTCCTTCTCATGCTGAAGATCCCCCACGGGCTACACAAATCTGCTCTGATTTTTCTTACATCGTCCCTTCTGTTCTTCCTAATCACATCATCCTTTCTCTTTTGTTCTGCTGTGACAATAGCTCCCGAGAAGCTGGGCTGCTCCAGACCGCAGCAGGGGCACCAACAACGATCCATTTCAGAAGCTGAACTTGCTAGCCCGATTGGAATGCAGTTTAATGTCAGAGAACTACAGCTTGACCTAAAAGGGCTCCCGGCAGCAAAACAAAATCTGGACTGCTGAACTGAGCTGACAGTATAATGTGACTTAGCACAAGATGAACACCCAGAGCTTGGTTGGAAAGCATCACATTGTAGCATTATTAGTAACATGAAGAGAGGATGTGCATCTTTCCACACACCACATCAATTAACAGCACTTACATGGGGTGTAAAAAGGAGAGAAGGTGCTCCAAGTGGCTTTTAATGGGCCAGAGTCCTTAGGGTTCAAGTTCCTCTTGACTTTGAAATCTTTCCCTTGATGCTACCAGGAAAGAAAGCTCTCAAATATTTCTTTGTAATTGGCTAGTGAGAAATAAAGATCTAAAAACCTAGAGATCTGCTCTGAACCCCCTGCAAGAATGAACTTGCAAATAAATAAACCCCAGCTTCATTATGCTGTTTCCTTGTCATCTCATCTTCTCACATTAATAGGGCACCACACTGTATCTCATTACCCAGCCGAACAAAAGGGAAAGAGAAGCATAGAGTTTGGAATTAAATGATCTTTTACTTTTATCAACATGATCTGCACTCAGTCTGTCCTTAACAAAGAGTTGGTTAGTCATGCAATTAGGATTAAGGTCTCTGGAGTTCCTAGAGGAAACTCCAAAGCACTGAGCCCCTGTGGGATAAAGTTTTACTCAGTTCTGCATCTGAAGTTACCAGACACAGAACAGCAGAAGCAGGTCTTTTGCTTCCAGACTGTTGGGGCCAGTGGATCAGACAATGGCCTGTAAGTCAGGAGATCTAGACTCTATTTTCATCTCTCCCATTGACTAGGTGGGTGACCTTGGGCAAGTCTCTTGACCCCTCAGCTTAGTTTCTCCATCTGTAAGTGGTGGATAATAACGCCTGTCTACCTTTGCACAGTGCTTTGAAATCTGACAATGAAGAGTGACTACATGCGGGCTGGTTATTATTATTATTAGTAGTAGTCAAAGAAAACTGAGGCAAGCTTAATTTATATAGATAGAGGGAGCAGGATGAAAATACTATAAAAAGATACCTACAGAGCCATAAGAATTAGTCTGACAGGAAGGAAAGGGATAATCCATATTAGCGGAGATCATCAAAATAAGGTGGTATGGCCCAAGAAGAGGAAAAAGAAAGATGTGACACCATGCATCTTTCTGAGCGCAATGAGGCATATCTGAGATTGGAATTCGCTGCTCAGAAAGAGAATCTCAACTCAGCAATAGCAACATTCAGAAATAGTAGAGGCAGATGTCTACTGCGATCCAATAATGACATCGGCAGTTGGACCAGGTGATCCAAAAGGTGCTGGCCAGGTTCAGGTATAACACAGGCATTCTAAGGTCCTGCAGAGTGGAATGGACTAAAGCTAGATTTTCAAATGTTCTGAACAGTGGTACTGCACACGATCACAACTACATACTCAAGTGCTGATAACTCAGAAAGACTTAAAGGCACTAACACGAAGGAAACGTTTGTGGTGACACTCCTTCCACCCTCTGTTATTTTACTTAGGCCAATCTTTCAAACTTGCAGTCCAAGGGAGCTGGAGCTGCATGCTACCTCTAAAAGTGAGGCCACTTTTTCAGATGCCTAACTATGGTTTAAGTATCTTTCTTCAGCTGCTGCACTGGGAAATCTGAACCTATTTCTTTAGCCTTTTCTAGTAAACTGCTGACTGGATTAATTCCCGTTAAATGTTGTTCAGTGTATTTCTCCCAGTCTGGGGATCTGCAGATCGAGCCATTTTACTAAGCTAAGTGCAGCCTCCATATTCTACATTCATTATCTGCTGTGCACATTTCCACTTGCACATGGCTGGAAGGCGAATGAAGCACTAAGCTAGGAAGTGAAATGGTACATTTTTCTGTAAACATGGTGGCATCCATATGGGAGTTTAACAGAATTAATGCTCAGCTCCATTTTAGAGGAAAGAGTGTTTCTGTGATGGGAGCCCTGGGATAAACCTCTGCATTCAATCTCGGGCTAATAAAGTTGTCACTTACTTTTATCTGAGTTCACCACCTCCTCTCGAGCCTGGCTGTTGCTTTGAGTACAGACAGCAAGGGTCTTTATAGCATAACAGGATGTGGTCTGTCCACCAGCCTTGATTTTAATTAGGATTAAAAAAAAATACATATATAATTTACAGTCCACACATCACAACTTTTGTAAGAACAGAGAGAACATCTCAAGTACTGGAAGATTGTTTGTGGATGCTTTATGCCTGGGCATAAGTATCAAATCAAGATCCTTCTAGGAGATGCTGATATCTCTTTTAAACCCACCAGCTCATAACTATGCACAGAAATAGACTTTCAGCAACTCAAACTCTCTTGCTATAATCATCTGACCTTTGATAGGACTATGTACACCGGCAGGAATAAATCTGCTACGCAAATTTAAATTAAAAAAGAGCATTGTCATAAATGAATAGCTGATAAGGGAATAAATCCATCAAAGGGCTAGATTTACTACCCCACAAAGGTCTTTCTTTATACTTCCATGTACGAAACTCGTTTGTTCTCTCTGCTCTGTGAACACTGCAATCTTAAATCACTTCAGGAGATGAAAAGCTAGTGCATCTGCCATTGAGTCACCAGCCCACTGGATATCTTTTGTTTTGCAAGTGACATTTGAAATTAAGAGCTTTGAGCACATACACATGGGCCACATTAGCTTCTATGTTCTTAGATAGTGCTCAAAGTGGCAAAAGCCATCTTCTCCCTGCACGGAACACACAGGTACGACCAAAGTCAAAGCTCTGGTATTGGACTCATTTCAAAATTGGTAATTAACTCCGTTACCATGCCAGTTACAAAAGCTGAAGCTGGCGTTGTACTTTTCCATGCCACTTATTATTTGTATTACAGGAATACCTAGAGCCCCAACCAGGCCTGGGCTCCGATCTCCTGGATGCTATACAGACATATTAAAATCACAGCCCCCTGACTTGTTCCACCGTTCATTTAAGATTCAGTGGAAAAGTTCCTGTTTACTTCCATGGGCTCTGAACCAAGCTCCCTATATTAGGATCCAACTGGATCTGCATCAGTGGACTCCTGTGTTTGCTGAGAGCCCCACTGACTGAAGTTGGGCTACATCTGAGCACAGGTGTCTGCCCCACATGGACAGTTACAGAATTGGGGCCTTAGTTAAAGACAAGAAACAACAGACGGGTGAAACACGGGCAAGGGAGAAGGCAGCATGTGTGTATGCTTTTGTATATACTAGCTATGTGCATACTGTCTGTTTAACACGCTGTTCAGCAGGAGTGATCACAATCCCTACCTAAACCTTCTCAGCTGGCATCACCACAGAAACGAGTCTTAAGAAAGGATTTGAAGGGAGACTGGTTGTGGCTTTACAGACTTTCAATTAATTTATTTCACCTTTGAAGCTTTTGGGCATTGGATAAGGACACTTTTCTGAATGTTCAGTTAGTGACATAAACCCAAATGATTTATAGGGGATGTAATATCTATAAAAGCAATGCCCTGTTTCCAGTCAGTCCTGTAAGATTCCTCTGTGTCTCCTTCACATTTTTACAGGTGGGGTTCTCTAAACAGAGAAAAGAAGAACACGTAATAAATATAATAGGGTGGGATTTCTTCAGTCCCAGGGAAAACCCTGACTCTGTGGGAGTGCTATGAAGTGGAATCAGTTCAGGAAATTACCTTCAAGAATCTAAGCATTCTCTTCACCACACCTCCTGTCACCGCCTCTTCTACTGCCATTGAGCTCGCTGGCAAGATGTGACTTAGAACCCCAATGGCTCTCTTAATAAAAATAAAAAAATTAAAAGGTAATGACTTTTCTGTTATGCGATTACGTCTTTCTGCCCTGTGCTCTTTTATTAGGCGTCCCAATAAGTCCTTTGTTTGTGTAGGTGGCTGGGTAAGGCCAAAGTGGGAATTAAAGGGGCAAGAAAAATATATATCCTTAAGGAAATGTTATTACAGAACAATAGCTTTAGCATGTTGCTCATTTTAGTATCTAGACCCAAACTCAGCAAAGCTCCTAATGGCTCAGCCTAGGGAGAGGTGATTCCAAGCTTCAGCATGACTCCCGCCAGCTTGAACTATGGGAAGAGTTAAAAGCAGCTCAGTAGAGCTACCACTGTTTCGGAGTGGTAGTAAGTAAAATAGATCAGCATGGCTTGTATTCGTTCAGTCAGAGGAGAGATATTCCCAGCTGACACCACATAAGCGCCACCAGCTTGCCTTGGAAGAGCTGGCATGAATGGGAGTTACACACATGTATGGACTGGGGTACAATACCCTGGAAATGATTCAAGCACAACAGCTGAAACAGAAGACACCGAGTCTGCAGTTGGTGCTTTGCTTCTGGATTCATTTCTTTGCCTATCTCTGGAAGAATTTTAATAACTAAAACCATCCTGGTGATAATACATTGTAAAAAATCCCTGACAAGATGTTCCAGTCACAGAACACAGAGAGCCTCTTACATGAAAATAAAAGTCCAAAACAGAGCAAGGCAGAGAACCAAGTTGAATTTGGGTTCTACATCAATAACACATTAAAAAAAAAAAAATCTTGGCTTTAGGATCATTATGACCTTGATCCTGATTGTGCAGATTATCTTGACTGGAGCCACAGAGCTAAATCCACATGGGTGCAACAGCTTGACCTAAAGAATTCAGTTGTAAATTCAGGGCCTGAAGCTGCGAATTTAGTGCAGGGTTGGTTACACAATCTTCCCTTAGCTCATAGGTATCCACTTACCGTCACAATCCTTCCATCTTTACTGCCAAGCAGAGACAAACATCTCCTGCTAACATCCACAGCATGTTCCTGAAACAATAAGCAGTATTAGAAATTCAGGTCTAAAGGGTCACAATCAGGCTTTAATTAGAAATGGCATTAAGAAGGCAATCACATGGCAAGGAAGCTTTCAAGGGAGATTTCCACAGCCACAATGGACAGTAAGGTGCCTAATTGCCATTTGTGCAGTTGAGAAATCTCCCCTTCAATCCTTAGGGCATGGGTAGTTTTGGCTTCAATGAGCTTTGGATCAGGCCCCAAACTTGCACTCAGGCAATATAGTTGAGATCGTGAAATAGAATACAACCTTTCCTTGGTGGAGAGGAATGAATGTGCATCATTCAGATTTCCACTGGTCAGGCTGTAGAGAGGAACTTTACACTGTACTTTCTGCCACAAAATATTAAGGAAACATTAAATGTTTATGTTAAAAAAAGAGCGTAATCAAAAAGGATCCCAGAGTTCTTCTCACATTAATCATTTTACAGAGGGAAAAAGGGGACAGGGTGAAGAGCCTTGGTAGAACAGAATGTTAACTGCCTGGGTGCTAGCTCTTGAGCCCCGAAGTTCACTCCCATGTCTGCTGTGCAACAGCCATTTGAAACAGATGTTCCTGATCCGTAACAGTGTAATTAAACTTTCCTTCCCAACGCAGACTAAGAGATTCTCAATATCCACCAGTAGAATGACCACAGTAGTTCTCCTTCCAGCCTCCTAGTCCATCTAAATGCTCTGAGATTGCAAAGACTCCCATTAACTTCAGTGGGCATTGGATAAGGTCCAAATACAATAAATGAGAGAGAAAGGGGCTGGAACTGTTCCTGCAGCTTTGAGGCTTCAGGTAAGTGGTAAAAGCAATCAGGAAGCTTCTTCAGAATATCAGTAAACTTTGCATGCCATACCTGAATGACCAAATTTGATTCCAGGGATAAGTTCATCATCAGGCCCAGCACTGCGAACAAACACTCTTGGTATCCTGCTGAGTTGCCAGTGAAGCAACACTCATCCTACACAGAGAAGAAGAGATTACTCAGCATCTGATTCAAAATGAACAGGTTCAAAATCATGGATGTCCTCAGCCCACCTCACATCTGCCTACCGATCAATAATTGTCAGACGCTCTGAGATCTCTGGAGGAAACACTGTTGAACCAGTAGTATTCATTAAGTTAATTACCACAAGCTTTAAACAGGCCTGCCAGCATTCCTGGTTTTCAGCCATCTGCAGTCGGATGACTGCATCAGCACACAGGTCCCCCATGGTGTCAATGCACTGGGCAAGGGCTGGCTGGTTCACCTGGTTGACGGTTTTCTTTAAAAACAAAAGAGTAGAGAGAAAGAATATTCAGGACAACAGTGATGAAACAATAATAAAGTGCAGAATACTCCTTTGTCATTGTTATTCCTGCTGCTTTAGCTGTGGAAACAGGAACTCTGTAATTACTCCTTTCATATAAATCACAGAGGTGCATCATACTTGGCAAATTACCTTGACTGAAGCCACAGAGCTAAATCCCTGCATATCGTTTCGAAAATTTACACCAGTGGGGAACTAGCAATTGTCTCTCTGCCTCTTGACCTCAAAATGATAAAACTCCCTCCCCCACCAGATCGTGTCCAAACAGCGTGACAGACCCAAGGGTAGTGACAGTTAACAATTTTAACATATTTTCAAAGGGAAAACAAAAACAGGTGAATCCCAGCTATTGTTCCATTTTCTTGTCACTCATTTCAAACAGTAGAGAGAGTTTTTCCTTCTCATTATATCCATTTTTGTCTAATGCAACCCATGCCTAACCTGAACCACCTCCTCCTATTCCAACAGAGGCCTATTAAAGGACTATGCATTTGAAATGTGAATAAACTATGGCTAAAGAAAAGATCAAACCACTAAACCCATTTAATTTGTGACCTAAAGTTGTCTTCAGATCCATATCTCCCTAAATAGGAAACACATAGAATAAAAATCAGTCAATGAGACATTTGAATCTGGGACAGGGTGAACTAGTTAGTGACAAGTGTATCCAAAGTCACAAAAAGGATTGGGGGGAAAAAAAACCCTCACACAGGGTGAAATCTTGGCCCCACTGAAGTCAATGGAAGTTTTGCTACTGGCTTTGTTAGAGCCAGGATTTCATCTCAGGAGTTTTGTAAAGTTGCTTTCTTACTTCAGAGCATAAGCCAACTTCTAAATATTGGGGAGGAAACTTTCCCTAGGGGTAGGATGCCCTGTAGCAAGCAGTTGTGGGATTTCTTGCAGCTACTGGACTGGAAGGATCCTGAGATGATTCAGCATGGCAATTCTTACATTCTTAGGACTGAAGAATCATGTGAATTCCAGATGTGAACAATCAGCCCCAAGGCTAAAAGGAACTGATAGAGCAGAAATTATGCAAACAGCACTTTTCATGCAAAATATGGAAAAACTAGGCTCTTTCTTACCAACAACTGTGCGAACAGAGGCAAAACACTTGTGGAAAGTTTGATACGACACTGGATTTTGAACCTGTTGGCAAAGCAATATTCATCAGCCAGTTGTGGATCTAGACAAAATTAGCACAGAAAAATGCACCTTGTAGCAACCAAAAGGCTGGCTCTAATCTTATCCCAACTGGAGAGGATTCAAAATAACAATATAAATGCAATTTTACACAAAACCATACATCCTTGGTTTTCCCAATATCCGGTTTTAATTTTGCATAAAAACTTCCTTACTATGTAAGAGTTAAGGAGTGCCCTCAGCCACACTTGTGCAAATCCAATGGAGTGACACTGGTGAGAGTGGAAAACCTCAGGTTACTCTCTTGTAAAAAGTGCAAGATGAAAAAATCCTTCCATTTTTGCCAAGGCCTTGTATTTAATAGCACAAGCATGAAATGGTTCTTTGCCCTATCAGACACATGAAAAGAGTATTCTATATGCAGCTCCGCAGGTTGTTTTTTTCTGACTTAGCGTTGTATATTCTGGGGCTAATCAAATGACCTCACAATTCTAAAAAAGTGAATGGTTTAAGTAGTACAAGTTACTTTTCCTCCTTGATTAGGTTAGATAGCAGGCTCATGGCAGAGCTAGCTCTGTCATCCATAACACTGACGAATGCAATCAGCATCTGCAGCCACCTGTAAGAAAGTTAATAATGCTCATGTCAGATAGATTATACAAATATGCACCAGGGGCAACATTTACAAGAGCACCTAACTGATTTAGGAGCCTACGTCCCATAGAGATTTAGGGACAAATCCTCAGTTGGTTTTAAATCAGGAAGCCAAGCTGATTTACACAGCTGAGAATCTGGTGTAAAGTTTTCAAAAGCACTTAACTGATTTAGGAGCCTAAATCCTTTGACTTTGAGAGAGATTAAAGCTTAGTCACTTAGACTCATAGACCTTAAAGTCAGAAGGACCATCATGATTGTCTAGTCCGACCTCCTGCACAATGCAGGATACAGAACCTCACCCATTCGCTCCTGTAACAGACCCCTAACCTCTGGCTGAGTTACTGAAGTCCTCAAATCATGATTTAAAGACTTCAAGTTACAGAGAATCCACCATTTACACTGGTTTAAACATACAAGTGAGCCGTGACCATGCACCTGCAGCTCTCAGTGACTTCCATTGCAATTGTGGATACACAACACCTAGGAGAATCAGCTGAACGTGTGCATTTTGCACACCTGACTCTTTTTTGACAATCATGCACAGACTCTTTCTTCACAAGTAGACACAAGGAGCTGTCATGATATTTTACACCATGAAAAAATTGACATTATTAATAAATGCATCCAAACTTTCCTTCAGACATGGCTCATCTCTTTAACCTTCCTTTTGATTAAAAATGTCTCTGGATTAATGTTGTACATACTTTACTAAAGTATGTACATCTGTTTAATCTTTTCTGCTCATCAATTATTTCCAACTATTTCATTTAAACCAGTCCATTAAAATTTATTCTCTGTTTAATTGTAGCAGTAGGCAATGGTACAGTAACAGAGATAATTGACTGTGGTTTCTTTCTCCATTCAGTGAGTCATTGCAATCCTCTGAAAAATCATAAATTTCAGTTACTGGACAATGAGAGACTCAGCTTGAAACTCAACACATTCAAAGATAACCTAATAAACTCTTGATGAAGAGAGAGAAGTGCACATATTTGATTATCACCTAAGGAAAGGTTACTTGAGAGGTGCCCTGAGGTTATCTAAACTTTTCCAGTAACAAGCCCTTTTCTATTCAACTGTGAAAACATGCTTGGATGTGAAATCTGCCATGTGCTGCAGAAAGTTAGGATGTCTTTCCCCACATTGCTAACTATCCTAAGTTGAAGCATGTTGCATGGTATTCCTCTCACATTGCTGCTCTCTTTGTTTTAGTGCGTTTGCTCAGCTGGGCCTGTCACTTCAGAAACTGTCCAGAGATAGTTCTGGTGACAAGCTGAAGAAATCAGGCATGACTTGGGGGAATTCAAGAATTTTTTTGTTGTTAGTTTGTGAACTTAGTACTGGTGAAAGGTGCCTGAAGCGCTCTAATACCCTGTGGTTAGGTCACTAGCCAGTGGGCACTGGAACGCAAGAGACTTGGGTTTAAATCTCCTGCTCAGCCACAGACTTCCTGAGTGACCTCAGATAAGTCACTTGGTCCCTCTGTGCCTCAGTTCCTCATCTGTAACAGAGGCAATTGCCTCTCAGGGGTACAGTGAGTATAAACGCATTAAAGATTGTGAGGTGGAAATGGAGGCCACATAAGTACCTAAGATGGGTAGAGAGCTGAAGTCCAAGCTTCCCTGTTACTGTGCCTCACTCCTGATCTGGGGATACCTTTAAGGAAGAGTGGAGTTAAGCATCCCTGGCCTAGTCAGTCTCCGGCCTCCAATGCTGAGGCAGACAACAATTGTGCCAATTATTGCCACCTGTATTGGTGATTTTTGTCTCCTGAACAAGAACACAGGAAGTGGGATGAGATTACCATATTCATTTGACAGAGGTCACGAAATCGCCATCAGAGGGAACTGACTTTCAGCCACTGTTCACCTGGGCTAGGTTCAAATTCATGAGATGTTCTGTGCTGTTGAAGTCACGAGCCAGAGCTATAGAAGACATTCCCTGTTTTCAGGCCAAAATTCTCTCCAACATCACTGCAGCCTTCAATGCATATGTGGCACTCTGCCCAGTTAGTATCAAATATGACCATGGGAGCCAGTAGCAGAGCCAGGTTTTGAGCAGTGGTGGAACCGCGGGGCACGTGATGGTAATCAGTGGTGCCACTTTAATTATACCTGTTGGCTTGAAAAGATGCCACAAAGTCTGCCAGGTGGGAAGAGTCACTCTCCCATTAGCTCTGCCACTGGAGGGAGCCACAGAAGGTCCACCCAAGGGAGAATTTAGCTTCTGGACACCTTTTTTGCCTGGACCAGGGGTCGGCAACCTTCTACTTGCAGCCCATCAGGGTAATCCACTGGCGTTGCTTCCCGCAGCTCCCACTGGCCGAGAACAGCGAACTGCAGCCACTGGACGCTGTAGGGGGCTGTGCCTGCGGATGGTCGTAAACAAAACATCTTGCGGCCCGCCAGTGGGTTACCCTGATGGGCTGCATGCCAAAGGTTGCCGACCCCTGGGCTGGACTTTATTTTCCCTTAGATAAGATGTGGATACTGAAGTGCTCCCCCTATGGGTTTGGATGACCTGGAGATAATGGTGTTGGAAATTTTGTCCAGGAATCCAATAATTCTAATCTAGTTGATTTGGGCCATAAATTTCAACTTCCTGAGTGACAAGGCTAAGCATGAGTTCCTTGTTGTATGTTATCCTTTAGCTGTGGACTGCAAGTGTACAACTGTTTATGGATTCTAGCAGAATACAGTACTTGGTTAGGTTCTGGTGCCTGATCAGCAGACTTCTTCCATTCTCAGTCTGAGAGTACAGAGACAGCAATGCCAAGCTCTGCTTCTGGATATCAGGCACGTCAGATGATAGCAGCACGGGGAGCTGCACATTCACATCAGGGTGAGTTAACAACAATCGCTGATTCTCCTCTGAAAAAGAAAAGGTCTGCGTCGTACATCATGTGCCATAAAATCCCTCTACAGCAATTAAATCAGAACCTGTAGAAAATCATTCAAATGTATTATTATCTTTATTTCATCCACACAGGGCCCTTACTCTACATGACTGGCATACAGGAGTGTTCATGTCACATAATATCATATCAGGAAAAGACAAGGCTAGAGTACTGCCCTCCTCCATCCATTACTCAGACTCTCCAAAAAGGACAAAGCAGCTGGTCCCTTAGCATATTCACGCACTATTCAAAATCTGCTGTCATTTGCACCAGTTCAACCTCTTGGATATTAGCTGGGTCACGTGGGGTGTAAATAAATGTGCATTTTGGCCCCAAGTCTTCAAAATGTTCAATATTTTCCTTCTGTGCCATTTGGTATACCATCCCTTACCTTGCTATTCCCTTTCTGCCTACCTACAACCCCTCTAGAATTACAAGATTGAGGGTCCTGTTACACACCCAGTATGCTGTGCAGGTGAAAACAGATTTTCTGGGCCTTAACAAGGCGTACTTTATCATGCTACAGTGGCACCTATTTATGGCATTCAGCCATGCATTGCTGTAACTGGTTTAAGAAAAAGGACCTCAGTTTCCAAAAAGAGCATAAACAAAAAAAAAAATATGGATCTTCCCATGAGTTTAATACTATTCCACAGAGAAATTGTACATGGAGTCTCACCACCAATATTTTGCTACCACTCTTGGTATCTGCATGGAACTTCCAGGGCAAGAGAACAAAATTTTGCTTGCACTATTAGATGTCCTCTGGCTTCCCATTTTACAAGAACAGATAAGAAAGTGCCAAACTGTCTGTCTGTCTGTCTCAATGGGCCCTTCATACCATATAATAAAATGGAATGAAAGCTTCAAAATTAGAAGAATGGGCAGAATGCAAGCCAAAATCATCCACAGTCAGACACAATGAGCCACAATTTTAATTTAAGTAGCTACAAAGTCAACAGAGCTATGTTGATTTACACCAGCTAGGTATCTGGCCCTCTGTTTTAAAAGTTAGGCCGGAACGGATCAAAAACACACTGCAAAACATCACTAAGGCTCACATTTACTCCAGACAACAGAATACTCAAGAAGATAAACAGCAAATGACTTCTCCTTGCTGTTCTGCACTGGCTTTGTTTGTTGAGGTGCACGTGTGCACAGCCCTAGAAGGGGCTGGTTGCAAGCCTTTGTTGCTGCACACCACTCCCGACATTAGCTAACTAGAACTAGAAATTCCAGCAAACAGGGAAGAATTTGCTCCTGACAAATAGGTACTAATGATGGAAGACATGAACCCAAGACCAACTGATGACCCCAGAACAGCAGCTCACTTCAGCCTCTGCAATAGCTTTAAGCCATCCATTAAAATGGATAATAATTTCATTGCCTAGGGGATCCACTGCCATAATTGTATTTTCTGCTAGCTCTATGCCTGCAGCAGTTGCATCTGACCTGTAAATCTGTGGTGTGCTACAAGGTCTAGACCCAAGTTCTCTGGGGAGTGATATTAATTGAAAACAATAATTTCAGATGTCGTCAGTGCCATATTAGCAGTACATTAACAATGATTAATGCTGATTACACAGCCTTACCATTCCCAGCACAGACTGCTTGCCAGAGGATGAGAAGAGAAATTGACAATTCCACTTCAGCGGTGTTTTTCTTTGCTACAGAGAGGCCCCTGAAACGAAAATATTTATCTACAAAACAGCAGAGGAAAATGTGGAGTTAGAGAAGCCCATGGGGTTTCTCTACCTGAGGATCTGCCCCAGGATTTTTTCTTTAAGTTCTCAAGCTCCAAATCTGGCTATTTTAATAAACATGTTTAGGAACACTGGTTCCATTTCCCAGTCAGATTTCTTTGCCACTGGCTTTGATATATTGCCTGTATAAACTGGCTGCTTCATGGACCCCTGCTGAGACAGAGTTCTGAGCTCATCCCTGCACTCTATGGATCAGTGACAGCTGGGATCACCAAGAAGCCACATACTTATGTGGGTATGGGGGCAGATTGCTTCATATCTCAAGCAACCACCAGTGGCTGACAGAGAGTGATTCTGATAGACTCTGAAGGGATCACCATCATGCAGCCTTATTTGGAATCCTAATACGCCACTCCCATCCATTTCAACTTCTTGGGACCACCTCAAATCTCTCTGTGCTAGACCAGTCTCAAACCAGCAAAAATTTCTGGTCTGCATAACATTTTGCAGCCAATACCTAACCGAACCTTTCCAAATATATCGCCAATGAGTCCGTCATCTCTTTCCCAAAAGAATTTCAAAAACCAGATTTCAGCACTAAGCAAGTGGCTTTGATCTCATTCAGAGCATCTATCCTCTCATCCATGAGGCAGACTGAATAGCAAAGGGACTTAAAGTCAAATAAGGTCACTAGCTCCTTTGCTTGACTAGTAAAGTAAAATACAACAGGCAGCCAAGAATATACAACTGATAAGCAGCAGAAAATATAAATCTTGGAGGATAAGCCTCTCCCTCGATTATAGGGCTGAAACGGGCGCCCAGAAATGGTTGTACAGCTCACATTACAGCACTACGGAGCCACATCTCCAGCGGGTATAAGTCAGCATTTGGCATCAGCACAGATCCATCCATTTACCCCAGCTACGGACCTTGCCCTCAGTCCATTAAGTAACTGAGTTTCTGCATTTGCAATTCTTTTATGTTAAGTTTTACAGCCCTACTCTCATCTTCGCAGCTACGCAGAGAAATGAAAAGGACTAACCCTACAGGCGTACCCAGGAGACTAAATCTGAAGCACAGCAGGTGTTTTGTCCGTTATATCCAAAAGTGCATTATTTGTCTGAAGGTCAAATAGAAGTCAATATAGTGAGACATGAAAAGGCTGTCACATTATCTTTTGATCATTTCATCTGAATTTCATGAGAGGCGATTGTGTTTCTTTAAAATATCTTTTCATTTCCTCATGTTGTAATACTGCACTGTTCTCCTTACGAGATCCCTTACCGTCTTATGACCTTATTGTCACTGATGATACTGAATCCATTGTTTGTTCTAAATAAAGTTTGTTCAGTGCCTGAAACAAATTCAGAGATAACCACATAAGCCCAGCAATCCATCTGCCTGATATATCATGAAGGCACACTCCTGTTCTCTGGAAACAGAGTGTTAAGTGACAAGGTTCCAATCAACCACTTTGGGGAACAAATTATACATATTTATATCGCAAAAAGGGAAAATCCTCTAAAGAGTATTTGGAGCAGAAACAGCACTGAAGTTAAAGTATATACACTCTGATTCATGTCTGTAATTGTACAGAGTGACTGACTTAATTTAAAGTGCTTTGCAAGGAGTCAGGAAGATTTAAAAACCAGTCAGGCTTTGCAAATCAATTCATTTCATCTGTGAACTGTAAACATTTTTAAACAAACAGCTGTTAAAGGATCCAAATCAACACCAGAGTCCACATGGGACTGGAGGTGATAAAGTAGGAAGAACCCAACCATCTCACTGAGTCCAGGCCCTTATTAAAGCAGAATAGAGGTCTGAGAGAGAGGACATCTCACATACTGGATGCTACACAGTTAGAAGAATGTACATTTAAAGGGCCAGATCCTCATCTGGTGCAAGTTGGGTAGCTCCATTGGGAATTGGCCTAAAATTTACAGTATGCTTTAAAATTAAATCATAAAAAATCAGCTCTCCCTTTACTTATCTTGTTAGACCAGAGTTTTACAACAACTGGTGATACTCAACCACCTGAACTCTTTGCTGTAGATTTAGTAACATTATCAACACATGCATGGTTAAAACTTGAACTCAGAACTTGTCAGGATTTCAGTAGAGATGAGTCTAAACTGTGATGTTCACATCTGATACGCATTTGTCCAAAGTCTGAGTGGCTTTGGGTCTAACATTCTATTTGGAGCCCATTTAAAACCCTTTCAAATTCAATGTTCTCTTCAAAAGGCAAAATGCTGGTGATTTATCTGATCATTTACATTATGTTAACAAGGATTAATTCACTATCCCAATGAAATGAACAATAGTGGCCAGTTTCAAAAGAAAGCTAGAGTACTGGATACTGAATGGATTCACATGGTTACAGTTTACCATACATTCATGGGAGAAGTTTGCCACCTGGGTTTGTTACTGAACATTTATCCTGATTTCCCAAACTATGGGGTATCTTCTCCTTTGATGTGGCACATATCTCCTCAACGGTCTTGAGAGTTAAGAGCAGATCTCCCATTTAGGGGGAAAGAGAGCTGCCTTTCAATATTGACAAAGTAAGCTCTTCATGTTATTCTGCACAGCATGCCCAATTTGCACACAATTGTGCTCAGATTTTAGGCCCAAAAATGTGTGACTGTTTCATACATGCATTTACTGGCCCAAAACTTTTGAAATATCAAGCCCATAATGTACATTTTTTTAAAAACAGAGGTAGAGTTTTTATAGGCCTGATCCAACTCTCATTAAAGACTGCCATCTATTTGAATCATGCCCCAAATTAGCACATTAGACAGACAGATTTGCATAAAATACTTACAATCTTTTATTGATTCAGTCAAAACTCTAATCCCGCCTGCATAATAAAGGATATTCTGGTCAGGTCTATTGAGTTTCTGGAGCAGCTCTTTCACAGACACAGCAGTATACTTTCCAGACTGAAATTCCTCCAGAGCTCTCTCTTCCTCTTTTGCTTTTTTTTCCTGTAAGTCTACTTCATTCGTGCAGTCTTCAACACCAAAAGAAAGAGAAACTAAAAATGAAATTCAGTAAAGAGGCCACAAATTCTTGATACACATTAAGGACAGTGAGGAAAGAAATGAAATGCCATTTGATATCCTGATGTTGACCAATATATCTTGGGAAAAACATATATAATCACATTGGCAATATGTATTATTGACACCACATATATTAATATGCATTAAGCATACAATATCAGTATAATGTTATATTGTATATATTTCTAGCAGTTACATATCTTAAACTGGCCTATGTCTTTCTATAATCCTGTTCATTTATGCTAAGAATCCTGCAACACTTTTCAAAGTTGAAGTCAGCTTTGGCATGAGAAAATAAGAAGCTTGTCAAAGGCAAAATGTTCTGCCCCACAACAAGCTGGGAAGGAATCTTCACAGGCCGGTCCCTGGAATGCCAGTATCGAAAACAAAGATAAGGAAGGTACAAAACAACAAATTAAGAAACTGGCAGAAATGAATGGGTTGGATTTTAGTGAAGAGTTTCGGTAATTTGTAAAATCATCCAGTAAATACTCCTAGCTAAAATGCATAACTTGGGAAGCACTTCTGTGTAAGGTGAAGGTAACAACATAGCACAAGACAGCTTCCTGGAAACTAGCATTGTATTGAACCTTTTGTCCTGTGCTATATTATTACTGGCTTTTAGCAATAAACCTGACTGATATTGGTTATTTGGTCTCTTGAGTATATTTCATAACAAACCAAAGAACAGTCAAGCAACTGACTATATCATTTATCAATCATGTCAACTGCACAGAAAGATTGCGAGGCAAAGAGGGAAGAAGTGGCTCAGTGATTTGGGGCAACATTCTACATTCTGCACATAGGCCAGTAAAAGTAGAATGACTCTTAGCTGTGGCCAACCACGGGAAAGGTTAGAGAAGAGAAGTTAACTGGAAGAAGAAACAGCTGGATACAGAAACTGGATGGAAAGAGTCCATAGAGAGACTTAGAATACATAAGGCTGGTTTATAATTTAAGTTCAATTTTGATGACAGGATAAAGGTACCAGAAGGACCCTGATGTTAGACTTCTTGCCTTTAAATAAAAATAAAAGGGGTACTTGTGGCACCTTAGAGACTAACCAATTTATTTGAGCATAAGCTTTCGTGAGCTACAGCTCACTTCATTGGATGCTTATGTTCAAATAAATTGGTTAGTGTCTAAGGTGCCACAAGTACTCCTTTTCTTTTTGCGAATACAGACTAACATGGCTGCTACTCCGAAACCTACCTTTAAATAGACTTTCCTTCTGAGGATCAATTTCTAAGATCTTCTGATAGGACTTCCTGGCCTTAATAAAAGAAACCCAAGGCTATATGGTTAGTTGAAAACAAAACGGAAAAGATTATGCAAAAGATATCTAACTTGACTGGGTCTGATCTAAGACCTTTTGAAATCAATGGACTAACTCCCATGGACGTCAGTGGACTTTGGATCGGGACTATAGAGCTTTAGTCTTTGTTCTTCACTCCCTGCATTTTTTTATTTAACATCTCTAATCCAAGTCATGACTGAACTCAACAAGGAGCAAAACATGAATTCAGACCCCCCTTCTTCTGGACTCTTCAAATCTATGAAGTTGGGGGATGCTATTTTTTTTACAGCCCAGAAAAAATAAACTTTATAATATACAATAGAATCAATCTGCAGCAAGGATGGTTAAACTTTCATGGTTGAAAACACCAGGCAATCTTCAGTCAGTATGTCATTTTAAAATTAACAAGATAGTCAAAATATAAATCTAAAAATCCATCGTTGGGAAAAACAGAATGAGCAGATCATTCTCTGCAAGAAATGAACAAATACCAGCCAACAAGTTAATAGCAAAAGAAATGCAGCTACAAAATACAGCACCAAATGTCATGAGAACTGTACATCTTAGATTATTTCTCTCCCAGGTCTAGCCTCAAAGTATAACCAATTTAGTAATTTAATTTTAAAAAATGATTAGAAAAGTTCTTTTTACTGATTAGAAAATAAAATCAAATTATATTTTAAGAACATTCAGGTTATAGCTACTGTTCAGCATAGGCAGGAAATGTAGAATTAAATGGTCTATACAACACTTAACCCCTTCAGAGATTTGGCAAGAGTAAAATTAATATTAGGGTCTTCACTAGCATACTCCACCTTAACAAATCCCAATGTGCTACACTGGGATCACTTCACCCACCACTGAAATGCAACCACTTCTGAGTGAAATGCAGCAATAACTGCACCACAGACTCCTGTAACAACCAGAGGAATGCCACCTATAGAATCACCACCACCTTTCCTGCAGCATGGACATATTCTTTGGAGATCTCCCAAATCCTAACCCAACCTAGCCCTGCTTTAATTGAGGAAGGCAGATGGGGCCACTGCACAACTTGCTGGTATAGCTACAAGTCACGTTCCAGGGCAGAACTGGCGCCAGGTATAAGCAGATGAAGCAATTGCTTATGCCCTGATCTGCTCAAGTGGCCCCCTATTTGCTTTTTATTATAAGAACTTGCCTGTTTTAATATTGGGTGGGGACTATTCCTGCTTAGGACCCCCAATGAGCTAGCGTCAGGTCTGTTCCATGACCTACCATGGCAGCATCCAGTCCAATCAACAGGAACCTGTCCATGCTTTTACTGCTTATTGGTCAGAAATGTGGGACGGAGAATTCGGTTATTTTGTTTCCATCCAAAACTGACCAATAATTTAAAAAAAGACAGAACCACTACAAGTTATTATTAAAGACTAATACAAAGTACGACAGTGAGGAAGGGAGAAAAAAAAATCAAACGTACAACACAACAGGGAATAATTGGCTAGGTGGTAGTACTGCTAAAAAGAATCTAGGGATTCTCGTGGATCACAAACTGATTATGAGCCAACAGTGCGATGCAATTGTGGAAAAGGCTAATAGTTGGGGGGTATATTAACAGGAATGTCGTATCTAAGACACGATAGGTGGCTCTGCACTGGTGAAGCCTCAACTGGAATAGCATGTCCAGTTTTGGGTGCTACACCTGAACCTGATAAGAGACTTCAAAAACGTGTTAAGGACTGCTATAGAGAGGACAATCAATCGTTCTTTATGTCCACTGAAGGTAGCACAAGAAGTAACTGACTTAATCGGCTGCAAAATAGACTTAGTTTAGTTATTAGAAATAACTAAATAATAACATTTTGTTCCCCAAGCAACCAATGTATGACAAGACATTAGCATAACATGCTATCATAAGTCAAGTGTTTAAGACCATTTCTCTCTCTTCCGTTGCCTTATAATGCCAAACAATGGGCAGACATATATTCTGCTTATTCTTATACTGGTATAAACCTTATCTAAGTTGCTAAACCAATGGAGTTACTCCAGATTTACACCAGAGTATTTAAAAAGAGAATGTGGCTCAACCCCAACAAGGTTTGTGCAGCTTACCTCATTGTAGTCCTTCAGGGCCAGATGAGCTTTTCCCATATGGAAATAGGCTTTAATACATTTTTCGTTGCACTGCATTAAAAAGAATTAATCAAATAGTTTAGAATGTTGAATCATTACACACTGCTGCCTAACCTCCTGTCTAATAAAGTTACAACAACTGCCCAAAAACCTATAAACATGGAGTGTGCTGCACTTTGAGTGAAGCTAGCTGACTTTCAGTTAATTGAATAACACTTAGGCTGCCCTCTGTAATACAATCAATTGCTATCATACGGAAATTTCTCAGTATACTTTTCATTTCTATTCATACAGAATACTACTAAGGATCAGATCTGGTGTAAGTTGATGTAACTCCATTGATTTCAGCAAAGATACACAGATTTACACTAGCAGAAGACATGGCCCCACATATTCGACTTTTCAAGCAGAACCACATCCATATTTGGGAAAAGCAGGGTCACCCTTCTCCCACAGCACCCGATAAACTGCAAAACGTAGACCCAGTCTCACCATTTGATAGCCTTAGGCCACAATTGGGAAGAAATCAACAATATGACACTAATCATACATACAAACTAGTGGTTTGATCAGAAATAAGAACATGGACCCATACTCCGCATATATTAAAATTTTTTAAAAACCTGGGACCATATCCTCTGTGGGTGTTAACTAGAATACTGTCATTGACTTCAGGATCATAACTTACATTAGATGAGGATCAGGACCACTGTTTCTTCATACAAAAATCAGATGTCAAGAATTATAACATTCAAAAACCAGTCAGAGAACACTTCAATCTCTCTGGTCACTCGATTACAGACATAAAAGTGGCAATTCTTCAATAAAAAGAACTTTAAAAACAGACTCCAACGAGAGACTGCTGAATTGGAATTAATTTGCAAACTGGATACAATTAACTTAGGCTTGAATAAAGACTGGGAGTGGATGGATCATTACACAAAGTAAAACTATTTCCCCATGTTTATTCCCCCCTCACTGTTCCTCAGACATTCTTGTCAACTGCTGGAAATGACCCACCTTGATTACCACTACAAAAGGTTTCCCTCCCCTCCCCCCCGCTCTCCTGCTGGTAATAGCTCACCTTACTTGATCATTCTCGTTACAGTGTGTATCATAACACCCATTGTTTCATGTTCTCTGTGTATATAAATCTCCCCACTGTATTTTCCACTGAATGCATCCGATGAACTGAGCTGTAGCTCACGAAAGCTTATGCTCAAATAAATTTGTGAGTCTCTAAGGTGCCACAAGTACTCTTTTTCTTTTTGCGGATACAGCCTAACACGGCTGCTACTCTGAAACTAGTTACACTCTGTGTCCTACCAACTGATTGAAGAAATGGCAAAGCACTTACCTTTAAAGCCCATTCACAATCATTGATTACTTTCTTGTACTCCTGCAACTTCATGTGAGCCTGAAATAAAGCCAAGATGGGATACAGATCAGCAGACTTATCAGCCCAAAGAAGAATTATAATACTGTGTATCTCTATAATGTTTTTCCAAGTTCAAAGTACTGTGCAGACATTAGTTTAATTAAAGTGATATGCTTTAACCCACAGAGAGTGCCAACATATTGACTGATACATAATTAACTGCTTCTGGTGTTTTAGCATGTCTGTGCATCAGTGTGCAGTGGATTTTCAAGTGAGTTAAACACAAACCAAGCACAAAACTCACATGGTCTGTACTAAACTTAGGGCAGGAAAAAGTCCTCAGTTCACAATTAAAAATTTGACTCATCTTTCAGAAAAAAGGTAGCTTGAAAAATATATATACCCCACTGAACTTTCTTTTCATGCCGTGGTGCGGATGGGGGATGACCTGTGCATTGTGCTGTCATTGAATGTGGGGTGGGGGGGAAGGGCAGAGCAATGGAGCTTGTGGGACAAACAACCCTTCCATGATTAGGCTTCATTTTGACCCTCCATGCAGGAGACAGGCTGCAGTCACAACAGGAATAAAATGAACTTTAGAAGACTGCTGAATCATTCCCACATGGTCAAGGGAGTAGCCAAAGTCTGGGTTGTGTCTTTCGGGTTTGGTTTTGCTTCCTGGAAGCCAGAGGCACAGGCCAGGAATTAAAACAATAGCTGTCCAATGATTTTCTGAAATGCAACTTTTCCTTTGAGATTATAAAAAGGCAATGAGATAACCTGCTGAACAGAAATAAATTTACATCCATATTAGTACCATAATCTTCTGGCAAGGACCCAACCACAGATACCCACTGCAGGCAAAATGCCCACTCCATAGGTTGCATGCCATTGAGTGAAAGTTTCACAGAACCTACTGCTTCTCACAGTATTAGTAGTTTTCTCAACACAACATCGGCTTATACTAGTCAGTCCTTTAGCTAGAGAGGAAGAGATCTGTGCAACAATGCTGAAAATTTAGGGTGCAGGCCCTGTTGCTGATGCATGATAGGGAGGGGTCTTACAGTTACACACAATGGAATGGGTTGCAAAGCTTTTGGAAGTGGTTTCAACTGTCAAACATAACGTTGACTGGAAGTACTGAAGTAAGAGCAGGATTTACACTTGAGGAAGAAGGATGCCCCTGGGTTTAAAGCTAGGAGGCATGAGACTTGAGCTCTGTTCCCAATACAGACTTCCTGCGTGACTGACCTATCTAAGGTGTGTGAAATTCTATGGCCTGTGCTATGGAGCAGGTTAGACTAGATGATAAGGTCTTAGGGGAAGACACGAGGGTCCTAGTTCATGACAGAGGCTCCTAATGGCTATGATAATACAAATAAATAATGATCATCCTAAGGTCCACCTTCTGGCCTTAAAATCTATTAGTCTATTATTAAAGATATAATATTTGGAAAATGGAGCAGATAGGAGCTCTGCCGGCCCCCCCTTGGCATAAAAGGTAGGTAAAGAGCTCATCACCTTTGGTAACATTCAGCTCTCTACAGCCTATTTAGAAAATATCAGGACGACAGATTCTTCCCTTCATATGGGCATGTCAGAGAATTAGCCTCCATTAGAGATTATGATAAAAAGAGAGGCAAGGATGGTTAGTGGCAACAAAAGGGAATATAGAGACACTCCTTGCACAAAGCTACAAAAGATGCATGACTGATTATTTTTGCTTTCTGTTTTCCTTTAGTACCAGCTATTGGGCACTCAATAGCAGGTCTCTGATACCATGGCAATTGGCACAGTATATCAGGATGGATATTACATTATAGGCTGATGTTCATGGCTCAATACTTTGTTAGACACTTGCATAGAGAGACCATAAAATGCTTCACATGACCGAGGAATTAGTTCAGAGCCATAAAAGGCAGCATGATTTGCATCACAGCCTCTCCAGTGAAGCTGAATTCTTGATCAGTGCAAGAAACTAAAGAGAAAGTTTCAATACAGAGTTCAGTCTAAAGTACTTTGCTGGTAACTTTTAATCATATTAATATTCACTGTTGCTAACATGGCAGTAAAGTAGATCCCATCAACTCCTGTTAGCAAAAATGAGACCTAAAGCACCACTGTGGAGAATGGCCCGGGACAAACTACCTTATGTGCTGCTCTTCCTCCCTTTTCCAGTTCATCTGCAACACATCTGAACTCCTGAAATTGGCTTAGACAACAGAGCAATGATTCTCATGTGCCACCTGCAGGTAGCTTAGGCTGTTTTGTACCTAAACAATACATCTATAGCAGATTTTTCACACACTGACCTGTGCTCTGTTCGTGTACAGCACCTGCATATCCTTCTGTTTCTCCAGCCCTTCAGTGTATCGCTGGATAGCTGTGGCATAGTCTCCTTTACTGAATGCATCATTTCCCTTCTCTTTCAGGGCTGCAGCAACAAAAGTCATGTATTGCAAATGTCATTATTTCCAGTTGTAAACACAGTGAACAGAAACCATGTTTTCCTGCTGCAGCTTGCCCTGAGATTCCCACTGTATTGCCTCTATTGGAACTGTGTTCATCGGGCATAGCATGCAACAGACTTTTCTCTGTGCATTTTCATTTACGTGCCCCTTTCATGTTCTAAAAGACAAACTCAGGCCATTTGTATTTTCTCTTTATAGCCTATTATTTACATCTTCCCACACACTACATATCTCTCACTCCAAACCTTAAGTCTCTTTATCATAAAGGGGAGAGCTATTAAGAGGAATGCGTTCCAAAAGACCTCAGTACCTACTGCGTATAGCCCATGTTCTCTTCTAATCAATGCTATACATAAGATCATAGGTACTATGGAACACCAAATGCCTGCTTCCTTGTCCCCAGTCTCATCAATGTGCATACACAACGCACAGTCAACCTGTGGAACTCCTTCCCAGAGGATATTGTGAAGGCTAAGACTATACCAGGGTTAAAAAAAGAACTAGATAAGTTCATGGAGGATAGGTCCAGCAATGGCTATTAGCCAGGATGGGCAGGGGTGGTATCCCTAGCCTCTGTTTGCCAGAAGCTGGGAATGGGCGACAGGGGATGGATCACTTGATGATTACCTGTTCTGTTCATTCCCTCGGGGGTACCTGGTATTGGCCACTGTCGGCAGACAGGATACTGGGCTAGATGGACCTTTGGTCTAACCCAGCATGGCTGTTCTTATAAAAATGTGGCTAACAGGCTAGTTTACCAGCTTAATTCAGCTCTGTTCTTTTTAAGTAGTGCTTAGTGGACATCAAAAATGTAAAACTTCAGCAATTACCATTCGCCAAACGTTCATTTTTCTTCCTTCTTTTGGCTCGTTCTTTTGCATCTTTCTCTAATGCTGACATGAAGCTGTCTGAGAGCCAGCAGAGTTAGGGTAGCATTTCAGTCAATGAAAGAAAAGATTTACTCATTACAATCAAATTGCAGATGAGAGAAAAGTCATTTCTGAGACATGTTTTCTCCATAGAGAAAATCTTAAGGACGTATTTCATTAAGTTGATATAATGCGGAACGTGTGTGATAAGCTATTACACACAACGGCCGTAATGCTGCCCTAGATTTGCATACCTGCCTCTTTAAGTAGCTCTTCTCTAAGAGATGCCTCTTTTTGATTCAGAATAATGAGGTTCTTAGATGAGAGGTAGAGAATATGCTGAAAAAATTCTTTACTACGCACAATCCAGCCAGGCACACAGGACTTGTAAGCAATTATAACTTTCTGATACACCTCTCAGAGTCAACTGAAAGATTCACATTGACTTCAGATGCAGTTGGATCAGGCCCTGCATGAGGCAGCTGAATCAGGGAAAGCAATCTGCAATCCTTACTCTAGCTTTATTGATACAAATTGAACAGGGGATAATTATTGGAGAGGTGAACCTTGTCCTACCTTGTCTCACTGTCTCCATATTCCGCGTGGTCTGAAAAAGTTGGATGAGTGACACACAAACACAGATACAAAAAGGTTAGGTTTGAACTGGAATGAAAATAAATTTAAATATAGTTATTTCTAAACTAGCTGCAATTTTCATGAGAAAATATGGATTGCAAAACATAGAGCACATTCATTTTTCAAAGCAGCTTAAAAAGCAGATGTATAACAACATGAGTCTAGTAACAAGAGAAGCAGTTTTTAAACTTGTCAAAACTAACTCCATCAGACGCATTTAAAGTCACGGAACAAAAGAAAACAATTCAATCCTCAGGTGTCCTCTTGCAAAATCAATTTGGCTAAGAATTTCTGTTAGACTCTTCACATGGGAAAATTCACCACTGCAATCTGATTATTCTAACTGCAATAGCAATCTGCTGGGGTACACTTCATAATAAAAGCATTTCTTTTAATAAGAATAGGAGCAGCCGCACAACACTTAGGGCCAGCTTTCAAAGATATGTAGGTGCCTAAAGATGCAGATACATGCTTTGTGGGATTCTCTAAAGTGCCTAAGAAGGATAGGCGCCCAACTGCTATTGATTTCAACAGGTGTTAGGTGCCTAACCTGCTTAGGTACTTCTGAAAATCCCACTAGTCAACTATCTGAATCTTTAGGCACCTGAAAATCTAGCTCCTAATGTCTGAATTAAAGCCTCTCAAGACTTTGACTGGCTTTGGATCAGAAAGCAGCAAACAGTATCCACATGTTGCAGCATCTAAGCACCTGCTTCTTCTTTGCTATTAGCACCCAGTGATCTCCTGAAGAAGAGGTATAGGCTGTAAAACATGATGTGGGGTATTCTCTCATATGCTTTCCAGTGAGGAAAATTAAACATAGGTTTAAGCTACATTTGACTTTTATTTGTAACAATACTTATGAGGTTTGTCTTGGGTTTGCATAAGTGGCAAGATAGCTGCACTTATATCATTTGAAAGACTAACTGCCTACATCTGATACTCGAAAAGAGATCATAAGTCTTACCACATCTTGTGAGTAAACAACTGTTCTGTTCAACTTGGTCTTGCATTCTCCATCATCTCTGACCTCCTTGAGCTGAAGTCTTTTCTCTGTATCAGAGATGGCTTTTTCCTGGACAGCTGGGTCTGTGGAGTTCAAGCCTTGAACCAAGTTGGCTAAAACAAAACCAAACAAACATGAAATAAAATGAACTCAGAGAGACCAGGAGTCAAGTTTTCCCTTTGGTTACACATGCCTTTGAAGCCAGAAGGAGCTGAATGTATGATTGAGAGTATGCCCATGCTCTGAGGTGGGATGTGATTCCCAGCTTGAGGAGAGAGTGCACTAGTTCTCATCAAGCTAGCACACTAAACACAGCCACACAAGCTGTGGTACTCAGGGCAGCTAGCCAGTTTATAACCATCTGAGATCTTACACACATACTCAGGGTGGCTGGCTCATTTCACAGCTTGTGCTTCCATGGCTACATTCTATCTGTAGTGTGATTACTCAGTGACAGCCAGTGAGAGTATGTCTTCTCAACTTGGGAATCACACCCCCAGCTCAAAGTGTAGATGTGCACTAAAAGACTTGATGTAACATACACATGACAAGGACAACATTTATAAACTAAAAAAAAAAAAATTCATCTGTCTTTGGCCTTTTGGCTATGGTTCAGGGTAGCTTCAGTTTAATATCTGATACTCCCTCCATAGGTTATAGCTCCAAATGTTAGCAGGGGGATGGACTCAATCTAACAAGTTTTTTCCCCATCTCTAAGTTCTACCAATGATTTACATGACTCTAAAAATAAAATAATAACCGGAGGCATTTAGAGGCATTGCCAGTATCTGGCAAGATTCACATCTCCAAGCACTCAGAGATTTCAAAAACTAAACACAGTGATCAAAACTGTATGATCTTTTCTTCTTTTGTTTTTTCTTCCTTTTGCTCTCTAATTCTCTTTATTCGTCCACCTCAAATGATTTCGGTTTTCTATTTGGGTATTTATCACTGAACAAAGATTAAGGCAATAATGTGACACAATAACCAGCATTTCAGTGAGGGTAGATGCCCAAAGATCAAATTTCACTGATAAAAATAGAGCAGTTTCAAAAATACAAAGTTCTTTTCTGTTTAAAATACAAAATCCCCTATTTGGGTACATTTTGATTTATTTTTTATCATTTGTTATACGTTCAGTGCCAAAGACACTTGTTTTCTTTTGCCTCTGGCTGGGAGTCTAACTTCAGAAACAGCAACAGGAGAGAACACAAAAGAAGCCTCCCAAACCATAATGCACACTGCTGTCATTTGGACATCAATGAAGTTTTCCAATCTTAGTAAGAAAGACAAATATGCAGGTCTCTCAGGTAATTCCCTTTTAGACCTAAATTTCTGCTACAGTTTCAAGTGGCTATGTTATTCTTCTATTTTACTTCCTGTCCTAAACTGCTGCATAGGATCCTATGCTCTGCTAAAAAAAACTGTGGCAATCCTTCCAGAGATGGCTAGAAGTTAGTGGTGGGTCCCTTAGCTACTTCACAGAGGCGTTATAAGACTTCATAAATTAATGTCTGCAAAATACTTTGAGATCCTCAGATGAAAGGGGCTATAGAAATGCCATCTATTACCATCACTTATCAAAAAGTCCAATTTTTTAATTTCACTTCTTTGTTTGCTAGCCCAGTTACTAAGACCCCCATTCCTGGAAGTGACTGCCTGCATTCATGAAGTGCCCCACTGCCTTCAGGACTGGGGCCTCACTCTATGAGAGTATTTTTTATAAACATTGTTATACATAAGGAAAGATCATAGCCAACATTTTCTAAAGCAAGGTCTGATTTTGACTGTTCCGTTACCTGGTGCCCAACTAAAGGCCATTTGGGTCTGGTTTTCAGAGGTGCTAAGCGCTCACAGCTCTTATCAAGATCAGCTGGAGTTAGGAGCTCAGTATCTCCACAAATGTCTTAAGGTGGGCACTAAAACCAGAAGCCAATGCTGTCCTTAACGCAGTGACTTCACCTGAGCAACACTCCAACCAAGTGTAAATCTGCCCCACCATGTTTACAGTACACTTACTAATTTCATCCACATCTCTCAGGAATTTCTGCAAATCTCTCTCCTCCAGCTCATCAGCCATCATGGTACAGAATGACTTCAGGGGGTGGACTGGAACCTAGAAGAAGGAATAACAGAAGGAGAAGAAAAAAAAAAGAAACTTACAAAGCCTAAAAATAACCTATTGGTTATTTTAATACAGGTTTGCCGCCACATCTGGGGAGACTGGATGATTCACAACATTCGTTGGAATGCATCCGATGAAGTGAGCTGTAGCTCACGAAAGCTTATGCTCAAATAAATTGGTTAATCTCTAAGGTGCCACTAGTACTCTTCTTCTTTTTGCGAACATTGATTCACTTTCCCTTTACCATTCTCACTTGGGCTTTGACAGCTTGTTTCCAGCCCAGAACTAGAGTACCATCATAAGTTACTCAGAGTATTACATAATGTCAACCTCAAGCCCCACAGGACAGGGGTCTGTGTCACAAACTCACCACCACTACCAGCACTTAGTTGATCACATTTTCAGAAGTGGTCAGGACCCAGCAGCTCTCACTGAGAACCAAAGAGAGTCCCCCTCCACCCTACCACTGAGAATGGAGAAACCTCATTTAAAATTACACAGTCCCTCCCAGTCCCCACTGAGAACACTGCAAGCTGAGCTCCTTTGACACCCTGGCTCCACAGGCCCCTTTCAGACAGCATCATGCCTGAGGGATGATTGGGATATGGAGACTGAGTTCTCCTGTCACACTCCCTACTCCACACCCAACAGGGCCAAAGTGGGCTGGCAGGGGAAGCTGGCCCTGCTGCTGCTGCTACCCCGGCGGACCAGAAGGCTCCATCCGCTAGCACCTTTGTCTGCAAGGAAGTCACGCATAGTGGCCCGTTAGAGCAGGGAGAGATGGGGCACTGTAGGGACAGGGGGCTGTAGGCCTGGGGGAGGTTAATGGCAGGGAGAGGCTGGGGAACTGGGAGGTGAGGCTGGGAAAAGTTGGGAAGCAGTTGGGGTACTGTGGGGTGGAGCAGCAAGGCTGTCGGAGGCAGTGGTAAGGACTGGGGGGCTGCAGGGTGGGGAGCAGGGAGAAGTGCGGGCTGTGGGGATTTGGGGTGGGTAGAGATGGAACAGATGGCCACAGGGGGAGGTGGGGGCAATGAGGGCACTGTGGAGATCAGGGCGAGGTTGGGGCTGCAGGGTGGGGAGCTAGGAAGGAGATAGAGGTGGGGGGCCTGCGAGGTGGGGAGAAGTGGGGCAGGGGCTGCAGGAAGTGGGGGAAATGAGGGTGCTGTGATCAGGGAGAGGTTGGGGCTGCAGCATGGGGAGCTGGGAAGGACCGGGTGGGGGCTGCAGGGAGAGCAGGCAAAGGTCGGGACTGTATGGCAGCATGGAGAGGTGGGGCAGGGGTTGCGGGGGGGTGGGGGGGGAGCAGGGAGAGGTGGGAATGGTGTGGTGCTGCCCGGAGGGAGGAATGGTGGGGAACTGGGGGGAACAGTGGGGCCACAGGATGGGGAGCCTGGGGAGTGGGGAGAGATGGGGGCTGCATGGGGGGGGGATGGTGTGGGCAGGGGGTGGGGAGCAATGCGGGGCTGGAGAGCAGAGAAAGGTGGGGAGCAATGGGGGCTGCGGAAAGGTGGGGAAAGTGGGGAGCAATGGGGGCTGCGTGGAAACTGTGGGGAGCAATGGGGGGATGGTCAGGAGCAATGGGGGGCTGGGGAGATGGGGGGCTACGTGGGGGGGAGAGTGGGGGCGGGTAGTGGGGAGCAATGGGGGGCTGAGGAGAGGCGGGGCAGTGGGAGGCTGGGGGCTGCGCGGAGAGGGACGGTGGGGAGCGATGGGGGGCTGGGGAGAGGTGGGGGCTGGGGGCTGCGCGGAGGGGGGTGGTGGGGAGTGATGGGGGGCTGGGGAGAGGCGGGGGCAGTGGGGAGATGGGGGCTGTGCGGAGGGGGGGCTGGGGAGAGGCAGGGGCATTGGGGGGCTACGTGGAGGGGGCGGTGGGGGGCTGGGGAGAGGCGGGGGCAGTGGGGGGCTGGGGGCTGCGTGGAGGGGGCAGTGGGGGGCTGGGGGCTGCGTGGAGGGGGCAGTTGGGAGCGGTAGGGGGCTGGGGAGAGGCAGGGGCAGTGGGGAGATGGGGGCTGCGCAGAGGGGGCGGTGGGGAGCGGTGGGGGCTGGGGGCTGCGCGGAGGGGGCGGTGGGGGGCTGGGGAGGGCTGGGGGCTGCGCGGAGGGGGGATGGGGAGAGGCGGGGGCAGTGGGGGGCTGCGCGGGGGGGGTGGAGAGCGGTGCGGGGCTGGGGAGAGGCGGGGGCAGTTGGGGCATGGAGGGGGGCGGGGGGGGTGCCTGCTCACCCCGTGCGAGCCGCGCCCTGCGGAAGGCCGGGCGGGAGCGGGGCAGTTACCGGGTCAGCAGCGTCCCGCTGGTCGCCTCGGTAACGAGCCCGTGATGCTCCGCCCCTTCCTCCCTCGGCGCAGCCAATAGCGGCCGCCGGTGGGCGGGGCCTGGCCCCGGGAGGAGGCGGTGCTGTGCCGAGATGGGCGGGGCCCCTCAGAGGGACCAGGCGGCGGGGGCAGCTACAGAGGAGATGCAGACAGAACCTGGGGGGGGGGCAGAGGTCAGGGGGCAGAGGTCAAAGGCTTGTCCAATGGGGTTGGAGGAGCCAGTAAAGCCCCATGAAAGCCCCTCCCCTTCACCCCCAGAACAGAGCCCCCCCCCCAGCCCAGGCAGCGCCACCCTCCCGCGGCGAGCCCCCAGCCCCCAGCCCCGGCACTGCCCCCCCGCCCCCCCCATAAGCCTCCTGTTGCAACAGCCCATTGCCAGCCTCCTCCGCCGCCCAGCCAGACCCCGGTCGGAGACAACAGCCGGGCACATGGCCGGTGGGGGGCCGAGTGCCCATGACCACAGCCTGCGGCTCAGCGCCCCGCACGGCCGTTACTGATCCGGTGCAGCCAGGTTAATCGCAGGGGGGTGCGCGGCCCGTGGCCGGCCCGTGGCCAGGCCGTGTCCTCTCCTGACCTCAAAGCCAATCAATGTATGGGCACTCTGTCTGCACGGCAGGCAGCGTATTCAGAGACTGTTATATGGCAACAGCTTCAACCCAAGCTGCCCACTGGGCCCCGCAGCGCCAGCCACGACTCCATCAGTGATCCTGGGCCTTCAGAATTGTATCTTTATTTTAGTTAAGTTATGAACTCTAATAAAAATCCCTCCTCCCTCACTTCTCGCTCTATGGATTTATTCGCTCGTTGAGGGACGGCCAACAGCTATTTTCTCTTAAAGAGCACATTTTATTTAATGGTGTTTTCAGATGATGTGACAAGGGAGACAAGAAACAAGAAAGAGCTCTCATGATGAGGTGAACCCACAACTGTCATCAAACACTCAATAATAATTGTCAACAGGGGGCAGGTCAGAAATCCCCCCTGTGAACGTTCAATTGATACAGAAGAGGAAAACTATCATTCTCTGTCAGAAATAATGATTCATTTTCATGCTGTCTAGCGGCAAGTATTCACTCTGAAGAACCAAGTAGGAATTACAGAAATACAGAAAAGCCCTTTGTTCTTATTGTATATCGAGCTGGAACCAACTAGAACTCACATTACACTGTCATCTGTGTTGTAACACTTACTCAGGGAAACTGGAATTTTATTTTTAAGCCTAGATAAACTATATCATGTGAAACTAGAAATTGGTCTTTCTTGCTTCAATCATCACGTCTCAATGGAAAAAATATTTGGAAATACTGATTTTTCTATGGACTTGTCTTTTTGTTGTACAGCACCTAGCACAACAGGGTCACGGTTCACGTGTGGAGTACTTAGGTACTATTGCAGTACAAATAATATTTTCATTTTGCTTCAATTTGTGTGTTTGTAATGTGCTTTGATATTCTCAAGCAAAGGATATTTACAGTACAGAAATGCAAAGTATGAGTTCATGTAACACAAGAACACCAGTGTAAGCAAAACTGGATACCCAAATTATGAGAGTATTTTGACTTTATAGAACAAAAATTTCATAAGACTGTTGCAACATTTTGTTGACCTTTTCTTTGCAAATACAACTCTGATAATGATTTTCTTTAGATGACCCTCCTTGTCATGGAGAGGAATCAAACAGCAGCAAATCAAACAGGAACATTTCCTATCAGAGGCTTCAAGATGGAAAGCTCCTACCCAGGGAGGTTGAAACGGCTGCCCGTCTTGAAAACCCTAAGACAGCATGGCAGTGCCAGGTACCAAGCCCCAGCCCTGAAGCTCAGGGTCCCATGGTTTGAGGTGAGCACATTACTGCTCCGCAAAGCAAAGCACAATCCGTAAAGCAAAAATCTGATATGCACTAATCCCCAAATTTTGCTGTATTCCCCAAAACTAAGTTGCTAGCCTTTTGCAGGAGCAACATGTGTTTGCTGTAGCCTCAGCAGTTGAAAGGTCTCTAGTGGAAGGAGCCCTGTAATGTGTCACTTACAGTACCCATCTCAGGGAAGACACAGCTGCTGGATGTTGCAAAGTAGAATGCAGCAAAATCCCCAGAACTATCATAATGGTGCTCCTTTCCCCAGGCTGACATTCCCCAGTCCCCATGTAAAGTGGGTCAATACAGCGTTCTGCCAGCTGGTGCGTAGGTCCCCCTCGTGCACACAACCATAACCTTTCAAACATCCCAGAGCTCCCTAATTACTAGCCTGCTTTCTATCTGTCCACTGTGATACAGCAGAGCCAGAAGGGCAGTGGGAGAGTGGTCCAGGGGAGATATATAAGACCTAGGCTAATTAAGGCGTGTTTCCTTGTAGACTAAGGAAGGTTACTACAGGTTAATTGGAGCACCTGTAGTCAATTATCAGAAACCTAATAAAAAAACCCTGTTTTAGGCAGATGGGGTTTTAGGCAGGTGTGAGGAAGGAGACAGAACTGGAGTTTGGTGGTGTGTTGCTAAGAGCTGAAAGACCAGAAAACCAGAGGAAGGGAGACTCCTTCTCCAGCGTCAAGGATTGAGGGTAACCCTACCCAGAGGGTAAGAAACCTGCAGGGGTTGAGAGGGGCTATGGCTCAGAGTGAGGTGCAAACCCAGACTGCTTCCCTCTTCTGTCACCTTCCTGGGCTACTAGTGGGGCCCTTGGTGCCCCAAGAGCAGGGGAAACGGTGGTGTTCTAGCCCTCTACCAAGAAAAGCATGTGACCCACCATACTAACATGGGCCATTCTGCCACACACTCTAACCACATGGAACAAACCTTTTGCTTCTCTGTGCCTATCTGGCTCCCTGTCCTATTCACATCCCATCTCCAGACACAGGTCTTTTTCATGCTACATGGCTCCTGAACAGCCCCATCTGCTGTAAATGTTAGCACCATTAACTCAGTCTTGGCTGAATGGAGGCTCAGCCTGTGAGTTTTCATCCTTGCTCCAACCTGTTTTAGACATTGCCTAAATCCCTTGAACTTCACAGGCAGGGAAATTGATGCACAAATAATTGGCTCAAAGTCACTGTGAGACAGTGGTGTAGCTGGGAATAGGTCCCCAGAGCTCTGGCTTGGAGTCCTCCGCTCTAAATGTCATCTCTAGAACGTGACCTTGGCTTTTGCACCTGAACCTTCACTCTTTCTATCATATGGTGAAAGCCCATGTTTCTGCACATCTCAGAGTGCAGATTGCAATCATAGTGGGAGTAAAATGTCAGATTAGAGACAATTATTATCTGCTTTATAAGCAACACTAGCATTTGATTGCTCTTGGGAGACTGACTTGATAAGTGCTCATATGTCCCCTCTGTATATAGTACATTATGTGGACAACCGCCATAAGGCAGGTGTACACTGCCCACGTCTCATGATAAGCTATCATCTCTTCAATACTATCTGCTGGTAATTAGCTCCTCTTGGGGGTGGTGCCCCTGTGAGTTTGCTCCACAGGCAAGGAAGCTGTGTTCTGCCTGTGGCGCTGCCCGTTTAATCACTTCCCAGTGTGATCGGGAAAGAGACGCAATGTGACAAAGCTTGTGCAACAATGCTGCTGGCGAGGTAGCATCAGTTTAGACCTGTTGCAAGCTCTTAGAGCAGCAGCTTGGGCTGGGAGAGGAATGGGGAGTGTTCTCCCCCATCAGAGCAGCCCATCGGCTATGCCCCAGATGGTCTCTGGAATGCTTCCCCTTTGCTCACCGGGCAGGGCAGGCTACATAAAGAAATGCCCTCTGCTCCCTGCTTGCTTATTTACTGGGAGGTGTGAAATCATGTTAATTTCTCTCACTCCTCTCCCCAGGCTGATCATGGGCAATGCTCAAAGTTGCTCAAGCAATCAAAATGCAACATGGAAATCTCGGCCTTCCAGATGAAATTCAACCCATGCTGAGGTTCCCAGGTACTGCTCCATCCCTACTCAGCCCTTAATGTGGCCATTAAACCCTTAATGTGGTAGTTATTTGGTGATTAAAGCCTTGGGCAGGCTCTCTGTGAAGGGGTGAAGTTTCCTCTGCCCAGAGACTGCTGGACTATTTTGAATGCCACCCTTAAGGCTTTTAGAGATGTGCTGCCCCAGGAAGAAACATGTTTTCTGGGTCTCTTTTTACATGTGCTGTTTCATTACATCTTGTTTAACAGCTGCTTCTTCTCCCCCCTCCTTTTTAGAGAAGTCCTTCTGATATTGAACATTTATATTTTAGTTGCACCGTGATGCCCTGACCTGGGGCCATGTGTGATAAGTGTTACACAGCAAGGCAGACATGCTCCCTGCAACTAAGAGCTTTCAGCTGAGCCAGTGAGGGATACCTTTGACAGGCAATGGGGCTCCTGCTCTCTAGGATGATACATATCCACTCTCTGCATCTTTCCTCCCAGCCTTGAATAATTTATTGGCTTGAAATGTCACAGAAATGTTTTCTGTGCCCCACAGACTTGTTGAAGTGCCTCCTGGTTTTCCCATAATAAATGGGTCTGCACTTGCTTTGCAATTTGTTGCAAACCAAAAAGAGAAATCTGCTGCTGCTGTCTTCTGTTTGTCAAATCACTGAAACACACATCCAGTTAGATTTGCAAGGACCAGAGTGGCTGTCTTTACTGCTGTGAGCTCATCTCCTATAAACAAACACGAGAGGGTCACGTCAGCCCTTGCTATTTTTCTTCAGGGGACCAAGATGCTTCAGCAACCTGACAGCAAATTAAGGAGACCTCTTTGGTTAAAACGTAGCACTAGTTGAACGGGAGAGGGAGCCCATGGCTGGTGTTGAAGTGTGAAGCTGATCTGCTGGCCATTAGTGGGTCAAAGTTGGTTGTGAGGCGTGAAAAATAGAAAACACTGTGTGTACTCAATTTATCAGCTTAAACAGTCTCTGCCCCCTTTAGCCTTTTTCATACCAGGGTGGATTTCTTCAAGTTGTCCAGTTCATGAGGATCCAGGTGGGGGATGGCCCATTAAGAGCTGGGGCCAGATCCCAAGCTGGTGTGAAGAAGAAATTGTGCTGTGATAGTGCAGTGTGGTGATAGGCCAGAGAGAGGCTACAGACAGATGTGGGTAGAACCAGTTGAAGTAATGGGAGGATGCACATGTCTCTGGATTGGGCTAGCGTGCTCAGGATCAAGACCTGACTGAGTACATGGGATTTACTGTAACTGCCTCTGATCACCTTTGTGAAACTTACTTTGATTCTCTTTGCTCTGAGAGCCTGGCATCTCGTCTGCATAGCACCAGCACCAGTGTCCACTGTTCCTCCTTATATATCAAATATTGCAAGTGTCCAGCTAAACTGCACCTGCTGTGTTGCCATCCCCTCTCAGGTTTGCTTTATCCACCCATTGTGTCCTGTCATTCACTAAGTAAGCGCTATGGGACAAGGTCTGTATATACAGTAGTTAGCACTCTGGAGCCTTGACCAGAGATTCTCAGTGCCACTGCTGTGATCAAGAATAATATAGGGAAGGCCCGGAGCTAGCAGGTTTACAGAGAACAAGAATGTGTCTGCTCCCCCACAGGAGAAAGGGGGAAAGCTAGCTTGAGTAAGCTTTACATAAATTATCCGATTGCACCAAGCAGCATCATAGAAATGTTGGGCTGGAATGGACCTCAAGAGGTCTTCTAGCCCACCCCCCTGCACGGAAGGAGGGTTAAGTACACCTAGTCCACCCCTATGTCTTTGGGGTTGGGAGGAGGATGGGCCTTCTCCCCTGCCTCCCCCCCAGCTATTGTGCCACTTCTTGCAGTCACCCCTTCTCTTGGAGCATCTTGCACTCTGCTCAATACATTCCTGGTATAAAGGTCAACATGCCTCAGTGACCCAGGTTAAAAATGAGCTTTGTTTTCATTGGCCACAGCATTAGCCTTCAAGGCACATTCTGCAGAGGAACAGGGAGGAGGAAATCCACAGGAGGGTCAAACTGAGGATGGCTTAGACCTGTTGATTAGACCATAGAGCTGGACAGAATGCAGTCAGTTCCCAAGGCTTTCCTCCTGCATAGCTCTGCACCATGGATTCCCAATCAGCAGCAGATAGGCCTATGCTGTTTCCTTGGCTGATAAGCACCATGTGTATCCTTGTTTCCACTTTGTTGCACAAAGCCAGTGTGATCTGAGGATGCATTTGGCTGCGGGCACAGCAAAAGACAGAGGGTGTCTGGAAAAGCAGCTAAGTAATACATGCAGCACTAGGCGCAACCATTAAAGGGGGACATATCCCATCTCAGTTTCTTATCCTCTTGCTTAGGAGGCTGGAGGACTATTGGATTGTCACTCCTAGTCTTCTACCGTTTCTTTAACTTGGTTACACCAGTGCATGGTGCTAAAGATTTTGGCTGGGTGACTGCATGGCTTTTCAGAGATTTCTCAGGCCCGAGGGGCTGTTTCCTGCTCAGAGAGGAAGTGGCTCAGGCCTTAGCCAGAGAGAGTTGCCTGTACACTGGGTTACTGTTGCATTTGTTACACTGCCTGTCAAGGTTCCTCCCCCACTCTGAACTCTAGGGTACAGATGTGGGGACCTGCATGAAAAACCTCCTAAGCTTATCTTTACCAGCTTAGGTCAAAACTTCCCCAAGGTACAAAGTATTCCACCCGTGGTCCTTGGAATGGCCGCTACCACCACCAAACTAATACTGGTTACTGGGGAAGAGCTGTTTGGACGCGTCTTTCCCCCCAAAATACTTCCCAAAACCCTGCACCCCACTTCCTGGACAAGGTTTGGTAAAAAGCCTCACCAATTTGCCTAGGTGACTACAGACCCAGACCCTTGGATCTTAAGAACAATGAACAATCCTCCCAACACTTGCACCCCCCCCTTTCCTGGGAAATGTTGGATAAAAAGCCTCACCAATTTGCATAGGTGACCACAGACCCAAACCCTTGGATCTGAGAACAATGAAAAAACATTCAGTTTTTTTACAAGAAGACTTTTAATAGAAAATAGAAGTAAATAGAAATGAAGAAATCCCCCCTGTAAAATCAGGATGGTATATATCTTACAGGGTAATTAGATTCAAAAACATAGAGAACCCCTCTAGGCAAAACCTTAAGTTACAAAAAAGATACACAGACAGAAATAGTTATTCTATTCAGCACAATTCTTTTCTCAGCCATTTAAAGAAATCATAATCTAACACATACCTAGCTAGATTACTTACTAAAAGTTCTAAGACTCCATTCCTGGTCTATCCCTGGCCAAGCACAGCATACAGACTGACCTAGACCCTTTGTTTCTCTCCCTCCTCCCAGCTTTTGAAAGTATCTTGTCTCCTCATTGGTCATTTTGGTCAGGTGCCAGCGAGGTTACCTTTAGCTTCTTAACCCTTTACAGGTGAGAGGAGCTTTCCCCTGGCCAGGAGGAATTTCAAAGGGGTTTACCCTTCCCCTTATATTTATGACACGCCCCCCAAATCTCAGCTAGGGTGAAACACTGGCTGGGATTTCTTCCTGGAGCTCTAGGAAAAACAGAGTTAATAAGACACATGCATCTCTAAATATACTACCAAGTACATAAAGACTAACAATATTTTCCACATCTCAAGGACGATTTTAACCAGTTGACTCTGGGAAACTTTCACGGGAGAGTGCATCAGCCACTTTGTTAGAAGCTCCTGAGATGTGTTGGATGTCGAAATCAAAATCTTGGAGAGCTAAACTCCACCGAAGAAGATTTTTGTTAGTTTCCTTGACGGTGTGAAGCCACTTCAGTGCAGCATGGTCGGTTTGCAGGTGGAAACGCCGTCCCCAAAAATATGGGCGTAGCTTTTCCAGAGCGTAGACAATGGCATAACATTCTTTTTCAGTGACTGACCAGTTGCTTTCCCTCTCAGACAGTTTTTTGCTGAGAAACACTGTGTCAATGGAGTGGTATGCCCGTTCAGTCAGTCCTGGGGTGGCTGAGAACGTTGGCGCGTAGCTAGTGCACAGCTCCTGGATCTGCTGTCGCTGCATACGCCCAAGGGTCATGGAGAGGTTCACCTCTTCCACACCACCAGCACATTTCCCTTCGTAGTAGACACCTTCAGGCCACTCAGCATCATCTTCTCCCTGGGCTGTAAACTGACAAACCTTTAATTCTCTGGAATAAAAGGGCTTTAGAGAATTAATATGGTACACCTTAGGCTTTCGGTTGGAGGTGGGGAATGCTATGAGATAATTAACAGCTCCCAGGCGCTCCTGGACCGTGAATGGCCCTTCCCACGATGCTTCCATTTTATGGGCCTGGAGCGCCCTTAAGACCATGACCTGGTCTCCTACTTTGAAGGAACGCTCTCTGGCATGTTTATCATACCAGGCTTTTTGCTCTTTTTGAGCATCCTGTAAGTTTTCTTTAGCAAGGGCTAAAGAGGTTCGGAGGGTGTTTTGTAGGTTGGTTACAAAGTCCAGAATGTTAGTTCCTGGAGAAGGTGTAAATCCCTCCCATTGCTGCTTCACCAACTGCAATGGCCCCTTAACCTCACGGCCATATACAAGTTCAAATGGGGAAAACCCTAAACTGGGATGTGGTACAGCTCTGTAGGCAAAGAGCAACTGCTGCAACACTAGGTCCCAATCATTGGAGTGCTCATTTACGAATTTACGTATCATGGCCCCCAAAGTTCCATTAAACTTCTCCACCATGCCATTTGTTTGATGGTGGTAAGGAGTGGCAACCAAGTGATTTACCCCATGAGCTTCCCAAAGGTTTTTCATAGTTCCTGCCAGGAAATTAGTCCCTGCATCTGTGAGGATGTCGGAGGGCCAACCTACCCTGGCAAAAATGTCTGCTAGTGCCTGGCATACACTTTTAGCCCTGGTGTTGCTTAGAGCTACTGCTTCCGGCCATCGGGTGGCAAAATCCATGAAAGTCAGTATGTACTGCTTTCCTCTGGCTGTCTTTTTCGGAAAAGGACCCAGAATATCCACAGCTACTCGCTGAAATGGAACTTCAATGATGGGGAGTGGTTGTAGAGGGGCTTTGACCTGGTCTTGGGGTTTTCCCACTCTTTGGCACACCTCACAAGACTGGACATAGGTAGAAACATCCTTGCCCATTCCCTCCCAGTGGAATGACCCCCCCAAACGGTCTTTGGTCCTGTTCACCCCAGCATGGCCACTAGGGTGATCGTGGGCTAAGCTCAAGAGCTTGGCCCGGTATTTAGTTGGAACTACCAACTGTCTCTGAGGATGCCAGTCTTCCTGGTGTCCACCAGAAAGAGTTTCCTTGTATAAAAGTCCTCTTTCTACAACAAACCTGGATCGATTAGAAGAGCTGAGAGGCGGTGGGTTGCTCCGTGCCGCTGTCCAAGCTCTCTGGAGGCTTTCATCTGCTTCCTGTTCGGTCTGGAACTGTTCCCTTGATGCTGGAGACATCAGTCCCTCATTGGATTGTGGACCTAGGCTTGGTCCCTCTGGAAGCAATATAGGGGATGGAGCTGTTTCTGTTGACTGTGAACCGCTCTCCGCTGGTGCACTATGTTGGGATTCAGGCTCCGGCTGAGCCTCTTGTGTAGGGTTATCGGCTGCTGCCAGTTCAGGTTCAGTGGGGCCCTCTGGTGTTGAGGTTGCAAGTACTGGATTCAGTGCTGACACAGGGTCTGGTGTTGGTTGTTCGGCTGGTTCCGGTTCTGGGACTGGTTCCGTCTGGGTCTCTGGGACTGGATCCACTACTGCTGTTGCAGACATTGGCCTAAGGTCCAGGTCCATCACCTCTGACTGGGTCCTGATAGCAGTTTCCGGAACAGAGCTAGGCCTCACGGCTTGTTTAGCCTGGCTGCGGGTGACCGTTCCCACCCTCTTGGCCTGCTTCACATGATTGGCCAAGTCTTCCCCCAACAGCATGGGGATGGGATAATCATCATAGACTGCAAAAGTCCACATTCCTGACCAGCCCTTGTACTGGACAGGCAACTTGGCTGTAGGCAAATTGAAAGAGTTGGACTTGAAGGGTTGAATCGTCACTTGGATCTCTGGGTTGATTAAATTGGGGTCCACTAAGGAAGCATGGATAGCTGACACTTGTGCTCCGGTGTCCCTCCACGCGGTGACCTTCTTCCCGCCCACACTCACAGTTTCCCTCCGCTCTAAGGGTATCTGGGAAGTATCTGGGCCTGTGGACCTCTGGTGTGATTCCGGTGCAATGAACTGTAATCTGTTGGGGTTCTTGGGGCAGTTGGCCTTTACATGCCCCAGCTCGTTACATTTAAAACATCGTCCAGCTGACGGGTCACTGGGGCGAGGAGGGTTGCTGGAGAACGGGGTGGCAGGACGATAAGGGGTCTGGAGGGTTCTTTGGGAGGTAGGTGGGGCCTTGGGCGGCCCCCGGTAATAGGGTGTGGTCTGGGGTGGTCCCTTCTGGTCTCCGCTCCAACTGCGACCAGTTTTCTTCTTCTCTGCCACCTCCACCCATCTGGCTCCAATCTCTCCTGCCTCGATTACAGTTTTGGGTTTCCCATCTAGGATGTATCTTTCTATTTCCTCAGGAACACCCTCTAAGAACTGTTCCATTTGCATTAGGAAGGGCAAATTTACTGGAGATTCAACACTTGCTCCTGATATCCAGGCATCCCAATGTTTCACAATGTGGTAGGCATGTCGGGTAAATGACATGTCTGGTTTCCACCTTAGGGCTCTGAACCTCCGACGAGACTGCTCGGGTGTTATCCCCATTCTGACTCTCGCCTTGGATTTAAACAGTTCATACTTGTTCATGTGTTCTTTAGGCATTTCAGCTGCCACCTCAGCTAAGGGTCCACTGAGCTGCGGCCTCAGCTCTACCATGTACTGGTCAGTAGAGAGGTTGTATCCAAGGCAGGCCCTTTCGAAGTTTTCTAGGAAGGCCTCAGTATCATCGCCTGCCTTGTAGGTGGGGAACTTTCTGGGATGGGAAGTGGTACTTGGAGAAGGATTACTAGGGTTTGTTGGGATATTCTGCTGAGCCTTTATCTTCTCCATCTCCTCCACATACTTCCTCTCTTTTTCCTTCTCCTCCAGTTCTTTGTCCCTCGCTTCCATAGCTCTCCTGTGAGCAGCCGCTTGGTGTTGTTCTGCCTCCCTTTCTTGTTCCTTCTTCAGCCGCATGAGTTCTATCTGTCTTTCATGTTCCCTTTGTCTTTCCTCAGCCTGAAATTTGGCTAATTCCAGCTGTAGTCGAGCTGAGGATTTGGTCATTCTAACCTCTCTGTTTTTAACTAACTTTACACCCGAGGTTTAGAAATAAACAAACAAAACTTGGCTGTAAAATTTTGCTGTGCTGGAATAGAATACCTATTCTCTGATAGTGATTGTCAGCCTACAGAAAAAGACAATTCCCTTGTCTCTGTTCTGGGCCCAACTTAAAGCAAAAAACCTCCAAACTACTTGGAAACCTGCTTACCCAGCCCAAAGAAAAAGCAAATGGGTAGAACACACACCCCCTATTTACTTTTAGGAAGAAAAGAAAAAAAAAAACCTCTGGGTTGGAAGACTGTGAATTTCCCTGCAGGAGTTAAGTACCCTGCCTCCAGGCAAAGAAAACCTGCAATTCACAAGATAATCCCCTTTTGTCTCTGCTTGGCCACAAAGCAGGGAAAACCCAAGATGCTTTCAGTTTCAAAGCTGCTTCAAAGCCACAGGAAAAAAAAATTCCTTTTTAAAATCTGTATTTCTAGTTCAAAAAATCTCAACTGGATCTCAAAATGATTTCAGGTTAATCCCACCACTATGCCACCATGTCAAGGTTCCTCCCCCACTCTGAACTCTAGGGTACAGATGTGGGGACCTGCATGAAAAACCTCCTAAGCTTATCTTTACCAGCTTAGGTCAAAACTTCCCCAAGGTACAAAGTATTCCACCCGTGGTCCTTGGAATGGCCGCTACCACCACCAAACTAATACTGGTTACTGGGGAAGAGCTGTTTGGACGCGTCTTTCCCCCCAAAATACTTCCCAAAACCCTGCACCCCACTTCCTGGACAAGGTTTGGTAAAAAGCCTCACCAATTTGCCTAGGTGACTACAGACCCAGACCCTTGGATCTTAAGAACAATGAACAATCCTCCCAACACTTGCACCCCCCCCTTTCCTGGGAAATGTTGGATAAAAAGCCTCACCAATTTGCATAGGTGACCACAGACCCAAACCCTTGGATCTGAGAACAATGAAAAAACATTCAGTTTTTTTACAAGAAGACTTTTAATAGAAAATAGAAGTAAATAGAAATGAAGAAATCCCCCCTGTAAAATCAGGATGGTATATATCTTACAGGGTAATTAGATTCAAAAACATAGAGAACCCCTCTAGGCAAAACCTTAAGTTACAAAAAAGATACACAGACAGAAATAGTTATTCTATTCAGCACAATTCTTTTCTCAGCCATTTAAAGAAATCATAATCTAACACATACCTAGCTAGATTACTTACTAAAAGTTCTAAGACTCCATTCCTGGTCTATCCCTGGCCAAGCACAGCATACAGACTGACCTAGACCCTTTGTTTCTCTCCCTCCTCCCAGCTTTTGAAAGTATCTTGTCTCCTCATTGGTCATTTTGGTCAGGTGCCAGCGAGGTTACCTTTAGCTTCTTAACCCTTTACAGGTGAGAGGAGCTTTCCCCTGGCCAGGAGGAATTTCAAAGGGGTTTACCCTTCCCCTTATATTTATGACACGCCCCCCAAATCTCAGCTAGGGTGAAACACTGGCTGGGATTTCTTCCTGGAGCTCTAGGAAAAACAGAGTTAATAAGACACATGCATCTCTAAATATACTACCAAGTACATAAAGACTAACAATATTTTCCACATCTCAAGGACGATTTTAACCAGTTGACTCTGGGAAACTTTCACGGGAGAGTGCATCAGCCACTTTGTTAGAAGCTCCTGAGATGTGTTGGATGTCGAAATCAAAATCTTGGAGAGCTAAACTCCACCGAAGAAGATTTTTGTTAGTTTCCTTGACGGTGTGAAGCCACTTCAGTGCAGCATGGTCGGTTTGCAGGTGGAAACGCCGTCCCCAAAAATATGGGCGTAGCTTTTCCAGAGCGTAGACAATGGCATAACATTCTTTTTCAGTGACTGACCAGTTGCTTTCCCTCTCAGACAGTTTTTTGCTGAGAAACACTGTGTCAATGGAGTGGTATGCCCGTTCAGTCAGTCCTGGGGTGGCTGAGAACGTTGGCGCGTAGCTAGTGCACAGCTCCTGGATCTGCTGTCGCTGCATACGCCCAAGGGTCATGGAGAGGTTCACCTCTTCCACACCACCAGCACATTTCCCTTCGTAGTAGACACCTTCAGGCCACTCAGCATCATCTTCTCCCTGGGCTGTAAACTGACAAACCTTTAATTCTCTGGAATAAAAGGGCTTTAGAGAATTAATATGGTACACCTTAGGCTTTCGGTTGGAGGTGGGGAATGCTATGAGATAATTAACAGCTCCCAGGCGCTCCTGGACCGTGAATGGCCCTTCCCACGATGCTTCCATTTTATGGGCCTGGAGCGCCCTTAAGACCATGACCTGGTCTCCTACTTTGAAGGAACGCTCTCTGGCATGTTTATCATACCAGGCTTTTTGCTCTTTTTGAGCATCCTGTAAGTTTTCTTTAGCAAGGGCTAAAGAGGTTCGGAGGGTGTTTTGTAGGTTGGTTACAAAGTCCAGAATGTTAGTTCCTGGAGAAGGTGTAAATCCCTCCCATTGCTGCTTCACCAACTGCAATGGCCCCTTAACCTCACGGCCATATACAAGTTCAAATGGGGAAAACCCTAAACTGGGATGTGGTACAGCTCTGTAGGCAAAGAGCAACTGCTGCAACACTAGGTCCCAATCATTGGAGTGCTCATTTACGAATTTACGTATCATGGCCCCCAAAGTTCCATTAAACTTCTCCACCATGCCATTTGTTTGATGGTGGTAAGGAGTGGCAACCAAGTGATTTACCCCATGAGCTTCCCAAAGGTTTTTCATAGTTCCTGCCAGGAAATTAGTCCCTGCATCTGTGAGGATGTCGGAGGGCCAACCTACCCTGGCAAAAATGTCTGCTAGTGCCTGGCATACACTTTTAGCCCTGGTGTTGCTTAGAGCTACTGCTTCCGGCCATCGGGTGGCAAAATCCATGAAAGTCAGTATGTACTGCTTTCCTCTGGCTGTCTTTTTCGGAAAAGGACCCAGAATATCCACAGCTACTCGCTGAAATGGAACTTCAATGATGGGGAGTGGTTGTAGAGGGGCTTTGACCTGGTCTTGGGGTTTTCCCACTCTTTGGCACACCTCACAAGACTGGACATAGGTAGAAACATCCTTGCCCATTCCCTCCCAGTGGAATGACCCCCCCAAACGGTCTTTGGTCCTGTTCACCCCAGCATGGCCACTAGGGTGATCGTGGGCTAAGCTCAAGAGCTTGGCCCGGTATTTAGTTGGAACTACCAACTGTCTCTGAGGATGCCAGTCTTCCTGGTGTCCACCAGAAAGAGTTTCCTTGTATAAAAGTCCTCTTTCTACAACAAACCTGGATCGATTAGAAGAGCTGAGAGGCGGTGGGTTGCTCCGTGCCGCTGTCCAAGCTCTCTGGAGGCTTTCATCTGCTTCCTGTTCGGTCTGGAACTGTTCCCTTGATGCTGGAGACATCAGTCCCTCATTGGATTGTGGACCTAGGCTTGGTCCCTCTGGAAGCAATATAGGGGATGGAGCTGTTTCTGTTGACTGTGAACCGCTCTCCGCTGGTGCACTATGTTGGGATTCAGGCTCCGGCTGAGCCTCTTGTGTAGGGTTATCGGCTGCTGCCAGTTCAGGTTCAGTGGGGCCCTCTGGTGTTGAGGTTGCAAGTACTGGATTCAGTGCTGACACAGGGTCTGGTGTTGGTTGTTCGGCTGGTTCCGGTTCTGGGACTGGTTCCGTCTGGGTCTCTGGGACTGGATCCACTACTGCTGTTGCAGACATTGGCCTAAGGTCCAGGTCCATCACCTCTGACTGGGTCCTGATAGCAGTTTCCGGAACAGAGCTAGGCCTCACGGCTTGTTTAGCCTGGCTGCGGGTGACCGTTCCCACCCTCTTGGCCTGCTTCACATGATTGGCCAAGTCTTCCCCCAACAGCATGGGGATGGGATAATCATCATAGACTGCAAAAGTCCACATTCCTGACCAGCCCTTGTACTGGACAGGCAACTTGGCTGTAGGCAAATTGAAAGAGTTGGACTTGAAGGGTTGAATCGTCACTTGGATCTCTGGGTTGATTAAATTGGGGTCCACTAAGGAAGCATGGATAGCTGACACTTGTGCTCCGGTGTCCCTCCACGCGGTGACCTTCTTCCCGCCCACACTCACAGTTTCCCTCCGCTCTAAGGGTATCTGGGAAGTATCTGGGCCTGTGGACCTCTGGTGTGATTCCGGTGCAATGAACTGTAATCTGTTGGGGTTCTTGGGGCAGTTGGCCTTTACATGCCCCAGCTCGTTACATTTAAAACATCGTCCAGCTGACGGGTCACTGGGGCGAGGAGGGTTGCTGGAGAACGGGGTGGCAGGACGATAAGGGGTCTGGAGGGTTCTTTGGGAGGTAGGTGGGGCCTTGGGCGGCCCCCGGTAATAGGGTGTGGTCTGGGGTGGTCCCTTCTGGTCTCCGCTCCAACTGCGACCAGTTTTCTTCTTCTCTGCCACCTCCACCCATCTGGCTCCAATCTCTCCTGCCTCGATTACAGTTTTGGGTTTCCCATCTAGGATGTATCTTTCTATTTCCTCAGGAACACCCTCTAAGAACTGTTCCATTTGCATTAGGAAGGGCAAATTTACTGGAGATTCAACACTTGCTCCTGATATCCAGGCATCCCAATGTTTCACAATGTGGTAGGCATGTCGGGTAAATGACATGTCTGGTTTCCACCTTAGGGCTCTGAACCTCCGACGAGACTGCTCGGGTGTTATCCCCATTCTGACTCTCGCCTTGGATTTAAACAGTTCATACTTGTTCATGTGTTCTTTAGGCATTTCAGCTGCCACCTCAGCTAAGGGTCCACTGAGCTGCGGCCTCAGCTCTACCATGTACTGGTCAGTAGAGAGGTTGTATCCAAGGCAGGCCCTTTCGAAGTTTTCTAGGAAGGCCTCAGTATCATCGCCTGCCTTGTAGGTGGGGAACTTTCTGGGATGGGAAGTGGTACTTGGAGAAGGATTACTAGGGTTTGTTGGGATATTCTGCTGAGCCTTTATCTTCTCCATCTCCTCCACATACTTCCTCTCTTTTTCCTTCTCCTCCAGTTCTTTGTCCCTCGCTTCCATAGCTCTCCTGTGAGCAGCCGCTTGGTGTTGTTCTGCCTCCCTTTCTTGTTCCTTCTTCAGCCGCATGAGTTCTATCTGTCTTTCATGTTCCCTTTGTCTTTCCTCAGCCTGAAATTTGGCTAATTCCAGCTGTAGTCGAGCTGAGGATTTGGTCATTCTAACCTCTCTGTTTTTAACTAACTTTACACCCGAGGTTTAGAAATAAACAAACAAAACTTGGCTGTAAAATTTTGCTGTGCTGGAATAGAATACCTATTCTCTGATAGTGATTGTCAGCCTACAGAAAAAGACAATTCCCTTGTCTCTGTTCTGGGCCCAACTTAAAGCAAAAAACCTCCAAACTACTTGGAAACCTGCTTACCCAGCCCAAAGAAAAAGCAAATGGGTAGAACACACACCCCCTATTTACTTTTAGGAAGAAAAGAAAAAAAAAAACCTCTGGGTTGGAAGACTGTGAATTTCCCTGCAGGAGTTAAGTACCCTGCCTCCAGGCAAAGAAAACCTGCAATTCACAAGATAATCCCCTTTTGTCTCTGCTTGGCCACAAAGCAGGGAAAACCCAAGATGCTTTCAGTTTCAAAGCTGCTTCAAAGCCACAGGAAAAAAAAATTCCTTTTTAAAATCTGTATTTCTAGTTCAAAAAATCTCAACTGGATCTCAAAATGATTTCAGGTTAATCCCACCACTATGCCACCATGTCAAGGTTCCTCCCCCACTCTGAACTCTAGGGTACAGATGTGGGGACCTGCATGAAAAACCTCCTAAGCTTATCTTTACCAGCTTAGGTCAAAACTTCCCCAAGGTACAAAGTATTCCACCCGTGGTCCTTGGAATGGCCGCTACCACCACCAAACTAATACTGGTTACTGGGGAAGAGCTGTTTGGACGCGTCTTTCCCCCCAAAATACTTCCCAAAACCCTGCACCCCACTTCCTGGACAAGGTTTGGTAAAAAGCCTCACCAATTTGCCTAGGTGACTACAGACCCAGACCCTTGGATCTTAAGAACAATGAACAATCCTCCCAACACTTGCACCCCCCCCTTTCCTGGGAAATGTTGGATAAAAAGCCTCACCAATTTGCATAGGTGACCACAGACCCAAACCCTTGGATCTGAGAACAATGAAAAAACATTCAGTTTTTTTACAAGAAGACTTTTAATAGAAAATAGAAGTAAATAGAAATGAAGAAATCCCCCCTGTAAAATCAGGATGGTATATATCTTACAGGGTAATTAGATTCAAAAACATAGAGAACCCCTCTAGGCAAAACCTTAAGTTACAAAAAAGATACACAGACAGAAATAGTTATTCTATTCAGCACAATTCTTTTCTCAGCCATTTAAAGAAATCATAATCTAACACATACCTAGCTAGATTACTTACTAAAAGTTCTAAGACTCCATTCCTGGTCTATCCCTGGCCAAGCACAGCATACAGACTGACCTAGACCCTTTGTTTCTCTCCCTCCTCCCAGCTTTTGAAAGTATCTTGTCTCCTCATTGGTCATTTTGGTCAGGTGCCAGCGAGGTTACCTTTAGCTTCTTAACCCTTTACAGGTGAGAGGAGCTTTCCCCTGGCCAGGAGGAATTTCAAAGGGGTTTACCCTTCCCCTTATATTTATGACACTGCCATATTAAGGATTTTGAGGTGAGCCCTTCTCCTGGAGGAGCATGCAGTAGTTCTGCTCCAAGGAAATGCCTGGAACATTGGCTTTTCACAGCAGAGGGTCCGGCTTTCTCCAGCGTTTGTCTCATGGTAGGGGCTGGGCTCCTCTAGAAGCAGGCTCTCACCCTGTACACTCTTCACCAGTGCCACACATCACTCATCTCAGATAATAGCTTCCCCCTCCCTCTCCTCACATGGACCTCTTTCCCTTGATTTCCATAAATTACCAGCATCAGAAAGGTGGACTCTAAAGTGGGGTTCTAGAGAACTCAGATACCATGGTGATGGGCGCTGCAGAAAATGCTAAAGCTAGAAAACCTCTTCCCCGCACCATACCAAGCTAGCTCTGCTAGCTGCTCTGCCGCCTTCAGGTTTGCAGCCCACACAGCAAAAGGCCAGTGGCCACATAAGGTCAGAGAATACTGAGCTTTGGCCCTTGGAAGTGTCTCTGTGCAGAGGATTCTGAGCATCCAACAGGCCAGCCATGTAACTGAGCTGCACTCATGCACCCAGGATGAAAATGGAGCACTAGCTCCACCATGTGGAGACTAGTAATCCCAAGGTCTCTGCAACCAGCTGCACTGAGACAACCCTGCCGGCTCTCTGCCTCACTCAGAGGCTGGGTACTCACAGCATACGTTGAGATCCATGCATGGAAAGGGCTGTAGAGGCACAAAGAGCGGTCATGTCCCTGTCCCCAAGACTGAGTATCCAAAGCCAGGTAACAGTGTGCCATGGGTCCTGTAAGTGACATTTTGCATGAGGGTGCAGAGACCTGATCCTGTGTTAGGAGGTGAAAGGGTTAAACCTCCCTCCTTTGGCAAGTTGGGGTCCCAGGTATGCACCCCCAGTGCAGAAATTGGGCCAGGTGGGGGTGATTCTTCATCAAGAGGAGCAGCCATAGCTCAGCAAGCAGAAGCAACAGGCTGCTTGCTGAGAGGGGCTGATATCCCAGGAGCATGGTTGGGCTGGCAGTGGAGGCAGATAGCACAGAATCACAGTAATGTAGGGCTGCTAGGGACTTCAGAAGTCATCAAGTCCAGCCCCTGTGCTGAGGCAGGATCGAGTAAACCTAGACCAATGGTTCTCAAACTTCATTGCACCGTGACCCCCTTCTGACAAGAGAAATTACTACATGACCCCAGTGCCATGTGTTACTCAGAATAGTTAGTATTTTAAATAAAAATTGCATTACAAGGCCATATCTACACAATCCACCATATCTGCCGCCCACGAAGCTATGGGCTGGGGCTTCAGCCCCACCACCAACCCTGGAGTTCCTGGCTAGGGGTTTCTACCCTGGCAACCCCATCAAAATGGGGTCATGACCCACACTTTGAGAACTGCTGACCTAGACCATCCCTTACAGGTGTTTGTCTAACCTGTTCTTACAAACCTCCAATGATGGAGATTCCACAACCTGCCTTGGGAGCTTATTCCAGACCTTAATTACTTTTTTGGACTACCAAGTTTTTCCTAATATCTAACCGAAATCTCCCTTGTTGCAGATTAAGCCCAAGGTTTTCTAAACTTTTTATCATTTTTTGCTCTTCTTTGGACTCTTTCTAATTTATCCACATCCACCCTGAATTGGACGCAGTATTCCACTGCCCAACAGAACAAGATAATTGTCTCTGTGTCTTACATATGATCCTCCTGTAATTAAATGCCAGAATATTAGCCTTGTCATAAATATAAAGGGAAGGGTAAACACCTTTAAAATCCTTCCTGGCCAGAGGAAAAACCCTTTCACCTGTAAAGGGTTAAGAAGCTAGGATAACCTCACTGGCACCTGACCAATGAGGAGACAAGATGCTTTCAAAAGCTGGGGGGAGGCAAAAACAAAGCCTCTCTGTCTGTGTGATGCTTTTGCTGGGGACAGAACAGGAATGGAGTCTTAGAATTTAGTAGTAATCTAGCTAGATATGGGGTAGATTCTGTTTGTTTAAATGGCTGAGAAAATAAGCTGTGTTGAATGGAATGGATATTCCTGTTTTTGTGTCTTTTTGTAACTTAAGGTTTTGCCTAGAGGGATTCTCTGTTTTGAATCTAATTACCCTGTAAGGTATTTACCATCCTGATTTTTACAGAGGTGATTCTTTTTACTTCTATTAAAATTCTTCTTTTCAGTAACTGAATGCTTTTTCATTGTTAAGATCCAAGGGTTTGGGTCTGTGGTTACCTATGCAAATTGGTGAGGATTTTTATCAAGCCTTCCCCAGGAAAGGGAGTGTAAAGGTAAGGGAGGATTCTGGGGGGAGAGATGTTTCCAAACGGGCTCTTTCCTAATAATAATAATACCGGTTAGACATTTGGTGGTGGCAGCAAAAGTCCAAGGGCAAAGAGTAAAATAGTTTGTACCTTGGGGAAGTTTTAACCTAAGCTGGTAAAAGTAAGCTTAGGAGGTTTTCATGCAGGTCCCCACATCTGTGCCTTAGAGTTCAGAGTGGGGAAGGAACCTTGACAAGCCTGTTTTGCAACTGTTTCACATTGTTGGATCTCATTCAACTTGTGATCCACTATAATCCCCAGATCCTTTTCAGCAGTACTACCCCCTAGCCAGTTAATTCCAATTTTGTAGTTGTGTATTTGATTTTTTCCTTCCTAAGTGTAGTGCTTTGCACTTGCCTTTCTTAAATTTCACCTTGCTGAATGCAGACCAATTCTCATCCTGTCCTCCAAAGTGCTTGCAATGCAACCCCTGCCAGCTTAGTGTCCGCTGCACATTTTAAAAGCATACTCTCCACTCCATTATCCAAGTCATTAATGAAAATATTTAATAGTACCAGACCCAGGACTGACCCCTGCAGAACCCCATCAGATACATGCTCCCAATTTGACAGCAAACCATTGATGATGACTGAGTATGGTCTTTCAGCTGGTTGGCACCATTGTACAGTAAGGTCATCTAGACTGCATTTCCCTAGTTTGCTTAGGAGAATGTCATGTGGGACTGTTTCAAAAGCCTTACCAAAATCAAGATATAGATTTACTGGTACACACCATCCATTAGGACAGTAACCCTGTCAAAGAAGGCAATTAGGGTGGTTTGGCATGATTTGTTTTTGAAAAATACAGGCTGGCTATTCCTTAACCCAATTATCCTCTAGGTGCTTACAAACTGATTGTTTAATATGTTCTACTATCTTTCCAGATATCAAAGTTAGGATCACTAGTCTGATCCCCCAGTTCCTTTTTGTTCCCCCTTTTTTAAGATAAGTACTATGTTTGCACTTCTCTAGTCCTCTAGGATTTCACCCATTCTCCATGAGTTCTCAAAGATAATTGCTAGTGGTCCTGTGATTGCTTCAGCTAGTTCCTTAAGTATTCTAGGAAGAATGTCATCAGGCCCAGCTGACTTGAATACATCTAACTTTTCTACATACTCTTTAACCTGTTCTTTCCCTATTTGGGCTTGCTTTCCTTCCCCTTTAACCTTTTTAGTGAAGACTGAAGCTAAACTGGCATTGAACACCTGAGCCTTCTTGCTGTCATTACCTTATTAGCTCTACCACACACCATGTCCCACATCCTGTAAGTGTTCCTGGATGAACCCCTATCCAAGGACTGACCTACACTCGCCCTGCTTAGCTCCTGAGAGTTGAGGTGATCACAATACCTGGCCATTGGGCATAAACTGTTTTAATATATTACACATATAAATGACCAGAGCCACAAGGAGTCAGGTTTCACCAGCAAGATCTTTGTCAGCATGGCTTTTTTCCCTTGGCGACCTGGAAACCTGTGAGTATTGAAAGGGCCACAGAGTGGCACCATCTACCCACACAACAAGCAGCTGGCTGTAACTCTGAAAGGTTCATTGTGTTAATCCCATGATCACCCACATTCCACCCAAAGGGGGGTGTCCCAGTCAGGTCTAGTGTTGAAAATTATTTGCATCAGAATTAGTCCTGGAACTCCAGTTACAGAAAATACAAGTTATTGGGTTCAATACAGGGGAAAGTGGGTGTAATTTAATAGCCTGTGCTATACAGGTGCTCAGACAAGATGATCTAATGGTCCCCGCTGGCCTGAAGCGCTATCTGACTATGAAGAGTCATTTATACCAAAGGAAGGAATCCCACAGTGTTTTCACTTCCATACCAATTTGGGAAACCCCTTACCTGTGTTCCACCCACTGGCCCTCACTGTCTTCTCTGTGACAGGGTCCAAACACTTTGGGGATGGGAACTCCTTTGTTGGGGAGGAGCATTATCCAGACCTTGACATTATCCAGACTTTCAATGGGAAAGTAACACCTGGCAAGCTCAGGAGGCTATACAGCAGGGACCAGTTCTGCACTGGCCCCAGGGAGATTGACTAGCTGGGCTGGGTCTGCAAAGTCTCTTCCATCTCTGAGGTCTGTGCTACATAGAAGGTGGTTAGCAAATGATTTGCTGGTGCTGCCACCTAATGTAAATGCAAAGGCCTATACATGAGGGAAGCTCTCCTAGGGGCCCCACTTCTCCACTGTCTGTACCACATGCCCCTGTGGTTCCCCTCCTGCTGTATGTGTAATAACCCCCTTCTTCTGCAGCAAACAGTGACAGAGTTACAGTCCAACAGGGCTTTCCCCAGCCCCCTCCCCACTGGAGCTAACAGTTAAGTTTTGGGCTTAAAAGACTTGTTAGCATCTCTTTATGGTGGGATTTTCAAGGACACAAGTCCCATTGCCTTTCAGTGCAAATAGCAAACTGGCTTTCGGTGGGACTTGTGCTCCCATGCACACAGGCACTCTTGAAAAGCCCACCATTACATTTTGGCATAGGTTGGTCCAGGTTCACATCGTCCATCTCTAACAGGAAATGGATATGTGCACTGTTTGACCTAGTGGTTCCAGCAGGGACATCAAGAATCAGGACTCCTGGGGTGTAGGGACCAGGGCATGCGTGGTCAGAGCCACACACAGAAGCTAGGAACCAAAGCCAGAGTTGGAATCACCCCAAGGTTTCAAGGCCAAAGTTGGGGGTCACACCAAAGGATACACCAGAATCCGTGTCAGGAGTCACACTGAGGGTCAGTTCAGGATTGGAGTTAGTCAGACAGCCATGCCAGGGGTCAAGCCAGAGTCAGCTAGCAGTTGCAAAGGTCAGACTGGAGATAGGGTCCAGTCCAGCACAGCAGCCCATCAGGACCTCACTCAGTTGCTCAGAAAACTTTCTGTGCCTCTTTCTGGCTTAAGTAGTGTGTCTGGGCCAATCAGTCGAGCCAGATGTCTGCTCCAATCAGGAGCTTCATGGGTGGAGCCCCTGGTGGGCCAGAGTTACACTAGCCCCCTCCCCTGCTGGTGCAAGGGGGCTGTCACATGGCAGTCATGGTCTGCATACCACTTGGGGACCCATAGGCCTGCATTCAAGCTCTGTGCTCTCTTATGCTGAGTTCTGTCCCTTGCTCTGAGACCAACAGAATCCAACCCTAAATTAAGGTCAGTGAAAGACTCCCACTGACTTCAATGGGGGTCAGACCAAGTTGTAGTTGTGTGTCCTTCTGTAGGTCCTGCCTCTCCATGTGCCTCAATGACAGGAGTTGTAAAATTGGTATGCTGGTAGGCCAAACAGAGTGTATAATTCTCAGTTCAGAATGCAGGCTGTGTATTTGTCTCTAGGCATGTATTGACAGCTGACTGATTCATTTTCACTGCACCCCTGGAGCAATGCTTGTAAAGTGCTGTGGGACCTTTGAACAAAGACAAGCATGCTAGCCGCCCATCGTTATGATGTTATCAATAAACCTCTTATTTCCCAGGAGCTGCTATATTTGGTTTGCTTTCCTCCTTTAGTTTCCCAAGCTGAGCCAAGTGCACTGATTCTCTGCATGGAGTGAGTATGGGGTTTGGATGCCTCATCATGGCAGGAGTGAGCTTAGTGCTCATGTCATGAGTGGGCAGAGAGGCCCTGGTTAGCAAAGCCTGTTGCTTGTATACACAGCTCTGCCCATGCACCACTGTCCTGAACTACTACCCCCTGCTATACCAGCCCTGGGCTCCTCACCACAGCTGCACAGCTTGGCCGGTGCATTTCAATCCTGACCTGAAGCCCCCGCCCTGTATTCTAGCTCTGCCTGCCCATCTTGCAAAGACTTCCAGCCCCATGGGAGGCCTCCCAGTTCAAACAGAGCAGCATCCGCTGCAGCCTACGCGTCTATTAGAAAGTGAAATGAGATCAGCTACTAAATTATGCTCTAGAGCTCCTTCAGCAACCTGACCCTATCGAATCTTCTACTGGGTGAACCCTTAGTAGGTTCTGGGGAGGATGGACTGACTGGTGATGTTCTGGATGGATCTCTCCATCCACCACCACCCTATGGGGACTCTAGGTCAGGGCACAGGAGAAATGAGATCTGCCATTCTCCTGGATTTGCAAACTGCCCCAGCTGGAAGACAAGTTGGAATTTGGAAATGCATTCCATGCTAAGAATGTGCTTCTGTTCCATGAACAGGGCAAAGCCCATGCAGTGATTGACGAGCCTGATATTAAAATACAACACTGCTGTATTAATCTAAACCACAGCAGTGAGGCTACCGGAAGAAATGCTGCTTTGGACCATTTCTGTAGAATAGTGTAGTCATCTTTTATTAGTGGAAGCAGTTGTGTGCTACTACTGAACCACTAATTTGAATTCAAACAGTGGAGCTATGCTGCAGGAAGCATTTGTAGTTTCCTCCAAGGCACTGTTTGCTATGCTAAATTGCCTGGCTTCGCTCTGCTCTCAATGGGCATTTCCCCTGGCACTGTCAACACACCCTCTGATTTGACACATACCCAGAACCATGCCATGTAAAAGGAGCTTCCACCCTGCATCATTTGCTGTCGTCATTATGGACACTGTTGTTGTTGCACTTGTAGAAGGTGAGGCTTTTAGAGATGTGAGCCTAACCTGGCCGCCTTATCACTTGGTGCTAGAACAGAAAGGGATGAGGGAATTAGTGACCTTTAAGAGTCTTTGGGAAACCAATGAAAAATCACCTGCCAAAGGAAAACAATGAAGAGAAAATAACCAATGAGGAGACACCGCTACAGAACATGTTAGTTCCGTGCCAATATTCTCTGTCTTTTACACCCTACTCAGCAAGGCAATTAAGTAGCTAATTAGGTTCCTAAACCATTGACAGTGTTGTGCAGCACCTCTGGAGAGCAGCCTGGTCCAGGCTTCCGCCTTAGCTGATGGGATTTGTGCTGAAGATGCGGCCCTGAGACTCAGTTGGAGAGCGCTGGCCTGGGGCGAAGATATCTTGGCTGTCAATGGAGCCTGCTGCTCAGCACAGAGTTAAGTGCCCAGCAAGCAGCAGCTTATTGGCTGATTTTAGCAACCAAGAGCAGCTCATTGGTTGCACAATGTGCTGAGTGATGATGCAGAAGGCAGGTAGATCGGAGCTGAGTTTTCCCACCCTGCACAAAACGGTGGCTCTGCAGGCCACGGCCACCAACTGCCAGCACTTCCACACTTTAGGCAACTGCGCCACCTACAGGAGATGCCCCAGCTGCCTTGATCTCACATCCTTAGGCTCCAATTCTGTCCTGATTATGGTGTCTCTGGAATAAAAATTCTCCTGCACCATGACAATACTCACAGTTCCTTTGGCTGCTGAAATTTTCCGTTACCCTATACACCACCTCTCCCTGACTCTGGTAGTAGGGCCTTGTGTTAAATGGGGACACGTACCCATCTGGAAGGTGACGTTGGTGCCGAACAACCCCAGGGAAGTCTATGGAACTGTCCTCTCGCTGCTGGCTTGGGTTTAATTTAACCCTTTCACTCCTGGGAGGCTCTGTGCACTGGCTCTATCAAGTCAACTTTAGCAAGAGAACAATTCCATGGAAATTGGTGCAACCCGAGAATGCACCTGGATCAGTCATTGGCATCTGGGAAGCCTCAGCTGCTCTACCTGGATGTATTTGGACTCTGCCTCTGTGCCAGGCACATTCAGCACGTCAGTGTGAGCTGGATGTCCCTGGAGCATTCAGCAGCTGACCGGTATGGTCTAATTCACCTTGCCTGTAATGCTTGTCAGTAGAACTTAGCTGGCCTGCTCTCTCCCAGCCTGGCACTTTGGGCTCTCCTTTACACATGTGCAAAGGGCAGCCAAAGTGGGTCTAAACTGCTGCGGAATCAGCGCTCTTCTCTCCCTCACCCCTTTGATAGTGTTTTTAGGCTCTCTGTGCACAGGGGTAACTGATGGCATAAGGTACAATCCAATGCAGGATTCATCTTCGTGTGCTCTACCCAGCCATGCCTACCACACTGGGCAGCAAGGCAGGTGCCTCTCAAAGGCATATGTGATTCCCATAGCGGATCTGAAATAAGAGGATTCAAAGGAAAGGCTTAAGCAGACGCAGGGCTAAATTCAGCTGGACAGAGCTTCCCCCCAGAGCCCAACTCCACCCCTGCACTGAGCAGCTAATGCTGTTATCGGTGTGAGGAACTTGCAAACAAGGCGGGGGCTAAAGCAGCAGGGAGGGGTGTGTTAGAGCAGCAGGCATGGTTCTTGTTCCTGGCTTGGCCACAGACTCACTGGGTGACTGCAGCTAAGTTGCTTCAGCTCTTGCTGCCTTGATTTCCCTGTCTATGAAATGGCGATGTTACTGACCCACCTTTGTAAAATACACCGAGGCCTAGGGGGGAAAGGAGCTGTCAGTTCAGAGCACTGGTATTATCTGAGATGCAGTGTGAGTCAATGTACCAGTGAAGTGAAATGAGAGGGGTGAGGTTTCTTTGCTGAAGGCTGGACTGAATCATCTTCTCCTTCCTAAGTGTTGTTTCCCTTCTCCCCGTCTCTCCAGCCTATTTAGCCTATAAGCCCAGCATGACAAGGACTGTTAATCACTCTGCACATCATCTGGCACAATAGGGCCCTGATCTTGGTTGTCTCTGGGCACTACTATAATACACCTAATAAATGAAATTACAAAGTTTCTCTTCCCCTTTAACAAAGCTTTGCTAAATTTAAGCTTTTAGAAACAAATGAGGCATTTCAGCCCAGGCCTTGTGGTATGCAATAGTTACTTATCTCCAAGGCGATAGCCATGAAAATAACTCCTGCCCCCCCCCATGTAAATAATGGGTCACAATTCTATGCCTGTGCACCTCACAGCTTATTGAAGAGCTGCAGCCAGGTCTAAAGCTGCCTTGAACAGCAGGTGTGTCCTTGGGAAGAGGCCTACAGCCCAGAGAGAAAAGTGCAAGGCATGTCAGACATCAGGCTGTTCTCTTCTCCATGAGCTCAAGTGCTGACAGACTAGAGTCAGGCTACTGTAGGTGCAAACTTCTCCTGTCCATTAGCCCATTCACTAACGTGCTTCAACTCTGCCTTGGGGGGGGGGTCCCCCTGCAGTAGGGGGCATGGAATTAAGTTTCTGTGGCCTACGCAGACCTTGCTCTGGCTACCACTGAGTGGACTACACAGTGGCAGGTGGGGTTTTGTGCCATGGACACCTGGTTCACTAGGAACTGGGCTTAGATACCTCCAGCCTGTTTCACAATGGCCAATGCGCAACTGGGAGGGGAGTGTTTTGGTCACGAGCACTTGGAGCAGCTTGTTCCAGGCTGTTGTGTTTCTGTAGCACCCATCACCACTATATCTGCAGCCCCTGCACTTCCTGGGGGGTAGGAAATGCCTCACACTGTCACCACGCCGGTCCCAGTGGCCCCGATCAACAGGGGCTGAGACTGTGCGCACGGACAATGCCTTTAACCTCAGAATAAGAAAAGGTCTGGGACAAGTCTCCAGAGACCCTCTCTGTTGCCTTAGGGTCTCTGGGGGAGCAGTCTCCAAGCCTGGCTAATCTGACGGTGGAGCTTTTGGAAGGGCAGGAGACCAAGTGGGGACCATGGGTCAGAGGACGGGATTCAGGAATCTCTGGGGTTCCCCCGAATCAATGAGAGGAATAACATTTCTACAAGGTGAGTTTAGCAATCCTCCTTCCTGTGTCCTGCGGCTGACCTCATGGTTTGAGCCTGTGCACTGACGATGCACTGAGAGCTCTGGGGTGGGGAGCTCATGCTCTAACTGAGTTCAGGCTGCGGCTGGCTCTATCTCCACGCCCTGTCTCCCCGACAATGCTAATGCTCTCAGGAGAGGAGGCTGGGCCTGGAGTCTGCTCTCCTCCTGCTGCGGGGTGGGGCTTGCAAGGTCTGGGAGCTGCTACAGCCTCCCAGAAACAACCCCGGAGCCCAAAGGTCAGCAGTAAATCAAGTCTTATTAAAAGCGCCCAACGTGTCTGAGTGTGAGAGGAGCTGGGAAAGTTGTGACGGGCCTGTTGGGTTTGCAGGGTCACTTGGCATGTCAGAAGAGGGCCCAGCTCAGCAATATGAGAACAGATGGAGGGGAAATAAAGAGGATTTGCTGAGCTGCACCTATTCAGCCAGCACCGTGCAGCAGCCTCATCCATCTCCCTTTCACGAGCAGGACCCTGAGCACTGGCTATTCACTCAGCTAATTAGCCAGCACGCCAAGGCCCCCCTGGGCCTGCAGCTGAGTGAACCTGGCTGCCTGGAGCAGCAGAGAGAGAAAGGGCTGCCTCCGACTGCACTGGGCTCGCTGCTCCCAGGGACCCCAGGGTCTGTCTCCATAAGGCCCAGGGCAGTATTGTTGTGTCCTTTCACTCCTCTTGGGCTGCTTCCATGGGGGATGAGTGGATGCTGCCAGCTGTCACTCAGAAAAAGACGATTAGTGGTGTCAGCGTAGCACCTAGAGGCCTCAGCTAAGAGCAGGGACTTCTTGTGCTAGGTGCTGTACGTACACATAGTGAGAGAGTCCCTGACACCAAGAGCTCCCAGTCCAAGGCGACAAGACAAAAAGGGCAGATCACAAGCCCCATTAGCCCCACAATGAGGGCCTAAGGTACAAGGCCAGGGACCCACCAAGGTACTTCGGTGCTTAGGTAATAGGTACTGTCCCAGAAGAAGAAACGCCCAGACATTGCCTGAGCAGGTCTGCTCAGAGCAAGGCTTAAGCGCATCTCTGAAACAGTGCAGAAGTCTTGGCAGCATCTGCCATTAAGCCATAACCCTGAGCACTAGCTCAGTTGCACTCATATTCCCATGCAACTGCAGGCAGTTCCGGGTGCATTTCCTAGGGGAGATCAGGTTTAGACAGAGGCAGCCTTAGTGCTGAGCCACGCCACTCCCTGGGGCTTGACTAATTTGCCCGTCCTAGTTCAGAATCGACTGCCACGGAGTCCGGTTCATGGCCAGAAAGGAAAAGCAACAGCGACACCGATAGTAACAAACCTGCAGCATTTCCCACCTGTTCACACCGAAAAGGAGATAAATACCGTCACAGTGCTGATGTCACACGGGCTGGCCATGCCGCCGCAGAGCCAAGCAGGCCCAGCAGAGGAAAGGGAAGAGGGCATGCTGCCAGGGGAGAAGGCTCCTGCTAACGCGGAGAGGGAATAACAGTCATAAAAGCCTCTGTGTGACATTCCTGCTTTGTAGCTGTGCTGGATAAAATGACGTCCTAAATTTCTCCGAGGACGCGATTCTGACAGACTCAGTCTCAGATAAACCGGTGCGCTACTCACAGAGTAAGGCACTACTTAGTGTGAGCAAGGGTGTCAGAATCTGGCCCAACATTTGGGGGAACCCCCCTCCAACCCACTAATATTTCACTACCATCCCTTTGAACTCTGTGCCAAGAGGTGAACAGGTGCACATCCAGCCCCACTAGCACCTCACACACACGTCCCACACAAGGCCCCGCTTCGCAAGCATCCTCCTCCATACAACCACCCAGCCCGTGGCCTGTACCTGACACATCCATGAACAAACACACAAGCCGAGAGTGTGGCACACCCCCATCGCATCGCAGTTTCTGTGGCACGGGCAGAGCCAGTCGCATTATTTCAAACCCCTCCAGGCTGTGGAAGGCCAGTGACACTGTGCAGAGCGTGACACTGTTCCCAGCCTGGTGATTTGGGCTTATAACCACAGTCACTGTGAGCTCTCTAACCTTCAGAGTCCAGAGGGGGTTTTATTTTGCTTTCTTTGCCACTACAGAGTCTATTTGGACCCTAACTGTTCCCATGGCCCTGCCAGGTGCCTGGGGGCAGCTGCCTTTAATGTGAACTTGGGCTGAATGCACACACCTTTCCCTGCAGCTCTCCAACAGGCCCCGGCAGCTGAAGGGAAACAGACAGGTCCACTCGCAGCACCTCAGAAGACGTGCGGGTCCGTCTGACTCTTTGACCAGGTTATGGCTCCTGTCTGTAATCATAACTCAACTGAGCCATCCAATGTGCATTTCGGTTGACAGACCCTGCTGCATATGGCCAGGCAACAGCTTCTTATCAGGAGGGAATGACAGCAAGCTTGATGGCAGCCACGGCTTAGCACAATGCAGAGTATGGGCCCAGCCTTCACTGGCATTACAGAACCATAGGGTAACTGTCCCTATATGACATATGGCCGTCAGCCCCTTATCAGTCTGAACTCCATGCAGTATGGCATATGGCTCTGTACCTGGTGTGGGGACAGTGGGTGGTATAGCTCCATGCTGTGAGTATTCTCCACATACAAATCACGGCTTCATAGTTGCGGTCTCCATCCAAGTCCTAGATCCGTAAGCTTTGGTCCTATATCAGTTTCAGAGTCGTACTGTCCCCATACGAGAGCCATGGGTGCAGTACCCCTAAGAATGATACATTCCAAGCACTTGCATGGGGATAAACATGAACGCAGTGCTACTGGCAGCCCACAATGGTCATTTAAGCTTACCAAATTGAGACGTGGGCTATTTATGCAGCACTTCTTTGTGGCATAGGGAAGCTGGCATCAGTGACAGGTACAGTAAAGAATCATGATTGGACATATTGACATGTGACACTATGGTCATGCCAGGACACATGTGACATGGCGCTACTGGCGGACGTAGGAGGATCTTCTGGCTGGGGTGATGGTCTGATTCCAGGTGGCAAAGCCTGCCCGTGTTCCTAATTGCAGGATGGAACACTTTTCTGGGTCCCTATTCAATGTAGCCCTCGTAGCATTTGAAGCAAGATGAAGAGGATTCCTGCCTCTCATCCAGTGTAAACCCACCAAGTTCTGTTAGGGGAGATTTAGGGTTCCTTTAAGATTTATCAGTAAATCATGCAGGAGATGCTAACGGTGCATTTCTGACTCAAGCGTGCTGGGTTCCTGTGGCGCTGGCCTCAGACCAACTGCAGCCAGTCACAATTCCCCAGAAAGCGCCTTTTTAAAAGCCACGCGTGGCTCAAATGCTTCTTGCTTGCCTTTCGCTGCCACCTCTCTAGCACTGTGCAGAGTTGAACATGTCACAGCGAGAATGAAGCACTTCCCATTAATGGAGAGCCAAAGGCTGGGCTGCAGAGTCGCCTGCTCCTTTCTGCTAATTTATAATCATTTTACAGGGTTGGTGATTAGACACAAACCGACAGCAGGTCACCAGACACTTTGCACAGCTACTATAGGAAGCAGAAGTGGCTCTACCAGACTCCCTACCTAACCTAGGCAAGTAACTTAATCTTTCTCTGCTTAGCTGTGAAATGGGCATAATAATGCTGCCTTTCTCTCATCCACCACCTGCCTTGTCTATTTAGATTGGAAGCTCTACAAGGCAAGGGCTGTTTCTCACTGTCTGTACTTACAGCACCTAGCACAATGCAGCCCACAATGTCCCTCTCGCTTGGGGCTTCTAAGTAATATAATAATATTACTGCAATATAAATAATAATAATAAAAGCAGAGCAGTACCTCCGCTCATCCAGGTCAGAGATTTCTAGGATTTAAACACTGTGAAGAATGCTTTGGCCAGGTCTCAAGGAGCCTTGGGATGCTACCTGTAATAAGGCAACATTGTACATTTTGATATTGACCATAATCTAATCCAATCTAGCTTGGTGTGTATGAGGCTAGATAATCTAGCTCTCTCTCTGAGCTACCTATATGGCCCCCCAACCACTATAGTATCTGAGCGACTCTCAACGATGAATGACAAAGCCATGCTTCTCATTCTGCTCAAACCCAGGCTGAGCTGGGCAAACTGTTGGAACTGCAGAGCACAGCTCACCCATCTGCCTGCAGGAGGATCATTGTGCCGTGAGCATTGTTTGTTACGAGCTGGCAACGGGCTATTCAGGGCTGGACGGAGCAAGCAGTAGGAAAAGTCTCTGCCCCGCGGCGGTTACATGCTGCTAATCAGTTGATCACAGTGAGCTTCCACATTGGTGGGGGCGCAGTATATCTGGTGTCATCCAGTCCTTGTCAGAGCTATCCTTGGAAAGAGCCTTGGGATTCCAGCAGAAAAAGGCAAGGATAATAAATAACTAGAACGGCAATTGTTTTAAATATATCAATAAAAATAGGTAAAGTCCGGGTTAAAAAGGCAGATTTTAAAAAACGTAGCAAGTACCACATTTTATTAACATTTAATTTGAAATAGAAGGGTGGGGGGAGGGGAGGCGAGTATGAAATTAACGAGGCATGTGCTTATCATCCTAAGTGCCTTGCTTGTATCTTTAATCCCTTTCCTTCCCCTTCATCATCTTCAATTGTAGGTACTTCAGGAAGGGCCTGTGCCTTCCTAATTGTTTGTGCAGAGCCCAGTTCAATGGAGCTTTGATCCTGATGGGGGTCTTTGGGTCCTACTGGAATGTAAACAATACATGATAATGCTAATACTAACAGGTCCAGTGCAGTTTGGTTCTACCCTGTTGTGACTCCTAAACTTGGACCATGTTAGAAACTCCCTGCCATTAGCAGTAATGCCTCAGCTTTCTAAGTAATTGCTCTTTTTAATTCTTAATGAGCTGCAATTTCAATTTACTCCTCTTTAGAGCACTTGCTCTCCTGACACATCCTCCTTCATTCTAATTGCTTTTTTTATTATAATTACACCAAATGAGAAACATATATCCCCGGGTTCCTGCAGGACATCAGTTATTTATTTATTGAACTCACCAGGTTTAAGAGCTTATGGCTGCAGGCCCCTCTTCACCAGCAAACCCATGCGAACATGCTCTAGGAATTTGGCCATTACAAATGTCAGGCTTTTAAAGGCGGTGGTGGAGTTTGCTTTTTGGTTGGTTTGTTTTTTAATCAGCTAAATCTGCAACAAAAATAAAAATATTGTTAAGCACCAGAGAGGGGATGATGGGAGCTTTAACATGTGGCTCTGAATTTCGAGCTGGGAATTCAGGAGGGAACAGGCAGGAGAAATGGCTCCAAAATAGGATGCTCAGTTTCTCTGCATATTCAACTCCATAGTTCTAAACTGACGGCAGCATGGTAGAATTCCTCATTCACTGAACAGCTGTGACCTTATGCCCTTGTGGGTGGGTTTGAGGCAGTGTTTCAGACTAGAATGCAGACAGCCATCCATTTTACTTCAATGGAGCCAAGATTTCACCCCCGATCTCCCTGGTAGCCACGGGGGCTCACAAAGTTGTTTAAAGCCTGGAGAGATCTCTCTAATTTAGCATCAAACCTTTTGATCTTCTCTCTAATGCTGGACCCACAAAGCAACTCATGTCCTGGTCGCCATTGCAGGTCAAATGTTTGCATCAGAAGCTGGGAAATTAACTTTGCTTTTCACAGCCATGCGATGCGGATGGGATCTGGGTGGGATTGATGCATATCCTTCTCTTGCTTGAAATATGTCAATGGCAAAGAATTATTCCTGCTCTTTGCCACTGAGATTACAGTAGATTTTTATAAAAAGAAAAGGAGTACTTGTGGCACCTTAGGGACTAACCAATTTATTTGAGCATAAGCTTTCGTGAGCTACAGCTCACTTCATCGGATGCATACAGTGGAAAATATAGTGGGGAGATTTTATATACACAGAGAACATGAAACAATGGGTGTTACCATACAGACTGTAACAAGAGTGATCAAGAAAAGTGAACTATTACCAGCAGGAGAGCGGCGGAGGGCGGGGAGGGGAAAAATCAAGGTGGGCCATTTCCAGCACTTTACAAGAACAGTAGGAGGGGAAATAAGCACTCCTTTTCTTTTTGCGAATACAGACTAACACGGCTGTTACTCTGAAACCAGTAGATTTTTATGATCTCCTTGCCTATTTCCAATTGCCACGCATCATCAAGTCCTAATTTGGACTGTCATGTCACCTGAATTGTTTAGTTTTTAAAGTATGATTTTATGCAAATTTCCCTGTGCAGGAATGAAAATTACCCACTCTCACATTATCCAATGATTTATCAGCACAGCCCTCCATTCTCAGTAAAAAACAACATTCATCTCCCAGGAGCTTAACCTCTCAGGTGTGGAGCATCCTCCACCCAACTGTGCCAAGGAGGACTGAGACCCAGCTAAGGCAGCGGGCTCCTGGATTCATTCCCTGGACTGGGGATTTCTGATGGAGAGTGGAAGCATGAAGGCCAAAGGGTTCAAACTGGTGAGTCAACACAGCAGAAGACTTCAGCAGCTGAGGTTTGGTGACATCTCTCCCAGAGCACTGGCAGAACACCGGGAGGATGGACAGCCAAGCATATTGTACCGTGTCTATATCTATGCAGGCTCATGGCAGAATTTGTTGTATCTGGGGGCTTCTCCAATAGAATCATAGAAGATGAGGGTTGGAAGGACCTCAGGAGGTCATCTCGTCCAACCCCTTGCTCAAAGCAGGACCAATCCCCAACTAAATCATCGCAGCCACGGCTTTGTCAAGCCTGACCTTAAAAACCTCAAAGGAAGGAGATTCCACCACCTCCCTCGGTAACGCATTTCAGTGCTTCACTACCCTCCTAGTGAAAAAGTTTTTCCTAATATCCAACCTAAACCTCCCCCACTGCAACTTGAGACCATTACTCCTTGTTCTGTCATCTGCTACCACTGAGAACAGTCTAGATCCATCCTCTTTGGAACCCCCCTTCAGATAGTTAACAGCCCCCCCATTCTTCTCTTCTGCAGACTAAACAATCCCAGTTCCCTCAGCCTCTCCTCGTAAGTCATGTGTACCAGTCCCCTAATCATTTTTGTTGCCCTCCGCTGGAAGCTTTCCAATTTTTCCACATCCTTCTTGTAGTGTGGGGCCCAAAACTGGACACAGCACTCCAGATGAGGCCTCACCAATGTCGAATAGAGGGGAACAATCACATCCCTCGATCTGCTGGCAATGCCCCTACTTATACAGCCCAAAATGCCATTTGCTTTCTTGGCAAGAAGGGCACGCTGTTGACTCATATCCAGCTTCTCGTCCACTGTAACCCCTCGGTCCTTTTCTGCAGAACTGCTTCCGAGCCATTCGGTCCCCAGTCTGTAGCGGTGCATGGGATTCTTCTGTCCTAAGTGCAGGACTCCGCACTTGTCTTTGTTGAACGTCATCAGATTTCTTTTGGCCTAATCCTCTAATTTGTCTAGGGCCCTCTGTATCTTATCCCTACCCTCCAGCGTATCTACCTCTCCTCCCAGTTTAGTGTCATCTGCAAACTTGCTGAGGGTGCAATCCAGGCCATCCTCCAGATCATTAATGAAGATATTGAACAAAACCGGCCCCAGGACCGACCCTTGGGCCACTCCACTTGATACCGGCTGCCAACTAGACATGGAGCCATTGATCACTATCTGTTGAGCCTGATGATCTAGCCAGCTTTCTATCCGCCTTATAGTCCATTCATCCAGCCCAGATTACTTTAACTTGCTGGCAAGATAGTTGGGGCAATAGTTGGAAGACATGCCCCATGGCCAGCTGCACTGTGACACCACAGAATTACAGACACTAAGTCATAATGCAATTGACTCACATACCCTCTAGCTCACTCCAAAAGGGAGCCCAGAGGTTGCTGAATCAACCCAAGTGTATTGGAAACTGGAAGCAAAGAAGCCAAAGGCGCTGAGAATCTAACTTGCAAAGCCCTAGTGTGATGGATTTGTATGTGTCTGCATTTATCTACAGCAAGCTGCAAACGCCATTTGTTCTGCAAAGGTCATTTTGATTGTAAACCTGTTTTGGGCCTTCACCTTGGCACTGTAGCCTCCACACTGAACTGACACACACAAGCGCTGTCAGGTGAAATTCTTGCACCTAGTAGAGGGCCGTTAAACCTGGATGCCCTTTCATTGCCCCGTGGCAACCTCAGTAAAGGTATCCAGTATCCAAAACCAGGCTGTTCTGGCACCTGACTCAGAGGGCAAACTTACCTGCTAGCACAGCCGGAGGAATGGATAAAACTAAATGGTGTGTATCCATTCATCTCAAATGCAGAAGGGACTCACCCTTCAGTCAACTCAGCAATACAAAGAGAATCCCCAGTAATCAAGGGATGTACGTAGGAAATTGATGGCAGAGGTGCTGTGGATTCAGCAAAGGGAGAGAGAAGTAAAAATTCCTCTGGAAGGTAGAACTTGAGCTTGATGAATGGTTGGAGAAAATGCAAAGATCTAAGGAGGATTTTTTTTTCAGTCCTATTTGTCATTGAGCACAACCCTGACTCCAGGGATTGAAAACGCATCACCTTAACACATAGGCCTTGCTCTGCAGCAACAGTCAATTAGGGCAAGCATTCCAGGTGCCTCTATTAATCTCTTAGCGAACAGGAAAGGATCTCAGAGCCCATAGTTCATTAAGACACTGCAGCAGGAAACAGGCTTAACACCAGGCAGTGGAATCCAACCGTAGCTAGGCCCTGCATGGCTGGGGAAATACCTGCTCTTGCTGGCTAGCAGGAATATGATCCAACATCAGAGACTTGCTTATGAAAGAGAAGTGTTGGCTTATCGATTTAAAATGTCCTTGCTAGAGTTTGGGGGTTAGCCTAAAAATTGTTTTTCCACGGAAAATGATTTTTTCACTGCAATGGAAACTTTTGCCCAAAAAATCTTGTTTGTTGAAAATTATGGTTCTGTGAAGAAAACACTCCCCCCGGCCAAAAATAAACCAACCCTGAAAAAAATTCCAGTTTGAACAATTTTTGACAAAATGCCCCAAATTTGGAAGAAAATGTCAGTGAAAAAAATTTTTTTTGTCATCCAAAATTTCCCTTGGAAAGAAAAATATTCTTGAGCATTGCCAGCCTTTGCCCTCTCCTAATGCAGTAATATAGTCAGTGTCACTGGGCAAGGGGATGCTAGGCTAGCAACTGCATGACAGCACGAGCTGGCCTTATTTCACGAGGAGGGTGAGGAAGCCCTGGAATGGGTTCCCTAGGGAGGTGGTGAATCTCCTTTCTTAGAGGTGTTTAAAGCCCGGCTTGACCAAGCCCTGGCTGGGATGATTTAGTTGGGTTTGGTCCTGCTTTGAGCAGGGGGTTGGACTAGATGACCTCCTGAGGTCTCTTCCAACCCTGATCACCTTTGATGCTATGATCCCGGTCAGCTGTGCAGGGCTATCAGCGTACTTGGGTCCTCATTAAAAGTGAAGCATTGATAGCATAGCAAGCATCAGTTCCTCCCACTAACAAACAGGTAACAAAATGGCATTGCAATAGGGTGCTCTCCCTTTAAGGGCACAGTGGGCTGGGACCCATCCCAAAGTATAAATGAGAGGATTAGCAAAGGGAAATCAGTCTAGGAGCAAAGGAAATGACAGCACTAACAGGGCCCCTCCTAGAGCATCAATCTGCACCAATGAAGTCAATGGACGGGGCGGGTGCTGGCAGTCATGTCATTGACTTCAGGACCAGGCACCTGGTAAAGGAACCTGCTTTGTGCCTGGCTTCTTTTTTGTACGTGGTTTTCTCCTGTGGCTAATAAACTGGGGGCTGCCCATGTCTCCCTGGAGTCTTTGCAGCTTTTAAACTGAGGGCTCTGGAAGCCAGATGACTCTGCATCACGGGCATGATTTTGGAGCAGCGGCAGAGTGATGGCTCCCTGAAATTAGAGTGAAGCTGGTCCCACATATTCTTGGTGTGGGAAAGGGAACAATAAATCAAATGATCCAACGTGATGCTCTCATTCTTGACTGCAAGTGGACACGGGTGAATACCTAGGAGCTAGCACAGAGCCGGATGTATATTATAATATAAATCCATTGTGATACCACTGCAGTCATCAAATGAGGTCTAGGATATCCAAACTGAGTGACCTCCAGAGAATACCAGGGTTGGAAGGGACCTCAGGAGGTCATCTAGTCCAACCCCCTGCTCAAAGCAGGACCAATCCCCAACTAAATCATCCCAGCCAAGGCTTTGTCAAGCCGGGCCTTAAAAACATGTAAGGATGGAGATTCCTCCACCTCCCTAGGTAACCCATTCCAGTGCTTCACCACCCTCCTAGTGAAAAAGTTTTTCCTAATATCCAACCTAGACCTCCCCCACTGCAACTTGAGACCATTACTCCTTGTTCTGTCATCTGCCACCACTGAAAACAGCAGAGCTCCATCCTCTTTAGAACTCCCCTTCAGGTAGTTGAAGGCTGCTATCAAATCCTCCCTCGCTCTTCTCTTCTGCAAACTAAATAACCCCAGTTCCCTCAGCCTCTCCTCATAAGTCATGTGCCCCAGCCCCCTAATCATTTTCGTTGCCCTCTGCTGGACTCTCTCCAATTCGTCCATACCTTTAAAATGTTTGACCCCCACTGCCCCTTATTGATTACACTCCACAGGATCCTTCAGTGATATTTCCTCCCACACGTCTGCATTCTGACGCTATGTGGCTGCCAGCGAGATTTTGCTTACATAATAGGAAGTTTTTTCATAATGCAAAACCACTGTATGCTATTCACTAAATGTACAAGACCAGTTTTTGCCGTCATTTTGCAAGCGGCACAACAGATCAGCACACTGGTCACATCTAGGTCATCATGACTCTTCACTGGATGCCTCACTCATCAGTTCCTATGTAGAATGCAATCATGCCTGTCAGGCTATTTCCCTATTAGCACTGGGGTTAGCTGGAATTCATGCTGTAGTGTAAAACTCAGGAAGAAGAACTCATCGGGTGATAACAGCTGGTAAAATATTAATAGAAGTTTTCTTCAGCACACATTGTCCCACACTGAGCTGGGATTGCGGGGAAAACGGCTCTCCACAGATGGAAAACAGATTATTAAGACTCATTCCGAGATATTTTTTTTTAAATGGGAGCCTAAAGCCAGGCTCCTTAATTACATCTTTAGGCACTTAAATTAAGTAGCCTGATTTTCAGATGGTCGCAACACATGATAGGCTCCCTCTAAAATCAACGTGGGATTTTCAAAAGCACCAAGGTGAGTTAGGAGCACAAGATCCAAGTCAATGAATCTTATGCTCCTCAATCATATAGGTGCCTTTGAAAATTTCAGCCAACAGGGACTGCTGGGGACTTGGAGCTTTTGAAAATCTGCTCACTGTTTCAGGTGCCTACATATATGGTCTTTCAGGCCTCCATTTTTAAAACCCTGACCTATGGCTTCATTGCATGTTGCATGGTTTTCTCGCACTCAGTTTTAATTCACTATTCAATCAAAATTACCCGTGAACTAAGTCAGTATTGCTTCAGGCTGGGATGCAGCCCAGATGTACGAAGCGCGAGGACCCTGGGAAGTAGCAGTCGTTTCACAAGCCGCCTCGTCGCTGAGTCTGGCCGCAGCGGTGCGGGACTGTTTTCCTCTGGGTCATTGCCAGGACACTGTTCAGTCACATCAGCTGCAGTGAATGTGGAACCAATCAAAATATCTCCAGCACAATAACCATCATGCCGCCAACCTATGCAATCTGTAGGGTAACAGCCTCCCTGCAAGTTGCAGTGTGGAAAATCAAAGCAAACGGACCAGGAGAAAGGGCTATTCTGATGCATTAATAAGCAGAGTCAGATCAGACTCTTACCTATTGTATTTCTCTTTGTGAACGATTTGTGCACCCAGGTATGGATACAAATCAGAGTTCTAATCCCTCTTACCCCCATGTCCCTGGAGATCAAATCTGGGGACTGAATTACAAGTAGTTAGCTTCATCTAGTGCATTAGTTGAAGCACCTTTGGCAAGGTAAATTATAGGGTGATTTCCATAAGAAACACTGTCAGCAAAGGAATCCCAGTTGCTGCTCATTGGAGCTGTTCTCAGAAATGAGATGTAGGAGAGCAGAGTTAACTTTACCCATAGGAAAGCAAATTGGAGGATTCTGTATGATAAGGCTGCATTCTCCATCATAAACAGATACTGCTCATTACAGAACTCACACCTGGGAAATGCTGGTTTGTGATTCAGGATGCTGTTTACAACAAACATATACCCAGGTATGTGCATGGTTGGTGAACTGGCTCACAACCTTTCCAGCTCACTCTAAATCCGCCTCCTGGGTTCACACTGGGAAATGCTGGGCTTTACTGAACATTTCCACGTTAAATGTCTTGAGGACAGAATCAGGGGCTGAAAAGACCCAACCTTAAAAATATTCTCCTCTATGACTGGGTTTGAGTGTTTTACCAAGCGGTCTATGAGGTGGAAGAAGAGCCTCCAGCAAAGGTGAGGAACTGGAACAACAGCTGGTCTTGGGAGAGTCCATCCCACAAGCATCACCTCTCCCATGGTACAGATCCGAATCCTTCTCTGCTAAAGAACATAAGAACATCCATACTGGGTCAGACCAAAGGTCTATCTAGCCCAGTATCCTGCCTTCTGACATTGGACAAAGCCAGGTACTTCAGAGGGAATGAACAGAACAGTTGAGTAATCCATTTCCTCAGTCTCCACTCCACTATCAAGATGACTCAGTCTCTTTTAACTGGAACTAACAGTTCCTATTGTCACCACTGTGCTAGTAACAATAGAAGTTGGTGCCTGAACCCCTTGAAGGATCAAATATTAAACACTGGAAAGGCTCTTGTGGGCCTATGTTTGGACACACGACACACCAGGCAACAAAAAGCTTAGACTTAAGTGGGCTTTTTTTTTTTTGTAATTTTTATTTGAACACAAGTATTCTGACAGAATGCAAAGTCAAAATTCTCAGTTAGTATCAGTATTTACACCGGTGAGAATGGAAATAAAGGTGGTATCAATGTTTCACTTGGTAAAAAGTTTTTTGTTTTTTTATAACAAGATAGAAGGCCCCCAAAAGTAGGGAATGCTGGGTAGGGATGTCAATGGAGGGTCTGAGAACCACTATCAAAACAGCCTATTGCGAAAACCTGGGGTCCGAAGGCTCCATATAAAAGTGTGAAAATAAAACTCCAGTCTAAAAGCTGAACAATTGGATGGGCTGTTGTCTTGGTATTGTATGTATGGTGCACCATGAAATGCAGTCACTCCACTACCAGAAGCTGATCAGTCTCGGTGGCTATATAAATATATGTGTGTGGCAACAACACATATATAAATATATACAATGTAAATGGTGTCAGGTTGGTCCCTCTTCAAAGATTAAAAAAAATAATGAGGACGAAACTATTTTAGTTCAGAAAAGTGGAATGTTTCTAAATTAAAATGACATTCTCTGGTTATGGAAAAGTATAACAATGCTTTCAAGAGTCGATACGCAAGTACTGATTGTTGAGAAATCTCAGGTCAGTATTGAAAAGGGGCAGAATGGATTTGTCTACTAGTCCAGTAACCACAGCTTTTGCGGATATCTAGAAATGATGTCCCACTTCAGGAGTCTCAATTCAAAGCCCACTGAAGTCAACAGGAGTCTTTCTTATTGACTTGGATGGGCTTTGGATCTGGCTCTGAACTGGCTTCCTATTTGAGACAAATGCCAATTTAGGTATCCATATCACAAGTCCAAGTACTTATCAAACAGACCTTGGCCAGTGTCAATGGATTTGTATCTAATCATTAGGATTGTGCAGTATTTGCCTCATAACAGCTGCTCAGCTCTTAAGGGGTAATAACTTATGAGGTATAGAATATAGTTGGCAAAGCAAGTCAAAGCCATCAACAACTTCACACGAATGATGAACAGATTCTCTTGGTAAACTGAGGTACACACTCTCTCTTCCAACTCATCGATTCCCCCATGGCTATGAGGACTCTTCCCCTCTAGAAGCCACGGTGGCCTTTCATGCCACATTTGATCAATCCATCTCTTTTAAAAAAATGTTTTCTTAGGGACCATGGGCCAAATCTTCACCCTAGTTATACCCACACTGCTCCAATGGGGATAAGCAAGGGTCAGATTTGGTCCAGGATGTTTAATCAAACATCCATCCATCCTAGTGGCATGTTTAGGATGGGCGTTGTGTTTACATCTATGTTTACATAGATACACACACACAGATAGCCTCCATTTCCATCCCCAGGAGCTGAGAAAAAAAATGCAAAAAACCCCCACATTTAGCAAATGACAAGACCATTATTTTTCACAGTTTGAAATTATAATCTAGCGATGCCACTGTTAAAGACTGCGTCATTATAAGAGTACACTGAAAAGAGTGGTTCAATGTAGCTAAGCCAAACTGCAGTCTCCCCACCCAAAATCTTCTTTCATTTGTTCATTACCATAGCACAAAGGAATATATGCTGTAGTCAGGTTTGTTTGTTTCTCGTTTAAAGGCTTCTGTTCCTTATAAGACTTATTCTCTTTATTTATTTTCCTGAATAATTTTTTTTATCTGCACTATCTGCTACACCTTCCACATCCAAACTATGTTGAAGTTTTTTTTTTTATTTTCATTATTTCAATACTATGACAAAAACCACATTTCACACTAAAATACTCACGCGCCCACAGTGCACAAGCTTGCAGATCTAAAGTAGAATGGAAAACAAAACAAAAAAATTAAAAACAAAATAAAAACCCAAAAAAGGGGGAAAATTTCTATACAAAGGCTGGTCTTCCCCCAACCACCCTCTCTTCCTCCTGTGCCCCACCCCTCATTCGCTCTTTTTCGCACCCAAAATTTGCAGTTTTTCTAGGATTCCAAATAGCAGTTGTCACTGATGTTGCTGTAAGAGCAAAGTTCACCCCTGTGCAAAGCTTACGCACCGCATCAGCCTCATTTTGAGCACTACAGCTATGATCCAAAAGCCAATGAAGTCAATGGGAGTCTTTCCATCAGTGTCAAGAGCCTTCGGATAAAGTCTTTAAGGCCCTGATCCGGCAAAGCATTAGTGGATTACTCAGTGAGCATCAAATCATGCAGTTAAATCTTTACAGGATCAGACCACAAACGTGGCGCATACACCTTGTGTTGGTGAATTTCACTCCTAGTGAATGAAAGGACTTTTTAGTGTTTCCACTCCCCAAAAGAAGATACTAGTTTCCTGAAGTGCACAAGCTCTTTCCTTTTAAATCCTAGAGTAAAAGAAAATAGTATTTATTTACTACTTTTTTTTTCTAAAAAGGGGGAATTGGTTTATTCAAACATCTATTCACCGAGACTAGACCAGCCCTGACTGCACAAACTCCCTTCTGCTTCTCAGAGCTGAGGGAGGATTCCTGGAAGGAACAGGGGAGAATGTCTAAGAAAAGTACAGAACATATTTCTCTTATGCAGTTGGTCCCCGGTCCAGCAAAGGACTTAAGTGCATGCTTATCTTTAAGCATAACAGTATTTCCATTAACTAGGCCCATGCTTAAAGTTAATGCACTTAAATGCATTGCTAGACACAGGCCTTGGTTGGTGACAAGTTGTCCACCCACCAAAAGTAAAATGAACGGTGTTACTTATCTTCTTACTCCAGTAAGAAACAATAATTATAATAATAATAATAATTAAAAAAGATAAAGGGGAAACAACTATTGTAAACATCCATATTTTAAAATGTCTCCCTTTGCAAAGCAAGCATGCTAGTAAATCTAATATCTATAGACTGTATTTACTTTAAAAAAAAGGCAGCTATTTTACACGTACATTTAAACACAACAAAAGTAAAAAAAAATTTGTCGATTGTAAACACTGGAAAAAACAAAAGTTGGCAAAAAGATTTAAAATAAAAATTTTTAAAAAAATGTAAAGTCTGAATACTGCAAATTGAAATATATCCCCAAAACTGCAATTTTGGCATTCTTCCTAAAAATAACAATAATAATAATAAACCCCCAAATAATGGTCTAAGCTGGAGATTGGATTCAGTCACAAAGGGCGAGAGACACTTTGCCTACTGAACAAATATAAAGTGAACAGAAATGTTAACTTATTTACGAGGCTTTACATATTTCAAACTCGACTGAAAAGTATAAAAATAAATTGTGGATTTTGATCATTCAGTACTGGCCGTACCTGATGGTACAGCTGTTTACTCTGTTAGGCTAACCAAAGAAAAGTCAGGGTTAACTTCCCACCCCGCCCCTAAATCTAGTAGGTTTTGAGCTTCCTAACCATTTCGCAACTGATGCTTGTGACCTTGTTTGTTTGAATATATGCAGGGCTCGTTGAGCCCTGATCAGGTTGCGGGATCAACCTTTTTTTAAAAACATATTTTATTTTTCCTTAAAAGCAAGTGCACAACAAACAGAACCTTCCTACAAACCTACAAAGAAAAAAAAAGAGATCCCCATTTCTGTATTTTTTCATTTTGTCTGGTTTTCTTTTAAAGGCAAAAGACACTAGAGGAATGAGATGTGTGGTGTGTTTTAAATGCTCAGGTGAAGTTGTTCTGTCATTTTTTTTCTTTTCTGTTGCTGATCATGCTTTGCTCTCGTTTTCATTTGTTTGTGTGGCTTCGTTAGGGACCGTCTTGACTTCTGCTGGAGGTGTCTTAGGTTCCGTTGCTTGCACCTCAGATTTTTCTTCTACAGGGGTTTTCCTGTGGAAAAGTCACCAAAACAGCACAGTTTAGAGAGAGGCCATCAGTTGGTTTATTTACTTTTTTAGTTAGATGTGCGATATACTTCTGGAATGGCTCCCAGGTGTTCCATACAAAGCATCACCCCACCTTCTACAGCAGCGTGACTAGTGCTGGGGGAATATTGCAAAAGATCTTCAACTTTGGAAATACATTTGCTTGGACTTCATCCCCATCCCCTTTGGGTTTGCTTTCCATGAATGCTCCACAGAACCAGGCTGCTGCCAGAAGCATTTGCAGGAAATGCAAACGCCGTGTGCATCTGCAATGGAAACTTGATTCTACAAATCACCCCATCCACTCAAAGGATAGAAAAAATACCATGTGACCTGAGCGCCCAATCAAAACCGGCTGAATTTTGAATAGCGGCAGTTTTCTTGGAGGAAGTATTCTGAGAGTAAATCTGAGAACACCATGGTACATGGGCAGAGAGAAAAAGGGATGGAGTTTATTCTCCCAGCTCTGAGACTGACATCCTCAGAAACGAGGGCTGTAATTCCCACGTGCAACCTCCTGGGGCTAGCAAGGGGACCCACCTGAGTTAGAGAAACCACAGGGCTACTTGAACGTACACCAGCTACAGTGGTGCCATAGGGGCTCTTCTGCTGGGGGAGGGGAGACTGGTACAATGCATGCACCCCAGCTTCACCCTCAGCCAGCCCTGGGCCCTCACGCAGCCCTGTACAGCAGCTTTAAGGTGAGTGCCCTTCTCCAGCAGTGCAAGCTAATGTGAGTAGAGACTGAAGATCTGGCCCTAACTCTGTGACACAAGAGTAAGCAGTGGGGGATTTCTGGATTTGAGCAACATCTACCTCGGCTTCCTTGGGAGCCTCAGATCCTTCCTGCTTGCAATTAGTTCACTTTTTTCGCGTTGAAAACTGTGACCTGGGATGTATTTATCTAACATGAATCTAAATTCCAACAAAGCCAGTGCATGCTCTCCTTCCCCCACATGGAAACGGAGACAGCATGCATGTGGGGGGAGGCCACAACACTCTATCGCCACCAGCAGAGGCTGCAAAGCTCATTTCCTGCTGAGCCAAGCAGGACTGGAAACCAGGTATCCACAGATGGAAGCAATCCCCATCCGTTGCTCCTGCCAGGCTGTGTGGTGCATTTACAGCACACTGGCCATCTCCAGCTGAGGGGTCTAGCTAGTGAGAAAGTTTCCTGGGTTCACTTCACAACCGCTGCTTTGGTAGCTGGAGCTCTGGAACAGCCTGGTCGTCGTTACTGATGTGACTGGCTAGGGACGGGGATATTTGAAGTGTAGAGATTTCCTCTCAGAGTCTACGATGCAGGCTGTGAATTTGCCCAGGGGTTCCCCTCACACAGCCCTGCCGGCCGGGGGGCAGACTAGCTAAGAGAAGAGAATACCCTGATGCCAAACGGGTACACTGCAGAGATGCTTTTTAGTTCCTACCTTGGATTCGTGTGAAGTGGGCAGAGGGCAGGACTGGAAGGACACTCTGCCTGTGCCAGTGGGAAGAGGGGCTGCAGGTGGACATGCCGGCTCGCTGCTGGCAATGCATCCCCTGAGCTTATTTCACGTTCATCCCAGCAGCACATGCTACAGCATCCTAGCACTTAGGCTGCAAGCTCTTCAGGCCAAGGACTTCCTTATATGGTGTCCAGCACCTAGCGCAAGGGGGCCCTGGCCGATAGGCACTACTGCGATACAAATAAGTGAACGAGGATTCCTCTGCCATGGAGTCACTTAGCTTTGGTCACTACAGCTGTGTGGTCAGACCAGCCCAAGTACCTCTGCGTGCTGCTGACCCTGCCAGGCTGACCATACCCGCTGTGCTGTGTGGGGCACATGCTGCCCCACTGAACAGTCACTCTCCAGGGCGTTAGTGGACGGAAGCAGCACAGCAGGCTTGATGGGGTGACCAGAAGCCACGAGGTGCCAGGCAACTGTAGCTAATGCTGTGGATCCACGCATACTCTGGCAGGAACTGCCTGCAGTCTGCAGAGCGCTTAGGGCCTGATTGAGCACTGCCCACACCAGAGGAACTGCACTGAAATCAAACCGGAGTGCCAGGCCTGTGCTTTGCCGGTGCTAATACACAAGGCTGTGAGCACAGGGGTATTTTTCCTGGGAAGGAGCCGGGGGGGGGGGGGGGGGGGTTTCCAGCCAAAGCCACGACTCAGCATCGTACCGCATCAAACCAGCTTCTCCAACAAATCTGAGCTGTTCTTCCAACACAAGAACCCCCTTTCCCTCAGGAGAGTACCAGCCCGACTGCATTTGGGAAGGAGTGGCTGCTTCCTTCATCTGATCCCGTCTCTGACAATGTGCGGCACCCAACCAGGCAGCCAGAAGGCAGTGCTGAACCCAGACAGTGCAAACACCCAGAACAGGAGAGAGAGTCCAAGAACTGCCCATCAGCACTTGCCATGCCCCTGCTTTGCTGGCTCTCCCAGGAACTGCTGTCCAGGCTGAGCCAGGAAAGCAGCCCTGTCCTCCCACCTCGCTCAACCTTCCCCCACATCACCAACCAGAAATAGCTAATGCTGCAGCCAAAGCTGTCTGCAACTCCCAGCAGCACAGTGTCTCTTGCCAAACACAAGGCACAGGGTGATGCCCGGGGGTGGGAGGGGATCCCGTCCAGATGGAATGAGGCTGTGTCCCTTCATGCCTACAGGCTTAATGGCTTTCTCTTAATTGCTTGTGGGAGCCGAGGGGAGACTGGATGGAGGAAAATTCATCACTGGCTCACCAGGATGAGACAAGGCCAAATGGGCCAGCCCCAAACAGCTGTGCTTGTCCCACAGGCAGGCTTGCCTCAGGTCCCTCTCCATAGCGAACTTGCTAATATAGGGCCTGATCCTGAGACGTACCGAGCACCCACAATTCCCCTTTTGGCCAGGTTCTGCCTTGCCTTGCAATAGAGTAAATCTGGAGTCACTCTAGTTTAGCTTCTCTGGATTTACATTGGTGAAATTGAATTTGGTCTGTTGTCACCAGTGAACTTCAGGAGCACAGTGTTTCTCAGGATCAGGCCCCTTTTTGCCACAAGGAAGTGATCCTGAGCCCTTTCCCAACAGAATCGGGAACAGGATGGAGCTATTGGGAAGTCTAAAAGGTAACACATCATTAATCCATTTCTTCATCTCTCTCTGGGGACTAGACACCTGTCTGCACTGCACCCAGGGGCCCCCTACTCCTCCTTTCACCTGACCTCCCTAGTGCTGGGTCCTGCCATAGTGGTTAACGGGTGAGTTAGTTTGCTAGAGAAACAATGAGGTTAGTTCAGAGAACATCCAACAAGAACACAGCACTAATGCACAAGACACACAGCACACAACCCACAGAAGATTAAAGGCAGCCATACTCGGTCTTTGCAGGTGCCAGCGGTACAGAGCTGTCTACAGTGGAAGAAGCAAGCTCGCGAGCTTGCCCACTAGCCACACTGGCAGGAGCAGTAGTGCCAAGAGCTGCAAAAACATCCTTTGCAAGGTCAATGTCTGGGGTCTTGAAGGTCCCTTCGTCCATTTTAAAGTCCTCGTTCTGGGAGGGGTTTGTGGTGCTGCCTGAGGCAGCCTCGCTCTTCAGGTTAGTTGGGTTCTTGGCTGTTTCTGTTGGACTCTTCACCATGCTGGGCTGTACAGCTTCCTTTTCTGGGCTTTTGGTGCGTGACAACTCCTGCTTGGGCTCTGAAGAAGCTGGAGGGCTAGTGGGGTTTGCAGGGGCTGGGGCAGATGGCTTGCTACCAGCTGGCGCCTTTGAGGCCTCAGCCATGCTGGTGGCAGCACTGGGGCTGAGCACCGCCCCCTGGTTGGCCAGGACACTCGAAGACAAATTACTAGTGGCTGGAGTAGAAGTTGGGGTGTCGCTGAGGTCAACAAGGGGGGCGACTTTGGGGGCCAAGGAGGACAGTGGCGAGGAAGCGGAGGTGGCTGCCCCTTTGGCCGGAGTGGCCTGGCTGGGCGGCACGGAGTTTGAGTCAGGGATAGCTGTGGCTGGCAGGGCAATACTGGAAGTCAGGGTGGTGGTCTCGCTGGTCGGGCTGTTCTGAGCAGTGGCAAAGGTTTCGGTCATAGTGTCAGAATTAGTGGTGCCCGTGGTTACGGAAGGCAGCATATCCTCCACCGTAGCTGTGGTGTCAGCTGGGTGCCTGCGAGGAGGACAGGAGTAGAAGAGAAATAGACAATGAAGCCCATAAATGATAGGGGGAAAGGAGTGGAAGCGCAAGAGGGCGCGAGAGACGGCGCAGTACAAGCAGCAGCATAGCATGCGGTTGTAATGCACACAGAGGACATAGAAGCAAGAGAAGAGGAACCTGCTGAGGCCAGATGTGCAACTGGGAACAGGCACCAAGTGGGGAGATCAAAGAGCGACAAGGAAAAGGAGGAAGAGCAGAGAGTACATGGCATTCCAGGAGCAGCTTGCTCACATGGCGTTTTGTGCATCAAATCTCAACACAAACTTCACCCCAACCTATGCCCTGCAGAGAGGCTCTTCTCCCCTAACCTAGCCTCCCTCCTCCCCAACAGCCCATGAACCCGTGTCTTCCTCCTGCTCCTGAGGCCCCAATCTTGTGATCCAGTAACACACCTCGGCCTCACCAATGTTTCTGGTCCTGATCCAGGGCCCTGAGTCCAAACCTCCAGCCTTAGCCCTGCCTTGGTATCTGTGCACCTCTTATTTTCATCCAGCCTCAGAGAGTATGAGTCCCACACACTTTGGGCCAGCACCTTCCTCCCTTTTGACCGAGTCTGCCTTTAGTTTGGTTCCAACTAGGGTCAGTGTTACATCAGGAAGATGTGTGACACCACAAACCATGCTTTGGCAGCCACAATGAAGCTTAGACAGCTTTACTGATGGGAGCCTTTCTGAAGCTGGAAGCTTTAATGAGGAGGGAGAGGGGGAGGCACACTGCTGGAAAGACAACGGTTAATCGAGAGAGAAGCCAGCGCTTTCCACACCACCGCTGCTGGCTTATTAATTGGGGGCAACCTCCATAAAGGTTAATCACTTCATTAAAAGTTCAACAAAACAACCCACGGAAAGCTCAACACATTCAACAGCAAGAGCACATCCCCAGGCCAGTGCTGCTGCGTAAACATTGCTCCCGCTTCTCTCCTAGCCAGGCCCAGACACCCAGTTCGTCAGCAAAGCCATAGCACCAGTTATTCTCACTTCTCACCCCAGCAGGGAATAGAGCAGCACTACGGATGGGGAAGCCTAGAAACCCTATGATTTGACAACCCAGCGAGGAAATAAGAAACCCACTGGGTCAACCCCAAACTAGAGCCAAAAAATGAACTGGACATAGACATTATTTCTTCTTGGAGAGCTCAGATGATATCTATGTCCTGTTCCATAGAGCCCAGGAGTGTCTGTAAGACACTTGGCATCCACACACAGAGATGGCCCAATACCCTGTTAGAATGGGCCATCTTCCAGCAGGTTTAATAAATGCTTAAGGATAAACCGGTCCATCACAGCCAGTTTAGTGAATTCAAACAAGTAGATACAGTTCAAATACTCTGCCCATTTCTGCCACACAGTACACCGGTGGCCTTCTGAAATCTCCCAACATGCACTGCTTCTGGGAGCTGAACTGGGAATGATGGAGTAGGTGCCCAGAGGCCACTGCAAGTACCACAGTTTAGACCAGTGCTAAATTGGATGCTGGGCAAATCTAGTTAATCCTGGCTAGTGTGGATGCACCAAACCATGGCTCATGACCAAATGGTTCATTTCTCTGGTGCACACGAGACCCATGGGTAACTCCCAAACCCTCTCTTGGCCCAGTGTGCAGGCAGCGATGTCTCAACTTGCTATGTGCCCTCCACACAGCTATAAATCTGGCACAAATCCAGAGCGCAGCTGCTCTGTTGCTATCAATTCCAGGAGGCCCTTTCGCTCGGGGCAAGCAGGCGTCGACGTGGTATCGTCAGTGCGGCACTAACTAGCCATTGGCACAGCATCACGCCGCCAGGAGGCAGTGTGATATGGGGCATCTGCCCCGGAGCCCTTGCAATAAGCAGGGCTGGGTGACAGTGCTATACCACAGAAAGCACTCGGCACCAAAGCTTTGGTCTCGTTCTTTGCAAATATTACAAAGGAAATGGTGCCGAGGGAGAGAGGAGCTCCTCACTATGACAGGGCAGGGACCCAGCTCTGAGCCTTGACCGTTCTCCTTCTCTTGCCTGGGTTACCTACGTGAGAGGCCAGAGGTCACAGTGGCAGATGGGGCTGCACTGACCGCGCACTAGAACAACCGAATGTCAACCTACTCAGGCTCCGTCAGCGGCGTGGTCTCGTTGGGCTCTGTGTGTTTGCCCCCGTCATGGTTCGGGGTCCGCTCCTCCTCAGTCCGCACCTCCACAATGGGCTCCTTTGACTCGTCTTTTCTGAAAGGAGATTGCAAGCTTGGGTGAGTGGTTCACAGCCTCAAACAAGCACCCTTCCCTGAGCGTGGGAGGGCCATGCTAGCAGCAACTGTCCACATGGTAGGGCGAGGCTGGCCTGGAAAGTGGTTTGGTTCTCAGTCCTAACACACGCCCCCTTCCCAAACCCAAAACAAAGACCATTGCAGTGCCCAGCGTCAGTGAATAGCTCATCCCCTCCCACCCCTGAGTCACCCTGGGACGCTGCATACGCAATGCCCTCTGCCCCCTGACAAGGACGTGGCACCTGGATATGCGATCTCCTCCGGCTGAGCTTGCTGGATTCTAGGTCAGCCTGATGCTAGCTTTGGAGGAGAATGGGGCAAAAAAAAAAAGGGGGGGGGGACCCCAGAAGAAACCCCTCCCGAAGAAACAGCAGAGCAAGAGTGACCCCCAACCAAATCCCCTCCCTGCAGTAACCCCCACGCAGTGCCAGAGCAGCACAGCTGAAGTCAGCCTGATCACCGGCTTCCCCAGAAATGCAGCCTCTTCTGAGGCTGGAATACGCTGTGGGGAGGCATGAATCTCTGCGGGGAAGGGCAGCAGTCTCAAGGCACTGCGGGAGCTTGTGGCTCCCAGTCAGGCTGCCACTTGGCACCTGAGGCTACAGGACTGGATTAGAGGGTAGAGGTGTTGCAGTGGGGGGCTGTTCCACTCTAGGAAGTTCATGGTTAACGGAAGGACAGGTCAGAGGCGAGCAGAGAGATTACTCACGAGAAGGCAGCTTTGCCCTCTTCCATGTCTTTGCCCTTGGCCCCGGGCCCGGACTTGCCGCACAGGTTGACAGCGATGCACATCAGCAGGCCGCACTTGTTCAGGAAGTAGCAGGTGATGTCCACAGCCACCAGGAGCAGCACAAAGATAACGATGAGGATGCCCACAATGGCAGCAGTCCCTAGGCCTGACGTGGGGCTGGTGCTGGCTTTAGAGACCAAAGGAAAGTGGGAGAAGGTGATGCAGTTAAATGAAGGCAGTCTTGGTCCTGGAACTGTAGCAGTGCTGTGGGAATAGCTATGATGGTGCCTTGGCCTCTGCAAAAATTTTCAGTGGAGTGACCAGGGCCCTGGGAGTGGGATGTCATACGGGGATCTGGCCCCACCCTTTCTAGGAGTGCTGTTATTGGTGGCACCTTATCCTGGGAATAGACTGCTCTGGCTCCCGTCCTCCTGTCAGGGAAGGACTGGACAGGGCTACCAGGGCTTTTCTCAGCTCTGCTGGGCAAAGGTCTGGAGAATACACTGTAGAGAACTATCCTACCCAGTCCTCTGGAGCATGAGATGGACAGGAAGAACCTAAAAGGTCTCTGTCCATGTCTACCATCTGAGTGTTCTCCAGAGCTTTCCCCAGGGCACAACCTGCCAGGGCTGTACAAAGAAGGGCACCATGCGGGCACGTGAAGCCCGGGCTCTGGAGAGTGGCTGTGTCATACTGGTGCAAGGCCATGTTAAGAGAAACTGTAGGGTCTCAGCACTGGTCTGTCCTTCACTGGGGAGAGGGGGAAAGGCACAGGGCCCAGCTGACTGGCCCAGGAGACTCTACTCCCAGCACGGTTATTACAAAGGGGCTTGTCGCCACATGGGACTCACTCCCTCTGCACATTTCCCTGGTGCCAGGCAGACACCAACACACCGAGTGTCCTTGGGAGTCCTCTCACCCGACGGCCACTCTTTCTAGCATGGATGAGGCTGATGGGAAGCCGCTGGGGGAAGATGGATTAACACTCCCCAGGAGTGAGGGGCCCAGCTGAGGTTGCGCAGGAAACTGTGGGAGGAGCTAGACCTCTCTCACAGCGGCGCTCTCTTACTGCCCTGCTCTAAAAGTCAGGGAGCTGGGCACATTTAGGCTCAGCTACTGAAGTCAGCCTGAGAATGCCCTCAACTCATGCAAATACATGGAGACTCTTTGGGGCATGAAAGCAATAAACTACTCCAGGATTTTTGAAAACAAGGGTTTTTGGGAAGCAGCATGAGGGAGCACGTGGGGCAGGGAGAGATGTGAGCCAAATTCTGAGACTTCATTAGCTACTTGGTGGCCACGGGGGCTAGCACCTGGCCTGCGCTGAGGGTGGGGAGAGGTGTGTATATGAGGATGGGCAGAGAGCTTGTGGTATTGCCTGGCATCTGTTGCTCACAATCATGAGTATGAGATTTGTACTAATAAAAAAAAGTAAGCGATTTTGCAAGGCTGTGACTAGTCATTTACCAGAGAAATCTCCTGTACAAACAAGGGATCTATGCATGCATCTATGCACACATATCAACTTGCACCTGTGCCCACACACACGCGCGTTCTAGTTGCACTGGCTATATATACAAAAGAAAGCAGAGTCCAATCACTACAGTGTAAATGCTCTGGCCACACAATTGCCTCACTTGTGACTGCAGAAAGCACCTGGGAATGCTCAGTGTGTGGCCTTGCCTGGGATCAGGCTCTCGGTCTTGAGAGCTTCACTAGCAGAGTGTGACACAACTGGTGGGAGGCAATAAAAAATGTCCAGGGAGCAGCAAAGACTGACTGACCAAAAAGAGAGACAGTCTAGCCAAAGCACAGTGAAGTCAATGCGAATTCTTCTTCTTCCTTGAAAGGACTGGGCCCTAAAAGGGTTAAATCTGCATCTCTTGGCTACAGGGTGGCTAAGAGGTCTATGAGAGAGAGAGACAAGGCGGGTGAGGTTAAGATCTTTTACTGGACCAACTTTTGTTGATGAAAGAGACAAGCTTTTGAGCTACACAGAGCTCTTCTGCAGCTCTGGGAAACTAAGGCTATGTCTATATTAGCACTTTTGTTGGTAAAACTTATGTCGCTCAGGGGTGTGAAAAAACCACCCCGTGTGACGTAAGTTACACCAAGAGAAGTGATGGTGTGCACAGCGCTACGCTGGCGGGAGAATTCTCTGGCTGATATCACTACCGTTGCTCTTGGAGCCAGTTTTATGATGTCGATGGGAGAGCTCTCTCCTGTCACTACAGCTGTGCCACTGTAAGCTTGTCAGTGTAGACATGGTAATATCAGGGAGGATTTCCTGACAGAGAGACAGGGGAAAGTCTCCCAAGGAAAATGATGGGGTTCCCATTGCTGGAGACATTTAAGTCCTATGGTAAAGACGAAAGCCCCCATATTGCCTTGAAAGTGACACGCCTGCATTCAAGAGGAAAGCCTTGTTGATCCAGTAGATGTTTCTGATTCTCTCTGGCTTCCCTGTCTCAGAGACCAGCCACATGCTGCACAGAGGAATCATGCATCTTGGAGGGGAATGTCAGGATCCCTTGTCTTGTTTCATTGTCGGCTGGTTTTCCTGCTGCTACTGATGCTTGCTTCTAGTATTTTTGAAGAGGAGAAAACCATTTTCTATGAGCTGACTAGGGGTGTATAAACAAACAATCTACACCACGGAGGCACACAACACAGCTCCTTGGGCAGCATCCAGATTTCAGCGCTGCTCTTGAAAATTCTTATGGATGCGCTTAACTTTCCTGACATGAGTAGTCCCTTTGAAGACATTGACATAAGTATAGTTCAGGTTATGCACAAGTGTCTGAAGGAGCAGAGCCTGGGTTAGGAACACAATTTAGCCTCTAGCACAAGGAAAATGCTTTTTATGCTGCATAAAAAACCTTTGAGCAAATCTGCCTGGTAGCGGGGATAGCACGCTTCGTCTAAACGGGGCAAGGCAGCAGGTAACGAGTGTTACTTGGCACCTGGCAGTGGCCCTGTTAGACACAGTTTGCCTGGGACCATTTCTTGGCCCAAATCTTCCAACAGTGCACCTGAAAATGCCCCAGACCTAGTACAGTGGTGTATGAAACTGCCAAGCTTAGAGAACTTCAAGACTCAGAAAAGGGTTGGACATTTATGTGAATAACAAGAACATTCAGGCTCACAGTAACGAAGAGCAAAACAACCCAAAGGGTTTTGGGTGGCACCTAAATCTTCCTGCTTCAGGGCCTAAACCAGCCTCCAATGGCTACACTGCAATTAGATACCTGGCCAGCCGAGTTGGGCTGCAGGGCTGTTTATCTGCAGGGTCCTAGAGCCTGGACTCCAGCCCGAGCCTGGACAGCTACATTGCAATTAAAGAACCCCACAGCCTGAGTCAGCTGGCATGGGCCAGCCGTGTGTGTCTAAGTGCAGTGTAGACAGACCCTTATTAACAGGCATCAGGAGAAAACTTTCCTTAAGGTCACGTTCCATAATTGTCTACTCTACTGCAGGGATTCTTGTACCTTCCCTCTGAAACACGTGGTGCAGGCCACCAGGATGAACTAGATAGACCCCTCTGATTTGGCCAGTCCTGTGCACCTAGTTAAAACACTCTGTGCTGCATGCAGAGGGGCTGGCAGCCTGAATGAGTCTGGCTGAGGGGACAAATTCTACATCTTCCTAAACGGAACGAGGTCCCACTAATAAAACTTTGGTTTTAGTGCATCTGTTCAATTTATAAGGTCGGGACTATGTGTCCCATTGGTCCCTGTTGAAGTGTCTTGGGCACAAGCTCCTGCCCTGAGAAAGTGGAGGCACAAGCAGTAGCAAGTTCCAAGAGCATATGGGGTACAAAGATCAAACAGATCTGACCCAGGTGACTCCCAGAGCCACTATGGTATCAGACCATGGTAGTGTCAAAGCACCTGATGCCCCCATAGCCCAGTTAGACCTTCCTGCATGTGCATGCATGCAGTTCAATGGGTGCTTGTGGGCTACCAGCATTACACTTCTCTGTGGGCTAGTGTCCAATGAGCTTGAAGGCTACATGGTGTGTTCAGGTGTCACAAATCCCTTCAGGGATAAATCCTGGGCTCTCTCTTTCCTCTGTCTGGGGGAGATGGATTTAGGGCTTGTCTGGTTTCCACATGTAAATTCGTCCTGGTCTAGAATCCTCAGCTCTGGCAGGAGATAGCAGCAGAACAGAGTAAAGACTTGAAATGGCCCACAGGGGTGAGACTGGGGGCAAAGCCCACCTCCAACTAAGAGACGGCTCAGCCAGGAGGGTCACAGGAAGAGGAGTGGGGAGGAATGTTTCATGGCCACCTATTTGCCCAGCTGAAGCGATGGGTAAATGACCCATAGTTTTTCTGTGCACCTGGGAAATGCAAACAGCAATGTGACATGGATGCTCAGATACCCTAATGCCAGGAGCCTTCCGAGAGGTGAATTGGCTAGATCGAGCTGCATGTAAAGACCGACAAATTGGCACCACCAGAACTGTACTGAGCAGGACACGGTGCCACTCCATACCCATCTAATCATTATTTTGACTTCCCTTTCACAAACATTTCCTACCTGGCTGTTCCTCCCCTTATACCACCTCCCTACTATGGAAAGGCCCCGAATTCTTAGAATAGAAAGCCCTGCAAGCACCTGCTTTGCCAGACACTGCCCCGTGCAGGAAGCAGCTGGGGCATTCTTGTACTCCGGCAATTTGGCATAATGATCTGCAGATTAACGTGACCCATCCCAACAGCAGGTAGGGGGTACTGAATACTCCAGAAGGGCAGAGTCATGGGGACACTTGGGACTGTCTGGTTCTATTCCTGGAAGCCAAACTATGCTGCCATAGACTGACATGCGCCATGAGGTCCTCTCCTTCCCCTTTGCTAACCCAATGTCTTATCCATGGCCCTTGACTCCCGCCATAGCCAGATGGTGTTTCTTGTTTACCCAGTTATAAAACAATGAATGCAGGACAGTAACTGGGGCAATGAGCATGTCTAAATCCCAAGGCCACCTGGAGTACAGAGAGGAGGCATGGTCCAGTCGTTAAGGTGTTGGTCAGAAACCTGGTTCAGACCCCATGTGACCTTGGCCAATTACTTAGCCTGTTTGTGCCTCAGTTCTTCTCGTGTAAAACAGGATAACAGCACTGACCTAGCCCAGGGTGTTGTGAGGATAAATACATTACAAGATCATGAGGTGGTCCCATACGGCAGTAATGGGGGCTGAAATGCACTGGACATAGCCCTTGAGTACTGGTTGGTCTCCCTAACTGCTCCCGAAGTGCTGTGTGTGCTGCGGGCAGTGGGGTGGCATGGACGTAGTTCCATCTGGGAGCTGAATTCCCCATGGCCAAGGCGGGCAGCAGCAAGTGCAGTCTTCACACAGCCAGAGCGGAGTGATTCCTCCCAGAGCCTTGCCACCAGCCTGTGCACACAATGCATTTTAAAGCAAGCAACTTGCTCTTCATGTTTTATTCAGAATTATTCTTCCCAAGCCACTGAACAGCAACCGCAGCATTTGGCGCTAGTGCCGGCTTCATCAGACCCACCCAAGAGCAGCCATTTAATACTCCTGCCAGCTTCAGCAGCTGCACAGTCTGCTTGCGCTCGGCCCAGCCACGCACTAATGGACCATGCAGCAGAGTTGGTAGCTGACATTTATGGGGAGCTGGCTGGAGCACTCTCCAGCCTCCTCATGGTTAGTTCTTTAAGAAGTCAGGAGGCGATTCTATTGCTTTCTATTTATTTTCTTACTGCTAGTGAAAGGCGCTGGATTGGCAAGCCTGAAGACTCTCCTCCTCTATCCACAGTACAAGCACACTAGGGAATGCTCCGCACCTGTTTTTCGGCCAATGCAACTTCGCCGTGCCATGTGGAAGGACCAGTACTAGGCCTGAGAGATGGAGCGCACAGGTTTCCCCCCTCCCCACACGCATTTTATTATTTGGGGATGGGTGGAGAGCACATCCCCAGCACGCCCAGAAAAATCTTGATCCCTCTTGCCAGGCTGACAGGTGTGAGCCGGGAGTCCACCAAGACAGGTCTTTCTCTCTTCAGCTCTGTCTAAAAGCTGCTTGCAGGGCCAGATGCTGATGCTTACATGAGGAGGCCATTAAATACTCTGCAGAATGTTTGTGCTCGAGAAAGCCGCACCCTGCCAGCACCATGCATCAAGCTGCATAATTAAACACATTCATCACCCTTGGTACTTGCAAAGAGAGATGGTGCCATACATTCGGCTCCACTAATGTATTCAGAATTCATGCCTGGCTGATTCAGTAGTTAAGTCTTTCACTTGGACCAGCTCCTGGGGGACAAACTGTGTGGTGTGTGTGGGGGGGTGCGTGTGGTGTGGTGTGGTGTGTGTGTCAAACAATCCTTCTGCTCATCTGAAACGTCAGACTGGGAATGAGAAACGAGTTATTCCGCATGGTGGCGGAAGATGCATGATCGCAGCCCTGTGTGGACATGGGGCTATGCCTCCCTGCGGTGCCTGGAAAGAGCTCTCAGCTGAGGGGTTGGGTTGAACGGGTCCTCCGCACAGTGTGACCTCGTACGTATGGTACGTGTAAGATCACACTGCAGAGAATGCCCTTTTGTAGAGCAAAATGGTGTCCTTCACGCATCGGGACCTCACACAGACTGTACATGTGATGTCATGCCATGTGGTGCAAAACGGTATCCTCTTCACACCAGGGATTACTGCAACCTCCTCTGCGGATGGCACAACCCCATTTGGGGTCATGACCCACAGTCTGGGAACTGCTGCACTATGCCATACAAATCCCCAAGTGTACTACAACCCCAAAAGACCACACAGCTGCTCTGTGGCTGCAGAATAACCCTTCCCCTGTACAATCTTGTTTAGATCCTGGACGTTATCAATGGAGCCTCAGTAAGTGCACAGCATGGCTGCTGCCTGCATTGCACTGACTAGCCGAGATGATGAACACTGGAATATTCATTAAAAATGTCTCAGTGTGAACTTTTTAAAGCATTTCCTGGTTCTCATTTAATACATTTTAACCACCTGACATGGTGTATTAAACCAGGAAAGAATGAAGGATGAGAACACAGCCTGGAAGGCACCTGCTCATGGACTTCCAAAACACTACCTTTACTAATTTGATCCCCAAAGCCTCCTCTGGGGTCTCTTCAGTGGGATGAGCTAAGGGTGGCTGGGACAGCCAGGAAAGGGTTAAAGAGCTACCTGCCTGTCATATTACCTGGCAGGGGGTGTGGGGCAGAGAGAAGTAAGGGGAAAGCCTCTGGGGGCGGCAGCCCTTTTGGGCAGGGGAATCCTTTCATTACTGCGTTACACATTTATGTTTGGAACAATAAGTTGTATACTGAGGCAAGGGCCTGAAGTGGACCTGGCTATGGCATTGGGCCTTTCCTCCAGCTTACAGTGACTCGAAGATCTCCCACACCGGCCTTGGTTTACTAAATCTAATTCTTCACATACGTTGCAATTTTAAAGGGTTCAGAGTCTGTGGAGATGCATTAACACTTGAGGAGGGTTTTACTACCTCCGGTGGACCCATGAACTTGAAGGAAATTGCTGCTGTTCCTATTTTTTAACGTGTCTGGAATTCTTTTGTTTTTTGCAAGGGCCAAGGGAGACATTTTACTTGTTATTCCTACAACTGGTTTCTGGTTAAAATGAAGTGACCCACAACTTTTAAGCTCTACCCTTCACAGCACCCCACGGAATCTAATATGGATTTGTATTCAAGCACTCTGACAGTTAGGAGGAACCCATCTCTGCCAATGGAGATAAGGCCTCTTTTTAAGAAATTTCACTGGAGTGTACATGGGCTGCTCTGAGCCATTTAGTGCCAGGCAGTAAAACGAAAGAAGAACACATCAATAAAAATTATTGTTGTCATGCACATGGGTGGAGGTGGTTTCTGGCCTGATCCAAAGCCCACTGAGGTTGACAGGAATCTTGCCATTGACTTCAACAAGTGCTGGATCAAAGCCTTTTCCTGGAAATTTGGGGCAGGGAGAGTCTTTTTATTCTGAGTTTGTACAGCACCTAGCACAATGGGGTCCTGGTCCATGGCTGGGGCTTGTAGGTGCTAAGTAATACTGAAGATAAATAATAATACAGAAAGCAGCCTAACATATATGACCTATTCCCATATGCAGAGCATGTTATTTTGCAAACTACAGACCCAAGTCAATAGCATAAAACTGTCCATTTTTCCCATGTATTTTTTTCTATTCTGGGGTAGAGCATGGAATCCCCTCTACAGGTCAAACAAATGAACACAAATATTAAAAAAATGATTGAGTCTTTAGTTCTAAAGGAGTGGGAAAAAAACATTTCATTTATTAATCGTAAATGATTCATCAATGGAACATAAGCTTCTGTCAAGAAAGACCTTTCTAGCCACCCTCGCTTTACAACATACAATAAAACGTCCCATAGGCTTTGCTCCTCACATACTTTACATGCATCCATCCTGTCAAAGAGGGCTGTACCACTCAGATAGATCCTCTCAGCAGGAGGCCCAGCTATAGTGTGCATAGGTGTAGGCAGGACAGAGAAAGGACAGGATTGGACAGAAACAGGCACGATTCACAGGCCATAAGAGAGGCAGCAAATGCATTTCAAGGGTTCTGCAGGGTGTTTCGAGTCAGTGAGGAACACATGAGATAAATGAATATTCATTTTGGTGCATCATGGAGAAAAGTACAGCAGAAGCCAGGTGAGCATAACCTTTGCTATCAGAGGATAATTTTCCTTTGCAGATACTTTATAAGTACCCTTCAGCCTAAAAACACCAGATTAGAAGGATTTCATTGTCTCCTATGCCCTGCATAATTTACATCAGAGAAAGCAATAATGGCAAATGCAAGCTACCATCCATCCCATGTGATTAGAACATCTATTTCCACATAGAGTGAGATTTGCTCACTTTAGTCTCACTTGCTGGTAGCAGAAAGATGTAAGGGTCATTGGCTGCTGCCCAGGTGATAAGAGAGTGTCTGCTGCTGTTTAAGTTACGAAACGTGGGTATTTCCATTGAGTGCTAAAGGCCAGGTGTGACACTGCACTCCATATTCTTCATAATGATATGATATGATTATGACAAAGTTATGATGTATTTTATGCAAGATAAGTCATGTGAGATGTCATTGGAAAGGTTATTTTTTGCTGAATATAATTATCCTATTTGTGTGCACGTATCATTTTTGTCTCTGAAGTTATGAATATTGACTATGTCTCTGCATTTCAAATGTAGTTACACCTGGGGAACGCCCACTAGACAAGATGCTTTTGTTCTATACAGTAGGTTGGGAATGGGCCATTAGGAAAACAGTAGGTCTTGGAAGAAGCTTATCTCCCACCTGGGAAGCCTTCCTGAGAACGCTCCGAACAGCCTGTATGGGATGGTTGCCATGACTCTACAAGGACATGAGATCAGACCACATGTCTCTAGATTCCATCATTGGATGTCAATAATTTTCCACAGACCAGTCTGGGGACCAAGCTTTGAAACAAAGGGTTCCCGCCATATGCAAAAGCTATATAAAGGTGGGGAGTGACATCATCAGAGGTTCTTCGCTCCCCCCATAAGAAGACTCCTGCAAACACCTGAGGAAGAAAGACTGAACTGGGGGAAGTGTTGGACCCAGGCTAAAGGGATTTTTAGCTTGTGAATGGAACACCTGGGGATTCCAAGCTGTAAGCAAGTGCAGCTTGTCCCTTAAGAATCTGCAGCCTGTTTGTATCATCTGTTAGGGTGAGAATTTGCTAATTCATATCCAATCTATTTAGTATAATAAGCTTAGTTTGTGCTTTTTGTTTAGTTGCTAGGCAATCTGCTTTGATCTGTTTGTTATCCTTTATGCTCACCTAAAATCTATCTTTTATAGTTAATAAACTTACTTTTGCTTTATCTAAACCAGTGTGTGGGAATCATAACTCAGGGGCAAAGGCTGTTGCCCAGCCTCCTCTCCACACTGAGGGAGGGGGTGAATTTTATGAGCTTACGCTGTACACTTCCCTGTGAAGCTCAAGATGGTATATTTTGGGATTTATACTCCAGAGAGGGTGCGTGCCTGAGGAGCTGGTAGTTGCCCTAGCTCTAGCCTTCCCATGTGGGGGCTGGTCAAAGAGCCTGCATGTAACTGCAGCTGGGTGTGTCCCTACCTGTAGGTATGCCGGTGAAAGTGCAGGCTAGAAGTCTTTGCAGCTTGTCACAGCAGCACATTGTAAAAGGGAGCCCAGGCTGGTGGGACAGGGGGGCTCAGTGCCAATTCCAGGGGGAACCTGTCACAGCAGATTTACCCAGTGTCACTCCATTAACTTGAGTGGTGCTACTTCTGGCATATAACGTAAACAAGAAGAGCATTGGGCTCTGTTCCATCTCTGGAGGGAACTTCCATTTGAATGAAAGGGGATAATGGACATACAAAGAGAAAGCAAGAGAAATTCCTGCTTTGAAGGAAAATACCCAGTAAATCTAAATACGCGGGGGATGCGGGTGGGAGTTTACCAAGGCTGCCTTTTCTCTGCACTGCCCATCCCACATGCTGTATGCTCTGCCCTCGGTTCCAGGGGCTGTTGCAGCTCACTGCAGTAGCTCAAGAGCCATCAGGTGCACCTGGAAAGCTTTGGAAGTGTCCTTTAGCTCAGCAAAATGCTGGATGGTGTTGAGCACACAGCTGAATCATAGTGAGCCTCATCAGCCACGGCACTGCAACTGAATTTAACTTAGCCAAATGCCTGGATAGACAACGCTGAAACCAAGCATTTAGGGTTTAAAACCAGCTGTGGGACAACAGTAGCTGGAATTCCACTGGCAATGTGAGATCCTGCAGTTCATTCTGTGAGGAGCCAATGACACGGGGTTACTCTGTCTGATGGCTGAGGTCTGGTATTCCTTTTTGCAGGTACGATTTGCTCCCACAAATCTTGTGTTTGCAAGGCGGACATCTGCCTAAAAATCTGAGCATTTGTGCCACTCTAGCACTCCGCTTTGCATGCAGATTTCAATGGCAAGCACCAAAAAGGGAGATGGCTGTTCAGAAAACTGTGGCCAATAAAGCAACAATTACACTTTGGATCCTATCAAATCTTGCCTCTTACATGGTGCACACCCCATGGATTATCAAGTATAATGTGATAATCCTTCTAAACTGGTAGCAAGGACAGCAGTGCCATTTGTTAGTTTTGTGGCTATAGAGGGGAAACTCTCGTTGTAAAAGGGGTTTTACTCCTGTATTCGCTTTACACAGTCAGTTAGCAAATTCTGGACAGCTAAGAGGAAGCCCATGAAATGAGCAAGGAAACTCATCTACAGAATAAACTCAAATGCATCGGACAGTTCATTTGACTCATTGTTATTTTAATAATGGAAATGTGTAAACATAATAAAGGCCTGACTGATATTCAGCATGTAAACATTGCCGTGTTAATAACCAATCTGATGAGATATTGTAGTGTTAATATTGCAGGTGTGAACACACCAACCCAAGTGACATGCCCACAAACTACAAAGCGTGGTATGGATCCGAAAGTAGCTATGGGAACGCAGGGCCCTTCGTTCGCATTACAGCAGCCTTCACTGAAAACTACAGTCTTTGTTGTATTAGGACAGTGCAACGTAACAGAAATTCCCAGCAAGTTTCCCAGGACACCACAGCAGCAAGTTCTGCATTTTCAGTGCTGGCTACTGTGCATATGGTCAAGATCCATGCAAAATATAACTGTGTAACTGTTAACACTTGGCACAAGCAAGACACACTGACATTTGTTCTTATGGCACCTCACGGGAGTGACTCTTGAGGCAGTCCCTGATGAGATTTTGCTTGGCCATAGCAATGTCCTGAGTAGGTAGGCCTTCCCCAGAAACCTTCATTACATCTATTGAAAACTGTGGGTTTTCCCAATGAACCTCCATATGAAGTTGGAGTTAAATGCACATGTAACTACACCCCTCCTGCACACCTTGTATGCATGCAAATCAAGTGGTCTTCCGAGTCTAAAGGTACCCACATTCATCTCTGAGCTACATACTGATCTCTCAGCCTAAGCAGAAGTGCATAAACACTGCCATAGGAGAGATCAAAAGGGTTTTTAATGGAACTTGGTGTTGGAATATAGTTTATACAGCACAAAGCATTTAAAAGGGCATTTTGATGGATGGTGAGGTGTCCCCTTCTAAAGGGAACTGTTTGTGTGTGAGACACACACACACACACACACACACACCATGTATGAAGTTTTTGTTTAAAATTCTAAATAGAAACGAATGGCGCAGATTCCAGTGAACGAAGTCTGACTAAATTTCAGAGACAAGATGTTATATGAAGTCCATAAATTCACAACTAGACATGATTAATAGGGGGCTTGATTTGGTTTTGTACCCAATGGGGAAGATTTTGTTAGAAAGGAAATGAACCCTGTTTAAGAGCTTTGATAGCGTAAGAGATTCCGTACAGAGGTTTCCCAACCATGTCCAATATATGTTTCCAGTCTCATCCTTTTCTTCCCCAGGTCCTTGCAGAGAGAGAGCGAGAGTGAACATGAGAGAGCTGTGTTCTCAGAAAGGCTTAAAGGAGCGGCATAGCCAAATGGCTTTCCCCATTACAAAAACAATTCATGAGGGACACCACATTAAAGAAAAGGAATGTCAACTGAAATTGCTAGAAAGAAATGAGATACACAGGACTCAGAGAGGAAGCTGTAGATATTGCATCAAATTACACCACAGATTAATCCTGCCTGGTGGAGTGTCAAACGCACAGTTAACCATGAATATTATTACGGATCAGTATTAACCATTTAGCCTCTCAGATTACTTGTTCCCAGCTAATCTTTTTTAGCTAAAAGGGAAGAAAAGCCGTTTCTATACTGATTTGACAATGAAGTAGTGGATAGCCAGACAGAACGTTAGACAAGCATCCACTGTAAATCTGTACACTCACAAGCGGTGTTATACTCCAAACCCCCATATGTCATGGTCTTGAGATGCCTGATTACACAAGGGCCAGTGAGGCTCCAAGGATTCAAGCACGTGAAAGAAAAAAAATAATTCCTCAACGCACATCTCAACAAGACACTTTAGGTCAGACAACGTCCTCAGAGGGATGTTCTGACGACCATGTGTTTGATCCACGTGCAAAAGCTCTTGAAAAAAAAGATCTCCAATTCAGGCACCCCAAATGGCGATAATTGCCAAGTTTTCTCTCTTTTTAACCTGTATTAGGTGTACGGATGGGGCTTTAGAAACCTTTTTATTATGGTTACCATCTTTGTAATATCATTCATAGGTATGAACAGACAATGGTAATCAGCAACAGATGTGTGGAAATGTCAATAGAGACCAGGTTTTTAAAAGCTTTCAATATCATACCTTCCTATAAAAAAAAGCCAACAAAAGATTTTTCTTTACATCCATTAAAAAAGGGCAAATTCATTATAAGCAACAGAAAAAAATGTTAGCGAGAAAACGCTTGGCTTAAGCTTTTCTTTTATCCTCATTACAAAATACTCAATCTTTCCAATAAAATGATCTGTTGTGTTTGTTTTTCTTGCACTGACATGATCCTCTGAAGGAAAAACTATCTGCTTTCACACCTGGGTAGGAACCAGGCCTTTTTAGGCAAATTTGTTTGTTGTATATTTTTGTTGTTGTAAAAAGTTTCTAACAGAGCAAAAGCAGAGTCACTGCAGAAAGAAGCAATGAAACAAAGGAGGACGACGTTGATGGGCTTCCCAAGGTCGCTGCAGGTGCCAAACAATGGTTCCCAGGAGGGGGAAAAATGGTTGTTTAAAACAAATTTGGTGCATGTGGCAAGTGTGGATGTTTCCCGTGAGGTCCAAGGTGACATGTATGACAACAGACACAGGAAAGGAAACAAGGGGGAGGGGAAGAGAAGAAAAAGAAAGAAAGAAAGAAAGAAAGAAAGAAAGAAAGAATAGATAAAAAGAAAAAAATAGGTCAAATATAGAAAACATAAGAATTAAAGGTTTATTTAACTTAGTAAATTAAAATGGCCAAAGGTTAGAGAAGAGCTTTAGCGCAGTAACACCAGCAAAAAGGCCGACTCGGCAGCTCAGCAATGCCAGAAGCAGCACAGCAAGTTAAAATTCAGGGGGGTGAGGGGTTAGCGAGCAAATGGATCAAAATAAATGACGGAACAGGAGGCTCAAATGTGAAACATGAGAAAATGATTAGCTGGTATTTGAAAGGACAACACTGCCTTTTTCTAAGAAAAGACCTTTTGGAAGCAGACACTGCACCTAACAGCCTGTCCAAGTCCTGACCCAGTGCTCACTACACTGGGGGTTTGGGTAAAAGATACACTTAATTACAGCCTTGCAAAAAGCAGTATGGATGCAGGAATACCTTGCTGGCTCTTCCTTAGAGAAATCAAGCTCCATTGGCTGGAGTGGCTGAAGACTACCCTCAAGCATACTGCTTTTATAATCATCTTTCTCCTTATGTCAACTTGAGGACACCATAAAACTGGCCCCAGGACAGTCTCAAGGGGTTATATAGAGCGAAGATATGTTTTGTCTACATGAACGATTTTCTTCTTAATGTAAGAAGGAGCAATGCTGGGTTGGAAACATTGACTCCAACCCCTGCCGTGGAGAAGTGGGGGACTTATTCTGAAATCAAAAGGGAAATACTAAATAACCGGCTATGAAATAACTAAGTGGCCCCAATGCAGAACCAGATCCTTGGCCGATGTGAACTGGCATTACCACATTGACTTCAACGGATTTACATAAGCTGGAGATTTGGCTTGATGTTCTTCCCCAAGCGCCCATTAGGGGGATCTGCCCACAGAGGCTCTGAGTCTGCTAATTATGTAAACCACAGTCCTAAACAAGACCAAACAGCTAAAGCAGCAAAATCTTCTGCCCACTGCAGGTAACATGAATAATTTCATTGCATGAGGCTCTCCTTCTCTCTGAAGCAGGCTTCCATTCTGAGAAGGCAGAAAGCCCACTTGCTGGAGTACATTGGATCGACACTGAAGGAAACTACACTCCAAAACAAGGACCTCTCCTCCAAGAACTCACTTAGATGGTTCCCACTCATGTGGCTTGCTAGTACTTTGAACAACAGCATTCAAAATGGCATGGTGATTCAAAATCTGGCTCCTCCTCTCCTTTACAGTGGAGTAACAACTCAGAAGTAGTTCCCCTGAAGTCAATGTGGTTACATCAGTGAGATCAGAATAGGGCTATTTGAATCCATCTACGGCTTTATTAAGAAGCCTATAAATAATGTTATCTCTGCACTCTGCCTGGCATTTCAAAGACTGCATTTTCAAAAGGCCTGTCTCACTGCTCCTGCTATCCTTAACCACTTAACTGTTACCTGAATGTTCTATGTACATCAACAGAGCCGCCAGGCTGCTTGGTCATTGCTGATACATCTGGGCAGAACATACTAGTTTCCCCAGGTACGTTCCAGCATTCCATTGGACGGCAGTGGAGTGCTAATAGACAATGCCAGCCCGGGACATTTGCAGGGAGCCAACCTCAAGAGGGCTGAGGGAACTGAAACACCATTCAGCACTTGGATGCTTCCTCTTCAGTGACCCCCAAGAGCACAAAGGAACTAATTTACTGCTGATCTCAGCCTACTGCCATTGGTTTCCTAGACCTGAAATGATCTTATGCAACTCCCCACCTCCCTCCCAGCAGTCTCAGTTGTCCTTCAAATGCATGAGGGTAATAAGTATTAGAGCTATTGAAAATGCAAAACTGAGGGTGAGTTGTTTAATGAGTTACCAAATGTCCTTCCATCTGAAACTACAGACCTGTTAAGGGCTCATCCCACTTTCTCTCTCTCCTCCCCCAACTCCCTTTCAAGCCCCAAGCATCCAGTATTAACAGGTCACACTCATTTGTATGCTTAATGCTGCCAGTGGGCTTTATCCAGTAAAGTTTTGTCATGCACACTGCACAAGCTCTCAGCTGCATCCCTTGGAAAGGGGAGGGAGGAACAGACCAAGGCCTAAAGTCTCAGCTACAGGACAATGTGGGGAAAATTTGCTAACTGCTTTGAGGAAAAAAAGTGAGAGACTCACAGATAAAGCTCTAAAGAAAAAAATAAAATGAAATCACATCCTTAATACACATCACAGGCAATGGTCGCAGCATGGATGCTCTTCACTCAGGATATGCAATGAGGCTGTCTCTACTGCTCCAGCTTGCCAGCTTTCAGACTTGTACATTTAACGTTAACTTAAAATCATTGCTGGTCCGAGGGTCTTACCCCCAAAGGGACTTCTGTGGCTGAATTATTATATGGGCCAAGAGAGATCTGGAAAGGAGATTCTCCCAAACCTTTTCTCTCTCCTGCAGGCTACCAAACTGCTGGCAAATCTCTGTACTTTAGGGACTGTTTGGCTATTGCAGTATTTGTGGTTGCACCTCGCTTTATGGGGAAAGAAATCCATGAAGGACGCATCAGTCTGTCTGCAACAGCAGCTCCCAAAAGGACTGCTGACATTATTCAATTTCTTTTGCCTAATGGGCTACCCAGTGTAATTATTTTAGCAGCAGGTTCGCTTTAGGAAGTGCTTTAATTTGGTCTCCATTTCATTTAACAAAGGCCATGCAGCACAGAACAATTTTAACCACACCAGCCAGCTCTTTACGCCTTTATGCCACTGACAACTGTCTTGTATCAGCAAATGAGCAAAAAGCAAGCAGAAAGCAGGTTTGAAAGGGCAATCCATGTTGTGAAAAGCACAATATCAAATATATGAATTTTCCCTTTGCCTTGGCTTGAATCAGGGACTCTATTTGCTAGTTTCAGAAATGCATTTTCTACCCAACACTTTTCTCATCTGCATGTCTTGTTAGTTTATACTGCTATAACAGCAAATATTTCCTGTGAATAGTCAGACAACAATTTTTCATGGAGCATTCCTACCAGGTTTTTGCTGTGCTATACATATGCTTCGAATGGGTAACCAATTATGATAATGTCTTTAAGCAAGCAAGTTGTCAGGGTTTATTCAGGCACATTAAGGGATGCAGCATAGTTGCATTAATTGGAAGCAGAAAACAATGGTAAAGCTTGTGGCTGTCATACCTGGGATTACAGTAGGCTGAGCTGAAGTCCTGAAAGCATAGTGTGCAGGCTTGGATTTCCCTTGCTGGTTCTCAGCTATCACGTAGACCTCGTACTCTGCATTCCAGTCTAGGGACTTAAGCATTACGTGGTCGCTGCCAGAGGGGAGTCTGATCTCTGGTTTCCAGTCTGAGGAATGCTTCTGGGGGATGGTGAGAGGAGAGATGGGGATACAGAACACAGTGCATGGTCTTAATGGTCAGTTCTGAGATAAGAGGATGATCAACTAATAAACATCACACATGACGTAAAATAAACAGGGAGGCTTTTAAAAAGGCACTGGGTTATCAGACAACTCAGCAGGTGGAAAATGGGAAACCTACTACCAGAAGCAGGTGAATCTGTCCCTAGGAAGGGGTGGCTTTGATTGAGAATTTATGAAATCTAAGCAACATCTTCCCTACTCATTTCCTAGTACAGATCTATCCTGTCTAAAGAAAACCCCGCTGCTTGTTCCTCTCCCCTCTGCCTGACACTAGATCACACACCTGTTTTAGAAAGACCAAGCCCCAGACCCCCCATACACATTGCCAAAGTGTGAAACATGCCAAGGATTTTCAGAGGATTCTTTGCAGCACTAGTACATAGAATTCAGACCATTTTGATGACAAAGGTTTGCTTCCAAACCGGGGGCGGGCCTAGCTTACCAGTTTTGTCTAGTCTGCTTCTTTAGTCTCTTGGAGATTTTCAGTGCTGCCTAAAGAGATCTGGATTCCTAATTTCCAATTTTAATGGAAACTGGGTGTCCAAATCCTTTAGGCAGCTTTAGCAAACCTGTTACCAAGATATTCGGAGCACTCAGTCTCCGCTGAGCTTGCTATTCTATGGCATCTCGATGGCGGATGAGGGCTGCCATTATCTCAACTCTTGCACAGCAAAAATGCAATTTAAAACCCAGCAGTGAGTCCTGATACTTGCTACTGTCACTGGGCAGCTCCTTTCCTCTTCTACTGAGCCAGCAAGAGCAGTGAAATGGCAGTGGTGACCCTCAAAGACCAGCTGCTTGGTCTCTCCTCACAGCCGAAAATGTGCCCCATGAAACAAGTGATCCATATAAAGGACGGGTCTAACAAGAACTTTTTATAAAATCACGTGGCCTCCTCAGTGGCCAATTAGCATCCAGGATTCCACAGCATTCCAAAGCACTTGCTATTGGGGAACCTCACTTTATGGCAAAGGGGAAGCCCTCACATAGAAAGAAAGACAGAAAGAAAGAAAGAAGCTTTCTTCTCCTAGCTTATCCCCAGCTGCATGCATCAATTATTCTACCTAGAGGTACTTGCATGTAAGTCAGCTATTTATGGTAATATTTCAGGCCATTCATTGGGAGAGGGAAGCCAGTTAATACACAACTCAGTTTAGTGGGGGAAGTTATGGTAATCCACCAACAGATGAGCAGAGAAGACGGAAATGTGCAGCAGGGCTGGGAAAAGCCTTAAGAGGCTGGAGAAAATGCCTTCTATTCAGGGCAGACAAGTCATGAGCCAGCAGTCAAGCTTGGGACAAGGTCATGTGGGCACATGGCAACACTTTTTTTTAAAATGACCTGGTCATTAAAAACTAAGCGAAAAGGTTTTCATAGATTTTAAGACCAGAAGGGATCATTACACTCATCTAATCTGGCCTCCTGCATAGCACAGGCCACAGAACCTCAGCTAGTAATTTCTGCATCAAGCCCATCATATCTGCTGGAGCTATAGCATAGCTTTTTAAAAGACACCCTCAAGTGACGAAGAATCCATCCCATCCCTGGGATTTACATCCCTGAAACTGGAGGTTGATAACGTAATGGATTTAATCAGGGCAACAAGTTACAGCACACAAGCTTTCTATATAAAACATCATTTCTTCCTCAGAGGATGAGCAGCTTGTTGGTTTATAGGTGGGTCACTCATTTTAATTAATTTCAGCATCAACGAATTAGGGAATTGTCTTAGATGCAGGACAGTGTATGTGTGGATAAAAACAATACAGGAGATCCCTTTTTTTTTTTTATTCCTACTGCAAGGTATTCTATGCAAGTTTTTTGTAAACCTTTCATGAAAGAAAACCAACTCAATTAGGAACAGTCACAGTGCTGGGTGCATCTGAAAACCCCCCTGATTCCTATCTACTGAGATCTAGTGCTTTTATGTACCTTGGAATTACCTTCTGCACACTGATCACAGTGACATCTAAGCACCCTGACAACGGAGAATTCCTCCACTAAGTTGCAAACAAGCCTTCTCATTAGCCAAGGAGGGTCCCCAGAGCAGCATAACATTTGGCTGCTTCAGAACATTGGCAACACACGGTTTAATGAAAAAATGTGAGGTAGAGCAGCGGAGAGAACGCAGTGGGGAAGTCTGGCTGGGTGGGGTTTCTTCCTAGAGGAACATTTATTAGTGCAAAGTGGTGGGGTTGGTTTTAGAATAATAAATTTAAACAAAAAAAACAAAACAAAACCCCCCAGCAACTGAGAATGCTTACTCTGTGCAAGCCCCTTCCCTTGGCAATGGCCTAAGAAAGATGGCTTGGGTGATCTAACAGGTCTTCTTCTTTATCTTCTGGATTCTATGAAGCTAAAACACCTATTAAGAATTTAACAACTCCCTCCTGTCAGAGGGGTGTTGGGAGGGCACCTGGGGGGATGCAAGAGTGCCTATGTCATTTCTAGCACGAGAGCCAGGATTACTCTGCTTGCTTCACTTGGAGGTTCACTCACCCCACTGCACAAGATGAGTCTTACTGCAAAAGTGGTTTCCCGATGCCTGGTACAGAATTAATTCATGAGAGCGTCTACCAGGCTTAGTCTTTAAGATCTGCTTTGTAAATGCCCAGAAACTTCCACTAAAGGCTCTGATACAGTTTAATTGCTACCAGGCACATTAATATTGGAGCAGATTGTCCAGACAATAGAAACAGCATCAGTAATTGTTAGAAAAACTTCCCCCAGCCCTAGAGATCCTCAGGACCTCTAGGCTACTCCATCTCATTCTTATTCCTTAAGGCTGAGCTGTCATGTATTCTCTGATTAGGTGCTTTCCCTGCTGTAAAACAGAGGACATCAAACATCGCCTAGCAAAAGCCAAGGTTGAAGTTGCCTTCATTTGTTCAGCTTGCAGCAATGTTACCTACTCATAAGAAGACAATCCTTCCATTAGGCATTTGCTCAAAATACAGCAGTGTGGGTTTCATAACCCTAGGCAATTATAGAGATTTAATTTAGTTGGGGCCTAATGAGGAATATCTTCAGACAGCGCCCCCCAGATAGCCATGAATACAATCGCCCTTATATTGTCTCCATCTAACATTGAATACAGTTGATCCAGTCACCTCACCTCGTATTCTTTTTTTAAGTCACTAGTGCACAATAATTTGTTAACAATATGTGGATTATCCAAGCACATAAGGTCAGCAGGGAAACACAGCATGAAAGTTGTAAATTGTTGAGATAAGAGTTTGAAGTTAAATAATGCCCCAGGTTTCAAGCCACTGACTAAGGCCTATTCAAAATGTTGCTGGCTATTATGTTTCATAAGAACATGAAGTTAAAAAAATAATAATCTATGTGCTTGTTACCACCCATAGCAGTGGAGCCAGGGGGAGAGGGAGGAAGCAAAGGAAATGAACGGTCAAGGTCAAAGTCAAGGAGAAAGTGGTGAGCTAAGAATTTTCTGCTAAACTCCGTGTATTTGAGTGCCTGTCTAATCCAATGCCACCTCATTTGTCTGTTGAGTCCATCGGTCATTTCCTGATGCCTAGACTGCAAGCTCCCTAGGGTAGGGACTGTTGTGCTTTGTTACTTGTCTGAATAGCACCTAACACAGTACTGCCCTGGGTCTTGACTAGACTTCCCAGGTGCTATCTAAATACAAATCAACAACAAAAACAGCCCAGCAGCCTTGGCTATTGGTCATACTTACAGCTTTGTATTTGATCAGATAGTGTCTGATTGGGGAGCCTCCATCATCCTGCTTGATAAGGTTCACTTTAATGGAGTTCCCGTCTTCTCCAATCTGGCCCTCTAGTTTGGGTGCGCTGGGTTCCCCTGAAATAATGGTTTGACTCGTATTTAATTTCCAGCCACTTCATAAAAATAAATACATAAACAAACCAAAGCCAGTAAAAGTGCACCGTCATCCTGAAACGCTTATGGGCAGGTTATCTGCTCCACTCTGGCTCACGTTCGCATGGAAATGCAGGTACACAGATGTGAGAACGCATCCTCGTGCTCCTGAGAGATTCTAATATTTGCAAGGGTTAGAATTTTTATCAGGTATTTGTGCTTACAAAATTCAGGTGAAATTTTGCATGTGCCTAACCAGAGGTAGGGCAGAAGCTGGGCTTAAAATATAGCTCCTTGGTGTCTGCGACTCAGAAGCAGTTTTAAAGGTTTTCATTCTGAAATTCTTATGTTAAACAGCAACAAAACAAAGTGAGTGAGAGTCTGTCAAACCAGCAGGGCCACTCTTCTGAAGTACACACAGAGCAACCTCTCTGCTGAAAGCGTCTAGCTCGCCTCTCCACTGAGAGACATGTTCCTCCTATATCATTTTTCCTGGGTCTGCACACTGAATGCTTTTCAAATTTGAAAAAAATCTCAGGATTCTCCCTCACCCTGCACCTTGTACTATCATGTACAGCAGTGAAAAGTGGGCATAAAATATTACTGCATTAGAATAGAAGCATTTTACACTCAGTTTACGTTGGTGTAAATGGCTACACAGGATGCCCGGCAATGGGGAATCAGCCCCCTTGTCTTCAATTTAGTAATTTTTAATTTTTTTTTTTTTTTTAAAGAGAAAACATTCTCCTGATTTGCAGCTCAGGCCAAGAAGAGGATAATCTCCTCCCTAAGACTTCCATTTACCTAGGGCCATTTCCTGCCATTCACAAGTGGTGGTTCTTGTGATTCTCAAGGCAAATGGTGAGTCAATTCCTGCCTATCACATTTGTACAAGACCTGCAGAGGACACTTCCCCACCCCCACACAGTGAACATTTCCTCCTTGTGCTTTTATAATATCAACTCTTCTGCACAAAACAAAAATTAACTCACTTGACTTAATTATGTTGTTACATGTTCTAGCTCCCATCTAGAGAGAATGCAGCTAGAGTCAGATTTCTGTGTACACATTCCCTGTAATACTCCCTTGGGTATTTCTCCAGGTTTCAGCTGTTTCTAATTCATATTGATATTATTTACCCCCCGAAGTCTGTTTGGAACTGGCATTACCACTATTTTGTTGTTTATTCGTGGATTCTAAGGCGAGAAGTCACCATTGTGACCATTTAGGTTTGACTTCCCGTATAACACGGGTCATAGAACTTCTCCAAAACAATTCCTAGAGCAGATCTTTCAGAAAAAAACCCCATTTAATCTTGATTTTAAAATTGCCAGTGATGGAGAAACCACTATGATCCTTGGTAAATTGTTCCAATGTTTAATTATTCTCTCTGTTAAAAATGTATGCCTCATTTCCCATCTGAATTAGTCTAGCTTCAACTTTCAGCCACTAGATTGTGTTAGACCTTTCTCTGCTTGACTGAAGAACCCATTATTAAATGTATGTTCCCCATGTAGGTATTTACAGACTGTGATCAAACCACCTCTTTTGCAACAAGAGAAGAAAAAAATCAATGAATACAATTTTCCAAACCACTTAAATGATTTAGAAGCCTTAGTCTCATTTTTAAAAGTAACACAGTCACTTGGGAGACCAATTCCCACTGACTTTCAATGAGATGTAGGAGCTTTTGGAGATTTTACTGTTCATCTTATTGAGAGGCAATGGGACTTAGGCTCCTAAATTAATTTGAAAACAGGACTTACTGTAAAATTTTGAAAAGTGCTTAAGTGAATTAGATGCTTAAGTCCCAATGTAAGTCAATGGGTGCTTTTGAAAATTAAACCTACAGGCACCTAAGTAACTTTAAAATGTTATCCCCAGTCTTGCTGAAAGTGAAAAGGACATGGCTCTATTCTGTACTCGTCCCCTTAGAATCTGAGTGCTTAAATCATTCTTGAAAATGTTACTTAGGCAATTTAGGAAGTGTTACCCAATGTCTTTGTGGGCATCCACTCCATGCTAGTCTGAGTCTACAATTAAAGACCCAACTCCCAATTCCATGAATCCAAAATCCATAAGGACGACAACAATGGAAGTTATCAGTGGTGGGGTACCAAGATATGACAATGACTCACTATTAAGACTCAAATATTTGTTGTGTGAATAATTTTGGCTAATGTGATTAAAACATATGCTATGTTAAAGAGAGCTAGCACTGGCCTTATATTATAAGTGATGGAATACTGTCAGTCTACAGGTTTTAATGATAAACCAAACCAGACTTCCATCTATTCCAGAAAAAGCAATGTGACTGGCAGGGACTTTGTCTCCTTGTGAAGTGAGCTCGGGCAAATGCAGAGCTACAACATCACAGTAATCATTTCACTGAGAAGCATGCACCATGAAAACACTCACTGTCTTCTCCTTTCCATAGCTTCTGCATCAATGGGGTTTTTGTGCACATCCCCTCCAGAAACGAGTGTTCCCTCAACCCCCCCTGATTTGTTATGGCATGTTTTCTGCAGACTTAGTTCCCTTTGGCACATGAAGGAAAAAATAAAAAGGATGCATGATGCAAGTGCCAGTGGAAGCAGGAAAATTTTCATGAAGATAGGCTTAAAAAATACTCAAAAATAAATCTTGCCTCAGCCATTGTAGAGAGATGCATATAAAGTACACACAGATTTTGCTTCCTTAAAGAATTACTAATGAAGGCAGATGAGTCAGTCCAGAGAGTAACAGAATCCTGGCACTACGGAATAGCTACCAAGTACAGGTCTACACTGAAAAGCGGATCTGTGAAATTGGCACCTTCTTATTCAGCAGATCTTCTCCCTGAAAACTTTTGGGATAAACCTATGTTTGTAACTACTTTCTACTCCTCTTACCCTTGTGGATTCAGCACTACTAAGAAAAAATGAGCTGGATTCTTATTCAATCTCATACATCAAATAGAACTATTAACCATCTCCAGTGCCAGTTTCTGCCCTCGGTTATCCTGTGCAGCCCCACTGAGCTAAGGGTGGCATGTGGCTCACAGAATTTTGGTTACTGGGGAAGTAATGCATGAGAAGTAAAAATCTGAGCTTGACTCTCAGATCCCAGCTTGAGTTTGCAAGGCTGGAACCTGGAAGAAAAAAAAATGAATAACTATTGTAAATTGAGCAATTTACTGTGGAGTCGCTCCCGGGCAGGTTTTCAATGGGAGTTAGGCACCTTGGTGCTTTGCCTATCTGCATCTTATGGCACCTAAATACCTCTGAAAAGATTTTAAAACAGAAGAATTAATGAACTATCTGATCTCAAATCTGCAGCTGCCATTGCCTGAAAGAGCATTGGACTTAGAGACCTCAGACCAGGAGGAGAAAGGATAGGCCACTGGGTAGGGAGATCGCCTACAGCTTGGAAGAGCTGGGATCAATTTCTCAATCTGCCAAACGTCCTGAGTGAGTTTGGGCAAATCAGTTAGTCTCTCCTTGCCTTAGCGCCCCACCTGTAAAACTGTTCTCACCATGGGGTCTTTTGGACATTAATACATTCATAGACATTTAGGTCAGAAGGGACCATTATGATCATCTAGTCTGACCTCCTGCACAATGCAGGCCACAGAATCTCACTCACCCACTCCTGCGAAAAACCTCTCACCTATGTCTGAGCTACTGAAGTCCTCAAATCGTGGTTTAAAGTCTTCAAGGAGCAGGAAATCCTCCAGCAAGTGACCCGGTGCCCCATGCTACAGAGGAAGGTGAAAAATTTCCAGGGCCTCTTCCAATCTGCCCTGGAGGCAAATTCCTTCCCGACCCCAAATATAGCAATCAGCTGAACCCTGAGCATATGGGCAAGATTCACCAGCCAGATACTACAGAAAATTCTTTCCTGGGTAACTCAGATCCCACCCCATCTAATATCCCATCACAGGCCATAGGGCCTATTTACCATGAATATTTAATTACTAAAACCATGTTGTGAGGCACCTGGATACCAGTGGGGGGCTATATAGGTGCTTACATAAGAACAGCCATACTAGGTCAAAACAAAGGTCCATCTAGCCCAATATCTTGTCTTCTGACAGTAGCCAATACCAGGTGCCTCAGAGGGAATGAAGAGAACAGGTAATCATCAAGTGATCCATCCCCTTTCGTCCATTCCCAGCTTGTGGCAAACAGAGGCTAGGGACAGCTAGATAGGTGTGATACTCACAGGGATTCTGCTTTAGTGCAGCACTGGAGAAGTGGGATTTGCCTTTAAAATGTCCTTTTCCTCATGTGCATTATTTAAATATTCCTGTGCATAAGGTTACAGGATGTTAGCTATTAGAAATCATCTCTCTTTTAAAGATACTGGGCCACAATATATTACACGGATAGCCCCCACGTGTCTCTTGCCACTGCAAGTCCACGTCCAATTGCTGGCTTGCTAGCTTTGCCACACCACTCTCTGATTCTATATTGCCTCCCTGCAATCTGCCTGCCAGCTGGGACAGCATAATGATGGACGGTTAAATCAATAAAAACCCTCTCAGCATGCTGTACTCCACCTTTTTGGGACAAATTGATTTACATCTGCTCTGCCATTTGCTCCTGATGACGTGCCTTTGACTGCTCTGCAGTATTTCAGCCCACGATGAGCCATTACCGCCATTAAATTACTTTGGATACTTGTGACCAGGATTAATTTATAAGATGAACAAAAAGAAAGAAAAGAAAAATACCAGAGAGCAGCACGAAAACTCAGGCCTGTAACATTGAACAGCAGAGCCTCGGAAAGGGCCTGATGCAAAGCCAATGAAAATCAAAAGGAGTCTCTCCCTTGACTTCAGTAGGGTTCAGATCATAGCTCCATTGACTGCTAACATGCACACCATATAATTCACACTCAGAAAAGCTGTTCCCTTCTCTTTTCTCAGCAAAGATTTAACAGAGAGGGCAGTTCTAAGGTCTTGTAGTACTAAGATTTCCATTACTTCCGCCAAAGATATTACAGTGCATTTGTTACTAGTATATTACAAAGCGGTGTTAAAAATAATGGAAAATAAATTACAGTTGTCAAAATAAATGAACAAAGTACACTGTGAGAGGCATTATCCTAGACTCTTTATTATTCATAAACTCGTGGGTAATTTACATTGGGTCTTCCATTAATTAGTGACTATTAATGAAGATGTCTTGCATATCCATGTAGTGCTAATCCCAGGTTTAGAATGCCAGGGTATGTAAAGGGCCAGGCAAACTATTATGGTTTCACTAAAAATGTTTTAATAGCTGAAATTATTTATAGATTTCCTGCATGTTTCTATTTCTCGGAAAGATACTCTGACTTCATTATGGATAGTTTTAGCAAAACCAATGCTATAATTATTTGTAAATTAGAGTTTACAATTCAGCTGCAGTCGGCAGGCAGGGCTCCCAGCAAACTCCTAGGACTAATTATACTCTATCATCTGGTCTCCTTTTGGAGTCCTAATTCTTGCAGATACTTTATCTAATCATTAGAAAAAGCATCTCTGTCAACTATAATTATACAAATGTTGAACACTCTTTTTGGTATGAGTATTTATTTATTTGAGCGTGTCTGAATGCAAACCACAAGGGACTAAGAACAGACACTATATATGAGAGGCAGGCAGTTCTCACATGCAGCTCTTCTCATTCCTAACCTGCAGCATCCCTGCTATTCCAGCTTTGAGCCCCGCACAGCTCTGTACCTCCATCTGAATGTGCAACACTCCCTGTAGTTCCAATCATAAAAGACTGATCCCGAACCACTGAAGCTATGAAAATCTTAAAATAACATTTTGCCACAATTTGGTGTGATTGTCAATCTCTGCTCAAGAGAGGCCTGTGGCTGGAACAACAGGGAGTGTTGCACATTCAGATGGAGGTACAGAGTTGGGCACAGGGTCAAGTTCAAAGAACGACAAGGCTGAGGCATTAAAGACAGAACATTTGTGACCAAAAAGTCTGATCCAACATCCTGAATAGGAAACTCAGATCTATAGTTTGCTCGTCAGATGTTGTTCTGTTAGAAGATCCCAAAACACGTGGTGGTTAATAACCCTGTAGGCTTTATTAGGAGACAAATGCACTTGGAAGTTTAACTGTAGCCAATTACTAGGAATTTGCAGGATGTCTCTTGATGGGAAGAGCTCACCTTACATTCTCATGTTTATCAGTTTGGATTTTGATTCAGATATTTTTCACCAACAAATCAGAACCCTAGCTTAGTTGGATGACCATGCCAGGAGCAGTCACTAGATCACTGGTCCAGTTTGAAGCAAATGACACACAGAAAGAGTTTTTTAAAACTCCACTCAGGGTTTCCCCTTGTCTACAGCACAAGGGCTGCCTTATGTTTGGGCCTATGCACTACTGCTGGATATGCACTCATCATAAAAAAGGACAGGATTTGATGAACTGATTACCAAACTGGCCATCTAGATTTTAATCAAAGGGGTTTGTTATCATTGCTGCCAGTTTCCTGAGACCATATGTTTGCAAATCTCATTTCAGCTTCGGTTTCTCCAGGAATTATTAGTGCTTGGAGAGTGAATGCCATTACACAGAGTGCAAATTAAAGGGAAACAAATGAATGCTCACAGCAAATACATATTTAGTTACTTCTCCTGGGCATCCTGAAAACACCAACAGCTTAACTGATCAATTCTTTTTTGTTCCCTCCCCATTCCTAAATGAATGCACAACCAGGAAGGTTACTACTTGTCATTATTGAGTTGATTCAAGTAAACGAAGCTATTACAGAAATAATTGCACCAAGATTATTAACCAATAATTAACCAAGACCAAAGCAAATGTCTTGCCCGACCAAGCTGTTATTTAAAGGGAGTTTAAATGCTTTTCCAGACTAGCAACTGGCTTCAACAACAAACCGGGGCACAATATCGCTACTTATTATGCTGGACACTGAGCCATTTAGGCGCTACTGAAATATCCATGAGCTGCAACGCTTAGTCCTGTCCCCACACTGTGGCATCTTCGGCAAACTTGATCAATGGACCAGTAGCTAACACCAGGGATAACACCAGATCCACACGTCACTGTTATTTCCTCCCGCCATAACCTCACAATGAAGAGACTATATTAATACATGAATAGATCTGAAGGCCAGAAGGAACCATCTAGACTGACCTCCTGTATAACACAGGCCAAAGAGTTTCACCCAGTGATTCCTGCATTGAGCCCGACAACATGTGGTTGATCTAAAAAACATCTCTTAGAAAGATGTCCAATCTTGATTTAAAGATTTCAAGTGATGGAGAACCCATCATATCCATTAGGAAGCTGTTCCAATGGTTAACTACCCTCCTATTAAAATTATTTCCAATTTGAATTTGTCTAGTTTCAACTTCCAGCCACTGCATCTTGCCAGGGCTCGTTCTGCTAGGCTGAAGAACCATCTACTACCAGAAATGTTCTCCCCATGTAAGTACTTACGGCCTATGACCAATGACAATCAACATCATGTCTGAAACCAAAAAAATCATAATAGTGCAAACCCAGGTGAAAAATATTCACATCTCTATCCATATATATTTCACATATTTGTCTCAAAAAGACAGGTGTAATCCATACACAGGGGCTGTAAAATAAAAGTGTGTTAGTACGTTTCAACCAAAGAAAGAAGAAGTTTAGTGTAAAAACTTTAGTCCGGCAGAACCAGCAATCCTATCATGAGTCAGAGTGTCAGTAGCTGAAGAGAAAAGGTCATTGTAAGATTAGAAAGAACTCATGCTCAGAACATGCATCTCATCCACATGAAGAGGGCTGGCAAGCAAGGGTGCATTAGAGGGGTGTTTATACACATGCCAGTCAAGTTCCCATTTACATTGTGGCTCCTATGGATACTTCAGAAACTTGCTTATGCTTGTGCATTTTGGGCTCCTTATTGGAAACCCCCTTATAACAACTCTATGGGCCAGTCTAAGGATATTCCTCAAGGGAGTCATTTAAATAAAGTATTGAGCCTGTTAGACTTGCTCTGTATAATCAGTTTACAAACACAATCTGCCCAGGGAGGAAAGCCCTTTGGGGAGATTCTTCAGGGGCAGTGCTGCAGGATGGGAAGGGGTTCTGTGCTAGCTCTGGAGATAAACCACGAGACGAGACCTTTGTGTCCACATAGATTCAATAGCTCCAAAGGACACATAAGGGGACAGCAGCCTTTATTTCAGCCCAGAGGCTAGAGTATTAGCCATGCAAATGGGGGTTGCACGTGTTACGGTGGGTAATTTCCAAGACCCATGTGCTTAATTCCCCACAAGACAGGGGTGAATTTCACCCAGGTATGTAAAACATACAAGTTTAAAATCAGTCTCCGCTACTCTGCCAATCACTGGAGATAGGCAGGCTTATCCCAGGTCTGCATTTGCCCCCGGGTGTCTGCTCCAAGAAGTGGAACTAGAAGTAAGCCCAGAAATGCTTTAACTGTGAGGATGAATTAATAGCTGCAGACGGGAAGTGATGCTTGTTCTCTTTCCCAGGGCTTGTCCTATTTCCAGCTGATCGCTCTCTCCTGAGTTGAATGTGAGAAGAGCTTGGGTAGCTCTGGGGGAGCCCAGCAGTTTACAGGGCACCGAATACACTGTGACCAGCAAGGCTCTTCCCAGCATTTCATCCTGCCACTGCACAACACGACAGGTTAAGAGTAAACTATGTCACAGTATGGGCATCTTGGGCATCCCTGTAAGCACTGCACTACTTCTTCCAGCGTCCAGGTCTGTAACTTTGGGAAGGAGAAAAACCAATGCTTGGCTCTGCTAAGAATGGCAAAAAAGCATTCACATCTAAAGTGAATCAGCTGCCTTTCTTACTCCAGGCACCACCATCTCAGAACAGATCACTGCTGTAGCCACACTGGTTTATCACTTCCACAGCGGCCCACACCTTATGTTTCATAATGCATCTGGACAACTCAACAGGGCTGTACATGTGTGAAGGGGGCATTTTTGACTATCCCAAGATGCTGATCATTTGCACCGTCATGAAGCATAAAGGTTCAGTCTTAGCTTTTATACATAGCTAATGTAGTGCAGATATCATTCCTAGTCATGTCGTTCTTGAATTCTTTTCTGATTCTTCCTAAATAAGTAGCGTCAGTAACATCCTGCTGCAGTGAATCCCACAACCTGCAAAAATGCTTCCTCGTATCTTTGTTAAATAGGCTGCCTTTTTTTTTTTTTAAATCAAGTGCTTCCTTGATCTCACATTGGACCCACGTGGTCAGGATTTTCAGAAAAGGCCAGTGACTTTGGGACACTGTAAATAATCCCTATCTCTTATATAGCTTTTTCATCAGTAGATTTCTAAGTGCTTTACAAAGGGAGGTAACTATCATTTCCCCCTTTTTATTGGGATGGGGAAACTGAGGCACAGGGAGGTGACATGACTTACCCAAGGTCATACAGCTGGCCACTGACAGAGTAGGAACAGAACCCAGATCTCCTGAGTCCCAGTCCATTGCTCTATCTTGAATGGCTAAAATGGGTCTTATTTTCAGAAAGTGCTGAATACCTGCCCTCTGAAGAGCAAGGCCTTTTAAGACAGCTCTAATTGGGCACCTGAAAATTGAGGCACCCAGTGTCATCAGTCAAAACACTCAGCCATCTGGCACTAATGCGAGATCCAGCATCTTTATTTCTCAGCACACACAATTATAGTCTGGTTATCTATTTCATTTTTTGCAAAATGTGATCAAAGGAGCAGCTCACTTCCTTACCCTGAGCCACCAGGTAAATGGGACTAAATTGTGACAAAGGCTGCCACAATTTGAAACACTGAGCAGCCACGTCTACACAATCAAAGGCATCAGAAGTAGTAAATACACTAGGGTTGAGAGAAAGAGAATAGGAAAGAAGGCTCCGTAATGCACACAAGAGAAGCAAACGAAAAACAAAACAAGAACAAAAGGACATGCAAAACGAGACAGCCAAGTCTTCATTCCTCATGGATGTCGCCCAATCAGTTTTAAGAGCGGGATGAGGGGCTTGGGGCATTGGGGAAAAGGAAGGGACTGCTTCCATGCATGTGGTAAGGTTACTGGTGTTAGTTTTGTTTCCTAGTAAAACCCCAGCCCAAATGCTTTCCTGGCAATGTCCCAAAACAATAAGATGATTTAGAGTTAATGGGTAAAGAGCCAATTGCTTTGTGAGTTTCCAAACAATTTATTTGCCTTACCAGGGAAGCAGAAAAGCAGGGGTTTCCCCCTCTCTTTACAGTGTGCATGGAGTATTAAGTGAGGTTGCAACAATCACAATGTTAAATTAATTATTTTCTGGCTGCCATGAGCTTTAATTAGAAGTAATTTTATCTCCTTAACTGCAAGGATCAACCATTTGCTTCCTGATTTCCTGGAGACCACCAGTTGCTGTAACTGTTAAATGGCTCTGATCCGGATTAATTCCCTTTCCTGACTGTGACAGATATTGTGTAGGAAGGATACAGTACTTTGGCAGGTGATGACCAGCAAAATATAACTTCAATGGCATTACTTCCGATGTACAAACTTTAAAGCTTGGGCACTGATTATAGTGGTGGGTGGGTGGGGGTGTGCGTGTGTGTGAATATAGGTTTCTAAAAACAGTTTCCATTCTTGCCACATTTATACTTTTCTCATGATAAGAGAAAGTTCTGGCTTATGTTTATAAATGGATTAGCTTTTGGGGGGTTTTCATAGGCTATTTTGTGCCTTTTCATAAGTTAAAAAAATTAGGGTCATCTAAAGAAAATCATTATCAGAATTGTATTTGCAAAGAAAAGGTCAACAAAATGTTGCAACAGTCATATGGAATATGCTGCTTTACACTAGCTGAGGATCTGGCCCATATTTTCAAACAAGCGTTAAGTAAAATTCAGAGGACAAAATCCCATCCCCACTGAAAACAATCGGAGTTTTCCCACTGACTTCAATAGGGCTAGGATTTCACCCAGAGTATGCTTCCAAAGATTACAGTGTTCCCAGACAGCTGATTCTGTTGAGTTCTCAGACTGAATGAATCAAAAGATTAAGCCATAGGTTTTCTGCACATAAAGCTATCTTTCTAGCTCAGCGCAGATGGCTGGCTTTTAGTTCTTCACATGCAGATAACAGGTGGTGAGCAATCTCTCCAAAAAGTTTACAGAAGAAATTTTGAGCAATGGAATTTAGCGGTCCTTAATTGCCGGGGGTTTTTAATTCCCCTGAGATCTAGTCAACCAATCAGAACAAAGTTTTTTACCTTCTGTTCACCAGCGTGGACGACATCATCAGCACCATGCAAGCCACATGACAAAGTCACATGATACGCACGCACATGATTGGTTGAAAGGAAAGTGGAGGAGGTCACATGGAAAATACAAAAAATTAAAAAACTGATGTAAACAATGGGCAAGGGAAAAAATCAACAACAGAATTACAGATTAAATAAAACAGAAACAAAATTAAAATTAGCCAGTATATATAAGAAACATTGGGGAGACAGTAAAATTGCCTGGAAATAGAAGAATATTAAACCAGAGAAAACACTGAGTTATGACACCAGTAAGTGTTAGGCATAGCTGCATAACTGCTTATTAATACCAAGTCAAGGAGCGAATAAACATTATTGAAGTGAAGGACCGTTGTCCCCGAACTTGGACAGCAGAAGGAATCCACAAGACTGTTGAAAAGAAAAAGGGAAGACATGTTATTCAGTAACAACCCACGCACAAGAGGAGACAGAGAAACAGTCATCGCCAATGGTCTAGCAAGGATGGACTTTAGCATCTCGTATTAATTGAGCCTCGATTTCTGTAGGAACAAAAATCTTTCTTAATAATAAGAAAAAAATCCATTCATTACTGGAGGCTGAAGTTGCTAATCACTAAAATGCAACCACGACTTGCTAAGTCCAACAATCAGTTCTGAAAGTACATAAGCTGTATCTAATGAAACCAGCCTAAAGACTCAGAAATAGATCAAACAAATCATACCAAAAAAATCCCAGTGATAATATGACATGGGGGCAGTCCATGAGTAAGGTGTTGATTTGCATTGAAAGTTAATGACACGTATGGCACAAGGAAGACATGGACATTGCTAAATGGAGAAGGGAAAGTGAATAGATTATGCAAGGAGGGAATCCAGGACAGGAGGGAATGCTGGACTGGAGTCCATTAAACCTATTCTTGGGTTCCCTCTGCCCAAATTATTGTCCCCTTTAAACTTTACCGTCTGCATTAAAGTGTTTACCTGTCTTTGATTATACTTTGGGTGGTGATTCCCAATCACGTGAAAGCTACTCTACACCCTGCAATGTAGCCTTAGTATAACTGAGAATTAAGCAATTGGTCTTCTCGATGCTATTACTTGGCACGATAGGACTTTACTACTTGGGCAAGGAGCAATGGTTAGAAAACAACAAAATTTTTATAATCTTTTTCTATTGTGACAAAGTTCCTCCTCTACCTTGGTGGGTCTTGCGTTTATTGGAGAATTTGCTCACCTCGGAGATTCTCGGCAGCCCTCAGTTTGGCTGTTTTCATGAACCCACAGTCCAGGTCAACTCCTCCTGTGTCTGACCAGGAGTTGGGAGGTTTGGGGGGAACCCAGACCCGCCCCCTACTCCGGGTTCCCAGCCCAGGGCCCTGTGGAATGGTGCTGTCTAGAGTGCCTCCTGGAACAGCTGTGCGACAGCTACAACTCCCTGGGCTACTTCCCCATGGCTTTCTCCCAACACCTTCTTTATCCTCACCATAGGACTGTCCTCCTGGCGTCTGATAATGCTTGTACTCCTCAGTCCTCCAGCAGTCCGCATTCTCACTCTCAGCTCCTAGTGCCTCTTGCTCCCAGCTCCTCACACGCACGCCACAAACTGAAGTGAGCTCCTTTTTAAACTCAGGTGCCCTGATTAGCCAGCCTTAATTGATTCTAGCAGCTTCTTGATTGGCTGCAGGTGTTCTAATCAGCCTGTCTTAATGGTCTCCAGAAGGTTCCTGATTGTTCTGGAACCTTCCCTGTTACCTTACCCAGGGGAAAGGGACCTATTCAACCTGGGGCTAATATATCTGCCTTCTATCACTTTCCTGTAGCCATCGGGTCCGACCCTGTCACAAATTCCCCCGCTCGACTCAATGCCATGGGGTTGGGCAACTTGGGACATCAGGCAGTGTACTCGTGACAAGCTATCTGCATTGCCATGGTGGCTTTCAACCCAGTGTTGTATGGTGAATTGGAAAGGTTGTGGGGACAGGAGCCATCTGGTCACCCTTGCGTTCTTCTCTTTATTTCACTGCATCCACTGGAGGGTGCATGGTCAGTCACAAGGGTAAACCATCATCCCAGAAAGTAATAACCTAGTTTTTCCATGGCCCATTTCACAGCTAGGCACTCTCTTTCAACCACGGCATACTTCTGCTCTCTTGGGAGGAGTTTCCTGCTGAGGTAGAGGATTGGGTGTTTTCATCTCCGACCATCTGCGATAAACCTACTTCAGATGCATCTGTTTGTAAAATGAATTCTTTGTTAAAGTCTGGGGTTATAAGCACAAGGTTACTGCAGCGGGTTGTCTGTAGATCCATGAATGCTTTCTCTGTGTTATCTGTCCACGTCATCATGTCTGGACCCCGGGCTTTTACCAGGTCTGTCAGGGAACTCGCTCTGGTAGCAAAATGGGGAATAAATCAATCGGTAGCACCCCACCACACCCAGGAATGCCTGGAGTAGCTTTTTCCAATTCAGCCGGGGCCAATTTTGGATAGCCTCTAGTTTGTTTAGTTGGGGCTTGCCCATGCCCCTTCCTACAATGTAGCCAAAGTATTTAGCCTCAGCTACCCCTATAGCACACTTGGCTGGGTTGGCTGTGACGCCAGCCCGTCTTAGCGGGTCCAGAACCGCTTCCACCTTTTCTAAGTGTGTTTCCCAGTCAGGGGTGTGAATAATCACATCATCATCCAGGTATGCCACTGCATAACTGGTATGGGGCCGTAGGAGCTTGTCCATAAGACGTGGAAGATGGCAGGTGCCCCATACAGTCCAAAAGGAAGAACCGTATATTGAAACAGACCCTCTGGGGTAGAGAATGCCGTCTTTTCTTTTGCATCTTTGGCAAGGGGAATCTGCCAGTATCCCTTTGTTAAATCAAGGGTGGTCAAAAATCAGGCATTGCCCAGGCGGTCAACTAACTCATCGATACGGGGTATGGGGTATTGGATTTGGATCTTTCACTTAGCAGGCGAAAGTCATTACAAAACCTAGTGGTGCCATCGAGTTTGGGCACCAACACAATCGGGCTTGACCACTGACTGTGGGACTCTTCGATGACTCCCAGCTCTAACATCCTTTTCACCTCTGCCTTGATCTCCTCCCTTTTTGCTGCTGAGACCCGATAGGGCCTTAAAGTGACCTTTGCCCCAGGGTCTGTGATAATGTGGTGATATGCTTCGCTGGTCCGACCTGGTTTGGTTGAAAATACGTACTGGTATCGGTTGATCATCTCAGTTACCTCCTTCTTCTGGTTCGGTGTCAGATCAGTGGATATCCTGATCTGCTCCTGCATGTTATTTCCCTGGATCACGGTCTCTTGGGCCACTACACATGCCTCTCGTTGGTGCCAAGGCTTTAAGAGGTTAATGTGATAAATTTATTCTTGTTTCTGGCGTCCTGGCTGCCACACGTTGTAGGTTACTTCCCCCATAGGTTCAACCACCTCATAGGGCCCCTGCCATTGGGCCAAAAGCTTGCTTTCTGCCGTGGGTACCAACACCATCACCCAATCCCCTGGTTGGAATTGTCGAACTTTTGCCTGACGATTGTAATGGGTTCACTGGGCCTCCTGCACCTTTTCCAAATGTTCCCATACAATAGGGGCGACCCAGGCTATCCGATTTCACATCTGCAACACATGGTCAATTATATTTTCTCCCCTTATTGGGTTCCTCTTCCCAGATTTCTTTTGAAATATCTAGTATGCCACAGGGGTGGTGTCCGTATAATAATTCAAAGGGGGAAAACCTAGCTGAGGCCTGAGGTACCTCCTGGATTGCAAACATAAGGTAGGGTAGTAGGGTGTCCCAATCCTTCCAGTCTCGACTTACCACTTTCCTTATCATTGCCTTGAGGGTTTGGTTAAACCTTTCTACCAGCCCATTGGTCTGCGGATGATAGACTGAAGTTCTCAGGCTATGTTTCTGGAGCAGCATACAGAAGTCCTTCATTAGCTTCGACTTAAATGGAGTACCTTGGTCTGTTAATATCTCCTTTGGTAGCCCCACTCGGGCAAAGACCCCCACCAACTCTTTAGCTATTGTTTTAGAGGCCGTGTTCCACAGGGGAACGGGTTCTGGGTAGCGAGTAGCATAATCCAGAATGACAAGTATATATTGGTAGCTCCGTGCTGTCTTCTCCAGTGGTCCCACTAGGTCCATGGCTATTCGCTCAAAGGGGACCTCTGTGATGGGAAGGGGTACTCAAGATGCACTCAAGTGGGGATGGGGACTGTGCGGCTGACACTCTGGGCAGGACGCACACTACCTCCGCACTTCTTCACATACTCCGGGCCAAAAGAATCATCGCAGAACCCGTGCCAGGGTCTTCTCTACCCCCAAATGCCCCACCAAAAAGATGACTATGGGCCAGACTTAATACAGCATTCTGGTGTTTTTGAGGTACTAGGATCTGCTGTATCTCCTGACCCTGTACTGGTGGAACCCGGTATAAGAGATTCTTCTTCATTATGAAGTAAGGTCCTGGTCCCTGGGTTTTTCCTTCCACGGGGACCCCATCTATTTCGGTCACCTCCTTCCTAATGTTATTGTACCTTGGGTCTTCAGTCTGGTACCGTCCAAAATTTCCTCTCCCGGGACTAATCTGCCCAAGATCTAGGGGGCCAGTCTCTGTTGCCTCTACTGGTTCAGAGGCGTTAGGGTGTGGGTCAGACTCGGGTGCTTCTCCCTCCTGGGTGGCCTCCTTTTCAGCTGCTCGGGTCCGCCTCCCTACGAGAGCAACCCTCTGGCTTTAGGCCAGTATTCAGGTTCCCAAGGCCTTAGCTGCCCTCCTTTCCTTTTTCAACTTTCTACCCTGTCCGGGAGTGGAGAACAAATCTGGGGATATTTCAGAGAAGACTAGGGGTTGACAGTCTATTGTGGATGCCTCACTAACTTCAGGGCTTCCCCCTTTCTCCAATTCCTCTACCAGGAGTGAGTCTCCAAACCCTGGGAAGTCCCTCCCTATGAGCACTGGGTATGGGAGTTTAGGGACTACACCTACTGCTACCTCAGTAGTCTTCCCCTGAATCTTGATTTTTACTGGGATGGTGGGGTAATAACCAACTGTCCCATGGACGCATGTTATCCCTGCACACTTAGCCCACAGCAGCTGACTACACTTCACGAGCTTCCCAGAGACAAGCATGATAGCACTCCCTGAATCAACCAGTGCTGTGGTCTCCACTCCATTTAGCTTCACTGGTCTGGTGTACATATGTTGGGTTAGTGAGACCCCCCACAAGGTGGATTAGGGAGCATAGATCTGCCCAGATCCCCAGGTTACACTGCATAGGCTCCTCAGTATTGGGACACTGTCAGCTATGTGTCTTCACTCCCTGCAGGCGTAACATCTGTATGGAGCCCTAGGCGTTTCCTGGTCTCTTGGTTTGGGTAGTCTAACATCACGATCCTCTTCCCCCACAGTGCTCCGACTCTTTGTGGCTTCTGGTGGGCCTTCAGCCCCTCTCTTTTTCTACCTGGGCTCTCCTGGTGGCCCAGTCACCCGACCTCTAGGGCTTGGTGCTGCTAGTTTAACCCAGGGTGCTTCTTCCTTAACCGGTCGGGTCAGCTCCCTCGCCGTCCTTTGCCTTTCTACCAGCACGACAACCTCGTCGCAGGTGGAGGGTTCGTTCTGGCTTACCCAGGTGCGAAGGTCTGGCGGCTGTCCTCTCATGTACCAGTCGATGACAAGAACCTCTTGTATCTCCTCCGGACTCTGGGACTCAGTTCGTAACCACTTTTGTGTGAGATGGATGAGATCATATAATTGGGACCACGGGGTTTTGTTTTCCTGGTACCTCCACTCATGATATCACTGGGCCCGCACTGCGGTCTTTACCCCAGATTTGGCCAGGATCTCTGCTTTCAGCTGGGGGTAGTCTGCCGCAGCCTCTTCAGGCAAATCATAGTAGGCCTTCTGGGCCTCCCCACACAGGAATGGAGCGAGGATGCCAGACCACTGTTCTTGGGGCCAAGCGTCCTGCAGAGCTGTCCTCTCAAAGGCCAGGAGGTATGCCTCTACATCATCCTCCCACGTCATTTTCTGCGGCCAATTGCTGGCCCGCATGATCTGTGTCCCATCATGGCCGCGGTTCAGCTCTGTAAGGGCCTTTACCTGGTTTACCAGTTCCCGCAACATAGCCTGATCTTGAGCAGCCTGGTCCACCAGCAGGCGATTAGTCTCTTGCTGCAGCCGCACTGCCTCCTGTTGGACGGCTGCCTGGATACAGGAAGCCTCCTGCTGGGAGGCCGTGGCTTGTATCAGTGCCCGCACTCCCTCCTCCATTGTGGTGAGAAAGAAAAAAACCTCTCCCGCCCCCCCCTTTTTTATTTAAAAAACACCCTCCTCCTTCCACCACTCTGTGTATACCATATCCCACTTCTCACACCAGTTGTGACAAAGTTCCTCCTCTACCTTGGTGAGTCTAGCGCTTATTGGAGGATTTGCTCGCCTCGGAGATTCTCGGCAACCCTCAGTTTGGTTGTTTTCGTGAACCCACAGTCCAGGTCAACTCCTCCTGTGTCTGACCAGGAGTTGGGAGGTTTGGGGGGAACCCAGGCCTGTCCTCTACTCTGGGTTCCAGCCCAGGGCCCTGTGGAATGGTGCTGTCTAGAGTGCCTCCTGGAACAGCTGTGCGACAGCTACAACTCCCTGGGCTACTTCCCCATGGCCTTCTCCCAACACCTTCTTTATCCTCACCATAGGACTGTCCTCCTGGTGTCTGATAATGCTTGTACTCCTCAGTCCTCCAGCAGTCCGCATTCTCACTCTCAGCTCCTAGTGCCTCTTGCTCCCAGCTCCTCACACGCACGCCACAAACTGAAGTGAGCTCCTTTTTAAACTCAGGTGCTCTGATTAGCCAGCCTTAATTGATTCTAGCAGCTTCTTGATTGGCTGCAGGTGTTCTAATCAGCCTGTCTGTCTTAATTGTTTCCAGAAAGTTCCTGATTGTTCTGGAACCTTCCCTGTTGCCTTACCTAGAGGCTAATATATCTGCCTTCTATCACTTTCCTGTAGCGATCCTGGCCCGATCCTGTCACACTATGTAATTATGCCATGCTCACAATTACAGAAATCCAAGTGGGCAGACTACAGATACACTCCTCTGCCTGCCTTCTGAAAGAAGAGGTTTTGCTTACAAATTACAAGTATATGTATTAATTATTATGACAAATTCACAGGTCTTGCATTTCATGAAGGAGGTGGGGAGCTTAGTGGTCACTGCTGGTTCTTCTGGAAGGGAGTTCCATAGCTGTAGGACAGCTGCTGAGGAGGGTATGTTTCCAAATTCCCTATCATCTCACCTTCTAATTCTTTTGCACTACAATTACTGTGGATAGTTTGGTCATGGACAGGAGAAGTAGCCTCAGAGATCAGACCACAACCTGCCTAGTGAGAACTTTATTTGAGGATAATATTTTAAAAAAAAGCCTCGAAGTCTTAGGAGAATAAGTCTTATTGAAAGCCATGGGGATGTAGGATCCCAAGTCACTTAGGCATTTCTGTAAATTTTACCCCAAGACTAGAACCTTGACCTTTATCATGTACTTGGTGGGCAGTCAACCAGGTGATCAGAGAACGGGATGATTGCTCCAGCCATGGCTGTGTTCTCTGCACCAGATGGAATTCTTTTGGAGTCTGATCTTTCATTTCCAGGTAGAGTATGTAGTGAGAATCTGGAGGTTATGGATACACAGGTCACTATGGCCATGTCTGCATCACACAGGATGGAGCTAAGCAGATTGACTGCCCAAAGTATTTTCAATCATGGGGTCTTGAGCCCTCATTATCTCATGTGTGTGTGTTATTATGGCACATTCCTGAGTCTTGCATTGCAGCCTGAAGGTGGCAAGCTTAGCGGTCATTCTCAGTTCTTCTGGAAGGGAATTTCACAGTTGTAGGGAAGTTCCAGATTCCCATTGATCTCACCCCATTATTCCTATGGATTGCAACTACTGCAGGTGACTGTGATCACAGAGGGGTACAACCACCAGATGAGACACTATTGGGCAGATTTTCAAACATGCCTAAGGGAATTAAAGTCTAAGTCTCATTGTAAGTCAGTGGAGACTTGCTCTTAAATCCCTTAGGTGATTCTGAAAATCTCCTCCCATATGCTCCATATCCTGCACAAAATAAACTCCAAAACATCTGGCCTCATCCAAAGTCCATTGTAGTCAACAGCAAAGTGACTTTGGGAGGCTTTGGATAAGGCCCCCTGTTCGTTTTTCCGTTCTGCCTTTAGGACTAGGGGTATTAAGTAGCTATTCTCATAATTGGTTGGCCTTTAATTTCACCC